>NC_052503.1:22266231-22956906 GCF_016617805.1 Bactrocera tryoni | reverse complement strand
TTCAACCTAACCTCATGGGAATCTTGACAGATTGAGTGGTTTTCGTACGGTTTGTTTAAAATCGTGGGTTGGGTGACTCATTTCCACTTTTTCCGATTGTGGTCAAGCAGATAAGAACTACGACACTTCAAGGGATTTTTTCCCTAGCTTTTCGGGAAGTTTTTATTATAAAAGGCAGGATCTACCTACGACCTCGTTTAATTAATTTTTTTGGTTAATTTGACAACAAGACAATTTGTAAGGCTTCGGTCTTCGGCAGGTTGCTAGTTGGCCTTATAATTATTTTATGCTTGAGTGACTTATAACTGCAGTGTTGGTTTGGTTCTGAAGATTGGCTTAATTATCATCTTTATGGCATTAAAATGTACTTTAAAAGTCCATAAACTGTTTGTTGGTGGAGCTAAAACTTATCATTTTGCGAGTTAACTTAAAGCGGGTTCCAAAGATAGGAGAAGAAGCTCAGCAAAGCATCTAATTAGAGTTCCAAGCGTCAATCTTATACTAACACCTCTACTACCACAAAAACAACACCAAAAAGGTATCACTCAATCACAATTGAAAGTCAGAAAGTGAAGGAAGAGTAGAAGAAAGAGGAGCAATTGAAAGTTTGTATATACAAATTCTTCTTCTAAATTACATTTATCTATTTATACATATGTATGTGTGTATGTATGTCTCTTTGTATCATCCCACTTACCGTGGGTGTAAATGACTGCTATCAATGGCGCCTGCCAACGGCTACATTTCTATTGATTTTAAAATTATGAACGCAAATAACGAAAAGCGCAGAAAACAATTTGTATTTTTGTTTTTCTCTTCGATTTGTGTTGTTTTTGCATTTCCACTGTCGTTGATAAATGCTGCTGATTGCTGTCATCCGCTGGGGTCTGCCGCCATTGTTGGCTCCCACACGACACACCGCCACACAGCCATACAGACAGATGAATGGATGGACGGACGGACGGACAAAAAGTCACGTCAATCAGCGGTGGCATAACCATTTTGGGGCTGCACGTCGCTGGCGGATTGGACCGCCCCGAGCAGCACAGCGCCAAGCCAAAGCGCCATGCTTACGAGGTTGACTTCCGTATTTGCATATTGGTGTTGATGTTTGTTGTTTAGATTGTTTCAATTAAATTTCACGTTCGTGTCGCATTGCGAATTCGCAAATAAAATCATTGAAACAGCATTTAATTTTCGATTTATCGAAATTGGCAGCGAGATTGAAAGCGATATGGAAATTAGTTGGTGCCAAGGCAAATACAAACATATATAAATATATACATAGGTACTTATATACAGACTGTACATACATGGAAATATTAATTTATAAGCAGTTGCGTCTCCTCCACCCCCTCAGAGATGAGACAGTGGACCCAGCAAGCCCGTCAAGCTTTGTTGTTTACAAATTGTTATTGTTGTTGATATTTTTATACCCCGAACGGGTTATATCCGGTTTGTCACGAAGTTTGTAACATCTAGAAGATAACGTGGGAGATCCCATAAATTATTGTAGTATACCAGATCAGGATCAGAGTGACGAGCTGAGTTGCTTATCCATGCCCGTCTAACTGTCCGCCTCAGTTTTTGAGATATCGATATGAAATTTGACACGAGCTATTTTCTGCTCAAGAAGCTGCTTATTTCTCGGAATCAACAATATCGGTTCACTAAAAGATATAGCTGCCATACAAACTGACTGATCAAGCACAAGTCCCTGTATGGAAAACTTACTAAGTTGTAGAGATATCTTTACGAAATTTGGCCTGGATTACTATCCAATGCTAGGATAAACTTCCCCAACATATTACTTGGATCAGATCACTATAGCATATAGCTGCCATACAAACTGACTGATCAAACTCAAGTCCCTGTATGGAAAACTTTTTTATTTGACAAGATATGTTCACGAAATTTTTCACAGAATATTATTCAAGCCAGGACTACAATTTCCGAATATATTGTTCGGATCGGAGCACTATGGCATATATTTATGTACATATGTAGGTACAACCCGATCGATCAAAATCAGGTTTTTGTATGGAAAGTTTTTTAATTGAGGAGATATCTTCATGAAATTTGGCATGGATTACTGTTCAAAGCCAGGCTGAAATCTCCCAACGTTTTGTTTGGATCGGACCACTATTAGATATAGGTGCCATACAAACTGACTGATTAAACTCAAGTCCCTGTATGAAAAACTTTCTTATTTAATGTGACATCTTCATGAAATTTTGCACAGAATATTATCCAAGACAGAACTATAATCTCCAAATATATTGTTTAGATCAGACCACTAACGCACATATGTAGGTGCCATACAAACTGATCGATCAAACTCAAGTGCCTGTATGAAAAGATTTTCTATTTCAAGAGATATCTTCACGAAATTTGGCATGGGTTATTGTCCAAGGCCAGACTAAAATTCCCCAACATATTGTTCGGATCGGACTACTACAACATATAGCTGCCATACAACCCGGCCTATAAAATCACGATAAATATCTTTGTATATCCATTTATGAAATAAAAAATTCAACTGTGCAGGGTATTAGCGTCCGTGCAAACGAAGTTAACGTTTTTTCTTGTTTTGTTGTTGTTGTTTTTGTTGTATTCTGCGTTGCGTTGTAGCATTAGTTATCAACGTTGTTGTTTGTTTATTTAAGTTTTATTTTGTTGGATTTTAATTAAATTGGTGGGTCGTCGCCGATGACATGGCTCATTACTCAGGTACTCCACCAATTTCCAGCTGATAACAAGAAGCGCGCGAGACATTTTATCAATTAACATCTGTTTATAATTGGAATGCAGCTACTGGGTTCGCTCGCCAGCAACGTTACGCTTGTTGCATGTGCACGCACGCACCAACATATGCATATGTGTGTGTGTGTGTGGTCATGCATTGTTGTTTTAGTGTCAATCACTTGATTTCTTCATCAGCGTTGCGTTGCGTTGCGTTTGTCAACGAATCGAACATGAAAATTGACGCCAATCACGTTATTAATGTCAATAATGCATGTCTGGCGCGTTGTCGTTGTTTTTGGGTGGGCCACAGTGCTGCAATTGCGCGCTGCATAGTCACACCATCACACAGATACAAACATACGTATACACAAATATATATATACGAGCGCCTTAATGAGTGAGTGAATGACTAAGCTCCAAGTTGAAGGTGTTTAACGGCAAGTGGCTTCTCTATTCTTATCGAGAATATTACTTTTTCTTAGCAAACTCTTATTTGGCCTTCGTCTGGCTTTGTTGACAAACGTGATTAGTTTCTGCTTTGGTTTTAGTTTTAACAATTTTTATCCATTTTGATAAAAATACGCGTTTTGGATTTGGTTTCAGCCTCATTGTTTGCTTAGAAAAGCAATAAAAGTGGCCTGCAATTTAAACAGTAGCCGTGTAGTGTCTTCATTATATGAGTTATAGTTTACAGATAATGTTAGATTTAATTAAAATTAAACGATTGTCTTGATTAAATTGGATTTTGGTGTAGAAAAAGGGTGAAATGCAGGAAAAATTCGATAACTGCATGGAAAACTTAAAAGAGAAGAGCTAAGTTCGGGTCTCACGCGAACGCCTTAATACGCCCTTATTAACAGTCTGTCCCTCCGGAACAAGTTTATTAAGCAACAAACCACGAATATTGAAAAAACAATGAGCATCACCTTGATTTTTGAGCGGCTTTCGTTTGTTTTTTTTTTTTTTTTGTTTTTTTTTTGGCTTCAGCTGGTTTTTCCCCTCCATTCCGATGATTGTTGACTTGTTTGCATGTCAAACTTATAATCTCAAACTTATAAATCCATGATTAATCGGCACTTATAATGCTCTCTATGAATGTGGGATCGGAACGCTTTTTGAAAAAAATTCAGCTCAATATCAATATCAAATTCAATATCATACCCGAAATATCCACCAAAATCATTCGGATGAACTCGATAGAGATCTCGAGCTTTCATGCAATTTCTTTAACATTTGCCGGACGATTTGCAAGCACCATATCATTTGCTTTTTTAATATTTTCATCGGTTGAAGAGGACGAAGGTCGTCGAGCGAAGCATGTTTATACAACGATCTCTCGACCGTCTTAGAAGACTTTTTACCACTCCTAGGTTTGTGTAAGCTCTTTCCAATATTCGCAACGAAATATGATTTACCTGGGGAATTTAGTTACAGCTTCCGGGTTCTTTTTGACACAATATATACGGTATTTATGGAATAAATATAGGAATCATTTTATTTGAAGAAAAGGTTCGTAAGTCGCCGTTTATATTACGAATTTGACAACCCCAGTGTCGCGAAGTTATACTCAGCAACAGTGCTTCGATGAACGTAATTAAATTTTGGCGACGAAGCGTCATTAAGGACCAATGTTTATCGATGGTTAAATCCAATCGAGTTCGTAGATCACTCCAAGACGAATTTAGTGAAGTTCGTCCCAAACCAGTTCTTGTTCCGTAAACTAATAACGCTGTGCGCAAAGTGATACTGCAATATCGTCATGTGACCTGTCGCGATATTGAGGCAACTACAGGCAGCAGGACCAGCATACTTTTAAAATTGCTTGAATATTTCATTGCAGAACATTTTTTTCTCGTTGGATCCCATACAATTTGTGAGTCGCTTAAAAACGGGCTCATGTCGACTGGTCGAGAGAAATGTTAATATAGTACGATTATGGGGTTTCGGAGCACGTTTATGACAACTTGACAGGTGAGGAATTTATACGTATGAGCACGAAAGTAAACTGCTGTCGACTGTATGGGTGTTTCAATATGGGCCGAACACAAAAAAAGTTGTTTGCACACGAGTCATTTCCAACCAAATGGTTGCCTGGTTTTTGGAAAAACTGAATATGTCGCAACCATACTACTCGAACAATATAGAACAGTAAATGCTGAGTGATGCACAATCATTTGCTTGCCAGTTGTCTTTCAAGAATTCGGGAAAGTCAACCGCCGAAGACGGATTCACTACGAAAAAAAAAACTAAGAGGTCAATGTTTTTCGACACGTGAAGAGGCGATTGATGCGTTCAAACCGCATGGTTTGGAGATATCTCAATCAGAGTGGCAAAAGTGCTTCGTTACTTGGTTCAAAAGCATGCAAAAGTATTGTAGATCTTAATGGAGAATATTTTGAAAAACATGAATGCTATTTTCGATGATTAATATTTGTTTTTCTAGACTCTTACATTGGGTGTGTCTTTTTAAGTGTGCCTTGAAAATGACATTTTCATGCTTCAATAATCTTGGAACAGCGTTCACTCCAACTAAGCTCTTCTCGAAAGTGAAATTGAAAGCCTTTTCCCTCCCAAAACACAATTAAATTAAATCAAACCAATACATTTGTACTATTAAGCCTTTAAAGAACCTTGTAATTGTTGTATAAATTTCATTATTCGCTAGCATCTGCATACATAACCATTTACATATTCCCCTAAACGCCAGCGCCCACAGCAAGGCTTGGGGCCACATCGCCTCGTAAAAGCAACCGCAAAAGCTACTCAAGTGCAAATTTTCATTGCCATTTTGTTTGCACAATATTCTGTCAATGAAAGCACAAAAAGAAAACAAAGCACAAAAAACCGAAATGATTTCAGCGTTCAAACAACGAATAAAACCACCCCGCTGACCCCCTCTCCCTCTTGCTGCTACATTTTAGCATATCCTTCCCGAGCTTGCTGGCTGATGGTCAATAGTTGGAATCTGTCGCAGGGTTGCATGGTGTGCGTCCCAAGCAAATTGCTTTACTATGCTGTGCTGAATTTATAACACACAAACACAATACAAACACAACAAAATGTACAGTTAGCAAACAGAAAAAGGATCTTCATTTAATTTTTGGTTATTTGGCAATTTTTCACTTCATTACACATTTAACGCTATCAGCTTACGATACAACAAAAACAAATACACACACACACACACACATTATTTTCTTCGATATTTGTGTGAGTGTGTGTACATAGTCAAATTGTTTGTGATTGTTCTTGCGTGGCGCACATAAACGAAGTGGCAGGCCAGTGAGCAGCAATAAAAATCGCAAGGACAACAAACAACAAACGGCCGAGACTATAAAATAAAAAATGCTTGTAAATGTGGAATATTTTAACCGGCGAAAGGATTACGCCAAATTAGGGTAAACAAATTCACTCGCAAATGAGCGGCATGGAAGAGTGAATAATTTCGATCTGTGAGTAATGAATTCTGCCAATGTCCAAATTACATGCGATACAAGCCATTTTGGTTGTACGAAAACACTCTTAGAAATATTGGGCATACAGTGTTGTGTAAAAAGTTGAAATCATCAAGAATTTTCTTCAAGCAATTATTTTATAAATCTGATATAAAAGCTGCACAATTCCAAGCTCTATCACACAAGTCTATGGGTAAACGATTTCTAGATTGCTTCAAGTCTTCTAAAAGTGGGTCAAGAACTAAAGGTTTTCTGATGAGTTCCAGGAGATTATACATAGAGGTTGATAGCGTCATGTGGGCACTAGCATAAATAAGGTTCAAACTTATAAAAATTCTCATTCAGTTAGGTATTAGTGCAGTATCGTCTTTCGTATCAGCATTCAAAGTATGTGTTTTTGGGAAGTTATTAAAGAATTCTTCCTCCAAATATAGATAGTTTTGTAATTGATCTGAAAGTACACACTTGCTATTCCTGATAGTTTTCGTCGTCTCAAGAACGTGTCGCCAAAACTGATTTCTTAATTTTTAAATGTTTTAAGGCCAAAGTGGAATCGCAGGCAACAGCAAGGTCGCTGAGTTAGACAGGAAGAGCATCTCAGTCTCTCTGTCGTTGGAGTGGGAACAGGGACGAAGCTCAGCTGTCCTCTTGCGAGGTACTATTAGACAGTTGGGCATTTCAGCAGCTTTATAAGCACTAGGCAACTATCAGTAACTGTCCGGTGACAAGTTCCTTCTAACTCAAAGTCAACCGCAAAAGAACCAACGAGCTTTTCGACTTCAGCAAGGGTAAGTTTGCCCTAGTTGCAGGCGATTTCATTAGATTAAAGAAGTAAGAAATGTGGATGTTAGCTAGGCATGCAAAGATGAGGTTAGTGTCATGCGGGGACTCGTTGCACGTTGGGTTCTTGTTTCTCTCATTTTCTATACTCTTTAGATGCATTATTATTTTGAATAACTTTTGTGTTATCCATGACAGGCCGTGTTCCGCACACGCATTGCGAATATTGGAAAAGGCTTGCGGTAATTCAGTTTTATGAAAAATACAAGCCTACGAGTGGTACAATGCCTTCAACGACGGTCGTGAGATCGTTGAAGACATGCCTTGTTCTGGACCACCTTCGAATTCTTCAACTGATGAAAATATTAAAAAAAATATTAAAGGATATGGTGCTTGAAAATCGTTAGGTAAGTGCTAGAGAGATGGCAAGAGAGCTCAACATCTCTCGCGAGTCCATTCGAATGCTTTTGGTGGATATTTTGGGTATGAAACGTGTTATTGCTCGACCCGTCCCAATAAAGCTTAATTTTTTTTCAAAAAGAGTACCTTAAAAAGGTCTTGTTAGACATGCTCGATCGTGCGAATTCCAATCACATATTTATGGTGAGCATTATAACTGCCTATGAGACATGGATTTATGATTTTGACATACAACCAAGTAAACAATCATCAGTATGGAGGAAAAAACGAGCCGAAACCAAAAAACCCTGTCAAAGCCGCTCAATGTTCAAAAAGATGCTCATTGTTTTTTTCGATATTCATAGTTGAGTGCATCATGAATTTCTTCCGGAGTGATAGATGGTCAATAAAGAGTTCAATTTGGCGCCAAAGGTTTAAGCTTGATGATATAATAATCTTAAAGCTCTTTCCAATTAGTATGCTACACTTTTCCACAACACTGTACGCCTAAGTATTGTCATCTTAAGTAAACATTTGAAATTCTAAATTGCTGTCATTTAACAAAAATCCACTAAAACGAGCCAACCATAGCATGGAGACAAAGTTATTGTAATCCTTTCAGCTCAAAACACACTAACACCATACAAATAAGCATATCTTGGCATATTAGCAGCACATGATGTCACGCAAGAACAACGACCGACCTTTGCCTAAACAAAAAAATCAACATTATACGCATGAATGTGCATGCACACACATAAATAGGTACATACGTATGCTTTTACGTAATATTTATCAAGAAACGTCAACAACAATGCGATGACTGTCATCATTATTTACAGGAGCAACGGCGTTGGCAACGATTTCATTTTTACAACCATCATCAAGATAAGTGCCAACGACACTCAAAATATTTGTTTGTGTGCGAGGTGGGGTATACACATACATATGGATACATGAAAGTAAAATGCACATACATACATACATACATATTTAGGTATATGCATATGCGGAATATTATGTGTTTCTTATTGTTGTGATATCAAAATCAACTAGCAAATATTCATGTTGCCAAATATAAAAGAATAATATCTAATAAAAGCAACAACAAAAGTCGGTTAGAAAACAACAAAGGTCCCTTAAGTATATACATACACATGTTCATATAGATATACATATGTATGTGTTTGTTTGTTTAAGTATATGCGTGTTTGTAAGTCGTCTTGCCGTCAAATCAGTGAAAAAATGTCGCCTGTCAAAAACCAAAGTGAAAGTCAAATTTCTCAAGTTGGATAAAAAATGGCAAAAAGGACGCGCCAGTAAGCACAGCGAAGACAAGGAGCTCTGTTGTCTCCGCTGCTATCATCTTGGCGTCTTAAGTAGAAAGGCAAACAAATCATAATCTTAAATGTGTGAAGCAGATACGCAATCGCAGAGATTCCCACATGCGGGAAGGCAAAAGGACACATTTGTTAACTCACACACACATACACACATCTATAATATAAGAATTCTAAATAATATATATATACTTATATGTATATCTACATAAGTATATTCATCTGATATTCCACATGTTCTTGTCGTTATGCGCATGTAAGTCCATTAGTTGTAAGGAATCCTTGAGTTTATGTGCAAATACATCCACGCGCGTGCTATTTGCTTGTTTACACGCTTGTGGCATTTGCTGCTGGAATGCAATAAAAAGCAAAGAAAAGTGAATATTCTAAATGTAGCTAATTTTTCATCGCATTACACTTCCCTCTTGAGACACTTGAGGTTGACGGGCGGAGAAAATTTGCCACTTCTGGATTTATAAGCACTAAAGACAAGAGTTTCTTCAAAAAGTAAATGAGCATATATGTATGTATGGTATGATGTCTTTTTTTTTTTGAAGTATTCATTTTTATCAATCCCGTCATGAAGTTTCCTTGGAAATACCCTAAAAAAATTTTCCTGAAAATTTGAGCCCTTAATATTAACATTAAGGACTGGACCAAGGCGTGTAAAAAAATAAACGTAATTTTTCTTCTTTGAATTTCTATAGCTCAAAGGCATTTTATGGCAACGCCTTTGACTTTAGACTCATATTCCTCAGAATTGAACCCTCTACAAAAGTGCCCATTGCGACAAAGTCGAAACTCACACCGGCGAGGTGGTACCGGGCTCTAAAGCTGATTTTTTCACGAAAATCGCATTTTTTTTGTATTTAACTCGTAAATTATAAGAGCTATAGAAAAAATCTAGATGACAAACTTGTAGGAAATTTTATTTGCTACAAAACAGATCTGAGGGCAAAATCGCTATTAATAATACTTCTCGAGATATTTGGCTTTTTAAGTAAGGCTGTATGGAGTTTTTTGCTAACATACCAACTATTCATATTCATAATTCCGTAGTACGACACTTTAATCCGCTAAACCTAATCTACTCACAACTTAAGACTGGGAGTTACAAGACATTTTACGTCTCTTCTATAACACGGACGGACTGACGCCTATTCTACTGTAATTTTCCTAATTTAGTCATGTTGGAAGTTGCCAATTCGCGAACAGATTTTCACTTATCAGAGGGCTGACTACCACCTATTGCAGTTGCTAACTTTTCCCTTATGTTTAGAAACCAAGGACAATGGAAAAACACGTGTTCAGAGTCTTCTATGGACACCGTGTACTATACATCGAACAATATGGAATGACGTCATTTTTAAATTTGTATAGATAGCCTCTAAAGCACCCATGCGCGCTTAATATTTGGACCAGGTGGAAATCCATGCTGTATGGATGTCAGATATAAGTCTGTAGGTCCATCGTTGCTGCCATATAATTATGTTCTTCTTTCTCTCCTCTCTATTTTGGTTTCTGTAATTGGCGCTGTTAGCTCATATAATCCCGTGAATTCGTCTCCCGGTATGTCTATGGGCGGCATACTAGCTAGTACTTCAGCTTCTTCGCTGGATATAGTTCCGAAAGCATTTGTTGCTTTTGCTGCTGTGAGTCTAGTGCCTGTATCCATAATGGAGCAGCATACAGCATTACTGAACACATCGCTTTGGCGATTAGAAGTCGACGGCTGGAGCACGCACAGCCTCTATTTGCCGTCATTCTCGATAAGGCACTGTAAATATTATTTGTTTTAGTTTATGTGTATGTCAAGTGCTTCCTGAATTTCGTTTTGGAGTACAATATTATCCCTATATATTTATGTACTTCTACTGTGGCTGTGAAATAATCTCACATTCTCCTATGGTGCATTCATTACATTTTTTTTGGAGGTCATCAAGTTGTTTAGCTATTGCTAGCACTATAAGGTCGTTCGCGTTTGCGATTAGAAAGATTTTTGATTGTTGTATTCTTAGCTCCCCATCATACACGAGATTCCATAAAAGAGAGCCTAATACTGAACTGTGTAAACGGGTAAACTCGGATCACAACCACGCCTACTTCCCATATAACACAGTTTTAAATTCCATTTCATTCTTTCACTTGACATCAATGAAGTTATCAGAACTCTTACGCTTAGCGATTGTCCACATCTTTCAAGCAACCAGACAATAAATATGTGGACTACAGTTCTAGTATGAGCGATTTCTTACAGAACCTATAGGTCAATATGTGAGAATATTGAAATTCGGATAGAATATTTTTGTGATGACAACATGCACTTGTATCAAAAATGAGTACAATCGGGTCAATATTTTCCTTAGCTCCTATACTTAAACCTAATAAAAAGGTTTTGAAACAACCCTTTTGACTTTAAACCGCATTTATTGGTCAATTTTTAAAAAATTCGGAGAAAATCTCTTTCTAATTATAGTACGTCTTTTTTCCAAATTTCATGGTATAGATTTTCAAACAACCTCTTGATTTTATACCTTATATACCGGCTTGTCTAAAAGGTTTCTTAAAGATATTCAGAGAACCTTTATTTCTGGCATTAATACTCCATTATGTGTAGAAGTTTACGCAAGTGAGGAAAGTTCTCTGATTGCCATTCACTCGGGAGTGGCCAGAAACGATTATTTTACATATGACTCAAGCAGCTCACGACTTGCGGTCCTAGAACAAGTATCTTCTGCGTTGCCAAAGAACATCTGTTTGAAGGCAAGCTAAAGTGCGAAGGCGAAACATTTCCTCCGTAGGGTTGTGCGCTGGGTTTGGGACCCGCCACGTAAACAAAACGCACCCAATGATAAATTCGGCTATAATCGTGTAAGCGGTGTCTACGCCAGTAAAAAACAAAGTCAAACTGTATAAACATAAATCAAAATATTCCCTAACCCTCATATACATAAATTTATAAGAATTATATATAAGAATTTCAAACTTCCGACTGGTTTTATACTTTATACAAATATTGGTTAAAATGTAAGATATCTAAGCAAAATTAACACATTGGTCACACTATGGATGGACGACTTACGCCAGCTCCCATATTATACTATAGATAATGATTGTTATTAGTTTAGAATAAAATTGTGATTTTCCATCCTTTGAATGCTTTTCTCATATAATAGATTTATTAAATTTAGTTTTGGTTGACTTGTCTTATTTGATATCATATCATATCAGGTTGAGTTTCAGGTGTAGTATTAGTACTCAGTTTAGACAATCAATTGATCATATCCCACCTGGCTTCAAAGCTTATCTTTCATATCGCGATCGTTTGGCGGAATTTTGTTGAGTATGTTACTACAGTTTATTAACGAACGACCCTCTCAAATAAGTTGAGGATGAAAATTTTGGAACTTGTAAGTGTCAGGTGGAAACATCTAGACACTTTCTCCTTCACTGTCCAGCTTGCGCCAGACTAAGGTTGAAGCATCTTGGTTGCCATACTTTCTACGAACCCGGCGATTTGGCTGGAGTAGATATAAGCCGGCTCAATAAATTTATGGCTAGTTCTAGACGCTTTGTAAATTTACGACGGTCTTTTTGATACGAACTTAGGACTTCTGGGCAACACAACTGACTGACAAGCGTCTCAAGCAGCCCAAGTGGGATTGTACGTAGTCTAACGAATATCAGTCTAACTGTATTTACAAAATCTTTATTTTAATTTATTTTATTTTCATTCCTTATAAAGAGCAAATTAAGATTACCGAATCTTCTTGTTTGCTATACATTGTAACAGTCGCTGGAGGGTGACTGGCCACTCAGTTTTCCAGAACTAAGTCCATATGATTTCTTTTTGAGCTCATAAGAAATATTTCTGTCAAAATTCTAGCTAAGCCGCTCAAAATATTGAAAATGTAATGTGAAACATAGAAAAAAGTCGTTATTTCACATACATAGCTAAAAGAGGCAGCTACTTGAGCTCGTCTTAACAAGAATTGGTAGAATAAGAAATCTATTTCGAACTAGAGACAGAAAATGCCGAAAAAGCTCAACTTATCTTTTCAATTTTTAAGGCAGGTTTTCACAGAGTGTTGTCTTTGTTACTATTTAGTATCTCTAATTACCCTTACTTCCAAAATTGAAGTGCTGCTTTTAGATATTGTTGAAAAAAAACCTTACTGTAGACCACCAAACTCACTCCAACTCTTGTCACCTGATGATTAACACCCAGATACAAAGCAATTCATGCTTCATAGCCAGTGGAACGCAGCACGTACGAGTATATGAGCAATAACGGTACTTATACAAATACATAAGGATACTAACCCCACTTTTGCACAATAATACGCTTATTTACGTAGCATGACGCCACTCAAACTAACGACCCGCCAACACCCAAACAAAAAAACGTGCATACACTTGAAGCTGAACTCCAATCCGACTGGTCCGATGCTTCTTGTGCGCCGTCAATTAACATTTGCAAAACGTATTAAAGCAACCCATCATTGCCTTAATTAAGAACGATAAAAGGACATTTATTTGCTGCTCAGCTCACTTGTTGGGTGGCGTTCCATCGTCCATTAGCAAGCCAAATGGCAGTGCGACAACCCAATAACCAACAACCCTCCAAACGAAAACTCACTGGCTTAATATTTACTCGTTTTTGCCCAAGCGTTGCTCACTCGTTGAACTTGTGGAACACACGTACGCTTTTCGTATGTGTACTCGCTCGTAATTCATGGCTAAAGTTGGAATTAAGTGAATTTTACGTTCATTAACAGTTTCGAGCTCTGAGCTCGGCAGATTGTGAACTTGCTTTTTGCTGAATCGCTTTCGGGGGAGGATAAACTCGGATAACGGTCTACTTATGCGCATTCGTACACACACAGTACTTCAAGTGTAAGCATATGAATGGTAATGGATTTGTCGGCGAGGGAGGAGGGGGACTTGATTATAGCGCTTATGGTGCATTTTAGGGTGATAGAATGAGACTAGATTGGTAATTAGCAGAGCATTTAATTTCGCTGTGATAAGGGTTATTTTGCGGACGATTCGCTGGAGATGGAGCTGGTAAATGGCGCCTAATTTGATTAGCTGCAGAATGGCTGAAGTGGTGGCGCTTAGTAACAATCTTTCTCGGTTGTCGGCTTTTTAGCGTAATGATGACTCAAATAGTAATAAAATTAATACTTATTTTGGAATTGAGGTCGCTACTTCGACATTTCGGAGGTGTTTTTCGTTAGTTGAAGGTTTCACAATTTTTTAGTATACTCTATTTATCGAAGTGTTCTTTCGTTCAATTCTTTATGTCGGACGTCCGTTACAAGGTTTTATGAAAAGTATTCCGTAAATTTTGATTTTATTAATGGGTACGGTTCAGAAATTTTATAAGTCTCAATTATCATGACCTGACGATAAATTCCCCCTTTATTTGTGAATGTTAAATTTACTTAAAAACGTCCTCATTACCTGAATTTGGATGTTGCTGGGATGAAGGAAATACTATTCAATCGGAAACATATGCTGTCTACACGTGTAGAGCTATTAAGTTGGGAATAAATGAAGTGATTAGATGGATGGAGCCATGTGTAGAAGTTCAAGCGACATTCATTTATGAGTAGCCAGAAACGATTTCTTTACATATGGCTCAAGCAGCTCATGACTTCTGGTCTTAGACCAAATATCCTCTGGGTAGCCAAAAACCATTCGCTTGAAGTCGAGCTAAAGTGAAAAGGCGAATCCTCTTGAGGGTTGAGCTGGGTTTGGAACCCGCCTCGTAAGCGTAAGCGGTACCTACGCCATTGAAGAAGAATGGATTGAAGTCTGTCAAACCCTATGAGAGTTTGTTATTCTGTTTTCTTACAAAAGATGTTTCGGGGCCATTAGTTGGGTCTCTCTTACAAAGTAATCCAGATCACGTACGACATTGGAGACAACAATTTCATTATATACGAAGTCTCGAAACTTAAGGTCTGACTTCCTATTATCGATTTCAATACATGTACTTTGTTGGCAACTTATATTTTAGGTCCCATTTTGTTTTATAGACTTCCGTTCATGTTCTTGGTCAGCAGGAAACATCAAACAGCATGACGGTGGTTGTATTTGTATAAACGATAAGCCGATTTGCAGCCGAAAAAGTCGATCTTAACAGGGAACTCACTTAGATAGATCACAGCTGTCCGTTGTGGTACCCTGAACTCTTATAAAATATCAAAAAGAGCCTTATAAATTGATGAAGCTCTTTAAGCCGATCACAAAATTGTTGAGGCGGCTAATGTCAGTTTCAGCCATGTTTCCTGCTTCGTCGAAGATGTGTCGATAGTCAAATGGCATACTCATTATTTCTAAAATTCGACAGACGACAATCTTGAACCTGCCAAGCTCATACATTTTCATTGTGGAATTATGGTAAACTCTCGGAAGTAGCTGTAAATATTGGACTGAATAATTCCCTCAAAGTTTACTAAGACTTCGGCGAATTTGTTTAGTAACTTCAAGGTTTTTGAGAGGTCAGACGATTTTACTGTTCAAAGTAGGAAGCGAACTAGATTGCGTTGATTGCGGAGAGTTACTATTTACTTTACATTGCACATTTAGATACCACCACCACTAATGACATCCTCGAGAACAAACATAGTGTTACTCCTACCATCAAATAAGTTGCTTGACATCCAAATCATTGGCAGGTTCAAAGGATTTGCATGCGTAATTTATAGAAGGAATGAGTTTAAGTAGAGCGAATGACATTCTCGCACTCTACTCTACTTTACTCAACCCAAAACCCTCACGAAACTTTAGAATTTCGTATAACTGATTGCCTTAGGCATAAAAGGAATGACCGGCGCTGAGTTACGGAAGTGACAACTTCGGAGTCAAGCGTCAGGTTAAAAGATTTCACAAACACCACGAATATCGCTTAACAATTGCATATCGAGCCGGACTGGAGTGAGGGCGACGACTCATTGTTGCATTGTGCTGCAGAGAATTGGCCACAATTGCTTCTGTGGCGCCTTGCGGCAGCTCAGAACTCGTTTGCAAATAAGTCATTGTGTGCAAGGAATTTGAAGTGGCAAACGCTTTCCGTCCCCATTTTTGGAGTTGATATCAGTTCGTGCATGAAATGTTGCAACTGGCGCAGCATATGTGTTAAACGAAGCATTCCGCTTTGAAGTAGCATAAATTTGAATACACACTTACTAGGGAAGATGTGTTTGCATGCACATTAGGGTGGTACTACAAAGTGAAATGAAAGATTTGGTTACAGTTTTCATATTTTAATCAAAAATATCAGTGGAAAAGATATCAGAAGTAAATATTTGAGCTAATTGAAGCTTAAGGTATGTAGACTAAGTTCAAAATTTAGGTAACCTATAAGTAATCGTAGTTCCACATCACTGTTAACAGTGATAACTTCGAAGTCGTAGATAATTTCGTCTATTTTGGAACCACCATCAACACAAGCAACAACGTCAGCCTCGAGATCAAACGCAAAATAACTCTTTTCTAACAGATGCTACTTCGGACTGAGTCCGAGTGAGTGAGAAGTAAAGTCCACTCTTGACGAACAAAGACCAAATTCTACAAGTCGGACATCATCAGCGTCCTGCTATATAGCGCAGAGGCATGCATGATGACAACATCTGTTGAGTCGGCGTTAGGTCACGTCGTCCGCATGGATGAAAACACACCAGCTCTGAGATTTTTCGACGGAGTACCCGTCGGGGGAAGCAAAAGAAGAGCAATCCTCCACAACGTTGGAAAGATCAGGTGGAGAAGGACTTAACTACACTTGGAATCTCCAATTGGCGCCAATCAGTGAAAAGGAAGAACGACTGGCGCGCTGTTGTAAACTCGGCTCTACGCCAATAAAGAAGAAGAAGGCGCCTAATCGTTTTAAAATTTATGTGTCAAATTTTTCAAGTTCAGTTCTCGAAGAAAACATATTTTTTTCGAGACTTCGTAAATAAACGCTCAGTGGACCCGATGCTATACACGCACACTTCATTCAGTCCGGACCCAAAATGCCCTTCATTACGGCATAATCGGTTTTTAAGATTAAACAGAGGCAGAAATCATTCAAATTCTGAAGTCCCTGTAAGGTAGTCTGAACTTCGATACCCTAACCATCTCAAATCGGAACCAAAAGCTTTATGCAATAACTTGCTCTTCAGCATTATCGAATTTGAGTGTTAAATCGAGAAAAAAAACTATAAAAAAAAAATTTCTTACATTTAAGTACCACCCTATTGTACAAACTCATACTCATTAGTAGCTACAACCTCTTAGTTACATGCAAATTCAATGCGATGCGAGTATGATATGTTGACAACTCCCGACGCCGATTCACCCAACCACACGCTCGTGCAAAGTAGCCGCAAACAGGGTGTGGGCAGACTGCATTAACACCTCTGTACTGCAATTAGCCAACTCAAGTGGTGATGTGCAAGTGGTGTCGGTGTTGGCGTTGGCATTGGCTTAGAAAGCAGTAAACAACGTCACCGCAGATTAACTTAGAAGCAATGCTCACATCACTGCCAAGTCCAGCAAAGTCATTTGTAGTTGACCGAGCTGTAGTCGTCTGAAAGTCATACGGCTCCCTCTTCTCTACTTTGTACATAATTACTCACTACTCCACTCATACTGCCCGCTGTTGGTGCATATCATCAACTGGTCAGCTGGTTAGCTGGTTTCTGATAGCCGAGTAATGAAGTGACTGACTGACTGCTTGTTTGCTTTAACTGAGCTCAAGTGTCAATAGAGCAGCTACACTAACCAAATGCTGTTAAATTGCAAGCAAATATTCCATTATCACTCAATAAATGCACTTGCGCATGCAAACGGGGTGTGTGTGGGCTCCTAACGGTGCAATTAAATGATAGTAGAGGGGTTAGAGGAAGAGGGAGAGACGATTATTTGATAAAGTTGTGGCAATGCAACTGGAGGAATGGTGTCTGTGAGGCGGTGTTCACTGAGAGCTTATACTAGAAGACTAAATGACTTATTTTCATTGGCATCCATAGGCATCCTCATCTCATATACTCCCAAAAAATGTTCCAGGTATCACTGTTAAGTTCTCACTTTACTTTTTAAATAACGACCAGCAGTACATCCGGTGGATTTTCCAGTTTTTGACATGAATTCTTGGTACTTTTCATCTTCAGAACGAGGTCACAGTTCATCGTCTTGTCATACTCGGAAGTAGCTGTAAATATTGTATAGACTCAAGACTTCGGCGACATTGTGTGCTATCTTCTAATCTTTTGATGCGTCAGACCCTTTTACTGTTCAAAGTAGGAAGCAACTAGTATTCTCCAAAGAAGGGATAAGAATCCAGATACTACTGAGTAACAGTTCCGATAACTTAGTTTGTCCGGAATTGCTGCGCTGGTGAATGGTAACGAACATTAGCATAACTGAAAATCTTGAACTCTGGTACTTAATCAATTTGTCTATCTTAATCTCCAGAAGCACAGTTATCTTCCAGTTTCAGCACTTCTATTTCTAATAACATTATTATTTAAGAAATTGCTTAGAATTTGTGCCAGCACATGCATTATAGTAAGCTACATGTCTTTCCAAAATTCTACAGAGTTATTGGGTTGAAATTAATATTATCCAGAATCATAGAGATCAGAAATTAGTTGAAGGATGCTTCATATTTTTTATCGGTGTTACCAGAGGATGTCCATATGAAAGCCGGTAATGTGTCAGAAAATGATAGGTCTGATAATAACTGTTTGGTAAAATAAAATTCACTATTTCTCCAATAGACGGCTTTAGTAATCTGTAATTCGGGTTACGCTGATTTCATACCAAAAAAACTTTTCAGACTGTTTTGTCATTGCTTAACTCAGTATGTATTTTGTGAGCACGCGTCAAAAATAGACACCAGTAAAGAGATTGACACACAAAGATAAAATGCATCATATTTTATAGTTTTCCGCCGGTAATGGCACAAACGGAAGCCAGACGCCTAAGAATGTGAACAGTGTTTATGGTCTTGATATCAAAACAGTCAATCACATGGAATTTCGGTTTCATCGATTCTCTCTCGATGATTTTCATGTTAAAAATTAACCACCTGGAAGGTCAATTTCTGAAAATCTCGATAAAAAAAAATGGAAAACGTTGAATTCAACCGTTTTGTAGGCACTGTTTTGACTATCTAGAAGCTACACATTGCTCAAAACCTTTTGGAATCATTTAAATAAGGCTGAATATAAAAACTCTATGCATGGATGCCATATAAATTAAGGCATAAAAACTTTTTAGACTGCCTTCCAACTGCGAATCGGTCAAAAACGTTTCATTTCTGAATTGGATGGTTGCTGGTAGAGTAAAGTGGGTTTGATAAAGCTATGTCAAGCGAAAACAGTCGTGGCAAAGCCGCAGTGAGCCGGCACAAATGGTGACCCAGCCAGAATTGACGGTCAGGAGGGTTTTGATATGTGTTTGGTGGGATTGGAAGGAAATCATCTACTATGAGCTGCTCACCTACATTCAAACCGGGCATGTACTATCAATAATGCATTTTATAGACGAAGCAATCGCCCAGAAGTGGTCAGCTTTGAAAAATAAAAGAGAAATTATCTTCCATCCGGGCCACGTCAGGCCACACACATCTAAAGTGACATGCGAAAAGCAGCGGGAGCTTGGTCTTGCACATTAACCTTATAGTCCGGATTTCACACCAAGTGTTTACTATTTAGTCCTGTCTATTGATAAACGATTTTCCTGGTGAAAAATTCGGCTCAAGAGAAGCTTGTAGAAATCGATTCTCACAGTTTTTTTACAAAAGGAATGAGTGTTTTTATGGGAGCATCAGTATTAAATTACCTTTAAAATGGCAATAAGTTGTCGAACTACACCTTGAAGATTTGTCCAGTATCACATTATTCTAATTAATAAAACTTAATTTAATGCAAACAAGTTTTTTTTTTTCCTGGACCTGATATAAACAGAAGTTTTTTATAATAACTTGGATAATGTTTTTTGAGCTTACCGATAAAAGTTTCAATAAAATTTATCACATGCGTTGACTGTCCGATTAAAGATCGTCTAATGGAGATCAAGAGAACTTATGAATTCGACAAAACTACAGTCGAAGCTTATACGATACGTCCACGCATATGGATCGATTCTTTACTATATTTGCTATTGCGGAAGCGTTATGGTCTTTCTGTATTGAAAATTCTCTGTTGTGTAGATAATGGCTGTTCCTTATAAATTGAAGTATGTCCCAAAAGTGAGCTGAAGAGATTTTTAAAATAATCTAATATTAAGGTACATATGTTATAGGAGACCGTTCATTACTTAGCTCTCTCTACTTTGCTAAAATAATGGGTCTGAAGGAAATGTATCTTTTGGTTAAACTACAAGGTGTGTTCCAAAGTAAACAGGACTTTAAAAAGAAAGCAGACCAAATAGTTTTTTGGGCAAAATCAATTTATTTTATTCAAAATAGTCTCCTTGTGCTTCAATACAGCTTTTTGCACGGTCCAAAAGCATGTTGAACGAGTGTTTTAGCTCGTTGGCCGGTATGGTCGACAGTATGCCGGTGCAAACCTTTTGAATGGCCTCTACGTCTGCACAACGCTTTCCTTTCATGGGCAAATGCATTTTTCCGAAAAGGAAGAAGTCGCACGGTGCCATATCAGGTGAATGCGGGGAGTGGTTAATGGTTAAAATGTGATTTTTGGTCAAATAATCGTCCTTCGAATGTTGGATTCTGAGCAATTTTTGGTCGTCAGTCAATTTGTGCGGAACAAACCGTGCACACACCTTTCGTAAAACCAAATATTTGGTAAAAATGCGATAAATCGATGTTTTGGAGATGTTCATTTCAATTTTCATTAATTCCAATGATGATTTCGGCTGATTTTTGATGAATTCACGCACAGTTTCGATGGAATTTCCGATGATCACAGATTTTGTTTGCACACATGTTGATCGTCATTTATGTCCAAACGACCACTTTGCAAACGTTGAAACCACTCGTGCACTCTGTTACGGGATAGGCAATCATCGCCATAAACGTTTCAGTTTTACCAATTCTAAAACAAAATTGAATGTTGGCTCTTTGTTCGAAGCTCATTTTCGCACCGATAACACAAACATACTGACACTTAAAATTGAAAAAATGAAATTCTCACTGAACAATAGATAGGGATAGCAGATTCTAACGCACTAGTCGACATATAGATGGCGCCACCAGGGCACTTTGTACAATCAATTTTCAATCCAGACAGCATAAAACTTCGTCGCCTGTTTTAGCGGGACCAAACTGAGTCAAAGTGATGCTCTTCTGAACTCACGGTTCCACTGAGTTAAACATTGAGTAACCCGGCACAGACATTTTTTTTTTTAACTAAAGAAACTTTGGATAGACTTTCTTTCTAAGCCCTTTGCCAAGCGTGAGATTTGGAAACAAAAACTGTACGGTTGTTTGGTTGAGGCATGTTGTTAAGGGGTTACATGGATTTACTTTTTAAAAAAAATTTTTTATTCTTTTTATGGTCTTATTAAATTCTACAAATCCTCTAGAATATTGTCCTAGATTTTAAAGTTTGATCCGAGTAATAGTGTCGGAGATACAGCCTTGAGAATTTGAGTGCTCTGTGTTTTTGAAGCCGGTTGGCAAGATTTCTCGAGAACTACCCAACCGACTTTCATGAAATTTTACAGCGGTCTTTGAAATACAATTCTTAAGGACTTTTACGTCGGATTTTTTTTCGATTACAACTATTTGAAAAAAAAGGTTGCGAAATTTTCACTGAAATTTTCATTTTATTCGTAAAAATGTCTGCCAAAAATCCAATTTTCAGGTTTTTTCCTTCGTCCAACTTCTAAGTTAAGGTTTTAACTAAACCTTTTTTTACTTTATATGTATGATCTTGTACTAAGGAGTTATCCTGCCAACGCAGGCGCATCTTTTTTGGGAGGGGCCTCCGGAAATGGCGTCGCAATGGTCGAGTTTAGAATATTTTTTCCAAAAAATTCACAATTTCTTTGTTAATAGTGTATGTTTTGTTACAATTAAATATTTAATTTCTTATTTGAGAACAAAAATGATGAAAAATGGCTGTTTTTTACCCGTGGAAACCCATGTAGACCCTTAAGATGGAGTCTCCCTCAGCTCTGTGCAGCCTTTGATGATACACTAGTGTATAAATGCACGTAACTCCAGCAAATCGCTTATTGTCTATAATAAACATCCCTTCCTTGCAGCTCTGGCTCTAAAGCAACAGCCAACCAATGCTTTTCTACGTTACTACGCAGCTCTGAGATACAATAATAATCCTTACAACTTAAAATGGACATATTTTATGGATGATTGATTTTTATCACAACTTTTGCAAATAAATTCCGTCAATCGCCCATACTCCCCCCTCCACCAGCATCCATCATAAGTGACACTAAGCGGCGAAATTACATTTGTGAAGCACTTGCCGAAGTTAATTTTCGGCATTTTCCGCCGCTTTCATACCGACAACTGGAGTCGCTCTTCTTTTTTATGATTTGTAAATGTTTATACTACTGCGTTGTTGTTGCTGTTGTTGCTGCGCATAAAAATTTCGGCTATGAAAAAGACGCTTAAATCAATTCATTTTATTTATTAGCAGTTGGAGCCGGAGCCGGAAAGCCGCACATATACACACACACGCACGCATGCATTGAGTGCTGCGTCACGCAAACGGTCGAGGAGTTTTATAGCGTCATTTCGCTTCACACAAACAACACAATTTGCGGCGAAATGCGACATAAAACGCTCGTACAAGCGAATGTAGCCGAATATATAGCAGAATATGAAGTGTGCGTCAATAGACGTAGAAATTGGCAGTGAGTGACTAAATATTTGGTAGGTTTGTGTATGGATAAGTGTGTGTGAGTGTGTCTTTTGCTTGCTAGTTAACCGTTAAGTGTAATCGCTGGTAGTTATCGTAAAATATTATGCTCCATTTCGAGACGCATTTGTGACACCTTGACGTTTGCAAGGCGACGATTTCATTTATATACATACATACATATATATGTATGTATATATATGTACATATATTCACTATATATAAATGTATGAATAAGCGCATAAGCTCGCTTTTAGTAGAATAGAAGGTAGAAAGAACCATAATACCTATGCCTATATCACCTTTGATTGGATTAGTAAACCCGACACGTACGAGCCATAAAAAAATTATCGAAAATGTACAAACAAACATACATACATATGTACAGAGTGCCATATATATACACATATGAACTCTATACGTACTATGTAGGTATGTATGTGCATGCAAATTCATTCAATTGCGGTGAACCTAAAATCCAGCACAGGATTATCACACTCGATTGCTCTCAAATATTTATAAATTAACTGCAATATGCAAATTTGTCAAATAAAACGTGATTTTAGTCTTTACCCCAATTACAAAAGGGTTGTTTTGCGGTTGTGATTTGGAAAAATGTTAACCAGCTGATAATACAAATAACAGCATTATTTGGCAGCACGGTGAATGGTTTTGCATGATATTTAATGCTGTGGGCAAAAAGTAGTAGGACTTTTTAAATTAAATTCCACATGAAAAACAATTCGTCGAAATTTTTTTTCTTGGTTGGTAAGACTGTCAGTGACAACTGTGCCAAATGTTACACCAAAATAATGATTGGTATTCAGTATAGTACGCTTGTCCTTCTGAAGTACATACATTAAATGCATTCGGTGATTTTCACTTTGAGTGAAATTATTCAATACAGAAGTTCCCTTAAATTTTATGTGAAAATCAAATTTCGGTTGCCGAAATGTTCAGAATGTTGTAAAAGGCCTTCGGTGATAAATGTTTGTCGCGAGTGTTTTTAATTAGTACGAATTATTCAAAGAGGGTCGAGAACACGTTGACGACGAACCACGCCTAGGACGGTCATCTACATCAACTGATGATTAGCAAGTCAATAAAATAAAGGAAGTGGTGTTTGATAATCGACGATTAACAAGCAGAGATCTAACGGGCGTCGCTAGAATATTGGAAAGATCAGTAACACCATTTTGAAAGATCATTTGGGTCTAAGAAAAGTGAAAGAACGATTGCTTTCAAAATCACTAAATTTTTCGGAGAACAGCGTCGCGTTAACGTCTGTGAAACAATTTTTTCGTCTACCAGGATGCCATGAAAAGTATTATTACTAGCGATGACTCTTGGATCTATGCTTACGACTCGGAAACAGACGATCAAATAGCCAATTATCATAGCAAATATGAGTCGCACCCGAAAAACCACGTCGAAACAGGTTAAAAATCAAAATTATTTTGACTGTTTTTTTCGATTATCGAGGTGTGGTGCACGCAGAATTAGTTTCGGCTGGCCAAACTTTCAACAAGAAATATTATTTGAGTTCTATGCGTCGCCTGGTGCAAAGCTTTTCATAAAAAGTGTGTGGGTTATGGGCTGATAACTCTTAGTTTTTTCACCATGACAATGTACGGTCGTATACTTCGTTGATTCTTCATGAGTATTTCGCCAAATTTTCAAGCAATATCGTGCCGCAACCACCGTATTCGCCTGATTCAGCTGCGTGCGACTTCTGGCTATTCAGGAAACTCAAGCGAACGCGTCTGGAAAATTGTTTTGAGTCAATTGAACACATTAAACGTGAATGGCTACGCGCATTGAGGGCTATTCCGGAAAAAGACTTTAACAATTATTTTGGAGATGAGGAAAAAACATTGCCACAAGTGTATTGGAGTCAAGGGAGGTTTACGACATGGATTTTGAAGAAAAAATTAAAAATTTTTAAATTGTGAATAAAGTCTTACTATTTTTTGCTCACAGTAGTACATAATATAATAGAATTTTGATAAGAAATGTATTTTTCCCTTAAATCTATGGCCACATTTCAGCCTGTCAGTTACTTTATTAATATTTGAACATAATTTTTAGCTTTTCCTAGAATTTAAGGATGCAAAATGTTAATGCGAAAATTTCTTATAAAAAGGAGTATATAGGTTTCGAGGGCAAAAAAATCGTAGTAGCATGAAACCCATTGGAAATGAAAGATAAAATAAGAAGAATTAAGCGAAAATTAATTTACGGATGATCTGAAGTCAGGAAGTGGAAAAGAAGGGGCTGGTTGAATATTTAACGAATATTCACAAACGGTATAACGAATTCCCGCAGAACCACCAGTTCTATAGGAAAAAGTTATATGGCCATATTGTAGGTAATAAAGTATCTACAACTTTTGTATTGACGTTTTTTCGACGTAACCTCAAAATATATGTGAAAAACTCAAGAAAACAAGTCTTTTGTTCAAAAATTATTTTTCTCGAAATTTTGTGCAAACTTACCTTGTTACATGTATATAACCATACTTAGCGACAGCCAAGCTGAACTTAAAGCAATCTCTGCCTATGAGATCAAATCCCTACTGGTGCAGGAGTGTAGAGAAGAGCTGAGTAGTATAGCGGAACGTAGCCAAGTGTACCTCATCTGTGTGCCCGGTCAAAAAGGTATAGCTGAGAATGAACAGGCTGATGAGCTCGCTCGCTCCGCAGCAGCCACTAACATGTTAGGACCGCGTTGGCCTCTCATACCATAAAAGAGCTGCTCCGCAAGGAAGAAGTAGTAGGCAGAGAGAGGTATAGGTAAGAACTCCATGCGCCATGCCAAGTTGCCAATGGTTAGTTATAACCTCAGCAGGTTTAAATATGATAAGGCGGTTCACTCCCTAGGGACAAATTCAGGCAACTTGTCCCATTCTACACTTACTTGTGCAACACTTATGTATATAACATAGGCTTAGCTTCGCAAACTGCTAATCGACTGCACAGGAGTCTGCAGACGCAGGATAATGCTCTGGAATTTATGTTTCCAAACAGGGATCACATCGCCTCACTAGTACTTAGCAGAATATTGGATTTTATCAATATGCTGGGGCTAGCTCGTACCAAAGAATTTAACATATTAGAAAGGGCCGGCTAAATCAATATCAGTGGATGGCAGGACTGAGACTGTAAACTTTTACAGAAATAGTCACATCTGAATTTAAAAAGCGCAAGATGTAGTCAAAAGAACACAATTTACTGGAAAGCTATTTTGTATTTGAGGTTAGGTTCGAACAAAAAAAACTTCAAATACCATTTTCGAACAATTTCATACATTTTTTTAATTTTCCTTTATACAAAACAAGTTTATCTAAAACTTCAAGATGTGATATCGTGCTCGCGTGTAATACTTTCATTACTAAAATTATCAAAATATAAAGACATCTAAATAAAAGTAATCGAAAGCTTTCCAAAATTCACACTTCTTTGCTAAGCGCAATTTATTTGAATTTTATTATTTAAACAGCAGACTATACATTTTAAATAATTAGTTTAATATGTGCCATACAACGGACATTATGTAAATAACTACCCACGCTATATACAATTTCTAGTCAGCTCCTGCTTCAGTTGACAATTTCGCCTGCCCAAAGCAGCTCAGCAGCGCCCACAAATCCCTTCACATCCGCATTGCTACAAATTGCGAATTGTCTGTTAATTAGTCTCACTTTGGAAATAAACTGCAGCAATTAAGCGCAGTTCATCATGCCACGCCTCCCTCAGCAGTTGGCAGCACAGCTCACATTGCTGGCAATAGACTTTTATGTACACATATAGATGTACATAAATACATACAAATATATACAACATATATAGGCAACTAGCAGGCCGACTTGGAATGGTGTATAAGTATGTATGTACATGTATATTTATGTAATTATATATGAAACAAGTAAGGAAGAGCTAAGTGCGGTTGTAACCAAACATTTTATACGCTTGCAATTTGGCGGTATCTATGCCAGGGAAATACCTTGAAGGGCAAAACGTCAACTAGAAGACCGGAAATCACTATAATCCACAGCAAAACTCGAGCTGGAGAGACTTCGAGTTTTGGAAGGACATTTGTATGAAATTTTACTTCTATTGCCAATTCAAAAGTTCGAGTTATGGGAGTTAAACTGTTTATTTTAGTTATACTATATCTCATACACTGACTGAAATATTCGAAAAAAGGTTTGTTAGAGCACCGAACATCATTGTGTATATGTAGTATATGGGAGTTGGGAATATCATTGACCCGATTTTATTTATTTTTGCCAAAACTACATACCATAAATATGCTATATACTAACAAAATGTTCCCTGAGATTCATTAATGCACCTCAGATACCGTTACTCAATCGTAGTCAGTGAAGTCAACCGGATGTTCGAAAATCCTGATATTAGTTTTATAGGGCTTAGGTCTAGTTTTCGCTCAATTTTATTCATTTTAGGCACAAAGATACACTGTCATCAGTAAAACACGCTCTCTCATTTTTATTGAGATAACTCACATGTTGACCTATATGCACGGTACAAAGTCACCTGGAAGTTCGAAAGTCCTTGGGTTAGTTATATGGGAGCTAAGGGAAGTATTGGGCCGATTCAAATCATTTGTAGCACACAGACTTACTATTATCAGAAAATAATTCTCTCAGAATTTCAATTATATGTACATATATCTCACACATTGACCGACATTTTCAATCAAAAATCAACTATAGGTACCGGGGTCCAAATATTCAGTTTTTGTTGGATTTGCACAATTTTTAGTCATAAGATGGCATAAGCTAAAGGCATTATTCATGCAAAGTTTTATTCCGTTATATTTAATTGCTGCTTGATTCGTACACTGGAAAAGAAAGTGTCGATTGGAATTTAAAACTGTGATGTATGAGAAATGGGCGTGGTAACAGTCCGTTTTCGCCCATTTTCACACTATAACATGAAATTGTTAGAAGAATACCACGTACCGAATTTGATTGAAATCGGTTGAGCATGTCCTTAGATACATATGTATGTATGTGGGCTATGCCACGCCCAATTTTTACACCGGCTTCTTAAAAGCTCTCTCATACCATTTCGGGCGTAAAATTGAATGTCTCTGGCGTATTAAGTTTCTGATTTATTGCGCTATTAGAAGTTTTTAACAGTACCTTGATATGGTGAGTGGACGGGGTTATCATCCGATCTCATCCAATTTCGCACTGTCGGTAAAAGTTCTTATAAGAATTGTCCTAAGCGAGTTTGGCTACAGTCGCTTTGGTGTTCTAGGAAATATGTTCATTAAACCTATTGGAGGACGGAGCCACGCCCACTTTTTTAACATTTTTTCCACAGATGCCTCTTCGCACTGCAATCCTCTGTGCCAAATTATATAAATCTTATTTTAATACTTAGTTATGGCACTTTGCAGTTTTCCTTTAATGGCTGTTTGTAGGCCACTGCCACGTTCCGACTTTGCCCATCTACGAACTTCGCCTTACTTTCTTTGCCAAGGAAGGTAAAGATTTCAAGATATCTTAATTTTTACTCAAGTTACAGCTTGCACGGAAGGACGGATGGACCGTTTTTACGACAGTCGGATCTACGTAATTGGAACAATTCGGCAGAATTCTGACGCTACAACAACAACGGACGGATGAACAGACAGACAGTCATCCGAATTTCAACTCCTCTTGTCATCTGATCATTTATATACAAACATATGTATGTATTTGTATCGCTTACTTTTAGGTGTTCCATCAACCGTTAGGTGAACAAAACTATTATACTCTCTGGCAACATGTTGCAAGAGTCTAAATATACATACTTACATATGTACATATATGTATATATATATTTAAATGCTATTTGTAGATACATATGTATGTATGTATGAGTGAGCTCGTCTTCAGTCGTGTATATTCCCTGGAAAGAACTTGACAGATTTTACGCAACTTGTTTATTTGACAGTTGAGTAATTTTATTTTTGTTTATATAATCGTAACTTTTGCCGAGCGTGGTAATTAAAGGGGCGTGTGCGGCGTTGAGAAAACTTATGGAAGTTTAATTTCCACTTTAGAAATCAAATTAACAAATTAAGCGCAGAGAATAAAATGCTTGA
Organism: Bactrocera tryoni; assembly: GCF_016617805.1. Taxonomy (NCBI): domain Eukaryota; kingdom Metazoa; phylum Arthropoda; class Insecta; order Diptera; family Tephritidae; genus Bactrocera; species Bactrocera tryoni. Next base: position 22,928,226 of record NC_052503.1, on the reverse strand, counting down.
ATAGCGCAGATAAATGCTAAGATAATGTGAAAATTAATAAAAATGCATATAAAATCCATAGTATATATGTATGTATACTTAGCAGATATATTTTTCCATGCTTATATACTATATGCTACACATTCTATTAAAAAGGTCTATATTATTGAAAAAACTGAGAGAAAATGTGCAAATCTAAGCCAATCTTTGCCTTTACTCACACAGTTAGCTGCCCAACATCGTGCCAAATCGGAAGAGTCTGCATACATACTGATAAATGTACATATGTATGTATGTATAGAAAGTAAATTCCATACATATGTACATACATACATGCAATCGTATACACACTCACACTAACGGCCGTTGCGCATACGCCCAGTAGACCCGCAGCGCTATGATCCCCCAATTTAATATTATAATTGCCACAATTATCGTTCTCATGCCATTTACACTGCAATTGCAGCGGAAGCAACAAAAAAACTCGAACAACGTGCCAACAATGGAGAATTCCATGACTACACACATACGCACAAACACACAGCGTTGGCAAGCGGAAAATCTGCATTGGAAAAAAACTTAGGGCAATTTAATGTAATTACCACTGCGGAAGCGACGCCGACAGCATCAACGACACTTGGCACGGTTTAAGTGCGGCCTCTCTCTCTTTCACACTCTCGCACTGTCTCCACGCTCTCGTATGCTTGCACGCAGCAGCGTGTGCATGCAAAGGATGTTGGCTTAAGCTCCGCCTTCTAGCTGAAAGTGAAGCTGCTGCTACACGTTCTCTCGCTCTCTCTCACTCTTTCTTGCTCACATACACATCCAAACAGTTGTGTAAATGTTTCTCACTTTTGTGCTGAGCGCCTGCGCGCAAATTAACCTTTTTGCCCCAAAATTACTCTTCCCTCCAACGTAGCTGCGGCAGCGCTTCCGGAGCTTAATCGACATGCTGCTTGTAGACCGTTATACAACAATGGTGGTGCACAGATGCCATTATACAATTATGTCTGATATTTTATAGCCACTACTACTACTACAGAGAGAAGCAGCGCAGCATCACTGGGCATTGCTGTGACGTGCAATAGCAGCAACAACAACCATATTGGTAGCAGCAACAACAAAAACAACATTAAAACATTGGTATCAGTTGCAAAAACAACAATAATAAATATGGTAGTTGCAGCAACAAAAACAACAATACTAAATATGGTAGTTGCAACAACAACAACATTCGTAGCAGCATCAGCGGCGGTATCAGCCAGCAACAACCCCATCACAATTATATGCTCTCTCTCCCCCGCGCCGCACTTGTTTCGTAGCGCTGTGCGCGTGTTTGCTCCATCCGTCTGTCGGCAAGTGCAATTCTAATGGCGCTGCTGATGACCGTAATGCCGCTGATGACGATAATGATCACTTTTGGAAATTAATGGCTGAAGTTTTTTCCATTCGCTTTCAACTCCATTTGCTTGAACACAAAACGCTTACATAGTGGATTGTGCAGATAAGCGTGTACTGGGTTAGGGCGGTTCATTTGGGGCTTAACAAAAAAAATTATTGTTTTAAGAATTTTATTAACTCTGAACTCATACTGTTGGAAACGGGATAATTATATGCAATAACAAAATATTCTTATATGAAAAAAAAAATAAAATATAATCCGCTAAAATTGAAATTTCCATAAGGGATGATAGTCGGATCAGGGCGAGATGAAATGCCTTAAGGACTTGCAAGATCGCCAAGATCATATGAAAGAGCCTCGAAGGAGGTTCTCACGGTGTTGAAGAGAATGGTCTTCAAAGGTCTTCATAACGGTTGTTGGCCTCTTGACAGTTCAAAACCTACTGGCATCATAGGCGCACCGGATGGGCATAAGTAACGACGATACGTGCAGAAAGTGCATGGAAGTAGGCATGAGAGAGACGCAGAAACACCTCCATTGCTTCTGTCCCGCATTATCTTGAACTCAGATATGTAGGAGCTTCGTAGTTCAAAGACTAGATGAAGATCTAAATTAGATCTTCAATTTACTCTTAAAGTTCGCCAAAAGCGTTGATGAATTCTATAGCCAGATTTTTCTCCGCCTGGTCTTTCCAAAGGAGTGAATGTCTTGCTCTTCCTCTGCCTCCCCCGACGGATACTGCTTCGAATATTCTCAGAACTGGAGTGATTTCATTCGGCTGACATTCGCATATCTCGTACAGCTCAGCATTCCATCGAATGCGATATTCGCCGTGGCTAATGCGCAAATGCGGACCATAAATCTTCCGCAGAACCTTTCTCTCGAAAACTCGCAACGTCGACGCATCAGATGTTGTCATCGTCTATGCATCTGGGCATTACTAAGAGCCAGTAGGTCTATGTATGACAGTCGGTCAGTATAACCTAAAGCTGGAAATTCCTTAGACAGCTAGTCACGGACTCACAGAAAAATTAATTATGATTATTAGTATTTAACTGCTTTCTTTTTAATATTTAACTGTCTCAAGGATATTCTCGAAAGGTTAAGGGATCAGCATAGTTGGCACACTATGCCACGGAAGACAGTTGAAAATTTTTATACAATTATTATTCAAGCCAAATTTGCTCAAATGTGTTCTCCAAGTCGTGGCTTTTACTGATTAAAGACATATTTTTAGACGTTGGCTGAACATGTAGTAAATGTAAATATTGAGCAAGATTTCTACAACTAGCTTTCAGAAACTTTTCGAAACATTCCTCAAATGGCAAGCCTCCATCGGAAATAATATTGTAACAACTTCTAAATCTCTAGACGAACAATTAAACGCAATAGTGTAACCGCATCACATTTGGATCCTTGCATATTACATCCAAGCAGACGAAGAGAGCAGATGAGATGGACCAACGAGGGACCTACATACATACATATGTGCGTTTTATATAGAATGTGTGTGACATTTTTCAGCTTTTGTGTTTTAAATGCAAATCAATCAGTGAGAGATAAGATCTAGCAAAGCAGAAGCTTTAGTGTGAAGAGATGAATGGATACAAAGTCCAAGGAAACAAGGTGCTGGAATAATATGATAGATTGTCTATGAAAGTGAGAGAACTTATGCGATAATCGAGTAATTTGGAGCTCTGGATTTACTGGCGAAATTGCTACTTCTAGATATCTACTAAGATGAGGAAATTGTTGAAATGCAATGAATTCCACATTTCAGGAAATCAATTATAAAAATAAAATCTTTGCTCAGACTGGTCTACTTTGTATTTTTTGCCAATTTTTTGGGCAGCAGAATACTCGAGAAATTAACAGTACTTAAGATTGCTATTGTAACGTTCTAGCTCTTTATGTAAAGGAGTGAGCGCGGAAAATATGGATTCTTTCAGATCTGAGATAGAAGATGTGATCATGAAATGCTTTTTGAATCATCAACTTAATATGACCATTTAAATTTTTGGATATGACTTCTCTAACCTTGAAGTATTTTTGTACTCCAAAGTATCACTGTCGTTTGCATAGTTTGTGGAGATTCCTAAATACTAAAAAATTCGATGTTTGAACAAGGATCCAATTTACTAAAAGCTCCCTAAATTTTCGTTCGGTAGTTAGATGTTAAAGGATGTTGGAGGATGGAGTCATGTATAGAAGTTCACGCAAGTGAGGAAAATTCTCTGAGCCCCATGGACTTGAGAGTGGCCTGAAACGATTCTTTTACATTTGGCTCAAGCAGCTCACGACTTCCGGTTTTAGATCAAGTATCCTCTGGGTAGACTAAAAAACATCAGGTGGAAGGCGAGTCATCCTTCCCCCAGGTTGCCTTCGCTCACAGCTTCCGACTAATATAAAAAAAAAAATAGTTTTCTATTAAGAATCCAACTCTCGGCAACCAATACAGATTCCTTCACCATATTTCTGATACCAAGCAGCTAAACATAAAATCTATTGATTTTTCACAGGCTGTTAGCGGAACAATGTCTCACAAATCTGGAGAAAAGACTCCGGTAAGCATTTGGTGAAGGTTTAGGCGTCACTTTGTATATATATGTCCGTATATATTTAAATATTTCTATTTATAAACGTCTGAGTAACTAGTTATTTATTAGCAATGTAAAAAGCTTCACCTACGTAAATGGTTAGATAGCGCTTATGCTCATTATTTAGGGGAAAATCACAAAACCCATTTAGGTTTAATCAAATACTTTATTATTCATTATTTATGTGGGAAAATTAAAGCATATGTTAAATTATTGTCAACATCAAACTGTAATGCATTTGTAATCGAGACACATTACATTACTATTTTGCCAACAAACCCCAAGACCAAAATACTTCGAAACTGTAGATAAAAAGGTTTTGTGCGTGCCCTGTAGGAAATTAAGCACCTTAGCGTTAATAAATATATAAAATTATGCATTGGGACAGATACCGAGAGATGAAAAGAAAGAGAGACGCATTTTCTCACAAAAACAGAAAGAGGCCAAAATGCATGGTACGAAAAGCTTGACAAGCTGGCCGACAGGGGTAATGCTCGAAAATTTTTCGAAAAGATGCGCCGACTAACAGAAGGTTTCAAGACCAGAGCATGCCCTTGCAGAATCCTCAGAGGTGATCTAGGGACTGATGGCGAAAGCATACTGAAATTATGGAGGGAACACTTCTCCAATCTGCTGATGGCAGAGAAAGCATAACACATGGAGAAGGCGAACCCGACTCCCCAATCGATGACGATGGAGTAGACGTTCCATTGCTCGACCATGAAGAAGTTCGAATAGCAATTATCCGCCGGAAGAACAACAAAGCGTAGGGGCCGAGTTATTCAAACACAGCGGCGAAGAACTGATAAGGAGCATGCATCAGCTTCTTTGTAGAATATGGTCCGACGAGAGCATGCCCAACGATTGGAATTTAAGAGTGCTCTATAAGCCTCTTCAACATCGCATATACATATGTAAGGTTCTATCGAGCGTATTATGTAAAAGATTAAAGTTCATCGCCAACAAACTGATTCGACCTTATCAGTGTGGCTTTAGGCTTGGGAAATCAACAACTGACCAGATAATCACCACGCACCAAATCTTGGACAAGACTCGGGAAAATAGAATCGACACACACAACCTCTTCGTCGATTTCAAAGCTCCTTTTGACATCACGAAAAGAAGTTGCCTTTGATATTCCCGCAAAACCAATACGGCTGTGTAAACTGACGTTGAGAAAAAGCTCCATCAGGATCGGGAAGGGCCTCTCGTTCGATATCAAATGATAAGGTACAATGTGCTACAGGAGCGCATAGCTGCTGGCGTACGACGATGATATTGATATCATTGGCCATAACAACGGCGCCGTTAGTTTTGCTATCTCCAAATTGAACAAAGAAGCGAAACAAATAAGTTCAGTTGTGAGCGAGGGCAAAACGAAATATCTCCTGTCATCAAACAAACATTCGCGACTTGGCTCCCACGTCATTGTTGACAGTCATAACTTCGAAGTCGTATATAATTTCTTCTATTTTGGAATTAGTATGAACACTAACAACAACCCCAGCCCCGAAATTCATCGCAGAATAACTCTTGGCAACAGGTACTACTTCGGACTGGGTAGCTAATTGAGAAGTAAAGTCGTCTCTCGACGAACAAAGACCAAACTCTACAAGTCACTCATCATTCACGTCATGCTATGTGGCACAGAGTCGTGGACGATGACAGTATCTGATGAGTCGGCGTTGTGATTTTTCAAGGGAGAGGTTCTGCGGAAGATTTATGGTCCTTTGGGCATTGGTGAATACCGCTGTCGATGGAATGATGAGCTGTACGACATTGACATAATTCAGCGAACTAAGAGACAGCAGCTATGCTGGCTACGTCATGTCAACACTCCAGCTCTGAAAGTATTCGACGCAGTACCTGCCAGGCGAAGCAGAGGAAGTGACATATGAAATGATAAACTTAGTAGTAGATGCGGTGTAGATAGACCTCGGGGAGAATATCTGGTCTGTGAAAATTGACAAATTACTTGTTTAATTGTTTAATGATCTTCATTATTATTTTCCTACCAGGTAACCCACCTATTTTATCGAGGATGTGTCTCCTATTAAACTACATTTGTATGTAGGTTCATTTACATATGTATGTGTGTGTGTGTGATTAATTTTTTTACGGTTAAAATGATTTGTTAAGTGCTTTTAATGTATAATGCGAACAAAGTAGCAAATGTGCGGTTAATAATGCATACTAACATACATTAAGGCATACAAACACACACACATGTTGGTACAGTGGTGGCCATAACATATGCAACTAATACATATGTACTTCAGCATGTATGTGTTGCCACTCGATAGCGCGGCTACGGCTTTATCGCCGCGCATTAAGTGCGATATGTCGACTGATTTGTGTGTGCGTGTGTGTGTTTGTGTGCTCGTACAATATGTAAATTGGATTTATCAGTTAATTGAAAATATAATAATTGATCGATTTGATGGCAACTAACAACAAAATGTATTTGCACAGCGCTTTGTTTGTAAAATCACATATGCATGTAAGTACACGTTATTAACAACAATTACAACAATCAATTGCAGCAACAAATCGCACACGGTTTATATAGATTCTGATTTTGTTGGTTGTTATTGACTTTTTTGTGTTTTTTTTTTTGTCTTTGCGACCATCTGTCAAAAAATCAGTTTACATATAGGTTAGATTATATATTTAGGTGCATATGTACGAATATTTAATTAATTAATCGAAAGTGACATGGAAAATAGGAAATATGTTTAGCTAAAATATTGATTTTTATGTGATTTTTTAGACCGATTATGGGCTAATTCGTTAATATAGCACGTTTCTTGATCAAAATGCTCCCTGGTGGTAGCAGATTCATGACATTAGAAAAATTGAAAATCCTAGAAAACAAAAACAAGGAAAGTTATCTTCAGCTGTCCAAGCTTTAATACTCTTTATAGGTTCTTTAATAGCAAAAAAGGCTACAAAAAAGATCTTAATCATGATTTGATGATAAATGTGCTATAATGATCCGTTGCCGGCAGCTCCGAAAAAAGTGCAGAGAGAGAAAGAGAAGGGCTTATGCAAAATTGCAGATCTCTGTCTCAAAAACTGAGAGAATAGTTCGCGTATATACAGACAGAAAGATCAACATTGCTCAATCGACTTAGCTTACTGTTAAACTTCTTGACATAAAATTCTGGGATTTATAATTGTAAGTTGGTCTCCTCCTACCAATCGGAAATCCACAGAAAGCTTACAAAAAAACGAAAATTTTTTAAAATATTTCTCCAACTTCCATAACCTATCTAACTAATCTGTATTTTAAATTTCTACAAAGTAGTTCTCCTTCGTTGGGATTATCTCTTCATTCGACTCAACTTTCTGAACGTCAAGAAATTTTTTTAAGGGTTTGGAAACAAAAATATTGCACGATATCAATTCCAGAAAATTTTAAAATTTTGTTGTGGCGAAGGCGGAGCTTTCATTGATAGGGCACTTTTTTCATTATATCTTCGCCCAAAAAGCGATCGTTTTTTCACAATTCAGCTTGAACACAATACAATAATTCGGCATATTAGAACCTGTTTTGTTCTTCTTCGGGCAGTCGATGTAGAACTCACCTTATGAATCCCAGGGATATCTCTTTGGGCTTTAGGGTAATCTATACTTTTTCAGAGTAGGTTTACCGAGACCACTGTTTTGTCTTTCCTTTGATTTTAGGCACAAACGGTTCCATTTTTATCAATGGTCACGAAATGACACAGAAACTATTTCGGTTTACTAAAAAAGCGCCAATGACCCCTTCGCCCCTTTAATCGGCGATCTGTCAATACGGCATCTTGAACTTATTTTTTGTGGTAGCCTATTTCAGGGCCACACGCGTGGTTCATCAAAAATCGACTTGTAATCACATTGAAGTTCGCTAAACAGAGTACTAAAGATCGTTGACAGGAAACAAGGGCATCTGAGTATACTTCATACGTTTACAAGACAATCGGCGCGCACCGAAATTATCAGCATCAAAAATACTTCACAGACGATTAATTCAGAAGCGTTCTTTAATATTATATATTCATGGGATATTCTTGCTACTACAACAATATAAACACTATCTGGTTTTCGTTTCCATATTTGATCACTGGCTTTTCAAAATGACTACGAGGTGTTCATCAATACCTTTGATGCCATTTTGTGGTGACTCGAGTTGAGGCTCAATCTCCTAAATACAAGGTATTAGGTACTTTATTTAGGTTATTTCGAACCGTATGAAATAAAACACCTTTTACAAATTTGGTTAGATCTGTATTAGAAAATGGCTATATTGTATGAAACGTTAGTTGACAAATCCATTCTGACAATTTAGAATCTGTTCAAAAACAATTTTTGCTTTTCGTCTTAGGGCATTTCCGATGGGATTCTAGGTTAAGTCTACCTGCATACACTAGTTGTTAAAAGCTTATAAATTTACCTAAACTTAAGTACTAGTCGCACGGAAACGCTTGACATAATACTCTTACCAAAAATTCTGAATGAAAATCTTAGCTGAGCAGTTTTAGAATTCGGCGCTTAAAAAACTCTCTTGCCTTTCATAACCCGGTTAACTCCGTACGTATGTGGATTACGCCCTCGTCGTCGGTTTTATCCGGTAGGAGGTTAGTCATTCGGTTAATAATAATAAATCACTCATAATTCATAAGCCCACATTTACGTGATAAGTACACCGTTCACATTTTCAAGCCGCAAATTCCAAACGTTCAAAGAACATAAACTTATGGGCACACAAACATACATGTGTATATATAGTGTATTGATAAGAAGCTACCTAGTTAAAGTGTAATTGTTTTGTTATTAATTACCCAAAAAAACAAAACAAAAAAACGATTTCCAAACACTGGTAGCGGTTTCATGCCAATTATTTTTTGTAGAAAAGAAAGATAATGCGATGTAGGTCGAACGATTTCTCGAGACAGAGTGACGCTTCGATAGAAGAGGCACATATACATTTATATAGAAATACTACAAATGTACATATAATATACATACATACACATATACCAGAAATTTTAGCTACTCTAAATTATTTGTATGCCTGGGTTTTAGACTTTTGGAATGGAAAATATAGTTATAAGCTCTTTGGTTCGTTTTTTGTTTATTTATAGTTTTAAGTCAATTATTATGTAAGATATGGAAAGGTAGACAGATAAATAAATGAGGCCTGAGATCTATTGTGGCCTCTCCTAAGTCACAATAACTCACTTAGCAACAGCATATTAATAAATTCCAATATACTGCTAGGTGCTATTGAGTTGATGTGATCCATATTTGGTAACATAAATCCAAGGCGTCTGCAGACTGCTGTACAATCGATGAGCAGGTGTTCTGTAGTTTCTTCCTTCAGTCCGAATCTTCTGATTCTGTGATCCGACATCGACGGTTCTCATGACACCCATCACTGTGAGTTCAATCCAGCCATGGGTTCGGTACTCAAGGTGATGCCCAGCCCTTCAGTCATATTTCCACATTCCTAATTCTCGGACTATTATTAATAATGAATCCTAGAAAGGACTTACACCATGTGTTGCAGTCTCAGCTGGCTCATTTTGTGTGCGTTTACATCGCATCCCAGGATGAAGAGCAACTTGTTTCTCCTGCAACAGTCCACTATGAAAAGTAGGCCGCTGCCAGGACGAAGTCAGTAACTTCGTTGTCGAAGCTCTTCCATGCAGAATTCTCAATTTTACTATCGACCACTGGTCAGGCTGAGGTATTAATTCCCTCGTTTTGGTTGACGATACCGAGAAAAAATATAAACTGCTTGCTTGCACATCTGGGTAGGAATATCGTCATCATATGCATGAGCGAAATGTGCTCATAGGACGGGATCCTTCTAGTCTACCAGCTTGGGAGCGATTCTAACCAAATTAGAACTCTTCTGGTCTTTGTAATCCCCCTGCAGCATACCGCCCTTAAAATACATCTCGTGGAACGATACTGGGTACCCACACCCTCTACATATGTATATGCATACCTCTTTCAGGAGGAGATATTGTAGAGCGGTAAGCTCGTTTGATTCCAGAGTCCCAGCCGAATAGCTCAGAGGCAACACAACCATCCGTACATATCTGCACTGTCCCTCAGCCACCCGAGGGGGATTTGTTACGGAGAGTTGATCTCTAGCCACCTGGGCATAGTTAACCCTTTGTCGTCCTTACGGTCGGATTAACATTGACTGGACCACGGCGCGGAGTCCCGCTACTCCGTTTGCTGACACAAGCAGTATTTCAGTTCTTACGATCCTTTGGTGCAGTGGAGACACTGCTGCCTCTAACCCCGTTACGCACCAGTTTTTCGACCTTCTCAGGAGTTCTTTCCTCCTGGGGTGCCTCAGGTACCATATATTTGTAAGGCTATCTCATGCCCTTCCTACGAGGGTTATCCTGTCCTCCTGCATGACCTGCTGGTGATAAGAGTGGGCAGCCTTCTTCTCCTCTTCCTCTTTTGACCACCTTCGGTACAAGCCCGTTATGACTCCTCCGAATCCGGGCAGGTGAGCCTGGTTGGAGGAATGTTGGTGGTGTTCGATATATTCTCAGCGGCCGCAGTGGATATCACCTGCTGTGCGCCGCTGCATGCAACTTCTTACTTTTAACTCAGCAACACCCCTTACCTGCGCCGGTGCTGTTGTCGTTGCCGATGTCTTTATATTAAGAATCACAAGAAGTATAGAATCGGTTTCCGGTTTGGATATTCGACAATATATTTCGAAATTTTCAAATATAGAGGTCGCTGAGGTATAAAATGATGTTAATATTTGCTTTTGAAATTTTTCTCTTCACTCTCTCTAAATGATTTCGAAAATTTCTCTTTGCTTCACGGCAGTCAAACAGCGATTTAGGGGTGTTTAAGGTTCTCAGGTACCATTTAAAAGGTATTTGCATTTATATGAAGTACTAGCCCTGGTTTTAAGAGAATTGCCATAAGGATTTTATTTAAGTTTTTTTAATATTTTTTTTCAATTTTTTATTTGTTCGGTTTATGTATAATTTATTTAAAGGGCCTACTTATTATTTTTCCTTAAAAAAAAATTAATTAAAATTTTAAAATTTTTTTTGAACTAAAATTTTTTTTTATTAAAATAAATTTCAAATATCTAAACCAAAAACTGGATTAACAAACAAAAAATTGAATACTAAGTGTCTAATAAAAATATTTTTTTGAATTAAATATTTAAACTACATATGTGTTTGAAATATAATTTTTAAATTGTTTTTGAATTCAAAATTTTTTAATTAAAAATAATTTTCAAATTTAAAATCCAAAAATGTAACTGAAAAAGTTGTAGTCCCATGTTCATCTATAATTGAAAAATTAAAAAAACTGAATTAAAATTGTTTTTGAATTAATTTTTTTTGTTAATGAAAAGTAATTTTCAAATATCTAATCCAAAAACCGGAATAAAAAAATTGAATACCAAATATGTATATAATATAAATATGTTATGAATTAAATAGATCGGAAGAGAAATAATATTCAAATATTTTTTTTGAAATTATGATTTAAATTTTTTTCAAATTTATTATTTTTTTTAATTAAAACTAATTTTCAAAAGTCTAATCCAAAAATGGAATTAGCAAATTCTGGTCCCAAGTTTTTAATAAAAAATTAAAAAAAAAACTTAATTCAAATTTAAAATTTTTCTAATTAAAAATAGTTTTCAAATATCTATGGAAACACGATGTCAAAACGAACAAAAAAAAATATATGTATTTACAAAAACTTTGGCAATATTTATATAAAATGCAACACCCAGTATCATGCTTTGAAAACGCTTGCTCTTAGTAGCCCCTTTAATGCGTCGCTAATAAAGGTGCGACTCTCTTCGCTCTTTCGCTGACGATTGCTCACCCGAAGAGCACAGTTTATTTGTTGCTGCTGCTGCCAGCTTGTCTGAAGACTACCAAAAGCACTACAGTTGAGTTCAAAATAACATGCGCTCGCCAAATTTAGTGCCACATTAGAGCGCCACTAAAATGCAGAGTGTAAAGGCGCTGTAAAAGAGAGCAAAGTCATAAGGCATACAGCAAGTAGGTAGGCAGCGGTGTGTACCTTTTTCTAAGTGAATATCAAACGGGTTGTTTCACGCATCTGAAACAAGCAAACTACTAAACGAAATAAAAAAGTATTTTGACATTTTGCTGCGAAAAATACAGAAAACAAAGTATAAACTTGTAAAGTGAAATGTCAGTGAATGCAGAGTGAAGCAATAACAAACGAAAAAATGCGAGAAAATGTCAGAAAATTTAAAGAAATGACAAAAACTCTTGAAGAAAATTAGTGCGCAACGCGAAACCCGTATTTATTTGTTACTTAAAGTGCAATAACAATGAACAAATTGAAGCAACAACAAATACACACAATATCAACAACAGCAACAACAACAAAGCGCATTGCTTAAGTATAGAAAAAAAAAACGAAAAGCAAATAAAAACTTAAATAGATAAACTAAACAAAAAATAACAACAACAACAAACGCAGGTATATAGCTATACATATACACAGAGTGTTTGGTGAGTGTTGCAGAGGCGGCAGTGTTGAGCGCAAACGAAAACGAAACTTTAATATTAACAAGCAAACACCTTGAAATTATATCAAATATCAATAAACCGAATAAAAATCGAAATTCGTCGAAAAATACGCAAAATTCGCTGAACCCGAACGGAGCAGTGGCAAACCGTGCGAAAATGGGGCGAAGGTGTACTTTGTGGCTCACTTTCGGCGCGTTGCTCTTCAGCACGCAGTGGCTGGACGTGATTAGGTAAGTCAGGCAACGGTAACAAACGAATATGGACACACATAAGCAAAAACAAAAAAAAAAAAAACAACAACAACAATGTCATAAAGTGAAAATGCAAAGATTTCGACTGAAAATACCTACATATGTGTGTATGTATGTGTTTATGGCCAAAATGTGAGTATTGGCAAAATCAATTCGGTAAACAACAGTAATACATGTGTGTGTATGGCTTTTTGTACTGAAGGACCCTAAGTTGCATATATTGTAAATAAATCGTGCTTGGTTAGGCATATTAATTTAAAATATATAGAATGTGTGAGTGTGTGAAAGATATTGTCAACAAAAAAAGCAACAAGTAAGGAAGTACAAAGTTCGGGTGCAACCGAACATTTTATAATCTTGCAACTTGCAGGAATCAAAGCCAGGGCAGCTTAAGGTGCAAAACGTCAACCAGGGGATCGGAATCCAAGCACATACATACATACATATATATGTATATATACATTAGTGATTCAAAAAAAAAATTGTTTTTTCGTTTGGTACTCGGAAAAATAGGTTGATAGACACCTCTAAGAAAGCCTCTCCAAGCATGAGTTTTTAATTGTAACGGGAAGGTCCTCCTACATACAGTTTTCTATTTTTTCTTATTATCAGATAGAAACGTTTATATCTCGCTTCCAACCACTTAAAAAAATATCTTGTTCCTTAGGTTTTTGTAGGAAATTTACTGCTCTATAAAAATGGTCTCTTATGATTTTTTCGTAAACCCAAACGTTTAAAAGATATTAACAGTTAAAGTTTGATTATTTTTGGGAACAGTTTTTATTTCTTATGAATTTTATAACTCAATGAAAAAAATATTTATGAATGATGAAACTCACAGTTTTGTAGGAAATTTACTGCTCTATAAAAATGGTCTCTTATGATTTTTCGATTAAGTTAAGCGTTTACGAGATATTCGTCGTCAAATATCAATGCATATTAGGTTGGATCAAAAAAAAAATCACCTCTAAGAAAGCCCCTCCAAAAATCTATTCATAATAATTTTTTTTTCATTGAGTTATAAAATTCATAAGAAATAAAAACTGTTCCCAAAAATAATCAAACTTTAACTGTTAATATCTTTTAAACGTTTGACTTTACGAAAAAATCATAATAGACCTTTTTTGTAGAGCATTAAATTTCCTACAAAAACCTAAGGAACAACATATATTTTTATAAGTGGTTAGAAGCGAGATATAAATTTTTCTATCTGATAATAAGAAAAAAATAGAAAACTGTATGTAGGAGGACCTTCCCGTTACAATTAAAAACTCATGTTTGGAGAGGCTTTCTTAGAGGTGTCTAGGAACCTATTTTTCCCGAGTACCAAACGAAAAAAAATTTTTTTTTTGAATCACTCTAATATATGTACATATATGTATATGTGTCTATATGTATTAGATATGTATAACTGATCGACATATTCGATATAAGTTTTGTTAGAAAATCGAAAATCATCCAAAGGTCCCAGCTGTTTCGACTGGGTCGGGCCATAAGAAAAGGCGGTTAGAGTCATGTTAGGACTCGATGTTGAACATATATTTGGCATGTCGGGGTCAATTCTGGATAAGTAAGAGTTTAACTTGCTACAGTAATTAAAACGAAGCTTCGCAAGGGTCACTCTTGTTTCTCGTGGCTAATCGAGGTTGTGTCCCCGTACCTAGTCCCCGTTACGATGGTAAGGATAAGATAAGTTGTCGTCGACGTCATGCAATGGAAGGTCCAAAAAGCGTGCAGTACCAAGGAGAACCGACGTTTTTGAGCCAAATTTCAACAAGACGGCGCCACTTCTAACACATCGCATCAATCAATGGATTTATTGAGAGAGTACTTCGGTGACACACTTCCACTTTTGTCTGTGAAGATATGTAAAGTCTAAATTCTATGCGGACAATCCCGCTTAGTGTCGAAAAGGAATTGTCTTGAAGTAAGTCTCAAAACAGCTGAATTGTGGAATCTTATATCCAACAACTTATATCGTACAACTTTTGAAACAATCTTTTGGAAGTGTTTTATAGTATGTAGCTACAATCACTAAAAAACAGGAACGAAGAAACAAAAAAAATGTTTCGAATTTAGTCTATCAAAATCTGATATTTCTCCTAACTGAACTTAGCAACTTTTTGCCACAAAGCAGTGATATGTTTTGTGGCTGTAAAAGTGTTCAAGTTCTATGAACAATTTCACTTAATTAAGTCAACATTTCACACAAATAACCAATTATTTTTTATAGTCGACAATAGACTTTGTTGTCGTATAAAAATAGAAGACTGGTGAAATATTTAATTATAGTTTGTTACGTTGTGATATTACATGAACATCAGTTTTTGGAGCAATATGTTCTGAATATATTAAACTTCGAAGGAAAAGCTGCTTTGTTACGTCGTAACAGTATGTTAGCGATACTTTCCTGGAAGCCAGCCACAAAAATACTCGTTAAATAGCAAACAGGCTCAGAGTAAAATACAAACCTCAAGAATCGAACTAATTTTAGCGAGTGATCTCAAGTTGCTCCTAATATCTTAACGAAATATCACGAACAAAATTAAGCTCACTATATGTTGCATAGCTGAGATATAAAATACTAGAAATAAAATAGGGTGGTTTTTTTAGAAGTTCATACTCTTCTAAAGGTATATCAGTATGTCAGTACCTTGACTACGCTTTCACAAATTACCAACCAGGACTTACACAGGAGAAATCGAAGAAATTTGTTACGGAAGTGGTGGTCCGGGTGACTGTCCGTCCTTCCGAATGTGCACGCAGTACATGAGTAAAAATTAAGACATCTTAGAGCGAAGCAATGTCGCTTGAGAAGGTCGATCGGCTTCAGTTCTTGCACAGCTGTATTTTGTACGCTTTCAATTTAAGAGCTTAACGTAAAATGCGCAAAGTCGTTCCAAACGTCAGTCCGAGTTGCTGAGAACAGCGCCAAATCGACTCTAAAGGTTTTCCTGTACACTCTCAGCTTCAGCTGCTATATTTTCTTTACTGGGTGCTGGACGTGGTCTATTCGGTCGAATATTATACAATAATGAATGCTAGGTCTCAAGATGGGTGATGGTCTTGCGAATACAAGTACGCTCAGTAGACCGATTATGTTGATCAGAAGTTGAGCGAAACACATTCTTAACAGAACGATAAATGGTTCATTAATTCGAAGCTTGATCATGATTTCTCTCTCGCTTTGTTTTTTTTTTCTGCGAGTTTCACCAAACGCTTGAACAAACAAATACATTCAGAATTGACTAATTTACGTGGCTAAGACTTTAGACTTTGTAGACGCCTGACAATTTACACTGAAAAACAGTTGTCCATTTACCTTGATAAGTGTCACGAGCGAACAACTTTACTGGACTTTTTTTATCTCTGAACACCTGCTCATTTGATTTTTCTTCGTATTATTGATTTGTCAGCTGTTTAGGTGCGGTACAGATGGCTTGATGCAGCGGGACCGTACTCTTTGAGTGTGTTTATTTCATTACGGTTACTTAGACCGACTGTCGTGGGAACATCTCCACGATATGTTCCTCTTCCTCACTTATTTGGTACTCCGCTTGGATAGTGAATATTATAAGTTCCTAAGGCGACACATTTTTTTGACAAACGCTGGTATTTTAGAAAGGCATCTGAGCTGTCAACTCATTTCCAAAATAAAAATCCAGATCCTTTCCAGTTACATAAGATCCACTGACCACGGAAAAGCTGATTTGAAATCCTTCTTTGTTTTGAAAAGGTTGCCTAAACCGTTGAAAGATGCGCTAGAACGTCATTTAAAGAAAGGACAAAGAAATGAGCTGATTCGTTCCCACGATTTTTATCCGGCCAAGGACTGACAATACGGCAGAATTCTGCCGTTACAACAACAAAAAACGAGCTTTTTAGGTAGCCGGACCAATAGGAAAAGGAATAGAAGATAATAAGTGGGCTTGCCATATAAAAATCCGGGTCTACTCCAGTTACATCGAAGCTTTTGACCTCAGAAAAGCTGTTTTAAAACTCTCTTTATTGTTGTTTTAAGGCTTGTCTAAACCCATGGAAGATAGGCCAGGACATTATCTGAAGCGAAGGACAGGAAACAAGGTCTTTCACCGGTGTCGACCATAAGGATTAACACCTTGGGTTGGTGTGTGTGGGCAAAAAAAGAGTTCTTCGAAAGCAGCTCCAGGGTAAAAAAAAATGTGTACTGCATGCCCTTACTTGCTTGCAAAACTCAGCAGTTGAGTAATTGTAGTCCAATATTTGATAAATCTGGCTTTAAAAAATTGAATTAGCGCACGTTTCAGCGCAGCGGGATTCACCGATGCATTTATTGTTCGAAATTAATTATTCCATTGTGACTCAGACGCAACCAGTTGTGCTGGCAAAATCATATAGAATTTCATACAAAATGCAAAATAACTTTTGCTCCATCAGCTCGCATGCAAAGTAACAATAGAATTATCATTTTCCTGAGTTGGTTTTGAAACTATAAGCGACCCATTTTTACTACGGTGAAGCAAACAAAAATAGCAAAGCTTCAATACATCAGCCAGCTTATCGCCATTAGTTCGAAATTATCGCCACTGTTTGTTTGTTTTGCTAAAAAAAATTACGCATGATGAGGCTTTCGATGATTTTTAATAGCAAAGAACTAATAACGGCACGCATACATATTTTATACAGGGTGTTTATACATGTGTATTCAGAAAAAGTTATTGCTTTGTTGCTAGTATAGTTGGCATCTCTGAACATTCTCAAGACGACAATGACGAAACTTTTTTACCAAAACCAAGCTCTCGGTCAAAGATTGTCAAGTCTGCATCACTCTTCAGTATTACCAGACCAGACTTTCCGAGAAACCGCAATGACCCCGAATGTAAGTCCAGTCAAATATTGTCGGTTCAATAATATTAAGATTTTTACAAAAAAAA
This sequence comes from Bactrocera tryoni, assembly GCF_016617805.1. Taxonomy (NCBI): domain Eukaryota; kingdom Metazoa; phylum Arthropoda; class Insecta; order Diptera; family Tephritidae; genus Bactrocera; species Bactrocera tryoni. The sequence continues at coordinate 22,910,532 of NC_052503.1, read as the reverse complement.
AAAAAGAAATAATTTATTTTTATATAGACCAATTTTCCTGAGGAAACGGAGTGTACCCAGATTTATATCCGGTCAACTTTTGACAATTCTGCATCGTTCTTTAATATTATTTGTTACTAATTTGAAAAAAAATTAATCCAAAAAATAACTGAATAAATATTGGATCGAAACGAAAGCAGACTAGTCTAAACGAAAGCGCTCAGAAGAGCTACGATTAAAAAAAAACTCATTAATTCCGAACGAACTTAGATTAATCGTTCATAGAACAGTCAGGTCTCTTCGTAAACAGAACGAACTCGTATAAATCGTTCTCCCGATGGTCGGATCTCTTCGTAAATAATACGATCTCTTCGCAAACGGAATGAACTCGGATTTATCGAGCTCACGACAGACGGTATTCTAATATACTGAACGAACTCGGATTTCATCGTTTTTCCTGCCGGTTGGGCCCCTTTGTAAAAAAAAAAAAAATCAGCTTCATTGTTTCATCGTTACCCCGACAGTTTGGTCCGTTTATAATAAACTCGTGTCTTTCGTACTCTTAACAGACGGGTCCCTCGTTAATGGAACGAACTCCGGTTTTATCATACTGACGGCCGACAGACCTTTATTAAACGGAACGAGCTCAGATTTTATCGCTCTCTGGATGGTTGGGTCCCACGTAAAGCACTTGGTTTTATTCACACGATAGTCGGATCTCTTCGTAATGTTAACAAACTCAGTTCATTCGTGCTCACTATAGACGGAAGATTACTACTTTACTAGAGAAGTAAACGGAACGAACTCCAATTTATCATTGAAACGTTAGAAAATACACATATAGAACTTGAGGTCAAAAGATTATATCAAAAAAAAGTACGAAGTAGTAGAGCTTTGAAGTTTTGAGATAGCTTTTAGAAGACTTTACTTATTATTACAAATTTTAATTTATTATCTTTAAGGGGTATTATTTTCAAGGTAATAATATTTATTATTGAATATTTTTTTTGTAAATTTCAATATATTTAAAATCTGTTTAAATTTAAAAAACAACAACTAAATTTCATGAAAACAAAAAAGCTTTTGATAAAAACTAAAAGTCACCAAACTTTTTGAGCACACCTCGTATTTGATTACGCATTAGTGCGCGTAAACTAGTTCTAAGCATCCGAACTTCGTTTGCAAATCATTTGCATGTTAATTGTTTTTTGTTTTTATTGTTGTTGTGGCTATGATTCGTTAATATTATTGTTTAGAAATTTTGTTATTTTTAACTTTGCCGACTTTTTTCTTACAAATTTGGACTTTGTGTGCAATTGATAACAAATTACCCTTTATATAACTAAAATGCGTTATTTATAATGTATATATAAGCGTATATGTATGTACATATGTACATATATGTATGTATATAATATAAAACATAATTGTGACGTCATCAAATATTCTGGATTTTTCAGTATTTTTTCTTATTGAAGTGTTTCGGTGAAATTAAAGTGCGTTTCTGAAGCATACATACAGACGTACAAGTTATGGTATGCATGGATTTGTGTACTAACCCATACTCAACGCTGAATATGGTCATAAAAAAGCGAAAATATTTATTTATAAAATTAATCAGTCGGCTTTGCTGAAAATTTTCAATACACAAAGTAGTTTTTATGAGCAAATCTCGGAATTTAGTTGGGAAAAAAGTTTATAGGTTATAAAATTTAACAATAAACTGGCGAATATTTCGTCGAACGAGAGTACGTCAAATATTTTGGTACTTGGGACTTTTTGTGATTATGTCATGCGCTTGTTACGGTGACCGTCAATAATATCATTCATGTAAATTTGTATTGCTTATGTACATACATATGCATGTGACAAACGTGGTGTGAATGTTAATTGTTTGTAATGACCTTTCCAACACTTTTTTAACAATTGTTGACTGATGATTTGTAGCAATTTTTGAACAGCGCCGACATTTTTGCCTAACGAAATCAGATTTATTTCAAGCACATATGTATATATGTATATAGTATCATATTTTATACATACGCACATTTGTTATAAATTGCGTACAAAATGTAAACTTCGAATTTTTTGATAATAAAAGTTGTTAATTAAATTTTATTTGCTTAGCAGCTACATACATACATACACATTTTTGTGAATGTGTATGCTAAATATGTGAGACACCAAGTACAAAGGCATAAATATAATAATTTAGTAACTTACATACAAAGTTTCATAGCTATATAGCAAATAAGCGATAAAAACAAGTTGAAAATTAAACATTTTTAATTATATCACTTAAAAAATTTTATATATTTGCTGCACATTCTCTTAGTTCATAGTTTTTTTTAGTTTAAAATATTTTTTAAATATTTTTTTCTTAAAATAAAATGTTTTAAAAACGTTTTTGCATATTTCTCACATATTTTTTAACAATAAAACATTTTAAAAACTTTTTTCACTTTTTGTTCAGTTTTTACATGCACACTTATGCACAATTTTCTTAAAAATATTAGTCATACTAAATTTTAAGTTAGCTTATAATGTATATTAGTAAAAATGTTGCATCCACGAAAATTTGTTCACTCTTACGAAAAAAGGCAGCATTAGTTGAAATATATATGATATAACTTTAACATATTAACATTATATAGGTATATACTCTTATAAATTTATGAATTTTTTTCTTTTTATAAATTTTTTAATTTTTTTTCTTTATAAATTTATAATTTGTTTTGTTTTTTTGCACTCAAAAAAATTTCAAACAAAACTCGGTGCTGGTATGTTAATAATACCATAGAATAACGGTAATTTGGTGGCATCATGACGCACCAGCAACAGAAACGGTGTATCAGCGCGGAAGAGCACATTGCCACCCGAGCGTTTGAGATAAGTCGCCGTTGCGGCGGCGCCCTCCGTGCCATTCTCATCCACCACCAAATCGACCTTATGCACAATATCGCCCACATAAAGGTCGGAGAGCAAATTATTGCTGCCATTGCGCTTAAAGCTCCACTGCTGCAACAGTTGCTCTGTAGTGGTGGCTGGATTGTTTTGTAATAATTGTGGTGTGTTGGTGAATGCTGCTTGTTGCAATAGCTGCTCCGTGTAGATAGGTGCATTTTGTTGCGCCATAATGGGAGGGAAACTTTGTAAAAAACGCTCCGTTGTCGGTGTGCCATCTGTGGGAAAGACGACGTTACGCTTCCCACGCGGCCACGTTCTCTCGTTCAAATTACTCAAATGCGCTGAACTGAAACGCTCACCACTCGCGAGTACATCACGCAGACCGAGCGCACGGAAAATATGTTTCATATTAATATTCTGCGATAAATGCATTTTTGGCAAAGCAAAGATGGCATTTTGATAGACCATCTTCGAGATCATATCTTCGATTTTCTCAGCGCTAAGATTCTTTAGAAGCCTACGCAAGACATGACGACTCGAGTAGGACGGTTGTATAACATACATGCTGGTGAAGTTGTTTACATATGGTAGACCAATTATTTTGCAATCATACTCGGGTGAAAAATAGTAAGGGTAGGCACCGGCTGTGCCCATCATTTGTATTTTGATCGGTGGCTCTTGCAGACCGTCCGGAAAGAAATTATCAATTATGGTAGCACTCTGTATGAAGGGACTCTCCCAAAAACCACGGAAATACAAAGCGCTCGTAAGTATGGCATCGGTATCGGCGGGTATGCCGTCCGCTATGATACCGTTTATCTTGCCAAAAGTGTTTTTGTAAACCCAATCATTGATGTAATCGCGTGCTTGCGGTAATTTGAAATCCAGTGGTATAACGTCAGACTTGTAAATCGAATTGATAACATCTCTGTAAATACCAAAAAACAAAATTGAATGATATACAAATGTGTACATGTGTGTGTATGTGTTGGCTGCTTACCGGTAGTTCGCATTCAATTCATAACCGCTTTTAATAAACAACCCGTTTACGATTTTTATCACATTACTCATGTTAATTGCATTTTCTGCGCTTATTTTCGGTTTATTTCGTATACTGTACGCTACATTTGTGTTACGCCAATTATCGCGATTTCTTGCCTGCAGTGTTATCGCATTATCTTGCATTTCCTGCAACATGGCGCCGAACTCTAAGTGAAATGCATTAGATAATGCATCGCTCAGTGGTGGCACATCCAAACGGAAGATGTGCCTTAAATCTTCGTAACTCCTGCCTTTTGATCCCAACATCAATATGACCATCGATGACATTATGCTTATGGGTGAGAAAATCGTGGTTTTGCCATAATGCATATCCTCATTTAGTAGCACGGCAATATTGTGTGCGAAATTCAAAGCACTATGCGCTACCAAATCGCCTGTTGTTGCTCTTTTTGCGCGACTTATTGGCACTTCATTAACTGTAGTGGCAGCCAATGTAGTGTCAGCAGTTGGCAAGCCATCGGCGTTCGTTATTGTAAAAATGCATCCTTGTATGCAAATTACAAGGATGAAAAACCTTGAACTTATCATTGATATGAAACTTGTACACAACACAACACAGCACAGCACAGAATTGAATTGAATCGTTGATAAGTAATTCACTGCCAGAGCTTATATTCACAATGGGAAATTCCGGGTTAGTCAGATACGGTTGAGCTGTCAAACAGGTCTTTCCCATTGGCGGCCAGCGTAGCCACCTCAGCGCAATGTTGCTTGGCTTGTGACATTTAGTGAAGCTTTAACGAGCTTACTAAGTATGCGAATTTGAAAACTGACAAGTAACTGTTTACGAATACAACAGGTGCACAACAGAAATGATAACTGCTAATGATTATTAATTGGAAAAAATGAATTTTATTGATGAAGGAAATAAAATAAAAAAAAACAGGGAAGAAAAAACCTTAACTTCGGCTTCAGCTATAATACCCTTTACTGCTGCATTTATCATCACATTAAATGGTATAAAAATATCTTTATCTTGATTTTGATCGCTTATACGGCAGCTATATGAATACTATAGTGGTCCGATATCTGCGATTCCAACATATGAATGGTTTCTTGTGGAGTAAAGGTGACATGCCAACAAACCTGGCCAAATCGGCTTCGCTTATCAAGCTGATCATTTATATACATATGTATACACTTTATAAGGACTTCAACGTTTCATTCTGGGTGTTACGAACTTCATGCCTAGTTCTATATTGCCTGTGCAGGACATAAAAATTTCAAAAAAATTAACTTCTTCCTTAGAAGAAATCGTTTAAATAAAATTAAGATTATCTTTTTTATCAATAGCCATAAAATTTAATTTACAAGTCTCTGCTTAGTCTGCACCTAGTATATAGTTGAGTCTACTTGACGAAAATGAAAGTAATTTAACATACTAAAGTGCAAATCCAGGACCCTTCACCAAAGCTTTATCAAATTTCTGCAACTACAATAACAACAAAATGAAATTAATTAACAAATTCTCAACTTTTCTTGCAGCTCTACAATCGAACGCAGTTCCGAGGAGTCATACGAGGACAACGCGAAAGCAATAAAAACTATCGAACAACAAGATAGCCTTGACTTTTTCAGCAATGAAAAGTCTAATGAAGACACCAGCGTTGAGCATGAGGATGAGGATCATGATTTTGACATATTGATATTTACACAACAATGGCCGGTGACTACATGCTACCACTGGCGGGAGGAGGACAGCACACATGCCTGCGTTTTACCCGAAAAGAAAGAATTCTGGACTATACATGGCGTGTGGCCAACGAAATTGGGACATATGGGACCAAGTTTTTGCAATAAAAGTGCCGACTTCGATTTGGATCAATTGGACCAGATACTGGCCAACTTGAAAACTTATTGGCCCACCATAGATGGACAACAGAAACTGGGTTATTTCTGGAAGCATGAGTGGCTAAAACATGGCACCTGCGCTGCATCATTGGAAGAGCTGGATAACGAGCTGAAATATTTCAAACGCGGCCTGGCTTGGCGTGAACAGTACTTAATGTCGAATATATTGGGTAGGGCTGGCATACATCCGGATTCGAATAGCACCGTAATCGCTTTGCAGAGAGCTATCGTTCAATCACTCGGCAAGAATCCATCCATACATTGTGTATATGATAATAAACGGGATATGAGTTATCTGGAGGAGATACGCATATGTTTTACCAAACAATTTGAACTCACCGATTGTGATGGTGTACTACCAGGTGATGCGGTTCCTATCGTTTATCCGGGCGGTACTGTTATCACGAATTGTCATATTTCGAAACCTATACATTATCCTAGCAATGTGCCACCAACAATACGCCGAATGGAGAAGAAATGGAGATTCCCGGTGGTGAACGCCTTCAAGCTAGTACAATTCATTATGTGGTTTACGTTGTAAGAAGTAACTTGACACGCTTGCCATTGAACAATGAACGAAAAGCGCGTGCGAAAACGAAAGGATATTTCTTATAAGGAACAATTATTGTATTTGGTATAGTTTACAAAAGCATTAAGGGATTTATACACGATTTGATAATTACGTACATACATATGTAGGTAGTTGAGAGCAAATTTGCAGATATATTTTTTGTAATGCAAAAGAAAACTTTTAAGAATTGAGGTATAGAAGTATGGTAAAATGCAGGATAGAGCGAAGTTTTATACATGATACACAACAGACGGACGTACGTACGTATGGATTTATGTATGTGCCGTATTTAGAAAAATATGAAATATATGAACAGCACAAGCTTAGCATATATTACCATTAAATTTAGTAGTAAGTTTATATCAAAAAATTCTATTAATTATTTGAAACAAAAAAAAAATAGTTTCGCTTGATTTCTGCCGCTGGCAAATTATCATGAATGATTATAGTAGAAATTCCATATCTAGTTTTTTTGTTTAATATTTTCTTGTGAATACACTATAGATTATGTTTACATGCAATAAAGATAGGCATAAAATACAACAAACTACAAATTCAATGTTTTTATTTCTACAACGAAATACATAACCAATTTAAATCTTGTTAGCGTAAAAAATACTTTCTACAATATTAAAAGAACGGACCGCAAAGGATACATAAAAGGAACAGGCCTGAAATTATATTCGGACAAGAGCTGTCATATCAAGATTTCTATACTATCAATTTCATTTCTATCATTTTACCAACTAGCGGTTCTCACAATAAAATGAAAATACTTTTCGCTTGTGTTGTTGAAAATGTCGCTTTCTGGCACTAAAAAAACTGTAAGCAAAGTGACCAAATGCAGCTAAATTATTTAACTCTTCATAGAAAAAATCGTTTAAAATTCTTCAGCAATTTTGTTTTTATATTCATACTGGCCCTTTTATTTGAGCATACCTCACTAATACTACAAATTAGTTGAATATAAAACGCTACATTGAATTACAGCAAAAAAATTAACGTATAAATTTCCATATCTGTTAAAACTGCTTTTATTTAGTCATAATAAGCACGGCAGATGGTACCAGACCGAGCACATCAAGTGGTGTATCGAAATCATCTCCAGTGAAAACTTTACGTGGAAATGTCGTCATCAAATTAAAAGGTGTCTCATCGCCGGTTTTCAGTTGTATGAAAACGCGCACGGCCGATAACTGTTCTTTAACATTGAAAGTTTCAGTCAGTGTGGAGCCATCGCGCAAACGCACCTGTATGCGAGTTTGTGTGTAATCTTTTGGTGCCGCCTTGACAGCAGATGTGGACGCTGGCGACGTCACGGTAGGGGAAGTTACTGGTGATGCTGGCTCAGTTTGGTTTTGTTCTCTAAATCATTATAAATACTACTTTACAAGCAACTATTACGTCAGGATATAAAAACAAATTTTCTTACCTGGCTTTGCGTGCTGCTTTATCCGCCTCAATTTGTGCACGTACACGATCCCTTGCTGCTTTCTCTTCGGCCTTTTCACGTTTACGTTGATCCACTATCTTCTTCATTTCTAGCTCCTCCATGCGTTTACGTGCTTCGGTCATATCCTTGCCGGATTTTATACGATTTTTCTCACGTTCTAAGGCATCGGCTTTTTCACGTTCTTCCCTTTCGCGGCGTTTTTGTTTCAGCTTCTCTTCAATTAGTGCCAGTTGTGCTTTCTTTTCCTCTTCTGTAAGTGGTTTCTTCTCCTCCGTTGATTCAGAGAAGTTGCTATGTCCAGTCTTGGCTGCATGGAATTCGACTTCAGTTTGATCTTTGCACAATCTTCCGCAATCATCGCATTTTAAAGACTTTGCTTCAGCGCCGGAAGAAGTGGCAGCATCTGCTTGAGTAGCATCGCTCCCACTTTCATTCGCTGCTGCTTCAGGTGCCGCGGCTTCGGCTGGTATATTTTCATCGGCGTGTGCCAGCAACCACTCCATTGCCGGTTCAACACCCTTATTGTTGGTAATTTTAATTGCATATTCCCTACATAGAAATTGTGTGATTAAATAATTTCTCATATCTAAATAAAAATGGGAATGACTATGGAAAAATTTATAGAGCTGAAAAAAGTGATTTCTGAAAGCCGGTACAGGTTTTTGGAAAGTTACTTACACTCTCTCTTTGGCGAATCCCATATCAATCAGAGTTTGAATATCTCCCATTATGAAGTTTTCGATTTATAATTGAACTTTATCCTAGAAATGTGGAAAAATTTGTATTTTGTTATTATATTCTCGTTGTTGCAAAAACTGATGTTAAAAATCATCACCAACTTTACCAGATTATTGTAAATTAGTGTGTTTGTAATTGAAATATTTGTTTTAAATTTTTTTCGAAATGTTCCGTTGAACTATTTTAGTTGTTGTACATAATTTTTTTTATGTAATGTCATTTCTTAAGTTAATAACAATTTCGCTTTGTTTGCTTATTACACATATAACAGTAAGAACAGAAAATCATTAGTTATGAAAGCAGAAACAGAAAATAAAATGAGTGAAAAAAATACTTGAAAACAATAACAGAAATGTACTTAAATGACGACAGAGACAAGAAACTATGCAAATTTCAAATGATAAATTATAAAATTATCATCAAATCCTTTAACTTTTTATTATTTTGAGGAAAACTTGCTAATACAACCAGAGAACTCTCTTTTCTGATACAACAACATCAGCTTTGAAAACAGAAACAGAATACCATATACATACAGAGAATGTAAAGTATACTTTACATTCTCTGATACATAGGTATGTGAACCAGAGAACATAAAACATTTCTCTGGCAGAAGGCCACTTAAATAGCAACAGAAACAGAAAACGAAATAATTTGAAAAAGTAAAGTGAGAATTAAAAATAATTTTGTATATATTTTTCAAACGAGTTAACCGTTTATAAAGATTTCTGTTTCAATTAAATTTTTGCAATTGCAAATATTTAAGAAAAAAAATTTAAACCAATTTAAAGCATCGGAAAATGTGGTAGCACAATCGTTACCGCTATGTGTATGCGTCGCTCTAGAACAGCTGATTTTCAGCATTGTTTGGCGAAATACTTTTACACAAGTTTACAATTTACCGGTGCTCTTATTAAAGTGACAAATTATTTAAATTTAAAAAGATGGAAGTTGGTGGGGTAGCCCACAGTTTGGATGGCAAAATACGAACAGAGGATGTTAAACTCAAAGAATTGGCACCGTTTAGTAAAATGCTGTTATCGGATGCGGTGCGTAAAGGTTTGCAAAAAACGGGATTTGTATACCCAACAGGCATTCAGGCAACCTCCATACCGATGGGCAAATCGGGATTGGGTAAGTGAAAAAAAACGAAATTGTTAGTGTTTTTAGTAACGGTATTTTTCGTAGATTTACTTGTGCAATCAAAGTCGGGCACGGGAAAAACACTTATATTTTGCACAATAATATTAGAGGCATACCGCATGGATCTCACAGAACCGCAATCATTGATTGTAGCACCAACACGTGAGATTGCCGTGCAAATCGAGTTAGTATTGAATCAAATTGGTAGTTGCTGTAACGGTTTTCGTGCTGTCAGTGTTATTGGTGGATTAGATGTAGCAGACGACAGAAAGCGTTTGCATGGCGCCAAAGCAGTTGTTGGTACGCCCGGTCGATTGCTACATTTAATACAGAACAACGTGTTAAATACATCGAAAATCCGTTTACTTGTATTGGATGAAGCTGACAAAATGTATACACAATCATTCCGACAAGATTTGCGACGCATACAAAATGCTTTACCGGCAAAGCGTCAGACAATTGCTTGTAGTGCCACATTCTGTGATGGCTTAGATGAAGAGCTGGCAAAGATAATGCGCAATCCCTTGCTGATTTCTACAGAGGAGCGTGCCACCTTATTGGTAGGCATAAAACAGTTTGTCTATGAAGTGGCCGAACAAAAAACCAGCATACTTGAAATGCAAACCAAATTGGCGGCGCTGCGTGTCATATTCGGGCGTATACCGTTCAAACAGTGTTTAATATTTGCTGGCTCACAGTCACGTGCCAACTCGTATTGCAATTATTTGGAGAAGGAGGGTTGGCCCTGTGAACTTATATCCGGTGCGCAGGATCAGAAAACACGTCTCGAAATGTTTCACAAATTTCGTGAATTCAAAACGCGCATTATCATAACAACGGATCTAATGGCGCGTGGCGTTGACTCGGAACATGTAAACTTGGTTATAAATCTGGAATTACCAACCGACATGGTCACCTATTTGCACCGCATCGGACGCGCCGGACGCTTTGGTTCACATGGCATTGCCATCAATTTTGTTGCCAATGAAAAGGATCGTTGTACGCTAACACGTCTCATTACACGCATTGGCAATGGCATGAGCGTCTTAAAGTTTCCCCAAAAAGAGCTGGCAGCAGAAGAGCAAGAACATGATTTTTGGGATTTCTTGAATTTCGAAAAGGATAAACAGCGCTTTGGTCTATTTGGTTGTGAAGCCTTGGCGCCTTTAGCATCGCTTGAGCATAGTTCATTTTCCGATACGCAAGAGAACAAAGAGAATCTGAATGATAATCAGCTGAATACGAGTTCCTCGATTGACACAAACACATTTCAGGTAGACTCGAAAGACAGCGCCCTAAATATGCAGGATAACCTGCTAGAACGTCCCGAAAATAATAACCAACACTACTCACCTTCACATAACCTAACAATTGACTCACGCCAAAACTCTTCACAGCAACTACCATCTTCAAATACTATAGACGACGCCAGTAGCATTGCTGCAGATAGTTTGCGTAGCAGTCAGCAAGATATTTCGCGTTACCAATCGGTTCTGATGCAAAAAGCCGCCATACCAACGCTCTTCGAATTCCTAGTCGATCCTAACAGCAGCGAGAGCAAAGCAGACATTGAGGGAGGCGAAACCAAAAAGAAGCCACAAATTGATTTGTTTGAAGACTACAAAAAAGCTGTGCTAACCAACTCGGACAATTCACTGAAAGAGGTAAGCTGCATTTTTACACCCTGTATAGGGTATCCAAGTAGGAAACGGGAATTGCTGATGATGTTCGTCTGTCCGTCCGTCCGTCTGTCTGTGTATCCTCGAGCTACTCTCTTACTTTTTAACATGTTTTTTCTTGTTTGTTAAAATTGAGGTTATTAAATACTAACATGAACTTTTATGTAGACTGAAGCTGCCTGCGTCGCAGAAGCTGCACCCATATCTAAGAAAATCGCTGCTTATAAATCAATGCTAATCGATCAACCCGAGCAGAAGCAAGTAGTTGAATCCAAGCCCGATATATACTCCGATTATGCCAATTTCAACACCGATGAGAACTCCAGCAGCCTAAGTCAAGAGACACTCTCCAATGATATCGACAAGGCAACATTTATATTATCGGTGGCAACACCGCCAAAAATGCACGACTCCATTGAAGAGTACGTTAACACGACGAGCACGAGTGAGCTGAAAAATGGCGTCTCCACAAGCGAGAGCCGTGAAATGTCGGAAGTAAAGCATTTCACTTCACCAGCGCATAATCAACCAAACAACAACATACCCGATGTCATACCGGCCAATCAACGACTTCTGGGCTTGGCATACAACCAGCAACAGCTACAAAACCTAACTGTTAATGTTGGTGCAAGGGTAAGTCTCTGCCAAAGTGAGTGTCAAGCATAATCTTAATATTTACACTACTCCTTTAGATTGAAATACCGCCACAGCAGCCTCGGCAAGCCGATTCGCCAGCACCGAACGATTCCGTTTTGCATTCCCACGATGAAGATCACTCACCGACTATTAGCAATGGCGGCTCCTTACATTCGCATTCGAACTCGGAGCATGGCGGCAGCAGTGGCTTCAACGAGCGCAATACGACCAGCGCTTCGTCGGGCATTGCCACTTCCGACACAGAAGCTGAACGTTATGTAGAAAACGGTTATTACTCATCGTCATTGGAAAGCGGTACAGGCTCTATAAATGAAGATGATGAGGAAGTAATGCAACCAAATCCGGAACAAGAAGCAGAAGCTGAATCGTCAACGGATGACGACTATGATGATGATGAAGAAGATTACTATGAAGATGAAGATGAGGAGGAATGCGCTGATTTCGAGGACGAAGAAGATGAAGATATCGAGGAGAATGATGAAGAGGATTGGTTCGAAGATAAAAGAGATGATGATGATGGCTTGGAGGTGGAGGAGGAGGACGCTCACGACTACGACAACGCAAATGGCGTTCACAATGAATTCGAAAGCGATAACGAAAGCGGCTGTGGCGCACCATATTATGCGAACTACGAGAGTGGCGCAGAACGTAAAAACGAATTTGAATCGAATGCTGCCGAACCTGAAGATAAAAAAGTAGTGCTTGCCGCAGAAGTTAAAGCAGAAATTGCAACCACTTCGAAAGCTAATCTGAAACATGAATTCAATAAAACTAACCTAAAACATGAATTTGATAAAACAGACTTAAAAGTCGAATCCGATAAGACTAAGCTACAACATGAATTTAAGGAAACTAACTTAAAACACAAGTCCAATAAAACTAACCTAAAACATGACAATGAGCCGATAGAAACAGCGAAAGCAACAAAAGCTCATAAGCGTGACAAGAAGCGTCCTCCTCGAAAACCAGCTGCCTCGACACAATATGGCGCATATGCTTCGTATTATAACTGTAATGACAGCAATTATGTGACTGCGCATGCGCTGTGGATGGAAATGTATCGGAAGCAGGTGGAACAAATACAAAACTATGTGCGTTTGACACGTGAAGTTGTACGATCCGAAGACGAAAAGTGAATTATATAAAGTTTTTGAAGCAGTACATATACATACGAAGTTGAATACGACATTGACATACATACAGAAGTATATGTACTCTATGAATTAAATTTAATTTATTACCTAACTTATTGAAGATAATTCCATGAAATGAATTGAACTCGCTAATATAAAATACTGAAATAAATAGAAGTAGACACTAGTAGAGCATATTTCGTATTTATTTGAAATGGTGGTCGGATCCGCATATGTTTGCAGATGGTAACTCTGCCTTGGATAACACTCTGTCAAATTTCGTGAAAATATCTTGTCAAATGAAAACGTTTTTCTTACAAAAACTTGTTTTTGAACGGTCAGTTTGTATGGTAGCTATATGTTATAGTGATACGATCTGAACAATATGTTCGGAGATTGTAACTCTGCCTTGGATAATACGCTGTGTTAAATTTCGTGAAGATATCTTGTCAAATGAAAACGTTTTTCTTACAAAAACTTGTTTTTGAAGGGTCAGTTTGTATAGCAGCTAAATGCTGTATTGAACCGATCTGGAAAATATGTTCGGAGATTGTAACTCTGTCTTTGACAATACTCTGTGTCAAATTTCGTGAAAATATCTTGTCAACTAAAAAAGTTTTTCATACAAGAACCTGTTTTTGAACGATCAGTTTGTATGACAGCTATATGAAATAGTGATCCGATCTGAATAATATGTTCGGAGATTGTAACTCTGCCTTGAATAATACTCTCTGTCAAATTTCGTGAAAATATCTTGTCAAATGAAAACGTTTTTCTTACAAAAACTTGTTTTTGAACGATCAGTTTGTATGACAGCTATATGAAATAGTGGTCCGATATCAGCGATTCCGACAAATGAGCAGCTTCTTGTGGAAAAAAAGACGTGTGCAAAATTTCAGATCGCAAGCCCAAAAATGTAGTGTCTATTTCTCATGTATACTTGAAAGGATAACCGTCAAGCTCTAATTACGCTAAAACCCATTTGCACGGTAGTTAGCTATATGCAATTGAAAAAGACTTGACCAAGAATTGTCTACTCAGCAACATTCTCGAAAAATGTGTGTTATTTTTTTCGGTCCATATAACAATAACAACAACAACATCGTTCAAAAACCGTTCTCATGACAAGTGGCTCACGTAACCGGAGCTTAACCGAATTTTTATCTAGTCAGGAACTGCCACCTCGGTAGCGGTCGCCAAAATTTATTTCCTACTACCTACAGCAACTACAACAACAACAGTACCAACATTTATTTTTGCTTGATTATCGTCACTATGGACTTCAACTAGCCGCTAGCGCTTATCTCGTACATAAATTTGTATGCAAATTGCCGGCTAAAATCCTAATCAGAGATTTGCATCGATATGTTTCTATAATGTAGATTTAAATCGTTTCGTGATATTAGTGACACCACAAAAGCAACATCGGCTCAACAGCAACAAAAAACAAGCAAGTAGAGATTTGTTGGTTGCATGTAGTATGCACATTAGGGTGGTACTTAAGTGTGGTAGTTAAAGTTTTATAGTAGATTTGTGTAATATCAATCACTTCACCAATGCATTAACAGTATAAATCGGGAAAATTTAACCATTTCAAGGCTTAGAAGCTTCATAAGACAGTTGGCACACTTTAAGACACGTCTTAAGATTCTTCAAACACCAAATTTTATTATTCTTTATTACGTTACTCGACTATTCTAGTCTTTATTAATGGAAGTTGGAAAAGTACTTGATTTCTAAAAATTTTTAAGGTGCACCCTAATAGTCAAGGGTATTGAATATGCTTGTGTCTAACCAAAACCGAATTTTTTCACCGAAATCGAAACTGGAAAATCAATATTTTATTACATATAGTTGAAAAGACAGTTTTTGTTGTTGTTGTCGCGCAAAAAACATTCCTGGAGTAATATAGAGAAATGCTGTCGAGTTGAAGTTCTTGTTCGGATAAAAGTCTGTGTTCATTCCAATTACTTAGACCTGACTGACGCGGGGACGTTGAAAGACTATTCTTAGCCGGCTATAAATTCGGTTGAGTTCTAAGTACATATCATAAAGCCCGTTATATTTGGAATGGATATGTCTTAGTTTTCGGCTTTCCGTTCGAAATTATTTCGAAAGTATAAAACAACGTTCTGAGGGATTCTAATAGATTTTGGGTTTCTGGCTACTGAAAGGTGATAGATGACTTGGTATAAGGGCTTTCAAAGAGGTTCCCACGACAGTCGGGTCCATGTAACCGGAACGTACCCCGATTTTTTAATCGGTCAAGATATGTAAGCTCGTCAGAATTCTGCCGCTACAACAACAAGAGGTTGGTACTGTTAAATCTGGGTTCGTTGTTTGCAGGGTAAAGTTTTCGTTTCTTAAGTTGACCCAGGCACTCGGGTTTTACGGTGCACGACTAGTACCTCGCTAGCAAAAGGTGAGACCCAAAATTGATTGTAGCTCTGAAATTTCTGTATCTAGGTCCATCTGTCTTCAGACTGACATATGCAGTTGTGCTGATTATTATTTCATCAGGCCTACAAGTCAAATGAGGAATTCGACAGGATTTTCTCCGAAAAATCAAGTTACTACCTAATTTTCTGATATTGCGGAGAAATTCAAGGCTGAATATAAGTAAAATATGGCAATAGATTTCACGGAAGCTAAGAAACTGCCTTGACCTATGAAAACATCCTCTTAAATAATGCGAGGTTGAGGCGACAGTGTTTACTGGGAACAGTGGTCAAAAAACTGTACTTGAACCGTAAGACCGATGAAGCCTCATCCCTCACAAGTAAATCATGTCTTCTGCAGACTCAAGAGGTTTTGTACTCTTGAAGAATCTCTTGCGATATCAGGGTTGCGACACCTTACAGACTTACAAGTAAACAGAAAAAGGAGCTTCGGCTACAATCAGTTAATTCCATCAATCGACGGAAATCGGCACCAAGCGGCGAGGAGCGAAGCTTTCAGAGCTGTTTAAGATTCCTAAGGATTTTTAAGGCTTCCCAAGGGCGAACGAAAAATTTCAATGTTATATGGGAATCTTGTTTAGTAGAAAAAATCAGTAAAAATCGTTTTAGCAAAGAACTATAATTTGCTTGCCTTCGTGAGTGCACTCCAGCCGGTTACTAATGGTTCTGGTAACCCCACAGTCAACATAAACTTCGTTGATTCTCTGTATGTGGTTCAGACTGCCTGAGCCCAGTTAATCCAATCGGCCCGTACTGCTATACATATATCTAAATTAGTGCGAAGCTCGCATCGAACCCTAACATTCGGTCAGACACTATGGCGCACGCAATGCTAGCCGAGGCGACACTTTGCACCTGCTACACACGAGTGGCAAGACATGGTGCGAGTAATTAATTGGCGTTACTAACTCGTTTACCCGTTCATTATACATACTAGTAAATGTAAATAGATTGTCGGAGCTCGTATCGTGATGCCGATTGCCGAAATTTGTATTTGCATTTGCGCTCACACGCGAGCAGTTGAGACGCGCTGGCCGGTGAGCTAGAGGATGGTTATTAATTGTTCACTCTATACATGGCCGGACAGTTGTCACAGTTAGTGAGATTCGAGTTGGCGATTTTGAAGTTTTGGTTTTAATGTGGGGAAGGTCATAGTTTTGGAGGTGCATTGAATTTGTCATTTCTTATGATCAAAAAAAAAACGAATGGTTGCGATGAGTCGTAGCGAATGAGTACGGATTAGGCGTTCAAAAGAGTTGATTCGTCTCGAGTGGAGACTCACTGACCAAGTGCTCATACCTCTTAAGTATTTTCGTTTCGCATTCCGCCGTTTGGGATCTTGGGATTGTCCTTTGAAAGTGTTACAGATGAGACTTATTTACACCGATTTCTTCCTTTTCAACTTACCGCCGACTTTACTGGTTCCTGGTAATTTCGAAGCTGCCGGTATATTAGATTAAGTTGTCTTTGATTGACAAAAATCCAGTTCCCATTTATTGACGTGGATATTTTTTAGCAATAGAGCTCGTGCTTTAGTGTAGTTAACCGCTTAGAGCGGATACAGCTATTTGCTGTTCTCTGTATAATGGCCACTTCCTCGGCTGCATTAGAAAAGCCAACTGCAAGATTGGCGGGCTTAGATTTGTTCTCCACATGGACCTTCGGCCAAGGCTCAATAAGCGAGGAGCAGGTGGACAAATAAGACCATATATAAATCTCACAATCACAATCTTTGGGAGGAATGGTTCCAGGGCAAACCATAGGCGGGTGGATGGCGCAGAAGTATGCGACTCACGAGCGGAACATCCAACATAGATACAGACGGTTCAAAAATGGCTAATGGAGTGGTAGCTGGAATCTATTGCGCGGATGTGAATCTCAGGCGACCAGTGAATTTTTCGAGATATTTCAGTATCTTCCAGACAAAGTCCGGAGGGGCCACATCTGGGCTGTAGGGCAGCTGCGGAAGCGTTGGAATGCCGGCCTTGCTTAAGTTGCTGTTCACAAGAAAGGAGGTGTGAGCCGGGACGTTGTCGTTGGGCAACTTCCAATCGGCTACTATGTCTTGTCGGACCCGATTGACCCTTCGTTTGAGTCTCTAGAGGACTTCCACGTAGAACTTGGCATTGACGGTTTGTCCAGGAGGAACGAATTCGTGGTGGGCGATGCCTTTGATGTGAAAAAAGGAAATGAGCATCGTTTTCACTTTGGAATTGCTAATTTTTCCGGTCTTCATCAACGACCTCCTTCCGGCACTCCAAAAAAGCCTGGTGCCACCGAAACATGCAACTTCTTACTAAAGCAGCATCTGGGTAAGCCTGCTTGATCATATCAATAATCTCTGTCGCAGATTTACCGAGTTTCACACAGAATTTAATGGCGCACCTCTGCTCTAACAAACGCTGCATTTTCGGCCTGCACCATTCACAGAAACACGTCTCCCGAAAATGTTTGTCCTGACTCTCCAGGTGCTCGGGAACAACTGACCAGCCACTCGTTTGTTAGCTAGGAACGTCCTCTACCGAATCCTGTCGGCGCGCGCACGCTCGCCCTCAGAAGTACAGTCGAGGCGGAAGAAAATCATTCCTATTACTTTTCGGACAAACTCTGTACAATGATATTTCCGAAAGGTCTGGCATGCGGATCAAGGTGAGATGGAATGCCTGAAGTACATGCAGAATCGCCAAGATCAAGGGCAATAGCCCTGTAAGAAAACTCGCATGTTTTTTACTCAAACGATTTCGAATGGACTGTAGGACGGTTGTTGGTGTAATGACAGTTCAAAACTTACTGACATCACAAGCGAGCCGCTGGATGGAAAAGTAAGCATGAGAGAGACGCTGGAGCATCACGTATGCCTCTATCCAGAACTATCTACAAATCGTCTTAAATATTAGGGAGCTTCACAGTTCAAAGTACTTGACGGAATAACAAACTTCGATATAAAGTCAAGAGACGAATGATGGAACGAAACTACGAATTTTATTATGTTGGATTCAGTATCGGTTTGAGTTAGCACTAAGTTTCCGTAAGCTTCTGGCACCAAACCGAAAATGGAACGGAATACAGCGCACTGATTTGAGGAAGGAGCTTCATTGATAGGTTGATAGGTACCAACTGAGCACTTTCTGGTTATTGCTTTACCTTCCTTAACACCTTCATTTCCTAATTCCTTCGCCACACAATAGCGCCTCTTGAGTTCGTCGAAGCGCAACGTGAATTTCCATAGACGCCGTGGCGATTTGTGCGACGCTGCCGATGGTCATGTGAGGCATCGCAGTGCAACACCTTACATAAGCGAATCGCGTGCACTCACCCAGCCGCGCCGTGTCGTGTACCGAATGCAGCAATGCGGAGCGTGAGAAAATCAATTGCCGCGCATGCGCACTTGCAACCGACCGAAGTAATAAACCAAACAACAGCAGAATCCAACAAATGGCTGCAACATGCACGGCCAGCAAGTGGCTGGAAGACAGGCAAGCCGCCGAAAAACCGAAAGGTGCGCGCCAACCACACACAGATGGTCCATTGTTTTGTGGCGCAGCCGGCGGATGTTAGAAGGCGACTTGTTTGCCTTAAATGATGCGAACCAAGTTGCAGGTGTTAATTTTATAATAATATTACAAATTTGTGCACTTGTTATGCATTTCCATTGCTGTTGTTGTTTTGCTGTTTTGCAATTTTTCTATTTTTGATTTTTGGTTGCTTGCCTTCTTGCCGCTGATAAGATCGCCGGGCGCCAACAAAGCCGATTCCAAGGCTCGACAACTGTGCGACGGAAAGGCAGCTTCATTGCATAGTTTTGTTGCTTTGGAGTGGTTGTTGTTGTTGTATTATGGCGGTAGCAATAACTCCGAGTTAGGTTTTTGACGCTCTCGCCTTGGACGACCGCTGGCCGCGTCTGCCGTTATGAGCGGCATGTGTCGCCTGCAGTGTAGATCGCTTGAGCTCGTTTCGGTTCGGTTCGTTTTTTGTTTTGCTCGATTCGGTTCGTTTTTTTCTTGCACGCTTCGTTAGAGTTTACTTGGCGCGGTAACTGCAATTGGCAGTTGTTGTCGCCGAAAATGTTCAAAATTTAATAAAACTTCACAAAATTGGTAGTCTTTATTGCCTCAAAGACAAGCCTCATTGGAGCGGTAATGAAGACGTTATTTGGTCGGCCACACAACTGCTTCGGTATAAATTACAGTTAACGAAGTACATAAATTTTATTCGATATGACTTGTGTACTGTTGGAGCCGAGTGCATTAATCAAATAAGAGCTCAAGCGAAAGGGAAAATGAGATACTGTGTTTTGTAGGTTATGTCAACGGCAAAAATGTTCCCGTTATCCACGCATAAATCTTTTACTTAGTGATAGTTTAGCCAAACTCTTAATGGCCACAGAAAGTTATTGATTTGAGTTTAACTCGTTTGAGGTTATGTCGAGTTATGGCATGTAAAATTGAGTTCTGTCCGATATTGTTATCAAGTCTCAGGCTTCTAGACGCGTAGCAATTCATGTTTATTGTCTTCAATTGATTCAAAACGGTTTCCACGAAGCGGTCCTTTGAGTTTGCTGAATAGCCAGAAGTCACACGGAGCTAAATCAGATGAGAATGGTGTTTGCGACACGATGTTGGTTGAAAATTTGGCGAAACACTAACGAAGAATCAATGCAGTAAGCGACGGTGCATTATTATGGTGCAAAAACCAAGAGCTATCTGCCCATAATTCCGACTCCTTTTAGGAATAGCTTGACGCAGCTGACATGACAATCAAATAGTATTCCTTGTTGTTAGTTCGTACGGTCGGAAAGAATTCGGAGTGCACTACAACCCGCTAACCGAACAAAACTGTCAACATAATTTTGATTTTTCATCTGCTTTGACGTGGTTTTTTCAGTTTGGCTCCCTTTGCCACTATATTCCGCCGAATGAACGTCTGGTTTTGGGACGTAAGCATAGAACCATGACTCACTGCCAGTAATAATACTTTTCATTCTGGTGGTCAAAAAGCTTTGTTTCACAGACGTTAATGTGACGCTGTTTTTTCGAAAAAATTGAATGAGTTTGGAACCAATCCTATCCAAACTCCAAAATTATCCTTCAAAATGGTTTTCACTGATACTTTCGGTATTCCAACGACATCAGTATCATCTCTGACGGTTACTAGTTCATTTTTCAGCAGCGCTTCTTCTATTTTATTGATGTGTTGATCATCAGTTGATGTTGATGATCATCCTGGACGTAGTTCGTCGTCAACGAGATCTTTCAATAATTTGCACCCATCAAAAACACGATCGCGACAAACAATTATTACCGAAGGCCTTTCCCAACATTCTGAACGTTTTGGCACTAGAAATTTGTCTTACTATTTTTTGCCCACAGTAGTATATGAGCGCTTTGGAAGATGCAACAAGCAAAAGACTTAAGCAACGAACTTTAATGCTTCAAAACAGACTTCGAATAAGTTCCAAATTGAAAATGGAATGTAATCTAATATTTCTCTAATTTTTCGTCTTTTTCAGTGTCATTCATTTGAAGCGTAAACAATAATAACTATTTTCATGCAAAAAATGTCATATTTTGTGCCTGTAAAGGTTCTTCTTCATCACTCAAATATGAAAAAAATCTAAGCCAAAATTTATCCAATTTTGGGTAGAAGTTTATGGTGAATATGCTCTATCTAAGTGAACGTGCCAAAAGAGGTTTTCATGATTTAAAAGTGGTGATTTTGATTTTGAAGGACGGGGAACGTGGGTGGGCAGAAAAGTTCGAAGATTTGAAACTGGAAGAAATATTCAATGAAAAGGGTTGCCAAACACAAGAAGAACAGGTAAAAGCTTTGAAAGTCGCTCAAGCAGCAATTTGAAAATATTTAAAAGCAGCCGGGTACTTTCAAAGGGAGGAAATTCTATGTCATATGAATTGAAGCTAAGAGACGTTGAAAGACGATTCTGGATGTCAGAAATGCTGCTTGAACTCTACAAAAGAAGTCGTTCTTGCATCAAATCGTAACTGTCAACCAACCAAATGAACGGCAAAGTTGAATATTCCTTAGGCCGAGGCAATGCTCTGTATGTATTAGGTGTGATCGGAAGGACGTGCTGTAGTATGAGGTAAACAACATTAATGGGGAACGCTACCGACGAAAATTCATCAAATTAAAGCGAGTAATTGCAGTAAAACGTCTGGAATTTACCACAAGACACGAGGCAATACTTTTTCATCATGACAGCGCTAGGCCTCATTTTGCAAGAACTATTATAAACTGTCTGGAAAACAGCGGCTTGGAAATTTTGCCTCACGCGCTTTTTAGCCGAGACCTTGTCCCTTCTGACTCTCATTTGTTCCGGTTGATGCAGAATGTCCTCGCTGGAATACGTTTCACATCAGAACAAAGTGTCCAAAATTGGCTTAATTCATTCTTGCCCACCAAGTTGGCACAGTTGTTTTTGAGCTGGAATTCACAAATTGGCAGAAAGATGGGCAAATGTTATAGTTTCAGGTGGAAAATATTTCGACCAATACTTTTATTAAATAAAGGTTCAAATTTGACAAAAAAAAATTAATACTTTTATAGACCCAAGAATATATATTATAACAATAAAGAAAAAAAAATTATACAAAAATATTTAGTTGATTGTAATTTATTAATTTTATTTACATTTTTATATTATCTTAGTTTTGTTCAGTTTAATTACAATTAATATATATATCTCATTTATTCATCTATTTTATTTCATAATATTTTAGTAATTCATTAATTTAACTATTATAAATTGAAAAATAAAATACAATTTAAAATATTATATTATAATAAAATAAAAAAATATAATGTATTATGGACAGAATTAGTTAATTAACTATTTTTTTTTTAATTTATTATTTTTTTAGTTTCATTAATTTTTTTAAGCTTTATTAATTTTATTAACTCATTTGGCGTATTACTACATTTTTTAATTATCTAATTTATTTACCTTTAATTTTATAATAATAAAATAAAATTATTGAATGTAATTTGTTAAAATTTAGTTTAATTTAATTTTTTTAATTATGGTCTAAATTAGTTAGTTAATCTATTCTTTTTAATTTATTATTTTTTTAGTTTTATTAATTTGTTTAATTTTATTAATTTTTTTAAGTTTCATTAATTTTTTTAATTTTATTAATTTTTTAATTTCATTACTTTTTTAACTAATTATAAAATGTTTTATTTGGCGTATTACTACATTTTTTAATTATGTAATTCATTTACTTGTTTTTTCCTCTAATTTTATAATAATAAAATAAAATATTAAATTAGTTAAATATTTTTTTTTTAATTTTATTAATTTTTTTATATTGTATTAGTTTTTATTTAATTTAATTGTATGTTACCATGAATTTAATACAGTTTCATTGATTTTTTATGAAATAATTTAATTTTATAATAATAAAATAAAAAATTAACAAATAAAAAATTGTAATGAATTGCGTAATTTTTAAAATTTAGTTTAAATAAATTTTTTTACAAATTTCTCATCTCAGTTTAGTTCATTTTTAATTTAAGTTAATTAGTATGTATATATTTTTTTGTTTTATTAATTTTATAAATTTTTTTAATTCTATTAAATTTTTTAATCTCATTCATTTTTTTAGATTTTTAATTTTTTAAATTTTTTTAATTTATTAAATTTTTAATCTCATTCATTTTTTTAGATTAATTAATTTTTTTAATTTTTTAAATTTAATAATAATTATTTTTTTAATGTTATTGTATTATGTTTCATCCAATTTAATTTTTTCAAAATTTTTTAATTCATTTAGTTATTTTGTCTTAAATTTTTATAATAAAATAAAAAAAAAATTATTGAATGTAATTTGTTAAAATTGAATATTTTAATTAATTTCTGTTCTCATACATACACATACATTATACTTTCTTTAATTTTTTAATTCTATTAATTTTCTTAATTATTTTTAATTTTTTTATTAATTTTTTGTAATTATTATTATGTTTTATTTATCTTAATTTTATTTTATTACGAATTTAGTACCGTTTTTACGGCATTTTTTAATTACTTAATTTATTTACTTATTTTGTCGTTTAATTTGCAAATATTCCTTTCGCAATATTACTTGGCCCGCAGCGATTCTCCTTCGTTAGTTAATTTTACAGTTTTACAATCACCAGCGAGTTATCGTCTAAATGCCACCACAAATCGCCAGCGGCTTTAGTTATACAACTGTATATGTAAAATATATGTGTGGGTACGTATACATGTGTGTGTGTGTATGTGTGCACTCGGTTTGGCGTATTTAATGTGCCACCCACTTAAGTTAAGAGCATAAATTACGCGCAGCATTTTAATTTTACTCTTTCCATCCTGGCCAAAGACTAAAATATAGAAATAACATTAAATAATAATAATAGCGAAAGCAACAAAAACGACAGCAACAACAAATGCCAGCGACAGCTAAGCCAAACAATGCGGAGCGCATGAAGGCTTGCGATGGCAGCGGCGTGGACTAACAATGACAATCGCAGCAAGGCTTGCCAAAGCAGCAGCAGCAATAATAACAACAACAACAACAACAATAACGCCAAACATTACTAACCGCCGATTGCCAAGAGGCAACCGCCAAACGCCAATTGCTAACTGCCGCCCGTTGACTGTCGACTTAGGCCAACAACAACAGTGGCAGCGGCAGCGGCAGCAAATGCAAATGACACCAACATGCTGCGAACGAAATTACCAACTTGCAACATTGTGACCACATTGCTCAATGTGGTAATTGCATTTTGTGAATTGTTGAAATTTTTATTCGAATTTCATTTTGACATTTTTATTCTAATTCCTCCATTATAACCATAACATAACTCATTCTATTCTATTTTTCAACACACGCACACACACACACATACACACATAAATTATGGTAAATGTGGCAAGGCGCTGGCGCTGACTCGGCTCACTAACCGCCGTTTTGTCTTACACCGAAATGCAAAAGTTTATAATTTGAGCCGAGAACAACAAAAACAAAAACAATTTTTGTGCTCAAATTTATGCCATTTTTCTTGCATTGGTGTAGTTGTAATAATGATTGCTCGCAGTTGTTGTCAACATTGGTGGGTGGGTGTCGCTGTGACTTTGAGCATTGCTTTGCATACATGCCCTGTAGGAAATTTTTTGAAGTGGTGATAAAATATTGTCTTTTTTGTTGTTTTTTCGTCCCACCTTTTCGTCGATTTTAAAGCTGCTTTTGACAGCACAAAAATGAGCTTTTCGAGAGAGAGATTCTGCGGAAGATTTATGGTCCTTTGCGCATTGGCAACAGCGAATACCGCAGTTTTTGGAACGACGAGCTGTACGAGACTGACATAGTTCAGCGAATTAACAGACAGTGGCTCCGATGGCTAGGTCATGTTGTCCGAATGGACGAAAACACTCCAGCTCGGAAAGTATTCGACGCAGTACCTGCCGGGGGAAGCAGAGGAAGAGGAAGGAAAACCAGGTAGAGAAGGACCCGACTTCGCTTGGAATCTCCAATTGGCGCCACCTTTCGAAAAGAAGAAACGACTGGCTCGCTGTTGTTAACTCGGCTATAACCGCGTAAACGGTTTCTACTAGAAGAAATGATAAATGATTGCAGAAGGATGAAGCAATAAGACAATCAATATGTGAAACCGTAAATTTCTAGGACGAAATTATAGGTACTGCGCCAAGGCAAGAAAATTGGCCTCTCATGTGACCACCTAGGTCATGTGATTTGAATCTATTAGAATATTTTTTGAGAGGGCTTATCAAGTATATGGTCTATGTTGATGAACCAATACTTCGAACCTGTTGAAGACCAGCCTTTTATGTGTTACGGCGAAGATAAACCAGCTTACGCTGAAATTGAATTGGTAAAAATCGAGTCAATAGTTATTCGACAATGGAATTTTACCTGAAAAAATACTATTATAATTCCAGTAGGCGTTGGAACACACTAAATTCGTTAAGTTCCTCTTACGTTTTAGAACTTGAATTATTGATTTCGTGTGAGCTTAACAAACTTGGACCGCTGATCAGCTTCTTTGCGACTGCGAGATCCTCTCCCCTAAAATAGAATGCAGGAGATCCACTGAACTATTTGCTCTAAGCAAGGTTCATCTCGCCACAATCATATGAGGTCTTACTGGACATCAGACAATAGACCGGCGTTCTAAACTGTGAAGTGACTTTCCTGTTGGCACTTGCAATAGGATCGATTTTTAACGTAACCTAACCAAGTTATCTAGAGCATAGATTATCAAACGGGACGATCTATCATCTACTGAGATATGTGAAACTCGGTAAAACTACAACAGAGCCGTTTGATATGATCAAGCAGGCTTAACCAGATGTTGCTTTAGCAAGAAGTGGTGTATTTCGATGGAGGGCCGGCAAGAGGTCACTGATGAAGACCGTGCTGGGAGACCTGCGCAAAGTTTTGAATCCTTGACATTGTGACAGAGCGGATGAGACATCACAGCCGAATGGAAGTTGCACCTTGGCAACGCCCCGGCTCACATCGCTTTTCTTGTGGACAGCTATCCAACCAAGGCCGGTATCCTAACGTTTCCGCTGCTGCCCTACAGCCCAGATGTGGCCCCCGGACTTTTTTGTTTCCTTGCCTGAAAAAGCCGATGAAAGGCAAGCAAGCTCTCAACGCTATTCCGGAGAATGCCTTCCGTGACGCCTTCAATACTTGGAAATCGGACTGATTGGTTCAATAATTTTGTTTTTAATCGACTCAGTTCATTGTATAATGATTTTTGCTCTATACCCAAGGATTACTCTCCTCCTGCCCAACTGACGAGAGGTGCCCTATGCTCAAACGAGCGGTATCAGCCTAGTCTCTTCTGACTTTTAAGACAAATATCGGTTAGTTATAGGTCCTTGCAGGAAGTACTGAATAAATTCTTAAACCTTTTGATCCCACTATTGTTGTCTTTGACAAACTTTTTATGATCAGATGGCTAGGACTTTTATAATTTCCAACACTACAGTGATCTCTAGATCCAAACATGGAGTTCTAATTTCTTTTAAAAATTTACTTCCCAGCAGATGCGAATCTCAAACAAGCCTTGAGTTGAAAAATTTTACATTGCCTAGGGGTTACTCGTATTTCCGAAGGTTGGTGTTTCATAATGCTACAAATATCTCCCTGCTGGGTACTTATGTACATATGTATATTGATATGTGCTTAATTATACATAAATGTCCAAGTATATATGTATACTATATATATGTACATATGTACGTGTAAGCGCCGAAGTTTTGTGTATTTTGCATGAAATGACAATAAATGGCATGTTGAAACAAATCCGAACGGTGAATGTTACATTTTGATTGATGTATTTTGACACGTCCACAGGCAGTCGCTAGCTGAGGTTTAATTCAAATCAATTCCATTTTGAAATGCATATAAATCACGAGGCAAATCAAGAGAATAAAGAACAGAAAAGAAAAGCGCAGCTGGTGTTGGCACAGTTGGAGAGTTGGGTTTAAGCGTTGGCTGGCATTCCTTTCAAATCTATGCAAATAATTAAACAGAAATATTTCGTTTCAGAAAACTTAATTACCAAGGAACACGAACCAACTCACAAACATAGATGAAAGTATATACATTCATGGTATATGGAATTACTTGCATAACAATTTATACAGATGAATAATTACATTTTTATTGCTGGTTTGATTGAGCGATTACTCTTATGGAAATCTTGTGTAATTCTATCTTATTGAAAAGCTGTTATAGATCTTCGACGTTATAACTAAATTACTATGTTGGTATCAATCGGATAAGAAGCAGTCAAAGTCTTACCTGTATAACTAAACGGAGACGAACTTTAATGAGAGCAAAGAACTCTAACTCACTCCGGAATAATTAGATAAGAGTCACGTGTAGAAGTTCACGCATGTGAAGAAAGTTCTCTGGGCGCCATTCACTTCGGAATGGCCATAAACGCAAAAGTGAGAAACATCCCGCCCCAGAGTTGTACGATGGGTTTTGAAACCGTCACGTAAAATGCCCCCAATGAGGAGGAAACAACAGACTCGGATGAATCGCAAAGCGATGTCAACTCCAAAAAAGATAAAGAAGTCTCTCTTGTAAACTTATCAGTATAGCAGAGTCCAGTGATTCTGCTAAGACTAGGTAGCCATAGAAGTCAAGAAATAGCTCGAAGCTATTGAAAATGAATTTTAGGAAGATTTTCTTGTTACAATTGGAATATAAGAGCCAAGGCTAATGAGCTTTCGTATTGAAAATTACCTTTCAGGGAGTGTGTCATCTCATCTATTTAAAAAGCGTTGGAGTGATCTGAAAGCCTGAAAAAAAGCGATTTCATAACATTAGATTCAAGGATATGGTAACATTTGATAAAGCTTGGTCATGCCCTATGCGTGATATATACAATTTTACAGAATCATCTTCTATCTTCGAGGTTAACTAGTGGAAGGACACGCATGGACGCATAGTGACGATCAAGTAGTGTTTAGCTTGTCCGTCAGGGAATCTTTCAATGACTCTTATAGGCTAAGAATAAGGTAGCTCAACTCTTCTTAATCTCCGAAGCCGAATTATGGCAATCAATATGTTATAAGACTAACTCCTATGAAAGCTAGAACTTCAGAAATTAGCCAAGTTCTAACCTACGGAAGCTACCATTGAGTTAGTTTTGTGTTATCCTTAGTAAAAATCAGAAGATTCTATTCAAATAATTGCGAGCTTCACCTCGTTCAACTCAGACTTCTAGACCGCAGTGCATATAAGATATACTAGGCAACTAGATGACGTTGAAGTCCTAAGTCAGCTGAGGGTGTCGTTTTTGGTTGTTGATCTATTTTTGAAACTTTTTGATTCGGACGTTTCAGAAAATAGTTTTTGAACACCTCCAAGAGCTTTTCGATATGAAAACTAACAAAAAGAAGTGTTTCAACGGTAGTTTTGAGCGTTTTAAATCATCCGTGGATATAGTTTCGTTATTTAAGGTCTATTACGAGGAAAGCAATTACTTTTCAATCGACTCTTTGTGTAGAATAATTTTGAACTCGTCAAATTCAATCAGGAAACTTTGATGCCAAAGACGCACCACGCGCTGGAAGACCAAATATTGATGAAATTATGAGAAAAATGTTCGACGATTCGACCATAAGTGTGCTCTGACCAATCAACAAACAGGCGGATCCCACAATCTGCACCAATTGCCGTGGGATAAGTCTCCTCAACATCGTATATAAGGTACTATAGAGCGATGTAGTGTGTGATTGGACCTTACAATCGAACAAATTTCACCATGTGTCAAAGCTTGGAAAAGGCTTGTGAAAGGAAGATCGATACACCACGTCTTCATCAGTTTTAAAGCTATCATAGACAGGACGAACAGGAACTGCCTCTATGCCGCTATGTCTGAACTTGGTATTCCCGCAAAGCTAATACGCATATGTAAGCTGACGTTGAGCACCACGAAAAGCTCCGTCAAGATCGAGACCGTTCGATACCTAGCGAGGTTTCAGACAAGGGGTCTCCCTATCGGATGACTTTTCAACCTATTCCTGGGGAAAATAATACGAGCTGCAGAGCAAAATAGAGGAGCTACAATCATCAATATGAGTGTATTGGGAGCATTAGCTTCAACAACCGCGCTGTCAGCTTTGCTTTCTCCAGACAGAATAGAAAGCGAAGCGTATGGGTCTGGTTGGGAACGAAGACATGACGAAATATCTCTTGTCATCAAAAAAATAACCATCAGCGACTTGGGTCGCATCTCACTGTTGACAGTCATATCTTCGAAGTTGTAGATAATTTCGTCTATCTTGGAACAAGAGACAGCGGCTGCGCTGGCTTCGTCCTGTTGTCCGGTTAGAAGAGAATACTCTAGCTTTGAAGGTTTTCGGTTCAGTAACTGCCGGTGAAAGCAGAGGTTAAGAAAGATCTCCACTCCGTTGGAGAGATCAGGTGCAGAAGGACCTGGCTACATTTGGTATCTCGAATTGGTGCCAAATAGTGAGAAAAAAAGAAACAACTGGCGCGCTATTGTCAACTCGGCTCTAATCGTGTAAGTGGTGTGTACGCGAAGAAGAAGAAAATGAAGAAGAAGAATGGAAATCGTCCAATTTCTGAGCTGCTGCTGAGTAGCAAAAAAATCGATCCACTTCTGTAAGTGATGGTTATTATCGATAAAAAGTGTCAAGTCAGTTAAGATAAAGTTAAGATAATCATGAATGACGAACAGAAGGGTTTTGTTATGGACATATTGCACCATCTAAAGTAAACAATCGTCCCGAGGCCGCCAGCTTCGGCCACTAGGTGGGGTATTGTGCTTCCTTAGATCAACGCCTGACCACACACGTCGACAACGGAAGCTCCTGCGTCGAGATCTGGAAGTTGTTATGCATCTTACTTATAGTTCGGACGGGACACAAAGTGATATCTGTTCCTGTTTATGGCGAATGGCTTTGTTGGTGAAAAATTCACCTTAAAAAGAGCTCGCAAAGACGACTGTCTCAGTTTCTTGCCAGTAGAGACAAGGGTTTCTATGAGAGTGTTTTTTTTTAAATTATCTACAAAATGGCAAAAAGTTTTTGAACTAAACTGTGCTTATTTGTCCTTAGCCGGATCGTACAAATTATGCTAAATAAAGCCTTGAATTTACGGCCAAAGTATTTTTTTTTCATTTAATTGTACTTTTTAATTAAATCTTAAGCTTTTCTTGCTCACTTTTTTTTCCTATGACATTATCTACAAATAACTAATTATTAACAGTTATCACGCTGAAGCAACTCAATAAATATTACAACTAATCGAAGACTTTAGAGTGCCCTTTCTAATGGCCACTTAAACTACTTCCCTCCACATTATCTGCTTTTATAATATTTTTTTTGTTTCTAGCACGCTAACTTTGCTTTAATATAACGGTTTTTCTCTCGGGCACTTGTCGTTTTTATAACACATTAATCAATTGTAAGATTTCTATCAAATCAATAACCGTTGAAATCATGAAAACGCTGAATATGCAATAACGAGCGCGACTCTCGTTCATTTTTTATTCGTTACTTGTTTGGCGAGTGGAAAAATGTAGAAAAAAGTAATATAATATTAGTACTAATAAAATTGTTTAAAAAATAAAAATAAACGACAAACACACACATACACGAGTAGACATGTATGGGTGCTCCTAAGTAAGCGCTGTGGACGCAGCAGGGTAGGAAGCGCGCGCTCATTTGGAAAGGCGAAGACAAATGTTTTCATATTCTAGAGCTAAGTAGAAACAAATTATAAACTGGTGCAGTGGAGGATTTATGGCCGACTTGGCAATCGCTTCGTGCACGACATAAGTTCTTGCAGCTTTCAAGGTGACACACAAGCGCACCACCGCAAGTATAGACACACACACACACACACACACAAATGCGCGCATGCTAATGTAACACGTTTGTTGTTGCTTTTATTTTTTGCTTTTCTTTTGTTGTTTTTTATATATTCTTTTTTTCATTGTTGTTCTTGTCTTCCTATATCATTCCAGCGCTGAAGGCGAGCGCCACACTGCCACTCAGCCGTGTCTTGTGGACTGCCGCCGCCGGGCGGGGAGGTCTTCCGGCACGCCTCGAATGGCAGTGGCATGAACTGCAAAATGATTGATTTATATCGTCGCTGGCGATTGGCAGCGAAGTGCCATGCAATCAGCCCCGCGCCGGCTTTCATGAGCTTGCTGTTTGCTGCCGTCGGTTGCAGCGCTTAAGTCCAACCGCCGTTGATTTCAGCTAAATTAGATTGGATAGCAGCGTCATTTGATCGAATGCAATTGTGCGGCAGAGAATTAAACAGAACAGTTAACACGAAATGCAAGTAAATAAAAAGTGTGTGTGATTTGCTAATTGCAGCAGATCAGCGAACCTCTCTATCCATGGCGGCGGCGACGACGACGGCGCTTGTCAACCCGGTCTAGAGTAAAGTTCGCCGACGGTGTTTCTCTGAGCTGTGTGCACTGCTCTGTGAAGTGAAGTGAATTCATTTGTATCGTTAATCGCTATGATTTTCAGCGCTGCAAGCAGAATATTGTTATAAATTAGAAGCGATTGCAAGAACACTTCGTCATGACTACACTTGTATATTTGTCACTTTTGGTTTTAGTAAACCCCACCCAAGGAAGATAGATGTCGCAATAGAGTCAAAGAGAGGCTTTAAGAGATTAGGTTGGCCTAGGACTAAAAAAATCGAATTTTTTACTTAAAGTGTTCTTTGGAGTCCCAAATACATTCTCAATCTCTTGTGATCGCAAGTGTTATACAGCTTAAAAGCCCGGTTTTTAATTTTCTTCAGATAGTACGAATTTC
The DNA here is from genome assembly GCF_016617805.1 of Bactrocera tryoni. Lineage (NCBI taxonomy): Eukaryota > Metazoa > Arthropoda > Insecta > Diptera > Tephritidae > Bactrocera > Bactrocera tryoni. The sequence goes on along the minus strand of NC_052503.1, from coordinate 22,878,570 downwards.
TAGAATAACTGACGCCCGTCAATGCGCTCTTCAAATCAGTAAGTCCGAAGATTGCGTTAACGGCCTCTAATTTGATATAAAAGTATCAATATACATACATAAGTCTCTTCATATTAGAGAACAAAAAAGGGATCCCAATGCCTAATACTGCTTTAGAAGAGCCATTGGCAAAAAGTGTGGCCTCTCACCGAAAGTGGTCCTCTAGTTCTACCACGACTGTTGCTTTTAGACTCAAAGAATCTGTGTCCTTAGAAGAACATGTACCTGAAAAATATCCGGTGTGTTTAATGTGGGTTCCTGCTGACGACAGCCTTACCCCACGGCACTCAAAAGCACAGCGGATCAAATCAATGCCTTGATAAGCGCCCAGAGAATGCTAAGTATTTTCAGTACCAATTGGCAGTGTGAAGTGGACACACTTACCACCTTGGTCGGGTTCGAGGCCCATCGAAAACCTCTGCGTTGCTTTGGGTCCGGCACGCGGTTGCAATCCAACTCCACATTCAACTGACAAAGTCAGTTCTTCCCGCATTTGGGTTTTCATGTATCTGAAGAGTCGGATATCCGTATACACTTAAACTTCACAAGGGATCACTTAGATCATCGAGTCGCCAAACCGAACTCAAGCAAGGAGCTGCCCATATACCGGCGAGGGAGTTGTAATGGGAAGAACCCGTTAGAGGAGAGGGGCAGTGAGCTTCTCTACGGTAGGTCAAAGCATGGGGGGAAGGTGGAAGGGTTTACAGTCAGGAGCTCTATATCAACTCCAGTTTCAGACATCTTGCAGTCATTAAGGTAACAGTAGATCTACTGCTCCGGAGTGCGGCTTCCTTCAGATAAGTAACCACTCATTCAATTAGCAGAGCGGTGATACTAGCCTTGAACTCATTATCAGTGCGTGGGTAGTCAAGGAGTGCCTAACGTCGCTATCAAAAGTATCGAGTGTTTGTAATAAGACTGGTACCAAGCAATACCGGAATCATAGGAAATTACAAATCTGATGAACTACTAGAACCGCTATCGGTGGAATGGGAGTGGGTCAGTGCTCCCGTATTCTCTTGCGTTCTACTAAATAGCTTGGCTTTGAGGAAGCATGGCCAGCGCTGGGCCACAATCGATATTGGCTGTCGCAAAAGCCTTTTGGAGATCAATCGCAAGAGATCTAGTGATCCCTTTGCCCTCAGTAAGGCTAGCCTCTCAATAGATGTGAAGCTTATAACAGGCCATTGCCTTATTGGCGTCCATACTGTAAGGTTTAAAACCTTACCAGACGCTATCTGCAGAAGCTTTATGGATGAAGAGGAGGTGGAAACAACTCAACACTTTCTTCTTGACTGTCCAGCGTTTGGGAGGTCAAGGCTTAACCACTTGGGAGCGCATGGCTTAAGACATTTGTATTGACTACTAAATAAATTCGAACAAAGATTTCTTCTTTTCTATGGATTCACGAAGGATTACATATAGCAGTTTTAATGAACCCAACTATTACCAACATATCAAAAATTTACAGTTCTCTGAAAGATACAGATCTCCCTCGTTGTATTTAAACAAGTTTCTAATTTTTCCCACCAGTCAGCCGAAAGCCTATGATGCTAGCGCTGCGTGCTTTAGTTTATATAATAATTTGTTTATTAAGTAAGCTTTAATAAAATAAAAAAATAAACATACATATAGCAGTCCTAACCTAACCTATCAATATACATTTTTCATACTCGAAAATACATGCTTGCTAAAACTTGAAGGAAAAAATATATATCTCTTTCATTAGTCTCAAAATAAAATATCAAAGTTAAGTCTTCATTTAGGCTTATAGACTGGCCTAACCCGTTAAGATATCCTTGAACTACATTTGTCAAGTATTTAATTCTGAATTAGTTTTGGAATCTTCGAGTCTATGTAGGTATTTGAGTAAAAGTTTGGATTATGCTGATATTAAGTTCTGCCGGTTCGCTTCAGAGGTACTAGAACACATACTACTTGATAGCCCCGCAATCTCAAGAAAGAGAAGTCAGGGTTTCGGGAACATATGGTCATTAACCCAGGAGCTTTGCTAAGCCCTCTTGAAACAACTGTCCAAATGCATTCCTAAACTTTGCTCTAATTTAGTATTGTCCTCACATCTATTAGAAATTGCTGAAAGCTTAAATTGCTCTTCTCAAATGTTCATCACTTTGTCTCTTATTAAAAGAAACATCTGAAACTGCATGCTTCGCGATATATGTACATAAAATTCCATAATTCAAGTCAATATTGTCGTGTACACCCTTTAATAATAGCAAAACTCCTCCTCAACTTTACCGCCAAATTATCTGAGCGTTCGAGACGCAAACGTGTTGTCTAAGAATTCCTAAGCTAGCTCAAGCTGGAAACCAATTTTTTGGAAAAAAAACTCAACTTATGCATTGGTAATGTATTAGTTCTTTATTTGGCTCCAACATAGTTCAGGTTCGATAGCTATGCACGATATTGTATGTCAAATCAGCTTTGAAGCACGTTATGATTTAGGTTCAAGCTTTTGTGTATCTTATAAGATTCTCTCTGTTAGATTTCAAGTCCAACGTGGAATCAGTGACTAGTGAGAGCTTCTTAAGAGTATTACTCTAGTTTTGTATCAAGTTAGCTTTTGGTTGTTCGATTGATCCATGGCAATCGGCCATTTACACCAAGCGAACTATGATGGTCTTGTACAGTCTATTTTACATGCAGTTTCAGTGCAATGATTTTTTCCATCAAGGAGAGTATTGTCATTGCTTAACATGAGACAATACTGCGGCGAACACACTCATGAGCAAACTCTACGGATCGGCGGCTCTTCAAAAAGGCGAAAACTCAACCCGTATAGCAAAAGTTACGAAATGATAGAATAGAATATAGAAAGAGTATATTTATTCTGTGATAAAACGCGATAGCTGAGAGTAAAATGAAGACATTTCAGGTACATTTCCAGTGCTTCAATGGTACTGAATCTAGTTCGGAAGCTAGCATTGGTAGTACTGATTCCTTTGACCTTTAACCATAGACTCTATAACCTCAATCATAAAGAAGAGTATAAACTTGTACTTTGTACTTCTCGCTTTTTTCTTCTGAAATTAAAATAACAATTTATGTTAAACAAAAGACTTCAGAAACAAACTTGCATTCGAGTTTAGTGGGTGGTAACGCCAATTTTGCCCAAAACTATAATTTCTAATCAAATAAACTTGTAGAAATATTATATAAATTTGCGATTGCATGCATTTATTGTGCGCTCAACTTTAGTTCGTTCATTTGTCATATATAATTTTTGCGCAAAAAGCATTATGTCACTTTTAATTGGGTAACCTTGACAACAACACCGCCAACTGCCACATTCACTCGGCGCTGCGCTGTGGAGCCGTCAAGGGAATAAGAAAATATTTTAACAAACAAAATCAGCAGGCGATTAGATTGAAACAGTACGCTCACAACTCGAAACAACAACAATCACAACAACAAGAGCAGCAGCAGCAGCAGCAATAATGGTATGAAAAGCACATTACAGCCACACGTAGCCAAGGCCATTTGACGGCTTTGAATTACAACGTGCTACATTTGCCACACACGTACTCACTTATATGTATGTGTATATATATTATTCTGTATATGTTTATTCTGAAGTATATATAAATATATAGTGACGCCGTAAACATTTGTAAATGAAATGCCATAATTTGATGGCTGCAGCAACTGAAAGTCCTCTGCGAGGGCACGAAGAGTTAAGGTCGCTCAACGAGTGTCTCTAACATATGTGGGTAGCGGTTTAAATGAAGGTTCCAATTTATTTGTGATATGTTTTTATAGAAAATAATGGAGTATATTTGTAACCCGTATAAGGTGCAGTCAAAGCTAACATTTTTTTCGTTTTAAAATGTGAACTGCACGAAAATGCATTTGTATTCAAATTATGAAATAAGATGGTGTTAGCAAAGTTTCTCTCTCAAAATGAATCACCGAATCTCATTAAAGCTCATTTTCAACATTTTCATAGAGACAAATTAATTATTTCGTTCGTAAAATCAATTCATCAAGCATTAAGGGTTCTTTCCAGCCTCTTCGGTTGAATACCAATAATGAGAAAAGTGAAAGAGAGAAAGTAAGATATTCTTAAAGGTATGATCTATGAATCAATAAACGTATTACGTACAATTTCCTTTCATATATCCTATATATAAGATTCATATTACTTATTAATTTAGTGCCAGCAACCTTTAGAGGCCGTCTTTCTGACCGAAAACACAAAAAACTGGAAAAAGTTCTGCTGCACTCCAGGTAAAACAGACTGTGCAAGATATGTTGGTTACCTGCTGTTAATGGCCGATTGTCATGCTCCTAACGTACAACTATGGAGTTAACTTGAACAAAACTAGAGTAATACTCTTAAGGAGCCCTTACTTACAGAGCTTATAAAGATCATAGCCAAACAACACACCAACCTTATAGGCCACACGAAAGCCTGAAGCTAAATCATAATGTACTTCAAAGCTAATGAGATCATTTGGTGCATAAAACATAAATTTGCGCTTCAGAGTTCATAGTTATCGAACTCGAAATATGGGAGAAGCAATACTGACTAAATTACCAATATATTGGTTAAGTTTTGTCTTACGAAAAAGTTGGTTTCGAGCTTGTGCTAGCCTAGGAATTCTTAGATAACACGTTGGCCTTCCGAACGCTCCGATAATGTGACAGTAAAGTTGAGTGGGATCGGTTTTAGAGCCCCGTACTACCTCGGCGGTGTGAGTTACGTCTTTGTTGCACTAGGTACTTTTGTAGAGTGAACAATTCTGAAAAATATGCGTCTAAAGCCAAAGCGATGCCATAAAACACCTCTGATCTGTAGGAATTTAAAGATAAAAAATCACGATTGTATTGTATTTTCTATGGAAAATGTTTACATGACTTGGACCAGTTCTTAATGTTAATATTAAGGGCTAAAATTTTCAAGGAATTTTTTAGGGTATTTCCAATGAAATTTCGTGACGGGACTGAAAAAAATTAATAGTTCAAAAAAACACCCTAATATTTCAGTTATGGAATTTTATATATATCACATATATTGTAGTTTCAGATGTTTGTTTTAATAATAGACCAAGTTATGAACATTTGAGAAGAACAATTTAAGCTTTCTGCAATTTCTCATAGATTCGAAGACAAGATTATACGAGGTCAAATTTGAGGAATGCGTTTGGAACGTTGTTTCACGAAAACTTCTGTGTTATTGGATGTGATATGCTCTCTTATCGAACTTATGCTCCCGGTAGCCTGACTCCTCTTACCTGCAGTTGCGGCGCTTTCAAAAAGTATGTGTTCTAGTATCACCGGAGCAAGCTTGCGGAACCGACATAGTTTGGAAGGACAGTACTACAATTTGAGCAGGAGACACCCTTATTTGCAATCAGCTGCATGAAACTCTGCGGGCTATTGTGCCACTGGGGAGGAAAATAAGTTGTTTGATCTTTTCTGTATGGACTTACGCCTGAACATCGTTCAAGTTTATTGCGAAGATTCACGTTCTGTGTGTTGAATGTGTACCGGCCGCTTTGCTCAACTTATGGCCAACATAATCGGCCTACTGAGCTTACTGTTCACAACAACATCACCCATCTTGAGACTCAACATTCATTATTGTATAATATTCGAACGAATAGATCATGTCCAGCACGCAGTGAGGAAAATATAGCAGCCGTAGTTGAGAGTGTACACGAAGACCGTGGAGAGTCGCTTCGGCGGCGTTCGCAGCAACACGGACTAAAGTATGGAACAACTTGACGCATTTTACGAACTGAAGAGATTCAAGAACTGCAAATACATAGGAAAAACAATGCTTTGGTGTGGTTTGTGGGCCGGGGGAATCACGAGCTTGTGATCTCGGCGGCATTGGGTTTTAACAAGACGGCGCCACTTTCCACACATCGCATATCAATTAATGAACAAAACACCTCGGTGAGGAGATAGTTTCACGTTTCACGGCCAACATTTGAAATAGATAATCTTTAAAAAATAGATGGCAATGAATGCTCTTTGGAATGATAATAAACAACCCCCCATTAAATTTGAGCTTTCAGGGTTTATTCTTTCCTAAAGTAGTAGTCGATCTAGTGATTTTTTAGAAACGGTTATCCTTTATTTCGATATTTTTGAATCAAAAATTCTCTTAAGGTCAACAGGGCTTAGTTGTGCTTTAGAAGCAGGGACTCTATTTGTTTGCATCAAGAACTCAGATCGCATATGCCAAAGGAAGCTCACACAATCCTTTATTAAGTTTGAGCACAAAATATAATCAAAATTGTCAGAAATAGCATTTATTACGTTGGAAAATAATCGCTTATGCCATGTTTAACCTCAAATTTCGCACTTAAGAACCAAACTCGACATTTCTAACCTCAAACTACCAGCTTAAGAACCGAACTCCACATTTAGATTTGCCAAACATTAGAAAACATAAAATTAATGCAAAATAAATTAAAATAAAATTTAAACCACAGAAATTGTGCCTAAGAAAGCAGCCTACAACAATCGTTAACTCTTCCAGATCGTGGGACTTTCTTCATTTTGAACGCTTCAACGCAGATTTCGAGTAATTACCATGCGACACTTCGTCTTACTGCTGGACTTTTGGCAGCCGAATGCACAATACATTCCGACATACTTCGTTGGCATTTTGGCGGCTGGTGAATGGTTGTGGTTGTTGCATGCAAACTATCCCAAATTGGCAACTGCGCCACAGGGAACGCGACAAATGCCCATAGCCGAGTGTTGGTTTCCAACGCCAGCGGCTTCCACTTACTGCATGTGTCGAAAGTGCTCGAGTGCTTGGCTTTATGGTCAATTGCCACTATCGGCCAATCGGTAGCAGCGTAGCAATTACAACAACTTCATGCATGGCATACCGACGGCACTACATGCGGCCGAGTGCCGAGATATGCGAATGTGCGCGAATGTATTAGCGAGCGCATAAATGGCCAACATAATCTTGAAAATTTATTAGCGCTGCTAATCCTTTAGTGATGCTTATCGAACGCAAATGTAGTTGACTTTGGTTTAGTGGTCACATGCTTACGCGCATGCGCGAAAGGTTCGTGTGCAAAGATGCCATCAAGGTTGCCTAAGACACTGTACAAAAAGCTGTACAAAATATTCCTGAAATATTTTTTTTGCTTTGCTGCCAAGTTTACAGTCCTTGGTCGTTTATAAAACCAGGTTCTTACTGTTTTCATTGAGCTAATTGTCGTTGCTACAGTTTGTATCGCATTCTTCTTACGAAATTAGTACTATAATCGTTTGAGTAATGAGAGAGTTCAAAATATCAAAATAACTCAACTGGAAAGTTTAAACAGTTACTCTTCCCAGTTCCACCGCCAGAATCACTAGAACTTGTCTGGAAAAACTTCAGATAATCAATAAAACGCTATGAACCGTCAACCTGGCTAGAGAATTTGTTTTTTGCCCAAGTTTTTATCGTAATAAAGATCCCACAGCTAGCCTTCCTTCGATTTTAAGCTGCGGTTTTAGTTCGTCAAGCCATATTTAGAGAAACATGGGAGATTTTACTAAAAGGAAAACGGAATTAGCTTGTATCAGCCTTAAGCTGCGTTTAAGAGGTGTGTGTATATTATACAAATCTTGAGTGTATCGAGATCAAGCTTGAAGAAGTATGATGTTCACTTCCCAAACCACCTTTTGGTTGAATTTTCATAAGCCAGGGTTTGCTCTCGGAGAGCGAAGTTTGTCAAAAAATTGTATACTAAACTTCAAGTAGGACTTTATGATTACACTGTCTCTAGTTTCGATCTAGGCCATCACTAGTAGTAATGGAAGTCTGCCATGTTACTCTCATGCAAGAGATCATAGCTCTAATTTTGTTTCAAGCTCCACATAAGAAGCCTTTTATCCGAAACCTAATAGTCTTTTTCAAGTTCGGTGGTAGTTATCGAAGTTCTGCTGAGGCAATGCGTAGCCCATCGATGAAAACAATTGTTAGTCGGAAGGTGTCAAGTCTGGTGAATTCGACGAAGGGAGTAGCAGCTCCCAGGCAAGTACTTTGATGATATCTTGAACCGATTTTCCTTTGTGTGCAGGTTCATTATCGTGTAACAAAATTACTTTGCCTTGTCTTCTTGCACACTCTGGTCGATTTTCGATCAATGCATGGTTCCAGTTGATCATTTGATCATTTGATACTCTCAGAGCTGGAGTGTTCTCATCCATTCAGGCAACATGACCTAGCCAACGGAGCCGCTATCTCTTAATTCGCTGAACTTTGTCAATGTCGTACAGCTCATCGTTCCATCGGATGCGGTATTCGCCATTTCTAATGTGGCAATAAATCTTCTGCAGAACCTTTCTCTCGAAAACTTCCAACGCCGACTCATCAGATGTTGTCATCGTCCATGCCTCTGCACCATATAGCAAGACGGGGATGAAGAGTGACTTGTGTAATTTGGTCTTTGCTCATCGAGAGAGGACTTTATTTCTCAATTGTCTACTTATCCGAAGTAACATCTGTTGGAAAGAGCTATTCTGATGTTCGTTCCAAGATAGTCGAAATTATTATGAGTCTCAACTGTGACGAGGGAGCCATGTCGAGAGTGCGACAACTATTTGTTTGATGACAGGAGATATTCTGTCTTGTCGTTGTTCAGTACCAGATCCATTTTCTTTGCTTCTTTGTCCAACCGGAAGGTAGCAGAATTACCGACGCGGTTGTTATGACTAATGATATGGACGTCATCGGCGTACGCGAGCAGCTGTACACTCTTATAGAAGATTGTACCTTCTCTATTCAGATCCGCAGCTCACAGCAATCCCATTAAAACAAATTGTTCACAACTTCATAAAATTTAATGATTCTCATAAGCGATCTTAACGAAGATAAAAGGCTCCTTTGGTTCTTTATATTCCCGAAACTTTTCAAAGGACTTCTTTTTACGAGCAAAAAAACTAAACTTATGGTAACTACATTAAAGGAAGTATTCTGAGAACAATCGCTGGATAACTTAAATTTAGAACTAGGAATCAGTGGGTGTAGATTTAAGCTTCGCATGAAGACAAAATTCAAGATTATACAAATGTCTAGTTTCCTTAGGTGATCAATATTATTCTTTTATCATAGAAATCATTGGATGAAAGTGTAGTAAAAATACCTTATGGTTATGCCCTATACTATGTATGAACAAGTAAGGAAGGGCTTAGTTCGGGTGTCACCGAACATTTCATACTTTCGCATGATAAAGTGATAATCGAGATTTCATTATACGTCATTTACATATTTTTTAAATACCGTATTTTTGTAAAGTTTTATTCCGCTATCATCATTGGTTCCTAATGTAGATACTCGTATTATACAGAAAAGGCATCAGATGGATTCAAAATAGCGTTAAATTGGAAGAAGGCGTGGTTGTGAACCGATTTCACCCATATTTCGTACATGTCATCAGGGTGTTAAGAAAATATTATATACCGAATTTCATTGAAATCGGTTTAGTAGTTCCTGAGATACGGTTTTTGGCCCATAAGTGGGCGAAGCCACGCCCATTTTCAATTTAAAAAAAAAAGCCTGGGTGCAGCTTCCTTCTGCCATTTCTTCCGTAAATTTAGTGTTTCTGACGTTTTTTGTTAGTCGGTTAACGCACTTTTAGTGATTTTCAACATAACCTTTGTATGGGAGGTGGGCGTGGTTATTATCCGATTTCTTCCATTTTTGAACTGTATATGGAAATGCCTGAAGAAAACGACTGTGTAGAGTTTGGATGACATAGCTATAGTAGTTTCCGAGATATGTACAAAAAACTTAGTAGGGGGTGGGGCCACGCCCACTTTTCCAAAAAAAAATTGCGTCCAAATATGCTCCCCCCCCGCTAATGCGATCATTTGTGCCAAATTTCCCTTTAATATCTTTATTTATGGCTTAGTTATGACACTTTATAGGTTTTCGGCTTTCGCCATTTTGTGGGCGTGGCAGTATGCCGATTTTGCCCATCTTCGAACTTAACCTTCTTATGGAGCCAAGGAATACGTGTACAAAGTTTCATCACGATATCTCAATTTTTACTCAAGTTACAGCTTGCACGGACGGACGGACAGACGGACGGACGGACAGACAGACATCCGGATTTCAACTCTACTCATCACCCTGATCACTTTGGTATATATAACCCTATATCTGACTCTTTTAGTTTTAGGACTTACAAACAACCGTTATGTGAACAAAACTATAATACTCTCCTTAGCAACATTGTTGCGAGAGTATAAAAACGAGTTAACGAAAAATAAACCTCGTGGGCGGAATTTCCTTCCGCTGCTGAATCAGAACCAAATCTGAGAGTGGAATTATGAGATTACCTTCCAAATGGCAACTGTGCTTTCTAATCAGATCAGCTTTTATGTCAAATTATATTCTTGTTATGTTGAGCCACGGATACAGGGAATAGTTACAGGTTGTCAAAACAGGCGGATAAGTAAGAGATTACTCTTCTTTAAATTTTCAACATTTTTTGAAGTAGTTTGTTCTATAAGAGCCTTAGCTTGCAATATGACATTAAGAACTGATTCTACAATTGGATGAACAAATGTGAAGCAATATTTAACTTGGCAACCCTGATTTAACAAGTTGAAGTATGATTGTATGCACACAATAATAGTTGAAACCCTTCGAGGTCGCACTTAAGCGTTTACTGCCGCCACATTTACGCTTTTACGCCCGACGTCTGACCGCTTGATCGCCTACGATAGCGGTAAATGCTTTTCGTTTTTATACACCACTGAAAGCGTTGGCGCATGCGCTGTCACACGCATATATGTAACGCGATAAATATTCATGTTTAAATATAGATGTGTGTGTGTTTTTATGACCAATTGGTGGTATGTGGTTGGAGTGTTAGCTTGGTGACGGCAATGAAATGCCGGCTATTTTTCACCAATTAAAACCGAATGTTACGCATTTGCAGTAGCCGCCGCTGCCATTGATGTTGCAATGAGGGAAAAAAATGCAATTTGCCGCTGCTTTTGGTGCCGCAAAGCAACAAATAAAAATGAGAATCGAAACACTAAAATATTCCGAATGCAATGCTGAATATATACACATATATTATACATTGAGTAGGGTATATACAGTTTGCCACAAAGTTGGTAATACCCAGAAGGCCCGGAGACCAAGTATCAGTGTGACGAGCTGACTCTTTTTGAACATGTCTGTCTGTCTTTATAGTTGAGATATCGATTTGAAATTATACATACCTACTTTACTTTGCAAGAAGCTGCTTATTTGTCGGAATCGCCGATATCGGATCACCTTAGCATATAGCTGTCATACAAACTGAACGATTAAAAGCAAGCCCTTGTATGGAAAACTTTTTTATTTGCCAGGATATCTTCAAAAAATTTGACATAGGTTGCTCTTCAAGGCAGCAATACAATCTGCGAAGAAATTGTTTGGATCGGGCTTCTATAGCGTATAGCTGCCATACAAACAGACCGTTCAAAAGCAAGTTTTGTATGGAGAACTTTTCTATTTGACAGGATATCTAGCCGAAATTTTGCATAAGTAACTTTTCGAGACAGCACTACAACCTCCAGAGAAATTGTTTGGATCTGAGCTCTATAGCGTATAGCTGCTATACAAACTGAATGATGAAAAACAAGTTCTTTCATGGAAAACTTTTTTATTTGACGAGATATATTCACGAAATTTGGCATAGTTTACTTTCCAAGGCAGCTCTACAATCTCCGAATAAATTGTTGAAATCGAATCACTGTACCATATAGCTTTCATACAAGCTGACCGCTAAAAAACAAAACGAAAATATTTTATAGCCCTTCATGCCAAAATAAATGCACCTGTGTAGGGTATTATAGCTTCGGTGCAGTCGAAGTTAACGGTTGTTCTTATTTTTGATATTTTTGGCAACGTCTTGTGCTTGTTGTGGCCGGCACTTGCTTATAGCAATTTGCTACAGTTGGTGGCTCTTGGAATTTGGTGAACCAAGGAGGCGGCTAATGATTGCATTATAAGCTTGTAAGTATGTACATGTCTCTGTGTGAATATGCAGCTCGTAAATTATCTGCAAACGACTGTTTCAATGTAGTGTCAAAAATCACATTCACACGCACGCACACACACACACACACATGCAAGTATATAGAGTACCTCGACCTGCATATCGACTGCCAACAATGCTGCTTATTTATCATATTTAAATGGCAATAAAATGTACTTTATGTCGACAGCAACACCACATAAATTTCAGTTTTGAAACGGCCCCAGCCTCATAAACGTTTCAAAAATACCAATAATTCATTATAATTGCACACACATCATTTGCTCTTTACCCATTCGCACTCATTTGCGTCACTTGCCGTTACATACCAGCCACACACATGCGTATGTGTGCATGTATGCGTGTGTGCGTATACTTAGCGTTCGTTCGGCTGTTGGTCGGTGAAATTATGCCTCAAATAGTGCCATTCTTCGGCTTGGCATTGTTGGGTACATGTAAGTGAGATAATTAATTAGAATTCCATATAAATTATTTATGTGTTTGGTGCTGTTAAAAGGAGGTCTCCTCGGGAAATATGAGGTGTTACCGGTTCTATTTGACGTGAGAGGGTAGTTGGATGTATCTGTGAATGTTTAAAATTCAACAAATAAAATTGAATTTATCTAAGCCCTTGCCCTGGTCAGTCAGATAAGCTTTGCGGGTATACTCTCTTCGCATTATATCTCTAAACAGTCTACTTGGTCACCATTAGAGGGACTTCCGACACATGACGATAATGTGAATTTAGCTTCACTCTCAGTTTAGGCGACCAGTTTTAATATTCAGACTGAAACACTAAGACGATTAGATGTTAACTCAGTTAAAGGTTTCTCTGATGAGCAAGAAACAAGTTGAGTTCTTTTAACGATCTATCCAAAGCGGTATTGGTGCTTCCAAACGGTACTACGAGTAGTCCTTAATATTTCCCTTTCACAAACTTTCATTTTTTATTATTCTTCTGCAGTACTTTCTTGTGATATCTCATAGAACTATGGAGGTCAGAAGTATAGCTCATAAAGCTCCATGTCCCAACTTAATACTAATTGTAAAACATTTATTGATATCGAAATCCTTTAGATTATAAATAAGTTTGTTGTAACATTCTGTTTGGATTCAGTGGTGCTTTACATAGATCAATGAAAACATATGAAAGTGATTATCCAGTGGTTCAACCGTCGATTTAAGAGCTTATAGAATTTGACTAGCGGAGTTTGCTTTGATGTCACATAACCACGGGATGCTTGCTCGAGTCCCATTGCTTTCCCATCCCCGGTTTTATCAGATTAAGTCTTTAATGATGACGTCTTCCTACCAAATCTTAAGAGGCTTCTCGAATATAGGACATTTGGTTCGAATAAAATGGCTATCCCTACATTAAAAATCTATTTAGATGGGCTTAATAGCTTTATGGAACTCTCTCTTGGCTGGGACCGTAGATGTTATAATAATAGAGGAGGCATCTGTGTGTATCGGAGTGGGTAAGTTCGAAAAGCTCCGGAACTCCAGACTCCAGATAGCATTAGAAGCTTGTTGCTTTACTGTAACTCGTAAGGAAAAACCAAAATTAATATAGAGAAGGTCAGTGCTGCGCTAATTAGCTGATGAGAATATCCCCCTAGGACGCCGCAAACACCATAACCTTCAATCGTGTCAGTTGCCGCAATCTTTTAGAAGCGATTCGGTCCGAAGTGTAGTAATTGGAAAAGAAATTGCTTGAAGTTAACGATGAACTATTTAGCTCTAAACTTATGCCAAGGATCCGCCTTCGCCGCTCAGCGCTAGGCTTTTCAGCAGTCGGGGTGACACCTCTTCTATAAGGTTTGCCTTTTCATGGAAAGATATACGATCCAACAACAAGTAGAAATTATTAAAACTTACTACCGAGAGTTCGGAGTCAGTGGCCTCAACTTTAAGAGTGCTACGTCCAATTTATTGTCTTCATAATCGTCCTGTCAGATCAACAATTGAGCGTCTTGTGGAAAAATTTGAATCCACAGCCATAGTAAAAAATGTTACCTTGCCAGTGAGACAAGAAGCGCCCATATTGTCAAGAATATTGCTGCCGCTAGCGTATCAATTGAGAAATACCCGAATCAGCTCCTCATACGTCGTTCTCAAGCGTTGGGCGTTGGGCAAATTTTGTTAAAAGATATTGGCCTAAGTCCTTACAACTTCAAATTGACACGAGAACTGAACCAAAATCGTCGTGTTCGTGAATTGGGTTAAGCAACAACATGAAAATGATCGGGATTTTCATCGAAAACCCAACTTTAGCGATGAGGCTCATTTCTGGCTGAAAGGCTTCGTCAATAAGCTAAATATACATTATTGGTCTGGCAGCAATCCACACGAACTCTAAATACTACTATTCTACTCACTATTGCATCCCGAAAAAATTATGGTTTGGTGCAGTTTACGGGCCGACGTCCTCATTGGGCTGTAGTTCTTCCGTGATGATCAAGACCGGCACGTTACTGTTAATGGAAATCGCTGCCGCTCAATAATAACCAAATATTTTTGGTCCTAATTGGATGATATGGACTTGGACAAAATGTGGTTCCAACATTATGGCCCCACAAGCCACACAGCCAATGTCACAATCGATTTATTGAAAACCATGTTTAGTGAACGTGTTATCTCACGAAATGGCCCAGTCAATAGGCCTTTTCGGTTGTGCGATTTGACGCCGTTAGACTCCTGTGGGGCTACGTCAAGTCTATGTTCTATGCCAACAAGCCAGCGACGATTGATAAACTTCGTACGAAAATTGAACTTGAAATGGTTCAGGGTTTGGACTTCTTCAAACGTGCCAGTGGTGATCATGCAAAAGAAATCGAGTTCCAACAGAATGGCATCGAATGTACTTTCACAGGAATAAAAAATTTCATTGATATTCCAAAACCGTATTTGTTTTATTAAAAAAAAATTTTGTAGCACTCTTTTTGAAAAACCCGTTACAGTCATTATGTCATTAATGTCTAAAAAATTAAATCTAAGCCCCTTAGTTAGCTCTCTGGCATTTTTTTCTACATTTACTACTCAAAGCACCTCTCCCTAACTGAAACATGAGTCCGTCACAATCATCAAAAAAAAGGAACTTAGTGTTCAAAAAGGCTTGAAAGAGCTATGTGCTCCAAAGATGCCAACAAAAAGTTTTTAAAAGATTTTAAAATCTCGAGGAACTCTGTTTGGTTTCCTTTGTCTCTTCAGAATCGTTTACAATAAGCTTCAAGTGTTCGAAATCTTTGATAGAATCTTTCATAATTTGAAAACAAAAACGTGTTAAGGGAAGAGACAACAGCAGGAAGATTTTGTATTGATAAACAAAAACTAAACACGTGGTCAATGTTCATACCAACAGCTAAATGAGGTTGTGATTAAGTTAAAGCCACGCCTAATATTGTTTGAGTGCGTTTAGAAGCATAAATTAGGCAATTGCGTATGTGTACACATGTATGTTTGTATACACATATGTATGATTAATGCAGGCAGGGTTGTAATTTGGTAATAAATAAGCACTTATATAATATGAAATTTAAGTAGGTAGATTGTCGATAGTCTTAAATGACACAATTATAACCGTGAATGTCGCAATAAATCACTGATTTATGAAATTCGGTTTTAAGGCGTTGATTACTCAATTACAATTGACATTTAACAAATAAAACGGTTATTTGATAGCGCAGTTACTTGAATAATATTAGGCGCGACGCCAAGGCGGACAGTTAGAGCTTGACGCTTTGGACTAACGGTGGAAGTTTGGTCACGGATTTATTTGGAAAAAAATTTTGGAAATTTTGAAATTTTGGAAAAAATACGTAAAAAGGAAAAATAAAAGAAAAATATTGAATAAAAATTATAAATAAATAATTTTTTGGAATGATAAGAAAAATCAAATAAAAAAATAAAAGAAAAAATGTAATAAAAGATATAAAATTAAAAAAAACATATAAAATTAAATAAAAAATTAAAAAATAATAATAAAACTTTCGAAAATGAAAATTCAAAAAATATTTTTATTGCTGTTTTCAACGCTACAACTCAGCAAAATTGTGCGTGCTGCAACAGTTTCCGATCTTATTAATAACTTAACCTCAAATTTAAAACTGGAATTAAATATTTTTTTGAACACTAACGCAGCTTATGCCAAGGAACTCTATGCGGGCTGCGCTGCGACACCGAAATTAATCGTTAACTACGAAAAAAGGGCCCAGCTAAGCTTGAAGGGCTGCATAACGGAAAATATATTAACCATTGCTTTTCTACGAGCAAACGACACGAACCGCACTATGCATTTTTTGGTCGAACTATTGTGGAAACTGCATTACACGAATGTGCTGTTCGTGTACGAAAACGAAAACTCGCGAGAAGTTTCAACCCTAACCACACTTTTCCAACTTTGCTGGCGAAATGGCTTCGTCAATGTGCTGGCTTTGGTCAATCGAACGCTCTACACATATCAACCCTTTCCACGCATAAAAGTGGTGGCTTTGCGCAAACTTAGCGAGTATTACGACAAAACGCACTTGAATAATTTTCAAGGTTATGCGCTACGCTCGAGCATTAGCAATAATGCGCCGCGGGTTTATCACTACACCGATGCTAATGGCAATCTCGCTAATGCCGGTTATTTGTATCGACTGATACTGTTATTCGCACAACATTATAACGGTCGGTTTGAAGAGGTACACATGCCCACCTACCAAATGAACTTAACGAATATTATTAAGGCGTTTGAGCGTAAGGAAATCGATATATTGGCCGATCTGCTCTTCATATATCCCAATTATTCGCACAGCGCTGTAATTTGTAATTATCGCACGTTTTTAATGGCGCCCTACGCCGCACCACTGTCGCTCTATATGTACATCCTCAAACCTCTGACGAGTCTGCTCTGGTTGCTCATAATGTTGGCACTTTGCTATGCAATCCTGGCACAAATGCTGCTCTCTTGGCTGCGCGGGCGCCGAGTGAACTTTGGCTTGGCTTTTTTGCGCAGCCTCAGCTCGTTGCTCTACCTGCCGAGTTACTACTATAGTCGCTGTACGAGTGCGCAAATGTTCTGCGCCCTTTTGTTGTTGGCTTGTAGCTTTCTTTTGACCAGTTTGTATCAGACGAGTATGGCCAGCATGTTTATATCGCGGCTGTATGAGCCGCAGGTCAACAGCATCGCTGATATCGCGCGCACGAAATTCTCACTGCCCATGACGAAGATGGACATCGCCTACATGAGTCGTTTATCGGGTATACCGCAAATCATTTACGATCGCTTGCTTGAGGTGAGCCCATCGGAGGACTATCAGTTGCTGCGCGATTTGAACACCTCGTACATACTCACCTACATCGAGGATAAAGTGAACTTTTTTATGTATCAGCAGAAATTCTTGCGTATACCCCGTTTTAAGCTGATCGCCGAGGAGCTTACACAGGTGCCACTGTTCATAAGTTTGCCGCATGGTTCGCCGTTTTTGCAGCTGTTTAATCGTTATTTGCGTAGTGTTTTCGATTCGGGTATTTTTCAGAAAATGTTCATCGACAGCGCTGAGGAGGGCATCTTGAGCAATGAGATACGGTTCTTCCGCACTGTCTCCATTATCTTTCAACCGCTCAAAGTCGAACACTTCTCGCTGATATTTGTCGTTTGGGGATTTGGTATGTTTTGTGCTCTGATTTGTTTCCTCATCGAGTTGAAAATCGTCAAGTGGAGGCGGGTGAAGAACGGTAAAGTGAGGAGGAACAAACTGATAACTAATTGAATGAATTATTTTGATAACTAACGCGTTGTTGTACAAATAAAGTATATCAATATAATATAATATTATAATTATTATTTTAATATGGATAATAATATCATTTCTGTTACCGAATTTCATTCTTTCTAAGTATTAGCGAGGGAATAACCCTTCGGAATTAAGTTCGTTTTATTCTGGTTTACCTCTGTAAAGCTTTTCGGCTCTCTTTTCGGATAATTATAGGTGCATACGCTAAAAATGTCGTTTCTGAATAATCAGTAGCATGAAAACTATAAGCTATGGAGGTTAGGTTTCAGGAAGTATGTAATAGTTATGAAAATATCGTTGAAATTCAGTGAATATGTAAGAAAATACGCAGACGTTTTTGGGATCAAAAACAGAAAACAACTGTAGGTATCAATTTTAGTAGATCAAAGGCCGTGAAATATTGTGATGTGTTGACAAAATTGTTGATTGAAATATTAAAAAATGTTGCGAAGGAATTCAAGATTATGCAATAGAACAGTGAAAGGAGATCAATTATATTGGGTATGTATATTGGGACAAAAAAGCACCTGGAAATTGTAATTATATTCACCGGGTAAATGATATTTCATGCTAAGTTGGTAGGACTGTCCTTAATTACTATGCCAAATATGAGCGCGATCTGTTAGCCAGTTTGAAAGCTGCTTACAATGGATAAAAATATCGAACAAAGAATTTATCTCAAATTTTGTATTTTTAACAGAATTTCGTGTACGAAAACGTTGCGAATATCAGAAAAAGCTTACGGTGATTCAGTTTTATTAGAAACACAACATGCCTTGTTCTGGAGGGTCTTCGATCTCTTCAACTGAAGAAAATATTAAAAAAGTTAAGGGTATGCTGCCTGAAAATCGTCAGGCAAGTGTAAGAGAGATGGTAAGAGAGCTCGAAATCCAATTTTTTCAAATTCCTTTTCCTTTTAGAAAATGCTTGCAGAACGACCGTTAAGGGGTTACATGGGTTTCCTTGGGTAGAAAACAGCTTTTTTCAACTTTTTTTTTTCTCATATAAAAATTAAACATTTTATTAAAATTTTTTATCGGTACAAACATACACTATTAATAAAGAAATTCTGCAATTTTTAGAACATTTTAAACTCGGCCATTGCGCCATTTCTGTTAACCGATTGGAAAAAGATGCGCCCACTTTGGAGGGATAACTGCATACAGGATCATCTAAAGTGAAAAAACACGTGTGTTAGATAAAACCTAAACTTAGAACTTGGACGACCGAAAAAAATGAAAACTTTTGGCAGAAATATTTCCGCAAAAATGAAAATGTCAAGGAAAATTTTGCGATATTCTTTATTTCAAATAGTTGTATTAGAAAAAATCCTTCGCCCAAGACTTTAAGAATTGCATCTCGAAGACGTGTGTAAAATTTCAGATTGGTTAAGTAGTTCTCGAGAAATTTTGCCGACCGACTTCAAAGACATAATTTCAAGAAAAACGCGTTTAAAGACGGCGCACTTAGTCCAGCTAGCCTCGAGCGCACAAGTTCTGAAGGCTGTTTCTCCGAAACTATTACTCGGATCAATTTAGGATAATATTCTAGAGGTGTTGTTAAATTTAATAAGATAATAAAAAAAAACTTTGTTTTGAACTCCTAAAATCATGTAACCCATTAAAAAAGAAGCAATCGCCAAGCTTAGTCTTATGTTGATACAATAAAATGGTGGCACAGAAGTGTTATCGAGAAAAATTGAGTTAAAAGATCAATAAGTATGCAATATTAAAAAGTGTTCTTTTGCTAGTAGGTTAACAAATGTATAAAAAATCCAATATAAATATAAATGACGTGACAATCCAATTACACTAAATCCACTGTGACATTAATTATTAGCCAAACGACTTACTTAATGACATTTTAGTTTCCTTTTACGCGTTCTTTTGTGCACTCGCTAAACAAAACTGTAATTTGTGGTGAAAAGCATAATATGCCTTAAGTAGACCAGCAGCTTTTTTGGGGTGCGCATAAATCTAAACGCGAATATTAAAATGAAATAAAAATTTAATGGACACACCACACTTTGAGGCAAAACAAAATTGAAAATATTGTAATTTGCTATTAAAAAGATTCGGCTATGCGCGAGAAAAAAAGTAAGCAAACAATGGTTAAGCCAATCTTAACTGCTACCCGAACACTTAGCCACGAAATCTAGTAATCTGTTATAATATTACTAATCGAGCCGGGGGGCATAACGCGACTTTTGACTGACTGCTTTGACGGACAGCCGTAATGACGGCAATGGAAAGAACACGCTTAACAACAAATGCGATCAACAAATGAACCAAGTCAATTTTAATGAATGTAATTTTGGAAATAATGCTTTTTGTACGAATCGCGCCCGCGATAAAGCGGTTACATTTCCGCACTGAAAGTCACAGGCGGCGCGGCGTAAGCGACTCCGCCCGCGCTAGTAGCGAATTCCAGAACGGCGAGTCAGTAGCTAAGCAGCGGATATGGAAGGCGAAACTCACACATACATATAATGTTACTAGATATACATATTCACAAATATACTAATTTAAAATTTTGTTCGCAAGTTTTGCATTTACTTCTGGTTTTGCGCCTTGACCACGCGCTTATGTCGGCCACAGCGAGGCGAGAGTTAATTTTATTTTTCCACCTACTGGCGAAATCAATTTACTTCGTGTGGCACGTGCTCTAAATGCGCTTAGAGTACAAAGTGGGCAACAAAAGCCACAAGAAAAAACGCTAAACTCCAACAAACACACACATACGTGCACACACTTACAGATAAGGAAATATTAACGGCAAAACAAAAAATGCAAATAGATAAATCGAAATTAGATAAAATGGCTTATAAAGTAATAATCTTTCCCTTTGGGGGCGATACCGCCGTCAAGCGTGCCAAGTTTAGCTTATCGGTCTGTCTGTCTGTCAGTCTAGCTGCCAGTTTTTGCCAGCTGGCATGTCGCTAAAGTCGTTGAGCCGTTGTTCTTTGAGTAGTAAATTCAGAAAGCATTGGCTATTTTGTTATTACAGTTAGGTTTAAATAAGTGTAGGCCGGTAGAGGTGTTGCCAGAGTGATTTGTAAAAATTGGATATTTCGAAAGTGGGTAAGAAAAAAAAATGAGAAAAACTTCAGCTTTAACCGCAGCTAGACTATTTTTCGTAAATAAAGAAGTTTCCATACAATAACTTGATTTTGATCGCACGGTTTGTATGGCAGCTATATGCTACAGTGACTCGATCTGAATAATATCTTCGGAGATTTGACCCCTGTCTTGGATAATATTCTGTGTCAAATTTCGTGGAGATATCTTGTCAAATAGAGAAGTTTTCATACAAGGATTTGAGTTTGTATGGCAGCTATATGCTATAGTTGTCCGATATCGGTGGTCTCGACAAATGATCAGCTTCTTCGTGAAAAATGGACATATGTAAAATTTCAGATCGATATTTCTAAACTCATACTTTGTATATATACTTTATAAAGGGTGATCCATTTCGAGGTTCCCTACTTTTTTTAAAGAAAAAACACAGAAACTTCAAATTAAATGCGGAATGTTAATTATCATTCGAAAGAACATTCTTTGGCATTTTTTTTGAAGATTACCTCTTTCAAATGTTGGCCGTGGCTACGCCACAGATGGTCAATCCGTTGAGTCCAATTTTCGATGACTCGTTCGAGCATTTCGACAGGTAACTGGCGATTTAAAAGGCTTAAATCGTCTTGCTGAAAACAAATGTCGCCGAGATCACTAGCTTCAATTTCAGTTATCAAATAGACTGTTATCATGGCGCGATATTATTTTTGAAGAATTCCACCAGCCTAAAAACCACTCCAAGCCGTTCTTTTTTCTGGCTGAAATGACTGCTCTTGAATCTTTTCAGGTTGCTTACATACGCATTGAGCCAAAAATGGGTCTCTCCGCTGAACAAAATTTGGCTCGAAAACGTCGGATCTTCTGGAAACTTTTCAAGAGCCTATAGAGCGAAGCAATGCCGTTTGAGAAGCGGCTTCAGTTCTTGCACAAGCTGTATTTTGTACGCTTTCAAGTTTAGACCTCGACGTAAAGTTTGTCAAGTTGTTCTATATGTCAGTCCGAGTTGCTGCGAATGGCACCGAATCGACTATCCACGGTCACGGAAAAAGCAAAAAATGTTGGTCTTGTGTTGAACGTGGGCAAGACAAAGTACCTGCGTTCCGTATACAGATATTACTCGCGTGTTGAGAACTACGACAATGTTGGTAGCTATGAATTTGAGAAAAGAGGGACTCTGTATATCTTGGAACCAATATAAAAACCATATACAATCAAAGCCTTGATCTCTGGATCGAATAGCTTTTGCCAACAGGTACTACTTTGGGATCGGTAGTTAACTGAAAAGCAGATCATGGCCGATGACGAACAGAGATGGGAAAGCTGGAATATTCGAGGAAACTGTTCGCCGTAAGGGTTTTAGAGCCGCCTCGACAGCGATGGAACCACGAACTGTATGTGCTGTACGGATCACTAACCAGCGGCTGTATTCTGGGAAGCTGATGCTCTAGCGCAAAGCTCTTTCGATTCAAAGTCCATGGGTGTACAATGGAAGCAAATCCGGTCACGCATTCACTGGAACATTATCAAAGCCGGCAGCACATGGGTAAAAGATAAATAAATGTTGTTGGCAACATACAAGGTAATCGGCCGGCCGGTCCTTGCAACAATATGGTCGCCTGGATGCAGTGAAACGTTGACGAGGAAGCTTTAGACATGTCAGAATACTGCACTCCGGATTATAATGAGGTGCCTCTTGATGCCTCATTTCGAACATCTGCACAGTGAGACCCCTATGCTCCAAGTTAAGGAGCATTATGGATTTCTATTGGATTGTTTTCATAGAAATCATTCCTACAATCACATGCTTGAAGCGGAACCGCCTTCTAAGGGCATCAAGGGGTCCTTCCTCAACTAAGTCGACGACGTAAGACAATACGCCGATCAGACTTCGGACGCAACTAACTTCAGACATGTCCTGAGCGCCATTCATAGAGGAGCCATAAACACCTTCACCGACTCAATCTCACTTGGAGTCAAACCACCACTCATTGCAGATGACGAGTTCAAGTTGCCGCGAGAATCGAGAGTGACCCTTGCCAGCTGACTTCTCGATACTCTATCAGAATAAACTCTACTTACCCAGAATCGACCCCGACGTATCAAAAATATGTCCAACATGCAACGAGTCCTAGCATGACTCTAACCACCTCTTTGCGTGCCCAGCTAAGCCTGACACCCCTCTACCTATGGTCCAACCCCGAAACAGCACGTTTCCTGGGTCTACCGTTGGGTGACCACGTTGAGAACTTATCTGAACTGTATTACGCTCATGGGACTACATATTCGTTACAACAACAACAACGCATTCAATGGAAGGGATTGTTTTGCTGGGGCATACAAATTTTCCCGATTTCTTTGCGATCTTAAATTTTTTACTTTTAAAGCATTTTCGTAAATATGGCAACCTTATCTTTCATTCCATAAAGAAAAAAATTATATAGAAATTCGTGTTTGCATTCGTAACGAATCGCTTTTCGACTGCCAATCAAAATTATATACTTCAACAGCACCAGCGGTCTTAAGCATTGCTCATTTTGGCTTTGCCTTACCACAAAATGTGGCATGCAACATAAGTAGCAATAAGCTACGCTTAAAAGCACTCACCCACACACACGTATACATTTGAGACTTATCCAAGGTGCTAACCAGGCATTGGGCGAGTCATCGTGTCTGTCCGTCGCTTTGCGCTGCCACCGACGTAGCGCATAAAAAGGAGCAGTAGCTGCTAAGGTAAAAACATGAAATAGGAGCGACCAGCCGCGAGCCTTTCGCAAGCCGAGCAATAAAACAAAACATAATGAAATGCATTCAATATCGCTAGGACATGTACAACAACAAGACCTTCGAATGCCCGCATTTGTTAGTCAGTTTTCACTCCCTTTTGCTCGTAAATTTATTCGTCTATATGTAAATTCGTCATTTGTCATGCCCACCCCGCTCGCCGTCGCTGATATTGCTGCTCGCGCTGTTTGCGCCTAGAAACATGCATATTGCGAGTCGTTGAAAATGCCCGCCGCACATTTTCGCAGACATTAAATAATTGAGCGATATCATTCATACAATCGCTTCATCCGCACCGCAAGCCCGAATCGAGCGCGTTCCTATGCCACATGTAATGCGACGGTGAGGTGGGCCCGACGCCTCTGGGTCAATTGATCGGTTATTCGGTTAGTTGGTTTATTGGTTGGGTGCTTGTTTATTGCTCTGCGGTGTGCAAAATTGCTCAATCGAAAATGTAGTTGCGCTATATTCTTAACTATTGACCGCTTAACACATTAAAGTTTTCCATTACAATCCGACATATAAGTGAGGCTCGAATAGTTAAGAAAAGTAGAGTACTGAAGTGGTTCAATTACAAAAATACCAGTTACTTAACTGGTTAGGGAAGAATGCTTGCGTTTTCAATTTAACTTCTTACTAAAAAAATGTTGGTTAGATTTTTTTGAAATCAGTTCCGAAACAAGTCCAGACGAGCCCGAGCTTCTTTGCTGCTAAATGTTTTTGAGGTTTGACGGTTGAGTTCTTGCCGTATCACGGTTCTGTCTTTTGGAATTGTTCTTTTGCATCGTTAAGCAATGGAGTATAAGTTAGAGGTTTGAAATGACACCAGGGAGGACCAAAGCTTGACCGCTGTTCTAATAGATTCAGTTCAAACAAGTATAATTGAAACCAAAGATTTTGGATCCGAAGAGCTGAGATTAAAATCGGCCCTTCTCTTTTCGTTACGGCATCCTTTCCGTCTTTCCGTTTTTCTGTGTGGCATTTTGAAAAAAAAAACAGAATACTGGCTCAGAACTCTGAAAAACTTCTGGGAACGAGCTCCTTTTTCAGCCCAACCATAAGTTGGTAGTTTGGTTCAGAAAAAATCCATATTGTCGTCTTCCTCAGACTCCGACTCCTCCTTTTTAACTTTAGTGTTGAGTTGTTTAGTCGAAAAGACCGAAACCCGTATCGTCGTCTTCCTCGGACTCCGGCTCCTCCTTTTTGGCTTCTTTCCGTCTTTTCGGCAGCAGCGCCAGCATCAGCAACTGGAGTGGAGGCAGCAGCAGCAGCAAATGAATCCGCCTATGCTGGAATCTTCTACTGCATTAACTCGTCTTCAGAGTCTTCTTCAGTCAATGAACTTCAGCCCGTAACCGAAAATTTGTTCATAAAGATTGGAAATTCATTTCGTGGTATTAAGGACTAAAGTCGGTCTCTCAATCCATCCACAAATCCGACACAAGATATGCACTCCTTTACTACTGTCGTCATAGTAAACATCGAAGATCTAATTTTCTGGTCTTTTCGTTCATAACTGTTGTCTTCTAATTGATTCTCCTATCCTGGAAGCTGAAAACCATCCAAAGTCGAAAGTTCTAGCCAGTAACCGGAAGTTTCATCATAGCGGAGAGATTTTCCGACCATGGTATTATAAATTGAAGACAGACTCTCTATTTATCTGGAGCGACAGATATGGTGATATTCACTCATAATTAAGGCATCAAGATTTACAGCTATATTTCTTCAAATTATAATCCTAGTTTAATCCAAGACATTGTTTTATTCGTATTTGGAGGGGAACTTTTATTGAATCCGTGGCATCATTCATTTCAATACTGACAAAACTTTGCCTCTTACAATAGCGATATTATGAAATTTACGGTTTGATGGGGTGTACAAAGCCCAAAGGTAAATCTGGACGTATTCGCCAAAATTGAGTGTACAGTCCGAGATTTTCTCAAGTTCTTATAACGTCGTAATATTATTATTGTAGGTTGCAGGGCTTACGCTAGTCCATAATAGTGTTTCCCGAACCCATAGAAGGTAATAAGAAGGCCATCCTCTTCAGAGTATGCATGCAAAGCCCTGAGCGAGTCTCCACTGGGTTTGAATATCCATATTATTTTTTTGCTTAATCACCAAACGACCTACCTCGGTTTCTTCGTTTACCATTAGCTACCGATTCTTAACCCAAGCGATTTATGTACTTACATTTACACGCAGCAGCCGCTTGACCGTTGATGGAATTCGGCTCCCTTGGCTTATAACTTGTATTTTGCCCATTTGTAGTTTTGCATTCTTTCCAGAGGCATAAATATGCTAAACAAAGCATTCTTTATCAGCCCGCTGAAAGTCGCCGGGTCTGTGTTAGGTGGAGCAAGTCCTGCGGCCAGGGGTGTTGCAGCTCTTGGGTGGTCCTTCGTTTGGCTGCTGCCGTAAAATGTACCAGCATATCGATCTTATCTGAGTGTTAAATTAATAATTATGCCTTTTCGTGTAAGCAGCAAGCGGTAAATGCAGCCAAAATGCGCCTTAACGGCGTTTCGCGAAGTGAAAATAAAAGTAAAGGCAGAAATTACAAGTGGTAGCGACAGGCAATTTAACAATAAAAGGTATATGTGATTGGAGTTTTCGAAGCGAAAAGTAATTTTGAGTGGAAGAGAGAGAGAGAGAGAGAGAGTGATAGAGCTTTAAGATTTCTATGTAGTTTATCCCTATTATTCTTGGATATGAAATTTCTTATACATAGAGGTTTTGTGAACTCAATATCAGAAATTTACAGCTGAAATATTTAAGATATTTTTTTTCTGAAATTTTGATAATCAATCGATGAACAATCTATTCGTTAGGTCTCGCTACAGTAAGTTGTATTTCTATGTTATGTTGGTTGCAGTAAATAGGCTGATATTCCTGAGACCACGAAGAAATTACACTCGGACTGTTTGTCCGAAAGTACGGATCAAAAGTATCATCCTATAACTACAAAGCGCCTAGACGCTTATGGAGCTGGCTAATATCTACTTCAGCCAATTCGTCGTTATTTTGGGTTCCTCTCGTGGCCAGAAGGATTGCGCAACCTCGCAAGTTCTGGTTTGCTGACCAGCGCGTATTGAGCTCGCGGGAGATCCATACATCCAGCGCCCGAGTGCACGACGACAAGGGAACAGCTACTCGTTTCCATGCTAGTGAGATTTGGGTAAGAGTGCTCCTTCTAGCGAGCTCGTCGGCTTTACAGTTTCCGACGATTCCAACATGGCCTGACACACAGGCAAGTTTAAAATGGAAGTAGCTTGTCGCCACATCTACTGAGATCATACACTCCTTGACTAAGACTCACTCTCAGCGAGCTCAAGATTTTGTATAATAACTCTGCAGTCAAAGTGGTTGCATATCTCCTTAAAAGCTGCCTCACTACGTTGAAGTAATAGCTGTTACTTCTGCTTGAAAGACACTATAGTGATCTGGAAGTCTGAAACAAGGGTTGATTGAGAGATTCTGACTGAAAACTACAGCTCCAACCTTCTCCTTGAGCTTCGATCCACCCGTGAAAAATCTCCTGCGCCTCTTCTCCAGCGAATCCGCCCCATCCAGATATCGCTGATAGAAACTGCTGCTAGAAGTGGGCTCCAGTGTGTGTATGTATTTCTAAATATGATATTATCAATCTGATATGGCTAATTTTTGGGGTTTTGTGACCGGAAAATTCCTAGGAACTGTGTTTTTCAACTTCACTCCTGTATTTGCTTATAAAAGTTTGAGCAATTGGAGGTCCTGACTTCTTGGCGACGTCTTTATATGACATCATTTACATTAGTAAATTACTTTGAATCTAAATCCTATCAATCCTGAAGCGCTATGCTGAAAAATCTTTCTAAGGTTTGACGGTAGATTCTGGCTGTACAACTCTTCTGTCTTTAGGAACTGTTTTATTGAACAGTTGCAGATTAGTGTATGAGTTAGAGGTTCGGAATTACACTATGCTGGATCAAGACTTGACGTCTTGGGTTTATTGTTCCAAGGGATCATAATAAACGAATCATAAATTCCAACCAAGAGGCCCAATTATCGACCACTTTTTGCTTTTCATTTGAGGCCGTAAGTCAGCAATAACGTGGCGAATAATCTCTTTCAAAACATCAATCGTCTTGGGCTTATTTGCGTAGAGAAGCCACAGCTTTGAGGCAATTCCATGGGTACACGAAGCGAGATAATGCGCTCACCAGAAGTTTTCTCTAATAAATTGCTTGTTCCTTTGGCTGTATGCCATGTAGTGCCGTTTTATTGGAACCAATGGTCGTCTACATCAACATTCTTTAATTCAGGCACGAAAAAGGCAGTAATCAAGACTCTATAGCGTTCTCAGTGATTGTTACACCGTGGCGTCTTCATTTTTGAAGAAATATGGACCAATAATTCCTTTAGACCATTGATAACATCAAAAAGTGACTTTTTAAGGATGTAATGGCGCCTCAACAATGCCTTGTGGACTATTCTCACCTCAAATGCAACAATTTTGTTTATTATCGTACCAAAAGTGAGTTTTATCGCAATTTTCTTGTGAAAATCGGGATGGGGGGCCATCGTTACGCGTCAAAAAAAAATAAACGCCCGTCAGAATAGAAGACCAAAATATGATCGTTGAGAAACTTATGCAAAGAGACAGAGTGAGATAACTTGGTATGGATTTCGAAGTGTTGACATATTTCTTACCGGATTTCTGCCTACAATAACCAACGCAAGCAGTGCATTTAGATGTTGAACCTCTGCCTTAGTAATAGTAAGAGACCTACCATCAAGCCTCTTTAACTAATTTGTGGCTTGAGATTCAGCTGGAATTTTGTATAACTTACTCTCACTCATTCAGCTGCTTTATACATTATTATGTGGCAACTCATAATACTGTGCTTGAGGTAGTTAGACTCGCCCAGATTTTTGTCAAAAATTTTCCGAAATATTTTTGAGAATTTTCTATGGTTAAGAACAGAGAACAAAATGTATGTACATATGTAAATATAAATAAATCTACCCATGTAACTACTAATTAGTTGAAAAAATGCGTGCAAATAACATATATTTTCTTACAATAAATTTTTTGTCGCTTTTTTTTTGTCTTGATTTTCTTAATTCAGTTTTAATTTGTCGGCATTTGGTGGATTTTCAAAGCCACTGGATTTCGCAGTTTAAGCATTGTAATCGAAACGATCGGCCTACGTACGAGCTGCTGTGCGAGCGGCTTTGTCGCGAACGCGTTGCAATTCAAATTATTTCGAAATTTTGCTGCCACAAGTCATGTCGAAAGACAATCGAGTTGTTTGCAACCTCAGAAAAGTATCATAATTTCTCATTGAAATTGCAATACGGTAACAACAAAAACAACACCAACAGCGACTTCGACTGCAACTGAAAAAGATTGCTTTGTCGTTGCAGTGGCAATGAGGCCGTGAGCCTAACACCGGCAGCATACAAATCAGGCAGTAACACATATTTTGTACATATGTATAAATATCCATATTTATTATGGTATATATAACAAATATTTGGATTTATGTACGGTAGTTTGTATTTTGTATAATACTTCTCGAGATATTCAGCTTTTTAAGTAAGGCTGTATGCAATTTTCATAGATTTTTTAATACATACCATCTATAAAAATTCTATAGAGCCCTACTTAAAAAGCCGAATATCTCGAGAAGTATTAATGATAGCGATTTTGATTTTCCTACAAATTTGTCCTGTACATTTTTTCTTTAGCTCCTATTATTTACGAGATATATACAAAAAATGCGAAATTCTTGGAAAAATACTCCTATTATCAGCGATTGAATCAAACGAATACTTTAAAGAAGTATCAACGGTCTATCAACACGAGACAATAAATAGATTGCATTATATTTTCTCGGACCAAAGAACACAGTACGCCCTTTTAGAGGAAATGAAAAAGATCGTACAAGAAAGAAAAATACTAGCTGCATTCCACACTGAAGTGAGCGAAGCACTTAGTTTGGCAAAACAATGCTCCAATAAGGGAATTTGCGAATCAGGAAGCAGTAGGGACATTCATCCTAATGTTAAATAGCAAATACATAAGAAACTCTAAGAATTTGGAAATAGCATACGCAGTAGCTAGTATTATTTAGCACGACAATGCTAATCGCCAATTTGAGGTACATTCTAACCTCACAAGTGGAAAGGAGAGGCGAAGATTCTAACAACCTAACGATAAAAGAAAATATAATCCAGGAATTCAAATGTAGCGATATATCCAGGAGCAACCAACCAATCGGTATGTACAACACCTGAAACCCATGTAAGTTGACAGTTCGCACCAGAACCAGCTGCCAACATATTACTACAATCATCTCGTCCCAAACTTTCATTAACAAAAAATGCAGCGCATCAATCAAACCGCACAAGCAGACTACGAGAACATTTCGAGACACGGACTATTTTTTTAGGCGAGTGAACGGGTTGCCATGCATCAAAACAAAATGTGGATTAACCGGCACAAACGTTACAACTTTAGTAAACACATACTTATATAAGTGTCTGTCATTAATTCCAAAAAATTCACATTATGAAATAGAATATGATATGATATTAGGAGAACAAGGACTTAGAACTCTTGAGACAGAAGTGAATTTATTTGATTATAAAGTATCAAAGTATCAGAAGAAAGTGATCCATAACGTAGAACCAAAAATAAATTTCACCTTTTTTAATTCTCAATAAGAAGATACAGGAAAATTCAGGACAAAAAAATGTTCAAATAAGTGAAACTCTCCCTTTCACTATAAATATTTAGGCGGAAATCAGGAATCAGACAGAGAATACAATATTGACAGAACAATATCCATATTCCAATGCGGATAACGACTTTGTGAGTAAAGAAATTAGTGAGTTGTTAAAAAAAGGTATAATTGAACCAAGTAAAAGCTCATATAATTCACCTGCATGTACTGTGGCAAAAAACACTGACGAACA
The DNA here is from genome assembly GCF_016617805.1 of Bactrocera tryoni. NCBI lineage: Eukaryota > Metazoa > Arthropoda > Insecta > Diptera > Tephritidae > Bactrocera > Bactrocera tryoni. Next base: position 22,847,922 of record NC_052503.1, on the reverse strand, counting down.
AGGTAAGCCAAAAAGGAGAATGGTGGTTGATTCCCAAAAAATTAGTGCTCAGACAATCACAGATAGATATCCATTATCTGATATAAATACGACAACACAACATTTAGGAAAAGCTAAAGTATTTTCAATCATAAATTAAGAATCAAAATTCCACCAAATTTTTATAAAGGATAGATAATAAATACAAACCAATATGAAAATTTCAGACGACAGACAAAGTAACATTTTTTTCAAGACTCAGTCGAGTATCTTGGGCACATCACATTGGGCTCACAGCGGATTCAAACAAAATTGAAACAAATCAATCCCAGTTCCAAAAACGGACGGACAGACAGATAGTCACCCGGATTTCAACTTTTCTCGTCATTCTGATCATTTATATATACATAATCCCATATCTATCTCGTTTAGTTGTAGAAGGTACGTAAAACTGTTAGGTGAACAAAAGTAGTATATTCTGCAACAACATGTTGCAAGAGTAGAATAGAGTCGAAATGACGTGGCTTACTTTTTTATTATTTTAGCAAATTCTAACACTTTCATTCCTTTAAGTAAACTTTATGTGTTTGCAAAATAATTTTACTCCTAACATTCATTAAAATCCATAAAATTATAAAAATGTTCAATATATTTTTAAAAAATTAAACCTATTTACTTCGGAAAGCAACCTGTGATACTTTCCACTTACGATATTGCGAATATATTTTATTAAACAAACTGACCAAAAACTGCTTATTTTTCTTATGTCAAAACACTTTAGTATAAAATATACATATATACTTTAATATATAAAGCTGCCTGTTCACATACGACCTACTCAGCGGGCACGTGTTCATTTCGCAGTATATTAAATCAATTCGTTTTCATAGACATTTTATGACGGCCAGCTTAGCTGTCACTTAGTGCTGCCTGCTCAAATGCCGGCATCAAGTTCGTTGCTTAAGTCTCTTGTATGCCATTGAACATTTGGACGTGGTAGCACAAATGCAAGCATGCTGACATAATTAAAACATACTTACAGTTACTTGTAGCATATACAGGTACATACTTGCCATTGTGCGCCTAATTTCATAATACAACAATAGCAACAACAACAACAACAAAACAGCAATCAGTGCAAAAGTGATGGGAGCGACAGCGACAAATGACAGCAAACTAAATCACAATAACAATAATAAAAAAAAAATTAAACAAAATCCAGTGAGTACGTTCATTTTTAGTTGTAAACGTAATTAATTTCAGCCACATAAAATCAACTGGCGATTTGAAAGCCGTCAATAGTATTTCCACTTGAGTGTCATTAAATCTGGTCCAATTATGCTTTACAAGAGCTCAGCAATTCCGCACCATAACCATCAATAAACTCAAAACGTTTGTTGCAAGCCACATATGTGTGTGCCGCTATGTGACGCATTTGTCGCTTTTATGTAGCCGCGTGTGTATGTGTGCGCGCCACTGCGCTTTGTTGCACCAAAGTCACATGTGTTGTCACAATGCCACATTCAACGGCGCTCCAATTCGATTGGCCAATGGCGCAGCAAACGAAAACAGCTTGCAACGTAATGAAACTGGAGCATTTTCCGGATAGCCGTGTGACATGCTGGGTCGTTTGAACAGCCTTGCCGGTCGCCTGTGCGCCCCTGCCAGCCGCCTACCCGCCAGCAGTTTGACAATTAATGCCAAAACGCTCGCAGTTGGTGTTTTGGCTGTGCTTTTTTATTGTTGTTTTTGTGTGTGTTTGATAAAGCTAGAAATATATATGTGTATACAGTTATGTATATCCATAAAATAGTTATGTCGGCGGCCTCCTCCAGATTTTCCCTCCTAAACGCTTACACTTCGCTCTGTTTGTCGTTTCCCGCCGTTGTCACACCAACGTTTTATTGCTATTGTTGTTGTCTTCTGTTGCTGCTGTTCCATTTTGAAATATGAATTCTTACGCTGTCATAGTTTATTTTTATTGTCTGCGTCCACATTTGTGAAGGCCGAGGCGGATGTGCTTAAGAAGGCGTCTAACTGTAGTGCATTTTGGAATTACGCTTTCGGAAAAGTTTTTAGAGTTGTAAGGAAAGGGAAAGGAAAACTGTGAAGAGGAGATCTGCATACCTCAATGTTATTCGGGACGAGATTTTAGGTATAACGGCGCTAAGTCGAGGTCAAATAGGAACTAGTTCATTTTGGGTTCGACTGAATAATCAGCAACGGCAATATAAAGGTGGCATTGTTATCGTAAAATTTTGGGTTCGACTGAATAATCAGCAACGGCAATATATGAGTGGCATTGGCATCCAAAAATTTGAGAATGGGTCTGATCAAAAATTTGGACCTTTTTCTCTGTCTCTATCTTCTTATCTCACTCATTCTCTCTCATAACTTTTTCTCGCTCTCTTTCTTTCTTTCTATTTTTTGTCTACTTAAATCTCTCTCCCTCTCTCTCTTGCTCTCTCTCTTTTTTTATCTCATTATATCTATCTTTCTCTCTCTCCTTTTCCCTATGTGTTTGCTCTGAGAAATCATAAGAGCCATTATTTGCTTTAAAGCTTAAAGCTTTGGTAAAAGCTCTTTTTCTACAAAATAAGAAAACAGCTTTTAATAGCTTCTTGATGCAGCTTAATTCGAAAATTTACCCGAGCTCGAGCTTTCACGAATACTTTTATAAATCAAAGTTAGAGAGAATATTATCGAATGGAAGGGAGGTTATGGGCTTAAAGATGACGCCAGGTCCAGTTCTATTCTGCTGATTGTTAGGCTCCGACCGATTAGTCGGCACCAACATTGCTCAAAAATTGAAAATCGATCGGACACTAATGAGTCTTAGTATCTCTCTCTCTCTCTATGTGTGTCTGTTTTGAGGAAATGCTCAAAAAATCTATTAATTTTTCGGGGAGTACTCAAAATTTCCAAAGTTGTCTATTATATATCGTATATATATTGATGAGATCCTTATAAGGATCACATAATCGGGAAAATCTCTCTTGATGCACCTTTCCTTTCCTCTATGCATATATAATTTTTTTGAAGCAAAAAGAGTAGTTCGAAGAAAACATCTGCTGAGTCTTTGTGAGAGCTTAAAAGCTTCGGAGAAAGTTATTTTCATACAGAAGAGGAAAAAAGCCTTTTAAAAGATTCTTGGTGCTGAAAAGTTTACCTGAACTTTTATAAAAAATTCAAAATATCAAAGCGCTACAGGATCTTGGCTTTAAGTGGTTATCTGCAAGGCTTTTGCTTGAGCTTAAAAACTTTCGGAAAAATTATTTTCATGCAGAACAGTCAAAGAGTTATTAAAGGCTCTTTGGTGTAGTATAGTCCGAAAGTTTTATAAAAGCTCTAAAGGAATTTCGAAATATCAAAACTTTGCAGGATCTTGGCTCTGAGTGGCTATCTGCAAAGCTTTTACATGAGCTTAAAGACTTTAAGAAAATTTATTTTCATGTAGAAAAGACAAAGAGATTAAAAAAGGTCTTTGTCGCTGTTTAGTCCGAAAGTTGTATCAAAGCTTTAAAGAAACTTTTTGAACATCGAATTTATATTATAAATCAAACTTTTTGGAGGTAATCATTAAATGACAGTTATGACAATAATATATATATTAAGCTTGTAATTTTCTCTGTACTGTACCACTGTAGTTGCAACAGTGCAAATTGCCGTTGAATTGTTAGATTGCCTTTCGATTAAATTCACTTTTTATTTGTGCCACATTCCGTGGTTTTCATTTAATTTTATTATTTTTAAATTTTTGTTTTTTTTCTACGCTCGCTTTCGTTTTTTTTAATTCTTGTAGGAATTCCATATTAATTATGTTATGCCATAGGAAATGTTTTGGCCAATTGGCAACTGGCACAGAACGAAATATTGCATTGACATGAGAACTATTCGACTCCACGTGTTCCGTATGCCATATGTGGGCATGTGCTGATTGTTTTTGGCCGCTGTGGCAAGGCTAAGTGGGCTGACATTTTTGAAATAACTCCATTTATCAATGACCCAATTATGCATTGAATGTAACGAATTGTTAATTCAATGAGTGATTATTATTCTTTCGGACTTGAGCAATTAATGCCAAGTAGTTCTGTGTGCAGAAGAATGATACTGTTTCTAATGGCAAAAATTTTGTTATGATTCAGTAAAAATGTATAGTATTTGGGTATGTTATGTTCTACTGTATGGAAAATAGTAGAATATTCGTAGGTTTCTGAAATTATGAAATAATTTCCTTCCTTATTTGAAGTGACAGCTGCCAAAAAATTGATTGGTAACTTTCAAACGCATGTATCAGATGGATGTCTTATGACATCTGAAGAACGGCTGACATATTACTCCTATCGAACGGATCTGTCAAATAGATGTCCTGTGACGCCTGTCAAACAGATGAGAGATTGATACCGCTCAAACGAATGAGAGATCTATGTCATTTGACATTTGCCAAACAGCTAACAGTTGGATGTGATAAGCCACGGATCAAACGGATATGAGGTGACATATCGCTCCTGTCAATTGGATGTGTCAGTTCGATATCATATGACACTGTCGAACGGATGGCAGATGAATGTCAGACAGACAAACAGATGACAGATGGACATCTTTCAAACGAATGACAGATTTATGTCTTTTATCACCTGTCAAACAGATAACAGTTGGATGTCAATTGACACTTTTCAAACAGATGACAGTTGAATGTCATATGACAACTGCCAAACAGCTATAAGAGGGATTTGATATGGCACGTGTCAAACGGATATGAGATGACATAACACTCCTGTCAAACGGATGTGTCTGTTGGATAAGTCACATGACACTTGTCAAACAGATGACAGGTGGACACCTGTCAAGCGAAAGGTGTATGTCATTTGACAGCTGTCAAATAGATGACAGTTGAATGTCATATGAGGCCTGTCAAACGGATGATTGATGGATGTCACATGACACTTGTGAAACGGATATATTTGATGGATTTCAAATCAGGACTGTAAATGGATATTTTGCAGCTGTCAAACTGATAGGCCAGACGGATGTCATATGACACATATTATAGGGATGTGAAATAGATATAGTACATCAGCTGCCAATCGGATGTCAAGCAGATGTCAAGAGTTTGTCAGATCTGTCAAACGAAAGTCAGATGGAATAGGAATATCAGATGCATATCCCATACCGGGGATATAACGAATATCATCCCCAACGTTTAGATAACTTCCATACCTTAGCAAAATCTTTTACTCCAACATGCTCTCATCAGCAAAGGCTATCATTTTTCCTATCGTTCTCGACAAAAATCTTGATCCGATGCTATTATAACAACAGACCTATAGAGAGTTGTAGAAAATGGAAGTATAGATATTCCAGAGAACTTACTATTCAGGATTGCAAAGTAAAACTTCAAGCTAGAAAAATTCTTTTGAAGAAACTTTCCAAAAAACAGAAAAGGTGGGAAGAGTGAAGGCAGTAAAGCGAAAGCTAACGAAGGTTTAAAGCGATTTTTACAGAAATATGTTCTACAAGTAGATCAAATAGAGTTCTACAGATTCGGGACTTTTGTTGGGGTTAGAGCTAGCTGTATAATGTTAGCAACTATGAATCAGGAGTCGGAGTTAGAAGAAGACGACGCTATGGGTTACCATCTCTTCGTCTCAACAGTCTCACACAGTAGTCTGTTCTTCGTAGTTGAAAGGTACCAAGTATTATAGCCGAAAAATTTCAAAAGTTTTTACGAATATTCTACAACAACTGCAACAATCACAGAACAGACTGAAAAATCATGAAAAATTGTTATTCGAAATAAAATAGCATTTATTGCTTCAACATAGCAGTGCAACATGTGGCGCCGCCCAAGCGGCTCCCTGCTTGATTCACACAGTAGTGTCTTCATTTTATGTAGAATATAGCAGATACGATGAAAATTAGCATAAATTACCACACACAACAACGAACAAGCGTTTGACGAGCCCCGTTCGCAGTGCGCAGTTATTGGCGTAACGGCCGCATTACGGCGCCGCATGCGCCCACGCGGCTAATTGCTCGCAGCAACAATAATGTTAACGGCTGTTAGAGAGCAGCAACAACGCTGACGCAACTGCTGTGCATGCTTGCCACACGGTTGCAGCCATCAGCCGTCTGTCCATAGACTGCACTGCAGCTGGCTGACACTGTCTGTATGTATGGATATGTGGTTGTGGCTGAGGCGCAGGCGCGCGAACCGACACACGTTTTCACGTTGCAATGCCGCGTTGTTGCAACACCGCGATCAGCGCGCCAACACTTGTGCACTTTCGCACACTTTGTGTGGCGCAATGCAAAGAAAACAACAAACGTCCGAAAAAGACAACACAGCACAACAATATCACAATTCATTGTGCGGCCTCCGTCCGGCTGTTGTACGGGTGCGCGGCAATGTCGTGTTGCAGCAATGACAACTGCTCGTTAAATTTGTGAGTATTCGGCCATTTGGCAGGAGGGTTTTAGGTTATTTGGCTTGTCAATGCGACAGCGTAGGCAAACGCGCAAGAGCAACAACAACAACAACAACAATAGCAGTAACACTCATGTGCTGGCGATTTCCATTGATTCCATTTCATTTGCGTCGCATGCGGCGGCTGTCGATAGCGGCAGTCATTTGCGCCGAAGTGTCACCATCCCGCGCGCCACCAACACCGGCACTGGCACTTCGCTGGCGGAATTCGGTTGGCGGCTGGACCTTATTGCCTGCGTTAGGTGCTGCAGTTGTCCGGGCTTTGTCGCAGTTGTTGTAGTTGCCGCGTAACGCTGTCAGTGTTGTATAATTTATTGCCAACATTAATGTTTAAGCAACAAAGTAAAAACAATTCAATTATACAAATGCAAATGGCTGCATAAAACAATGGGTTGCCCGAGACCGGCGTGAGCGGCAGGGGAGGCGACGGTGGGTGCCTTGCAGTATCGGACAGAAATTGCAGATAAGCTGTGGGCAATTTACATGACAGCGCGATTTTATATGATTTGAACTCGAAAACGGTGAAACGGTGATTGTTGCGGATGCAGCGGATATGCTCGGTGGCAGCTTGGCTGCTTTGCATGTGTGTGTGTAATGTGTTTATGTGCGTTCCGGCGTTTGCGAAGCCAGCTAAATCAGCTTGTTAAGACAAATAACGATATTTTGTCGTGGCAGGCGCGCTAATGGGCGGCACAATTATAAGTACAAAACCGTTAAATTATGTGTGTGTGTCAGTTGTTCTTTATGCGAGTGATTTAGATATGAATATTTTCTTTAAATAATATTTTTAGCGCAGCATATGAAATGATTTAAAGAACTGTCGAACGTTACATAGCTTGCCTTTTATATTTCGGGTTTTGGCGAACGCAGTGTTGCAATCCGGCAATTCACAATTTTATCGTAAAGTTTGACATTTTTGATGTTAAGCCTACTCAGCATATTTTGACATGCCAGCGCTATTTTTTTGTTTACAGTAACTTAAAATATTCATTTCGGGCGCTATGAGTGTTATTTACAGTAACTTAAAAGATTCATTTCCGTCAAAAAATGGAATGTATTAACTCAGCATTAGGGCACTGCTGAACTTAATTGAATTTTTGATGAAGCTCCATCCAGGACCAGTGTTTATCGATGAATTCAATCGAGGTTGTAGATCACTACAAGACGAGTTTCGTGAAGGTCGTCTAAAATCAGTTGTTGTTCCGGAAATTATTTATCTCTGCGCAAACTGATATCGCAAGATCGTCCTGTGATCCATCGTGAGATTGAGACAACTGCTACTAAGAGCAAAGTTACCGGCCCATAATTCCGGCCTCAGTATACCTTGTTGACAGTTTGGCCAGTCGGAAGGAATTCGGAGTGCACAACACCTCGATAATAGAAGAAAACTGTCGACATAATCTCGATTGTTGATCTGGTTTGACGCGGCTCTTTCGTCTTCGGCTCACTTTTGCTGTGCTATTCGGCCAATTGATCGTCTATTTCCGGATCGTAAGCAGAGATCCAAGACTCATAGCCAGTAGAAATAGGGTTCATGATATCCTGGTATTTTGAATTTTGAAACCAATCGTGCTTTCCCTTTTTTAAGCTCAAAGATCTTTCAAAATGGGTTACATTGATCGTTCCGATATTCTAACGATGCCAGTAAAATATCTGACTTTTAATCGAGACAGATGGAATTGTGGTTTTTTAGAAGTTTGATATTTAGTTTTGTTTTATGGTTAGACTGGCTTGGGTACGTACTTAGCCACATGTCATTGCAGGAAACTCTAAGGCTGATGAGCTTATTAGAACTGTTACTTCAGTCTCAATAACTGTGAAATGGGAACTCCGTTGGCTTCTTGTGATTCACCACTGCACTGTTGGGCTTCAGATCAACTCAGCAAACGCTGCTCAATTACCAGCAGCTGTGCAGTCGCAAGGTCCTTTTGACCAAGGGTAAATCGTAAGAGGCTTAGCGAACTCTTTGCTTTTAACATGATCAACCTTTCAAGGAAAAGCAAGAGTTCTAATTGGACACTGACCGAGCGGTAATATCGTACATCTTACCGTCTATATCAGCTGGTTGCAAGGAGATGATATAGAATCACCTTAACACTTTTTTTCATCTAGGTTAGCAAATGGCTGTGTGTGGCTTAGTTTGATCCCCAGTCATGCTGATGGACCAGCCATCTCACCAAACCTAGCCTAGTTTTGTTTAGAAGATAGTTGCCAAATATAAGAAGAACCGGATACATTTAAAAGCAAGGAAATCTAATGTCATATGGCCTTAAGGCAAGAGATATTGAAAGACGTTTCGCATTTCAGAATTGTTGCTTATAGTTACGCTATATAAAAAAATCATCCTGTTTGCATCAGATTGTGACTGTCATGAAAAATGGATCCTACATGACGACCGTAAATGCCAAAAATCAGATGTGAAACCTGGCCAACCAGTCAAATCAACGAAAAAGCCGAACATCCAAGACGCCAAGGTAATTCACCGTATTTGTTGGGGTCACCAACCGTATGAGACCGTTAATGGGAAGTTCTACCGATAACAACTAATCAAATAGAAGCAAGGGACTTTGAAAAACATTCGGAATTTGCGTTTAGTCATGAGGAAACAATTTTCCGACAAGACAGTGATCGACTTTATGTTGCAAGACCAGATTAAAAATATTTGGAAAACAGCTGGGAAGAGTATTGCCTCACTCGTCTTATAGTTCAGACCTTGTCCATTCTGAACATTATTTGTTCCGGTCGCCTTCATTGGAATACGGCTCACATCAGAACGGAGTGTCAATAATTTGCTCATTCATTCTTGACCGTTAAACTGAGGCAGTTCTTTTGGGTTAAACTCAACAAATAGCCAGAAAGATGGAAAGCAAAACTTTGAATATGTTTTCTTTTTAACAAATTTTAAAATTTTGAAAGAAAAACACAGACCATTTCCAGCACGCAGTGAGGAAAATATAGCAGCAGTTGCTGAGAGTATACACGAAGACAGTGGAGAGTTGATTCGGCGCAGTTCGCAGCCCATCGGACTGACGAATTGATCGACTTGGTGCATTTTACGTCAAGATATTAAATTGAGAGCGTAGAAAACACAGTTTATGCAAGAAATGAAGCCGCTCCACCTTCCAAAGCGACATCACTTCGCTCTATGGGGTCTTGAAAGGTTCCAAGAAGTTCCGACGTTTTCGAGCCAAATTCTGTTCAGCGATGAGTCCCGTAGCTGGCTCAATGGGTATGTAAGTAAGCAAAATAGCCGCATTTGAGACAAAGAGCAACCTGAATAGATTCAAAAGCTGCCATTTCATCCAGAAAAAACAGTTTGGTGTGGTTTGTGGGTCGGTGGAGTCAGCGGTCCATATTTCTTCAAAAATGATGGCGTTGAGAACGTAACCTAACGGTTCATGGTAACCGACTATTTGATGCCTGAAAGTGAACTCGGCGACATTTGTTTTCTACAAGACGGCGCCACTTCCCACATATTCCATCAATCAATGGATTTATTGAGAGAACATTTCCGGGAGCAGATAATATCAGGTTTTGGGCAGGGCGTTTGGCCACAAGGATTGTGTGATATCACACCGTTAGACTTTTTTCTGTGCGGATATGTAAGTCTAAAGTCTATGCGGACAATCCCGCTTCGAATCAGGGCTTGGAGCACAACATTACGCGTGTCATTCGCCAGATACCAGTCGAAATGATCGAACGAGTGATCGAAAACTTGACTCAACGAATGGAGAAAGAGATAATCCTGAAAAAATAAATGCCAATGAATGTTCTTTCGAATGATAATAAATATTCTCCATTAAATTTGAAGTTTCTGTGTTTTTTCTTAAAAAAATGGGAGAAACCTCGAAATGAATCACTCTTTATTTACTCGACAAATACATAGACGCTCTTTGGTAGATCGAGGAAATTTCAAATTAGAACTATACACTATACTACTCAATTAGGTACTGCTAGAGCTACAGTAACCTAGTTTATAACCCCCGTATTGACGATACATAAATTTTCTGTATTTAAGGCAAACGCTTGAGTGCCAAATAAGCAAATACTTGCCACTGCCACAGATTTCTGAGGAAAAACAGTTATTTGCTTGGCCTTCTAAGCCGCAATCTCTATTTTAAGCGACAGGTGCCATTAAATTTATCACCTTGTCTTCATTTTCTACTCGCAGCTCCGTTGAATAAGCCCAAAGGAGGAACGCACACCAATACAGACAGCCAAAGTGCTTTTCTGTATGTGTGAACATCCGCTATTTGGCCATAATATTAGCATACGAGTGTCTACTCCACCAAACTCGATGGTAATGCAAATTAACTGCGCTGCCGTAAAACATATTTATGTCTGCATTTAAGCACACATACACACATATACACATACATCAAAATAGACATGTATGTATGTGGAACGTCGCGGAAATGCAGATGCACGTTCGGCGATTAGTTGAGTGAGCAAAGTTTTGTTAGTTAGTGGCGATGATTTGTTTGTATGGACTTTTCGAAGCACCTACTAAGAAGCGACTAGGAGATAGGTGGTAACTGGTGGTCCAACGCTGCTGCTGTTGTTAGTGATGATGCTGCAATTGACGTTGCTGTTGTTGGCGTTCAAGTGGCCTCAAAAAGGTCACCACGCAGCCGCCACCGCATTCTGGCAAGGCAGCTCGAAGATGTTGCAGCAAACTGAGGAGGTCGACGCCGCTGCGGCTGAGCCATCAGCTGAGCGCCTATGACCATTAGAATAATCAAACATAACTCAAATTTGATAATGAGGCACCTCTTTAGTGAACCCTATTTATAACTGACGTGTGTGTGCGTGTGGAAAATTTATGCATAAGCAGCCGCTGGTGCGCTTCATGTGGCCAGCCTTAAACAAATCAGGCGAGTGCGTGTGTATTTGTGTTTGGAGAGTTCCGCGTACCTATATGGTTGGAGGCGAGCATGTGTGCCAAAGTGGGTACGTGGGCTTAACTACCTCATTTTTTGCTGTGGGACCATAAAAATGTGACAAATGAGCATAGAGTGTGTGAGGCTTTTCGTATAGGCTGCAAGAAACGAGCGTCCGACTTTCGAAAAAAAAGTTTGGTTAAGCTGAGCTAGAGAATTATTTTTTAATATGGGCTGAACATTTTCGAACGCAAGTTTAGATCCAGTTAGATTCAGCAATCGATTGAGGAGGAAGGTAGGGAAGGACCTCTCAAAGCAGTGCTTAGAAAAAAGGATCGAAAATATGGCTCTGGTGGTGAACGAGGACAAGCCGAAGGACCTATTGACGGCATATAAATGACCTCAACGATAGTGGTCCACGAAACTGTGGACAATGTAGTGAAAGACTTCGTCCATCTAGGGCCTAGCATAAATACGAGTACCTACATCGACATCAGTCATGAAATCGGAGAATCATACTTTACAGTGCTTAGGTCCAGTAGACAATTTAAAAGTAGATCTCTCTCTCTCTCACAAAACTTATAATACTCGTCCTGCTGTATAGTGCAGAGAAAAGATGACGGGTCTACGCCGTTCCCACAACAGTCGGGTCTACGTAACCGGAACGGTCCAAGGTTGTGAACTCGGCAGATTTCTGCCGCTACAACAACAACAACGAACTGCGATGCGCATTCGTTAGGAGCGTTCGAAACAAAAGTTCTCCAGAGGATTTTTGGATCCTAACGCGTGGCCAAATGGGAATACCAGATTGCTGGAATTATAAGTTGTATGTGCTTTTCGATGATATGGATATAGTATGGCTAAAAATTATAGCAATACCGATGATTTAGTATGTTACCCCAAAATAAGGAAACGATTTGATGCCCTCTGTCAGCCGACGACGAAAAGGACGAACCAAACTGAAACGAAAGGATCAAGTCAATGTAGCCGTGGCGAGTTTTTAAGCTAATAATTAGCGCCGTCGTGTAAAATGAAGAGACGACTGCCGAAGGCTTATCGACGCAACGAACAGTGCAAGATGGATAAGGCCAACAAGACAGATAGTGCCAACCTGACGATGGCTGAGAAGGACGCTTCGGGGTTCATGTTTGTTATGGACTCCTACTCAGCTCGTTACTTGGATATTATTAAGATTCTTATAAGTTAATTTAGAAGGAAGTATGTGGCATATAATGACATTAGTTCATGAAAGTTTTTTGTTTACTTAATAAAAAATATTTTAAGGTTAAGTTAACATAAACTCAGCCTATTTGAGTAATAAATGATCTTATTCCCCTTTGACATTACAACCGTGGGTCGGTCTGGACCGTAAACACCAAGTCAGTTGCTTCTATTTATTGCGAGGTCAAGCCAGCTGTACATCCCAAGTGCAGACAGGTCGACTGGTCCTTCCATTGGATAGATGGGCGCCTTTGCTTCTATTGTCCATCCATGGCTTTTGCTGGAGCATCATTTTCCATGCGAAGGATATTGTCTAACCAGCGCATCCAGGGATTTCATGCGCTTAACTATATTCATGTACAGCTCATACAGTTCGTGGTTCCATCTTCTTCGAAATTCAACGCTCACGCGGACGGCATCAAAGATCTTGCGAAGCACAGTTGCCTCGAATGGTTCAAATATTTTCCCATCTCGGTTCGTCCATGCTTCCGGCGCATGTAAGCACAACTTTTCCAAACTATTGCGTAATTTTTCCCAGTGTATCGTTAACAACAGCTTGTGTTTGCATGCCAACAGCAATGTCGTCAAACAGCGGGACAGCGGAATGTTTATGTGGCAGCGTGTTATTTTCTGTGTCGACCTGACCCGGACTTAAGTGAAATCACACGTGCAGCGTGAATTATGAATTTGACAAATTGCGCAGAAATCAGCGATGACCCGGCGTTGATGAACCACTTTCAAATGCTAGAAGAATTACTACACAAGCATGCAATTGCTGAAATTTTGCGCGGCATTGTCGCAATAGTAACACATATGCATATATATACACCTACATATGTACATGTAGAAGACTTGGTGAGCAGTGGGAACAAAGTGGCTGGCGAATAGCTGAATGCCATCCAAATGCCGGCGGAGGTGCAAAGAAAATCGAATTGTGAGCAGCGAATATCCATAACCTCCATAATTTCAAAAATATTTCGTATTTGTTTTGCGCATGTGTAACTTTTTCATGTGTGTGAATTGCGGTAAATAGAAGAGTTGGTAGATCGGTGTGGAACTGAACCATTTAGTTGTGACACTAGTTCGTTTTACTGTACTTGGTATCCGGTGAGATATTCAATTCAATTCAACTCCTACAACCATTGAAAGGGGGACCTAGCTGAGAGCGAGGAGTTCCGTGGACCTCTTGCGATTTACCCCAGCTTGCTGATGTGGTCTGAGACCAACAGTGCAGTAGTGAGCCATCATTCCGTTGTTACTGAGACTGAACTGCCTGCCCCAGCAAGCTCATAAGCCTTACAGTTTCTTGTAATACCGCTGTGGCCTGACAACTAAACCCGTCTAATCATGAAATAACTTGATGCTAGAGATAAGGAGTCTAGACAACCTTTCACTAGTTTTAAGTGCCCTGTCGGCGAACTCCAGACTAGTTTTGCTGCCTTGCTATTGGAGTGAATAGTTACCATTCTGAAGGAAGCTGCGCTCTGGAGCAGCAGATCCACTGCAACCTTTATGGCTGCCACCTCTGCTTGGAAGACGCTGCAGTGATCTGGAAGCTTAAAACTGGAGCTGATAGAAAGTTCTAGTAAGTCGTTCCCTGACATACCTCCCTTGAATGTATATGAGCAAAGAAGATACAGCCAGGGCTAAGTTCAGCGACCTGGTAATCCAAGTCTTTTGGAATGAAAAAGTATTGCGAGAATTTCATAGTATCCAGTACGTATTCATCTAAGTACCAAGATCCTTTGAGCCTGAGGGCTACTCTGCCAGCAGGTCGAAGACGCCTTCCTCCCATTGATGCTAGATGCGCCTTCGGTATTATTTGCTTCCTTGTGAAAAAAACCAGTTCTAATTTGTTGGGATTTATGGAGAGGCCGTTTTCAGCACCACACTTGTTTACGATACTAAGGTAACTCTAAGTCGACGCAATGCGTTTAGGTTAATAAATTGTGTATGAAGCGTGTCAATACTAAGCTTTTACCGAAATACATGGATCTTTTGTAAAAATGAGGCCGTGTAGAAGCCACAAAAGAGATACTTAATAACATAGCTTAGACCCCACATTTCTCAAACGCATCATTAGTGGCGACTAGACAAGGCTTTGTGAATATAATGCTGAACCTTTTCAAAAATCTAGCGAATGACGCAACAAAAATGAGCCGAAACCGAAAAATCTATGCCAAAGTCGTTGAAAATCAATGATTCTCATCGTTTTCTTTCATTCCACAGGCTCAAACGTTCAATACGGAATACTACTGGTCGTTTTGAAGCGTCTTCGCGAAGTAATTCGTCGTATACCATCAGATTTGCGGGCAGACAATTCATGGATTTTCACCACATTAATGCTCTGTCCCATTCTAATATGATTGTGACTGAATTTTTGGCCAAACACGAAAGAAGAAAACTCAAAAGAAACCGGTCCAGATTAAATCAGATGGTATTTTTTTGAGTTTAACAACTCAACGTACCCAAAAGAGTTTAGGCCTACAAGTTTAACTGCCTGCTGAAAACGTTAGAGAAGATCTTGCACGCGCATATTAGGGCCGCAGCGCCTCTTAGAAGCTTGTACAAGGCATAGCACGCATATACGAAGGGCAGATCAGTAGAGACTGTACTCCATACACTGGTATTTAATATCGAAAGGGCACTTGAATATAGGAAATACGCTCTTGGAGCGATCTTGGACATTTCTGGAGCGTTCAATAGCGTTTCTACGGAATCTATTCTGAATAGTATCCTCGCAATATGAGTTGATCCTGCTTTACAACTTTGGATCAGAAGCCTTTTGATCTCTAGACGGATAAGAACAGAATGTAACGACGCTAAAATGACCAATGCAGTCTGTAGAGTTACTCACCAACGTGGAGTGTTATTTCAGCTTCAAGCTTAGTGGTGAACAAACGGATAGGAAACTTTGAAGGCAAAGCCCCTAAGATAGCGGCATATATGGATGACATTGCCATCTTAATAACGGGCAGATGTCTACAGACCATTAGCAGTATTATGGCCATCACAATTCCAGAGTCAACATCTACGTGGACAGCCAAGCAGCAATCAACTAACTCGTCACTGTTTGGTGGCGGCACACGCCCGCAGCATGGCGCTGACAGATCGAGAAGACTGTAGAAATGTTTAGAGCAGGGCACCAGGGAAACAATGGAGCATCTCTTGTGTGCTTCTACTGTATTGACAAGAGAACAAGCTGTAAGTATCTAGGGTACCCATGGTATGATACACTGGAGGAGGTATTGATAGTGAAGCCGGAGCGTCGGATAAAATTCGCCTCAAGTGCAGCATTCTAAACGACGATCTTGGACCTAGGAACTGAACTCCATCTGGTAAAGCATAGGATCAAAACCGGCCTATGCGTGGCTTATCGGCCTATTAGTTTAACCTAGCCTAGCCTTTGAGTTCGACTTAATAGAGCGGTTATAGTTACAGAAAATTATAACAGGAAGCTCAATAATTTTTCGAGAAGAAGAAGAATATATGAAAATATGACGCGATGGAAATACTCGTATTATAGATAAACCATTTTGTGGAATGTTTATAAGAAAGCTGAAGATTTCAGCAGAATTAGAAATAAAATCTCAAAATCGAATAAGAATTATTTTAAAATCTGTGAAAGAAATTGTTGGAGAAGATCTTTTCATAGAATTATGAACTATTGGTACATTATTTGAGGAATTTGTCGATTATTTTATCAACCTCTGTTGAAATTACTGCAAAGTAGAGTGCGCATCGCTTTCGATTATTGATACCCTTCTTTTCAACACTGGGTTTACTGCGCTGTTAGCTGTGTATCTGTTGGCGCATGTACCTGCATGACATTTCCGCATGTGGGGCAAATAGTAGGCACTCTGGTCACTGCCGAACAATCACGGTTTGGCAATCACCAAGGAAATTCCTACCAAAAAACTATTTCACTTTAAGAGGGTTTTTCTATGTGGTACTTTATTTATTACTTTTGTTAACATTTTTTTAGAAATAGAAAAAAGAAGTAGAAAACCACAACAACAGCGAAATAAAGTGAAGCAGTTAATTTGAAATGCAGGTCGCTAGGGAATGTGACCAAAAGTAGTTCGTGAGAAACTAACCTTAGCTGAAACGCGGTATCGGGAATTAGCTGAAATACATCGTGGATGAAATATGTAAATTGAGTGAATTTGTAGCAGTGCAACGAATCGTATTGACTAGGGTTAATGTGTTTACTGGCTGTGGCAGCAATGCAACCATGCACACACACACATACACATGCATACACATATTTATTTATATGTGTACCTTAATGCAGTTTGTTTTTGTTGTTGTTGCTGTTGCTGTTGTTTGGATGTTGTAAACGATAATCGGTTTGTGGTTTTGAGTTTATTTTACCTCCGCTACAACAACCATAAATGGTCATTGCTGCACTAAAACACTGCCAGTAGCTGACTAACTGTCTGTCCGTCCAACCGCCTGCCTGCCTGCCTGCCTGCCAGCCAGTATAGATGACTAAGGGCTTGTGTGCGCGTAGATTAACTCACTGGCCTCAATTGCTTATGCTTTTGTTGTTGTTGTTGTTTTTTTGTATGCTCCGCTCTATTGAAGACTTCTTGTCACTAATGACTGCTGACATTTTGTCGAGAATTAATTGTATTATTGAATTTATATGAAAGGTTTCTCGTATTTTAATTATTTTATGGCATTTGTTTGTTGTAATTATAATCACAAATGTTGAAGAGGTTTATGGCTTGCAGCTACTTGAGGAATTCTCAATTCGTTTGTGGCTTGCAGGCATATTTCGAATTTTATTTTTACTTTTTATACCCTCAACAAGGTAAACTAAGTGTGTTATGAAGTTTGCAACAGACAGAAGAAAAAGTAAAGAGATATATAATTAATGAGTGTGGCGAGCTTGAAGGATTTAGGCATCTCCTTCTGTATGAATATATGCAAGCTAGTCATTTAGTTTTTGAGATATCGATCTGAAATTTCGCACACGTTTTTTTCTCTCCCATAAGTAGCTTATTTGTCGGAATCGTCGTTATCGGGTCACTATAGCTTATAGCTGCCATGCAAAGTGACCAATTCAAATCAAGTTCTTGTTTGAAAAAGTATTCCATTTGACAAGATATCGTCACGAAATTTTGTATAGATAATTCTTCAAGACAACTCTACAATCTTTGTAGAAATTGTTCAGATCGGATTATTATAACATATAGCTGCCATACAAACTGAACAATTCAAATAAAATTTTTATATGGAAAACTGTTTAATTTGACAAGATTTCTACACGAAATTTGGTACAGATAATTCTTCAAGACAACTCTACAATTTTTGTAGAAATTGTTCAGATCGAACCAATATAACATATGGCTGCCATACGAACAGACCAATTCAAATCAAGTTTTTGCATGGAAAACTATTCCATTTCACAAGATATCTGCACGAAATTCGGTACAGATAATTCTTCACAGCAACTCTACACTTTCTGAAGAAATTGTTCAGAACGGATCATTTTAACATATAGCTGCCATACAAAGTGACTGATCAAAATCTAGATACATTTCTTTTTATACCCTTTTACGCTTCAAAAATTTCACATGTACAGGGTATATAGCTGCGGTGTAGCCCAAGTTAACATTTTTTCTGCTTTTATTTAGAAATTTGGAATAAATTAGCGATTATAGGCGCACTTAAAGTGTCTGCGCTGCAGAGTTTTAATCTTTAATGCTTGTATATCTGCAAGGCTCCATAAATTATTCACAAAGGGAGTCTCCCAGGAATGTTAAATCCTTACTTTGATGGATTTATATGCCATAAAAGTAATCAAAATTATACGAATTATAAAAAATGTTGCATAAATTATTTTAATTGCTGGTTAAGCCAGATATTTATTCGATGAAAATGCATAGTTATGAGATATCTGGTGTTGAGTCCAAATTGGAATGCAGTTTAATGAACCGACATAATATTAAATTAATAATAAATTAAAGATGCAGCTTGAAATTGCTAGTTTCGAGTGGAGCCTTACACATATCAGAAAAAACAAGCAAGTTAATATTGACAGTATTAACTAAATGCCTAATGACATTTTTCTATTTTTGGCTTTAGGAGTCATTATAAAAAGGAGAAGAACCGACATAAATTGTAACAAAAAAGAACCCAGAAATTGATATTTAAAAAAAATGTGTGTAAGTTGGTAGGACTGTCCTTAATTACTATTCCAAATATGAGCGCGATCTGTCGACTAGTTTGTTTACCGCAACTGCTTAAGTCGGTACATCTCTGTAGTGCGTTGCGATTTCTACAATTAATAAAAATATCGAATAAAGAATTTGTTTCAAATTTTATATTTCTAACAAAATTTCGTATATGGAATCATTGCGAATGATGGAAAAGGCTTACGATGATGCGCTTTTATCAAAAACACAAGCCTTTGAGTGGTACAAAGCCTTCAAAAACAGTCGAGAGATCGTTGAAGACATGCCTCGTTCTGGACAACCTTCCACTTCTTCAACTAATGAAAATATTAAAAAAAGTGAAGGACTAGGTCCCAGAAAATCGTCAGGTAAGAGTTAGAGAGACAGCTCGAAATTTCTCTTGAGTCCGTTGAATGATTTTGGTGGATATTTTGGGTATGAAACGCGTTCATGCTCGACTCGTCCCGATAAAGCAGACTTTTTTGAAAAATGGTACGGTAAACAGGTCTCTTTAAGACCATTATAATTGTTGATAAGACATGGGTTCATGAGTTTGATATAAAAACAGGTCAACAATCATCGGAATGAGATAAAAAAAAATGAGACGAAAGCAAAAAATCACGCCAAGGCCACTCAAAAATCAAGGTGATGCTCATTGTTTTCGATACAGACGGTCAATATGGAATTAAATTTGACCGTATTGAAACGTTTACGTTAGAATATCCGTCGAAAACGGCCGGAATTGTGGAAAAATAATTAATGAATTTTACACCATGATAATACAACATCTCATCGACCCACGATTGTGACCGAATTTGAAGCCAAAAACGCAATGAATACTATCGATGGACCAACGTATTCACCAGGTTTCGCTTCGTAAGATTTATTCTTGTTCCCCAAACTGAAATTGTCTTGCTGAAAAATCAATTTCCAATCGACCGAAGAGATATAATAAAATTCGATTAAAATATTGTCTCATTAAAGCGCCACATTATATAAACGATTCATTATACCTTTTAAAAATGTTAAATTTTTTGCATGACAAAGAGCAAATAATTCCAACCAAGTGAGACCCAATTCCAATTATTGAACTAAAAAAAGTTTAGCGGTTGAATTTAATTACATTTTAATGTTATGTCCAAAATGTTAATGCAAAAGTCGTAGATATTTTTTTTACCTATAACTTTGTCAAATAACTTTTTTCAATAGCACACATAGTAGTTGCCAGAAATCGCGATAAATTGTTTTTAACCCTTAAAAATTCAACCATGCCTCACACCTGTCTCTTTTCTTCCTCAGATCACATGTAAATCAGTTTTTCTTTCATTTTTGTTAATTTATTTTTCGTTTCTAAGGAGCTTTAATATGAATTTCTTTGACTTTTAAACATTTTCAAAGACTTCTGCACTAGTCTCTTACTTTTATTTGATTTTTCAATACTATTTTCGGTATTTATAAGTTTAATAGTCATAACAAAAAATGTAATTAACAATGAAATAAATAAATATAAAATATAAATTAAAAATCAATAAAAAATTAAACCACGTTTTTCTATAATCTTCTATTCGCTATCAAAACTTCTATAACCCTCTCTAAAAAACCTTCGAACGCCACCACTGCCTTGCGCCGAAAAAGTTTAGTGCACAAATATTGTACTTGGCGCCGCAAAAATGAAGATCGAATTGCTGGCTACCAGTTTTTCGGCGCTTGTACACACGCTTGTAGTTCGGCGGTGAACTATTGTTATTTCACGAATTATTGCAACTTTTAGGCTAACAGTTTTTTATGCCATTATGATTATTTTCAGTTTTTTGCAGCTACGAATAGTATTTACCGTGTATATTTCACCTATGCCCGAGCGTATCCGCTTTTTGTCCATTCGAATTGAAGTCATGAATGGCGTTAAGTTGACTTGTCCTACCCTCGACCTTTATTGGGAGAGCAAATAAAAAGAGCAGACATAAACAAAGTTTGCCCCCGGTCGCGATTTATCATTATCGTGACTAGCGATCTCACTCGGTTTCACATTGTTGTTGTTTGTTGTTGTTGCCTTGATAAATCTTTGGCTTAAAAGCGACTTATTTTTCTTTGTTTTTTTTTTGTTTTTTGTTTTTGACGTTAAAATGTTAAGTTATTCTAAAGTTGATAAGTTATTTAGTGAAAAATACAGTGCAGTGTTGGTGAGAAATTATGTAGCTGGATTTTCAAATAATAAAACGTGAGTAGGTTGTAATTGTGGTGTTTTTTGTTTTTTGTTTTGACAGTTTTAGTTTGCGAGGTGCATTTTTGCTTAATTGTTGTTATTAAGTTTGGTTAGGAGTCATTTTTTTTTCTAATTCGTACTGTACATACAATATATTGTATGTATGTTTATGTATGTGCATCTAATATGTCTTCAAGCGCCATCTACAAGTGTTTTTTGCGGCACGCTCAGCATAATTGCTTGCATTTCGCTTACACATGCAACCAACACACATACAAATGTACACATATTTAACCTGCAAATTCTGAATTTACATTCTATAGTTATTTTGAAAGCCACTTACTCGGAATTCTAACACATTTGCTATGCTTGACTCAAAGTTCCACTTTCTGCCATTGATTACTGCAGATGCCCTTCCCTTTGTTACCAAAAAAGTCAATTTCCGTATGCCACTTCTCGCAAGCGTACTTTTCCACCGTGTTTTTGCCATACAATTTTCTGCAGCATTTTTGGTACACATTCTATAACGCCTGTTATCATTTTCGTCTAATTATCGAAAGTTAATATCTCTCTTTATCACCGGAATGCGAAAAATTCCACATTTATAGTCACTTTTAAAAGAAATTCACATTTTAATAAACCACTGCAAATGCAGCTGACAGTTTTTCACTCGCGCTAACGGAAACTGACAGCGGCAGTGTAAGGCTGGCAGAGTGCAGGGTTGCAATTTCTACGTGGAGATTTAATAATAATATTTAAAATAATCTTTTTAGAATATTAACATATTTTATAATAAAATATTATTTGAAATTATATAATTAATATGAATTATAAAATTTTGATTTTTTGTCTTGCTATATTTTCTATATGAAACTCTCCAACAAGCCACAAATTGCACACCATGTTGACTTAATTCCCATCAGACATGACGATTTTTTGGAGAGTATGATTTTTTTTTATTTAAGAAAAGTACTTCTTTTACAACTAAAATTTTATATTATATTTAATTAACTGTAATGGAGCTGATTTATTTTTCCAGAAGTAAAGTAAGAAGCTATGTATATCTTTTTGAAAATTTTAAAAATCAATTTTTTCATATATTATATAGTATATCGAAGAAACATATATAACGTCACTTAACATTTCTTTTCATAAGTTTACAGGCGAAGGAAAAACAATATAATAGAAATCACTTACTATATTGAAATAAAAGTTGAGTTTTGGTTATAAAATAGTAATATATTGGTTATACATTGGTTATATATCAGTTATACATTCCTTATATATTGGTTATATCTGAGAGTGGAAGCTGAAAATTTTATGCTACAAATATGTAATGTGATTTAGGTGAGGATATAGCGAATAAACAAATAAAAAAAAACGTTTAAAACTTTAAACGCGTTTTTCTTGAGAGACTGTTTTCAGAGTCGGTGAGGAAATTGTCTCCGAAACTTCTTCTTGGACATACTTGTATTTGTCAGATAATGACAGAGAAAATAAGAAGATAGAGATAATAAAAAAAATCTATAAGATAATGACCGTGATGATTCCATTTTTAAGCCGCTCTAAAAATTACTTTATTTAGAAAGCCGTCATTTTGTAATGTAAATATGTAAAAACTTAGTATTTTATTTATCTGTATTCATCTAGAGTAATAATAAATATTTTTGGTTTTTGAATAAGAGATATGTAGCTTTAAAAAATCTGCCCATCACCTAACACCTGTTTTCGGAGTTCCTTTCGGAGATCGGCCGTAGAATCAAGGGAATCCAAAATTTTAAAAATGAATATCAGTTTATTAAACTACATTTAATTATGTAAATATACAATCATTTTAATTATGTATTAAATAAAATGCCTCCCAAAAAAATCAGAAACAAGATAAGCGATATTTTACATTATTTCCAAGTTTCTCCATTTCTGGATAATCTTTGATTTTTTCTTCGAGAATGTTTTATTATTAATATTTATTACATACATTTATTTATTTATTATTTTTTCATAATTAATCAATTTATTCAAATAAACACTTCTCTCAAATTCATAATTGCCAATTCGAATTAATTCACGCACGGAAGGTAACCCTTTGTTGTGTCAAACTTCCGCCGCCATTTCAAAAGTTCGCGTTTGTTTCCGCGGTCGCGTGTGCAAATTTGTTGAAAAGTAAAATTTCTGTATTAAAGTGCGTGTTTTTTGAGTTAAAAAGTGTTAAAAGTGTAGTGTTTCGATTGTTTAATTAAAGTTTGGTGTATCTTCGTTTGATTAAAGGTGAAATATAGTTTCGGGCAGTGTTTTTCTATACGTTTTTGGTGAATGCGTTCGCTCGTTGTATCAACATGCTCGGTCTGCTCGCGTAAATGTGTGATAAAATGTATATTCGTTGCGTTAATATGTTTAGAACTCGCATTTGCTGCTTTCAACTTTGCAACAACTCGAGGTAAGCGCATTTTACTGTAAAAATTGTTGTACTTAAGGTTCAATGAGTTTCTCTATTGCAAATGCGTGCGTGCGTGCGTGGGTGCTCCGCTGACAGGTTTAAAGGAGCGCTACTTTGCTTTTGTTTTTGTGCAAGGTGCAATTACGGCGCCCTCTATCTGCGCATAGCTAAATATAATTTTGTTTTTTCTTTGATCCAACTAATAGCCCAAACAGTAGCTACTCAAATGATGGCGGCTACGATTTATTGTGAGGACATATTGTAATACACATGCACACACATATAAAAGTGCATATACATATACATACTTCTATAATATTAAATGTAACATATTTTCATATACGTTGCCGGAATCATCAATGGGAGAAATTAACTTAATTTTCTGAGGGAGAAAAATTATATTTAAAGTAATTGTATTTAAATAAAAATTTAATTCTGTCCGAGCGATTATTTTTTTAATTCTGTTCATTTTCTAAATATTTGATTTCAACGGTGTTGAGGAGTTACATATGTACATATATGTAAGTGCACATACCGATATACTTACACATAATAATAAGGTTTAGTATAATTAAGACGACTTGCTATCAAAATATTTTCTGCCAGCTGCATATTTACTCAATTTTTTTTAATATTGATGTTTTCAATTATAGTTGCCATTTAAGTAAAATTTGAAATAAATTAAGTTGATAAGATAGACCAATTACTACTGTATATCAAAAAACAATTTTGAAACCAAAGAAAGAAGTAACAGAAAGAGACACCAAGGTACTACTACGAGGTTACATGCCGACTTACTGGCGCCAGTCATTGGTATACAACATAGCATTACAGTAATTGACATATCAAAATTTTTTTTTCGGAATAATCTGCTTTAAATATGCTTTTTCGAAAAATTTCTTTGTGCGCTTATACGAATGTCCACCACAAATAAAGACAAAAAAAAATTGCATGATAATAATACTTTTCCATTTGTTTAATATAAATAAGTAAATAATTACATATATTTTTGATAAAAGTTGCCATATTTTAGAAAATGTTTAGTAAACATTATAATTTTCTGAAGAGAGTGCCGCAATTTTAGAATTTTTGTTCAATTGATGCATAAGATAAAAGAGCCATTAAAATAAAGAGAAAGGTGTTAAGGGATCGTCTCAGTGTGAAATTTTCGAAAAATCGATTTTTGAAATCAAATCAAATTATTACGGTCGCTACAGCGCTACTTGTAGAAAGAGAACAGCGTGGGGAGCGGAGCGACTCCAATCTTTAAACCCGTTTTTCTCAGAATGGTGTTTTTCAAAACATTTTTCACTCTCAAAGTAAGAGTTTTGAAGATATCTAGTTCCAATATGGAGTGGACATTTTTAACGGTATTCTCTATCCAAGCTTGCTTTTTTTTGAAATCTCCCTATTTTTTTTACGAAATCCTGTCGAAAAAGGTTTCAAATATGATACTTTTTGTTCAAACCGCCATCATTTTGTCAAATTTCAACAAAAAAACGCTCCATAGCCCGTCAGCGACTTTCCGACAGATTAATGATGTTTTTGAAATTTTTGTTTTAGGTCCACGGCCACAATCGTGGACATTGTACAGTACCTTTTTTTACGTGTGATTTCAACAATTTTTTTAACTATTATACCCCCAATAAATAAACATACAATACAATTTTGTATTCCTCATGCATGTATTTATATATTAAATTTCAACATTAAAAAAAAAATCGCGAAAGTCAGTGATTTTTCAGAGGGTCACACTGAGGCGATCCCTTAAGTTGCTTTTTGGGGATGGTGGCCACTTCGTCGACATTTTTCTTTCAAAACTTTATGATAAAAAAATATAATATATATTAACATTAACATTAACTTAAAACAAATACATTTTCAATAAGATCGATGGGATAAAGTAGCCATTATAATTACTAAAGAATTTTTTGAAGGTTGGTTTCTTCCTTGAAAATTTTTAGTCAAAAAATTTTTGGTCAAGGAAACATATCACCCTATCGGGTCTTCAACTATATTCGTACGTGTCTTCCAAAGTATGAACGTTAATTAAAAAAAAAAAACATATTCCATAGTATTATTCAAAATATTGCTCATCTGAAGCTATAGTATTTTCCCATATCTCTGAAAATTTGTCCATTCCATACTAAAAGAAAAACGCCGAGTAAGTGAAAGAGTACGGTCTAGGCTATGGATATAGTATATTGCTTTGGTTTCAATCTCAAATTCGGGCGTTTGTCGGCAAGCGCTTGTCTCAATTTGATGAGTTTTTGTCAAAAGCCTTGGTCATCAATGGTTTTACCCGATTTTGGAAGCTCATAATATAGCACATTCCTCTGATTCCACAAATACATACAATCACTTTGGTGTCATGAATATTCTGCTCTGCTGATGTGGGTAGTTGGTCAGGTTACACATGTGATGTTTTGAGTTTAGGGTTTTCGTCATGGATCCATTTTTCATCACACGTCACAGTCAGATAGGAACAACGACATCTATTTGTATGGTTCAAGCAGCATTTATGACGTGCAAAATCGCCTTTCAACGTCTCTTGGCTTCAATTTATATGGCGATTTCCTTGCTTTTGATTGTATCTGGCTACTTCCAAACGTTTTGAAATGGCTGTTTGATTGATTTCTAAAAGTACTGCGAGGTCTTCTTCGTTTAGTAGTGTTTCCAGCATCTCAGTTTCAAACTTTTTTGAACGCTCTGGACGTTCTTTGTTCCAAGACCCAAATCACTCAAGCAGCTCACTACTTCCGGTCTTTGACCAAGTATCCTCTGGGTAGCCTAAGAACATCCGTTCGAAGGCGAGCTAATGTGAGAAGGCGAAACATCATCATGGGTTTGGGACCCGCCACGTAAAAAACAATACCAATGAAAAGACCCAAATCACTACTATTTTTAAATGGTGCAAATCGCTTTTAGCACATTCGCCAAGCCGGAGCAGCGACGTGAATTAAATTCAAAACGAGCTGGTATAAAATAATATATGTATATAGAGACTATTAGCTATATACCATAAAGTGAAAGGTTCTCAAAGTTTTCATATCACTTCCTTGAATCTAATTAAAAGCTTCTACGCTCCTCTTTTAAATTACTGCATAGCATTTAGCTCTACTAATCCGGTTCTTGCTTGATTATTTGATTATACCTATACCAGATATGTATATGTATATATCCACAGTAAAAGTCAAAGAAACAACTTAATTAAACACTTATGCAAGCAATTAACACTGAAAGTTTACATTCAATTAACTTCGATTGTTTCGATTGCTTTCGCGAAGAAGTAATGATTAAAAACACGACCAACAACAAGAGTGGTGAATTGCGCCGAGTACTTTGCGATAAAAGTGATATCTTCAACAATAATCGACAATTAACAACTGTATCGCCGACACATACACACACACACGCACACACATACAACTTGCTGGTAATTAAAACTTCATCAGAAACATTTTATGACATTTAGGCGATCACTGGGGAGTTCGATCTCGATGGCACTGCAGCGACGACTGCATTGTGCAATTTTCCAATTAACTGATATTGTAATAAAAGCGATCATCAACCGACGAACAAAGCCAACAACACAGCGATTGTAAGCGCTTTGTGTAGCGATACGATCGGCGATCAAACATTTCCCGACCACCGCAACAATAGCAATCTAACACACTACCTACCCAAACACCGCTTAACACTAAATGCCGCGGACCACTTCAGCCGACGGCGCTCAACACGGGCTGCGCTCATTTCAGTTCGGTCCAATCTGTCATCTGTCTAGTCGTGTGTAATCGACTCGCGAAGCAAAAAAGCACTTGACTTATTATTACCGCCATTGCTAGAGCTGCCGCTGTCAGACCGCTCTTCCCTTCTTCCACCCAAATCTGAAGCACATTTTGCACTTTCCAACTGTGGCGCAATTATTTTTCACGCTGCCCGTCGGCAGGTATAGTGTCTTGTATGCTTTAGTTGTGACTCTATTGCCGGAGTTGATTGCGACCCGTGGCAATAAGTCGTCATCTCCAACCAGCCGAGTGTGGCAGTGGCAGCTGTGTGCCAGCGTCATCTTAATTTCTGGCTTTATTGCCCATTTGGACGATCGTGTTCTGCCTTTCAGCGCATAACACATCAAGATCAGCATCAGCATCAGCATCTAACGCGGCAACAACAATTTTATCAGCGCTGACACCTGCAACACCACAAAGACAGTGCGATCAGCAGCATCATCAAATGTTCGCTGTAATCTTCATAATGGTCTTCAATCTCTACTATATGAAATCATCAATATTCATAATGATCATTACAGTCCGTATTATCATGATGATCTTAAATGATCCTTATATTAATCATTAGGCGCATCGCTCGCTCTTTCCTCTTCAAAACGATCATCATAGTACTCATTACATCTATTATAATGATCATCAAAGTCATCAAGTATCCGCATCATCACCTTCACTGCCATTTGCGATGCTCAGCAATTTTCATTTGATTCGATTATGTAATATTATTTGATAATAAGTCACTCAGCCGGCCGCAGCAGCTCATTTGAAGTGAAAATCGACGCTTGCCACTCCATTCCTGCGGTTGATCAACTGTCCGTCCGACCGTTCGTCCGCTGTTACGTCTTGCTTGGGTGGTAGAGGTGATCGTGTGGTGATCGCATGGCTGTCAGGTGGCCTTAGCGTTGGAGTTTGTATTTTCTGATTGACTTCTTTGTTAAATTTGCCACAGCACAGTGTGTTTGTGGCATGCGCGTGCTTTCGGCTATGACATGGCATCTGTGATGGCTAAGTGAATTGTTTGGTGTGACGAAATCGCCACATAGCCATATATAAATGGTGGTGTAGTCAATGGTGAAATGTTGATGGTGTTGTTGGTAATCAGTGGCGATGATCGCTGATCGCACGTCATTCATAATACACACACTCGCGGTGCAACATTCATAACACAATTTGTGTGGCGATTAGTGACCATGTGGAAAGTCATTAGTTCCATTTGACCTGTTGCTCTCACTTATATCAAGCATTTACGGTACGGTAGGTTGCTTTTAAGTGGTTCATGGCATATACATATCATACATATGTATATATGTGTTTATATTTTTACATACATACATATGTAGAGATGTGATTTGATTGGATTAGTTACCGCAAGTGCTTGTCAAACATTCACTCATTTTATTACTGGAATTTAGAATAATAAGTAAAAACAAGAAAAAACGTTAACTTCGGCTGCACCGAAGCTAATATACCCTTCACAGGTGCATTTATTTTAGTAACTATGTGTTCAGTTTGTATGGAAGCTATATGCTATAGTAATACGCTCTGAACAATTTTTTCGGAGATAACATTGTTGCCTTAGAAAATAATCTATACCAAATTTGGAAAAGATATATTGTCAAATGTGGAAGTTTTCCATATAAGAACTTGATACCGATCGTTCAGTTTGTCACAAAAGTGGTTGCTATCCACGAAGACATCAAATGAGTACACAAAATAATTTTGAACAACCATAAAGTTGTTCGCGATGGCAGATACTCTAAAGATATCTTTCACGAATATTTGGGTATTAGAAAACTCTATGCAAAGTGGGTATTGCGCGCGCGCACTTTTGCCCAAAACCAACGACGAGTTGATGATACGGAGCAGTTTTGGTAAATGTTCTAGGCAAAATCGGAATTATTACATCAATATGTGATAATGGATGAAATATGGCTCCATCACTTCACTCCGAAGCCGAATTGACAGTCATCCGAGTGAATTGCACACAATGTACCTGCTCCATAAAGTGGAATAACGCAAAAGTGGGCTCTCAAGATTATGGCGTCTATTTTTTGGGATGCGTACGGAAGAATTTCTGTTGACTACCTTGAAAGAGGAAGGACCATCACCAGCAACATAGCGTTATTCCATTCGAAGGCCGAACTCACCGAAAAATGGCCGTATTTAGAAAAAACGAAAGTGATGTTCCGCCAAGACAATGCACCGTGTCCCAAGTCAGTGAAAAATATAGCAAAAATCCGTAAATTGGGCTCCGAATTGATTCCACATTTACCATATTCTCCAGATCTGGCTCCCCGAGACTATTTTTTGTTATCAGATCTCAAAACAATGCTTGTTGGAAAGAAATATTAATCGAATGAAAAGGTGATCGCTGAAACTGAGGCATATTTTTAAGCAAAGGACAAATCGTACTACAAAAGTGGTATCCAAAAGTTGGTGGGTCGCTATAATCAGTGAATTACCCTTGAACGGAACTATGTTGAATAAAGAAAAAACGAATTTTGTCGAAAAAATGTGACTTACTAGTAGGTAGACAGGGGACATTTCAATTGACTTCTCATTTTTCAGTCGATAGCGTTCCAGAATGATTGTATCTGGATTTCGTCTCAGAACATGTAATAATACATTTCATGACTTTCTCTTAATCGGAAAGCATTGTTTCGAAGCGCTAACGCGACGTACGTGAGTAATTTTGGAACCAATCGTGCTTTCACTTTCATAACGGTTTTCACTGATGTTTATGATATTTCAAAGATGCCGATATGATCTTTGACTTTTAATCGTCGCTTCCCAAGCACCAATTCCTCTATTTTATTGCCGTGTTGATCATCAGTAGATGTTGATGAACGTTCTGAACATGGTTCGTCGGCCACGCATTCTCTACCATCTTTGAATAATTTGTACCAATCGAAAACACTTATTTGTGACAATCTGAAAGTTCTATTACTATCCACATCTATTCTAAAATCCAATAATAGTGCATATTAAGTTTACCACGACGTTTGTAACACCCAGAAAGTCGCCAACGCACCCTATAAAGTATATAAGTACATATGTATATAAGACATAGCCATGTCCGTGTATATGCGAACTAATCTATAAGTTTTTGAGATATCAATATGAAACTATGCATACGTCATCCGATATCGGACCGCTGCCTTAAAGCCTGACCAGTCCCAATTAAGTTTTCCAATAGAAACTTTTGTTTTTTAGCAAGGTATCTTCACTAAATTTGGCATACTTTATTTTCCATGATTATTCGTCGATTTCTGAGCGAATCATCCGAAAATTTTGAGGTTATAATTCAACTTGGTATCAATTAGTCGTTGGAAAACTGTAGAAATCGTTCTCATAAACGGTTTATGCAGGCACACACACACACACATTCCACTCATCGCATGTGCAGTGCAACTCTGCAAATGTGCACTTTAAATTTTTTACATCACTTGCCACATCATCAAACTCACCGCATCTCCGTTGAGTTTCTCACACTCTTAACCATAAAACCGTTCATTGCTGGCAACGCAAAGTGTGAGCCATAAAATGTTGCAGTGATTGTCATTTGCGGTTTGCCATACGCTATTAATTTGCGCAGCCAACACACGCACACACACACACCCATACACCTACATGCATGCCTACACATGCTGAGTTGTTGCACTAAAATTGACGCTGCAAAATGCCAAGAGCTACACTGTACATACACTGCTGTGTGTTGTTGTTATGGTTGTTATGACACTACGCAAATAAATTTGCCCCCCGGCACCAATATGTAAATGCAAGCGCGATTGATTCGATCAGCGATCGGTGATCGGCAATCAGCGGCAACTTGCACGCGCAGCGGCTGAGCAGCGGTGAGCGAGAACGAGCGAGTTGCGCATAAATTAACACCAACCAAGCTGAGCTGCTGTTATTGTTGTTGTTGTTGTTGCTATTGCTGTTGGTGTTATTGGTGTGATTGCTGCATGCTTTCGTCGTTGCACTTTTACTGTTTTGTTCGGCTGTCTGTTGCTGTTGTTGGCTGTTGACTGTTGACTGCTGAGTGCTGGTTGCATTGCCAACGGCTGTTGCTGTGCCATCAATTGCCGCAAAATGCCGTTTCAAGGTGCAATGCAACACTGGTGTCGCTTCGACACCTCACACATCGGATGTCAGTGCTTTGTCAATGGATGTTGAGGTGTCAGTCAAATTTGGAATTCCAATGCGAATTATGCCGCAAGCGGGGGAAGTGTTCGGGTATACAAGAGGGATGGTGTGATAGGCTGCAGGATTTTGGTAGATTCAAGATGTTACTGGAATCCATCGACATTTCTACTAAGTCAACTCGTATCGTAAGAATGTGAGGACCTATCGCCGGAAGTTCTGGCCAAAGTGATGCGAAAATGCCATAAAAAGGGCTCAAATGACAAACAACTGTGGCGGGGGCCATTTACATGATATCATATTCCCGACTTGATGTAAAAAACTTTAAAATACCAAATAAAAATACTCCAGAAGTAGAATCAAAGTTTTTCAATTTTTAAAAATTTTTCATTTTCCAAAAAATATCGGAAGGAAAGTTTTGCGCCACCTGTTATATAATTTCCTGTTCAATTATATAACAGGAGAAGAAGAGACGTGTTGAAATCCGGTTGACTGTCTGTCCGTCCGTACAAACTGTAACTTGTGTTAAAAGTTGAGATGGGTATCTTCATGAAACTTGGTACACATGTTCCTTGATAAAAACGTAAGCCTTTCGCAGATGAACGTAATTGGACCACTGCCTGCCGGTTTAAAAATTCTACAATGGCCGTGGCCCCGCCCACTAATAACTGAAATCATTTATCTCAGGCCATGCTCTACCGATTTCAATCAAATTTAGTAAGTAACATTACTCTAATATCTTTATATTACAGTGTAAAAAATACATTTGATTCTTTCAATTTCTGGAATAAAAGTTTGCACGAGTAATACCTTTAGAGTTTGCCATTTTATGACCAAAAATTATTCAAATCTAACCAAAACTGTTCAAGCCACTAGGTACCGAATATTTGAACCGCAGTAACTACAGTTGACTTTTGATCGAAAACATCAAAACATATACATAAATGAAATTCAGAGAAAGTCCTTTCCTGACAATACTTCTCTTAGCTCCCATATACCTAACACAAAGATTTTCGAACTTTCGGTTGACTTTATACTACAAATATCGTTCAACAAGTCAGTTATCTTACCGAAAATTACAGAACGTATTTTACTCATAACAGATTATATTTGTACCTAAAAAGGATAAAATTGGGTGAATACTTGATCTGGCCTCCAAACATCTGGGTGACCTTACTCCATATGATTGGTGATTGTAGGTGAATACTTCTGAATTCTTCTCATATACTACATAAAATGATTTTCGTTTTTCTAACAAACCTTATGTTCCGATCAGTATATGATTTATATAAAATTGCTTGGATTTCAATACTCTGGTTGACGTTTTACACCTTAAAGTATCCCCCTGGCTTTGATTCTTGCAAGTTGTAAGAGTGAAAAATGTTCGATTGTTTGAGAGGTACAAAAAAAAGGTATTTTTACGATTTTTTTAATATAAAAAATCATTTGAGTATTTCAAAAATATAATAAAGCATATCAGAGGCACATATTTGAACAACGTCTCCTGAAATTTTGATATAAAAATGTTAAAAATCCAGCCGTTGAGACCTCATCTCCCTGTGTGTCTCACAAAAAAAGTGCTCTCGCCGTGGATAGCACAACTTATTGGTTCATCTAAAATTAAAAAACTAAAAATATTCCGTTGGAACATACATATGTATATAAATCTCGTGTTTGATCGAAGAAAAAATTCAAATTTTATTTTTTTCTCAGATTTTGAACAAAAACTGTAATTTTTTCGTCAAATTTTCGCCATTTATTGGCTTAAAAAATAACTTGCATTGAAAAAAAAATCATGTGTTCAATAACTAGATAATGTTATTTTAAAATATGTACACAATTCGAATTGAATCGGTCCATTATTTTTCGAGAAATCATCTCCATCGACGTCAAAAATGAAGTTTTCAGAAAAACGCATTTAAAGTTTTAAGTTTTACACCGAAGTGGCCTGATGGGCGGAACTTCCGAAGGGTATATCTATTTTAAGAGAATATTTTAAACATATTGTACTATTTAATAAGATAAAAAAAATTTTTGAAATTCTCAAACCCATTTAACCCCCTAATGGCTTCGTCCACAAAATAAATTGTCGCTATGGGGGTGAGTCAAGTCCTTGTGTGGTTTAGGAAACGCAATTGCATCTTCAAAAATTGTCCGTTTGGAACGGATTGTAGTACGGCGGCATCATCGGGACTTATTTATTATGATATGAGGCAGGAAATGCCGTTACCATCAATAGCGATCATTGTAACACGATGTTGACGGCTTTTTCCCGGAATTTGATGAAATCGGCGCAGACGATCTCTATTTTTGACAAGACTGTGCTTTGCCTTTAAATATGGACACTTTGCGGGCAAAGTTTGGCGGCTCGTTATTTTCGAGAAATGACTCAGTCAAATGATTTACCGGGGGTTTGTTTAATCAAAGGTTTACGCCGGTAAACCAGAAACGATCAAGGGGTGCGAAGACAACATTCAGCGCACTATAGCCGAAATTCCAGACGAAATGCTGTACCGGATTATCGAAAATGGCATAAACCGGTGGAGATATACGGACGGAGCCAGATGCTTAAGGAATCTGTATCTCCAGCTGTATAAGTAGGACCGGGTTACAGTAAATAGAGTTACAAAGGTAAGATGTCGTACTAAACAAATTAATTTGTGGCCAAGACAGTACTGTTTTATTGATAGTTTCTCTGTGTTTGGTCGAATAGGCAGGGAATCTTCTAATATGAGCTGCTCTCTTACGGTTGAACTTTTAATTCAGTTCGGTACTGTGAACAATTCGATCATCTGAAGAAAGCAATCGCCCATAAGCGGCTAACTTTGGTCAATAGTGGAGGAACTGTGTGTCATAGGGACAATGCCAGTTACACATAGTGACTCGCCTTAAATTTTGGTAGCTTGGTTGAGATGTTCTTATACATACTATATATCCATCTAAGAGACTGCACTTGACACTAATTTAATATTCTCTTTTCTTTCAATGCCAATGATTTGGTAGCTAAAAATTCGACCCACGAGAAGTTTGACTGTACCAGTTTTTTGCCAATAGGGACATGTGTTTTAAGAGAGTGGCATATGAAATTACTTTCAAAACGGTGGATAAATTTTGAATAAGATTATTCTTACACACCAAGTATGATCTTATTAAAGGGGGGAGCCTGAGCTTCAAAAAATCGATTTTTTTGAGGATGTCTTTAGGAGGGAGAGAATAAATTGATTAAAACGAAATTTCTGGGGTTTATAGTTGTATATTTAAACATAATTCTCACATTGTTTGAATACAAAATCTTTTATATTCTGCTTTTGGGCAGAAATTGCCCGATGCATCTCGCAAGTGCATTTGCCGGACGGCGGGCAGGATGCAGTTCGCAATTTCTATCTGAAACAAAAAATTTAAATAGATTCATATTTTTTTATAACATATCTTCTAGTTAAACTAAAAAAGTTCTAAAAAAAGTGTAAAATTCTAAAATTTTTTAAAACTTGGAAAAAATAGGGTTTTTGTCAAAAATTTTCCACTTTATGTTGTTTAAAAGCTTCGAAAATATTTCGAATTTCCATTTATAACTTAGGGGACATATTCTTAGATATTTTTCAAAGAGACTTAAGCAAAAAAAAAATCGATTTTTTGAAGCTTCTAAATCAGGCCCACCCTTAAAGCAAAAATAATGGATTTCTTTTTACTTGATCTTAGTTATCTATACGATACTTGAGTTGCACAGCCGCTGGGGGAATTTTTGAATTGAAAATAAAAAATTTTTGTATTTTGTATTTCCATAAAATTGTGCGCAACTCCCACAACACAGATTAACAACACAATGACCCTACGCAACATTTCACAGCAATTTTTAACTTAATCAAGATTTTTGCTCCCACCTTCAAGCAGAGTGCTGCAGAGGCGGCACTGGAGACAGAGAGAGAAAGAGCGCACAAAAAAAAACTACGAAACGCCCAACAAAACCGTTATGCGCTTTCGCTCAATATTGACATGCCAGCCATATTTTTACGGTTATAAATATATGTATATTATGTGTTCGTGTATATATACATATGTATATAGTGCTGCTTATGTGTAGCCAACAAGTGTGTGTGGGTACTTGGTTGTTTGCTTAAAGGCTAGAAATTGTTAAGTAGAAAATCAATTTGGCAAATGTTTACAACTTCATCCGACGCGACCCGGTCAGCCAGGGCGGGCAACCACAGCGTGGACGCTCTAACGGCGCATTCGCACAGTGTGAGCTCGCATTCCGCCCGCCGGCTGCGACGCGGCAGCGACTCCACTTCAAACGCTTTCGAACCATAATAATTTTACTCAGCCGTTTATCATTTTTATCTCTCAATAAAGCATTTCTGTTTATGTGCGCTGTCCGCACGCGCAGCACAAATGATTAGTTAAGCTAAGGTACACGCTTTCGGTACAAAATACTCGATGAATTACGATCGCCAAGGCAAAGTAAATAATTACAGGGAAAATGAATATATATGTAATTAGATAATTATCAGTGTGCCTGTGTGTGTGTGTGTGTATGCCTTTGGCGGAAAAATTGCACTCGAACCAGACTTGTACTAGAACGTCGAACTGGTTCTGGTTCTGGCTTTAATTGACACTTCGGCCGGCGCGCAACGATTAAGCGCATTTAGAATTTAGAAAGTTGGAAAAAACATGTTGCCACACGCTTAATTGCCGCGTTACACAAGCGCCGCTTTAAGCATATTATTTATAACTTTTATCCGCGGCAGTGACAATCACTTGAAGCTGAAAGCTCACCACACGCTAGCGAAAAATAAATCAAAACTTCAAATTTCCGAACAAACAAACACTTGACATTTAAGCCGCTTTCGTGTGCGCCAATTGCAGCTTTGTGCACTCATAACGGTATTGACCCCCGTACAAACAGTTCAGCGCTGACCAACGCGAACAGCCAGTGCGACCGCAAATAATGCGATTTACAGCTTTCAACCGAGGCGCCCCACCACTTATCCACCACACAACACATCCGACACGCCCCCAATTTCGTTTTTCGGCAACAGGCGCGTTGGCATAGAACGCGACTCGCGTCGTACGAGTGCCCAAACGCGTCTTCGCCGAAGACCAACAATTTTCACATCAAAGCTTTCAGCTAATGCCTGGGATTAGCCCAAAATGGGGCGTCAGTCTGACAAAAATCCATAAAATGTGGCCAATTTAACCAACCGGTGACTGGACGCCGTTGCGGCAACTAACCTTAACGAGGTTACCGCACAAATGCATAAATTCAACGATTTATGTTGTGTACCTAGTGAGTTGCCGCCGTTGTTGTTGCTGTTGTTGTTGTGAAAATAGGTAATCAGTCGTTCATGGTGCATCTGTGAGATGATCTGGCTGGATGTCTAGCTAGTTGGCTAGCTGACTGCTGGTTGGCCGGCTAGATTGGCAGTCAACGATAATGGGTTCATTTCGTCAGCCGAGCTTGGTGGCACACATTCATACTTACATGCATGTGGATATATGTATAGAGAGCGTGAATAACAGTTAGGCGATAAGTAGAAAAAAAGTAAGGAAGCGCTGAATTCGAGCGGAATTAGGAAAATATATAAAAAAAAGCACTCATGAAGAGAATATAGTTTGTTTTTTTGTGGTACTGGGGGGGAGTTTTGACAGTCCAAAACTATTTTTGGTTCTCGGGAACTCTTGTTACGTATCCACTTTTGTCCCGGCAGCATATTGTGAAGTCAATAAATCAATCTGAATTTATTTGAAACGATACTCGTGACTGATCAGAGAATCAGTTGCCGAACATATTTGAACCTGTACGGAATATAGATATTTAACAAACTTTAGGGATTCTTTAAAATTATTTTATAATTTCGTGCGAGCTGAGCGTCTTTAAATCAGAGTTGTGAGTTTATCAAGGGTTAAAATTGGTTGGTGGAATACTAATACAACTTTTAGTTATTTATCTGGTTACTCTCTTGTAAAGAAGTTCATCAAGATAGATAATATGGAAATCGATCCGGTGAAGGTCGTATCTGATTGCAAATAAAATGATCATAATATCCACATAAGGTGCTTTAAGTCAAGCTCTGATCGGGACTAATTCTTCAAGACCATCTATATATAACTTAGAACCTGGTGACGAGCAGTCTGGAGTCGTAATTATTCGGTATTTGGGAGATCTAACAATATTATAAAACACATTTTATTGCCAAAGCTTATCCTAGTGAAAGCTTTTGGTACGAATAAATAAGAAATTATGTTTCTTTATGGCTGAAATGTCCCTGAAAGTCTTGGCAGTTTAATTTCATGCCAAAATTTCAGGCGCTTTTACCTCTAGTGGTTTATTTAGTTATCATTCACATAAGCAATATAAAAAGCTCAAAGCCGAAACCCATGAAAAAACTGGTGTGTGTTTCTTTTTTATCACTGCCGGCCAAAAGAGAGTTAGGAGCGTGTTTCATATTCTCTTTTGGTTCCTTTTCGGATCTATTCAAAATTTTAGTCAATTTGAGCGAAAGATGTGATTTTTCGAAAAACTTTACTATTCCTATGCGCCATCTATTGGAGCTTTTTTTGTATTTATAATATATGGTGGAAAGACCTCGTTTACCGACCGATGTTCAGTATTAGCAGATTTGGCGGTATTAAGATCGCTATATTGGGGCACGGATAGATATATTTGCTTTGATTCGAGCTTTGTCGCCTGTTGAACAGCTTAAAAAAATACCGTTACATTGGAAATAAACTACTAGGTTAGGTTAAACGGTCGATTATGTTACAATCGTCAGGGGATCTCACTAAATATCAGTTCCGGTTATCTCTCCTGGTTCGTCGAAGGTATGACTGCCGAGATCTTTCCACCTCACTCTTGCTGGGCAATGGAGGAGAAAGTGCTTGGATGTTTCTACCGCATACTTCCTCCATACAACTATGGCAATTTTCGTCGGATAACATATTTCCCATTCAGCATTTGAGCCTATTGCAGAATGTTTAATAAGAACTCTTAGGAATGCGTCATGAAGAATTTTGCTAAAAGAAAGTAGTTCAGTGAATCTTTCACCATCTACTCTAGGCTACCTTAAGTCTGAGTAGACGGGTTTTTCTCCTGTAGTTCTCTCAATGGCACTTTTCCAGTATATTAAGTAGCTTCAACAACTGCTCGCTGCCCATAGTCCATTTCTTAGCTAACTCAACCTAAAACTAAACCTTGCGGATTCATAACAGTTTCATTGGAATGCTCTCCACGAAGCTGTCTTGGCTGTCATCAACTCTGAGTTATACTATACTGCCAGTTCTGCTTTATATAAGCTTTCTACAAAACTTGTTGAAAAGTTGTATGCTCGAATATCGAATATCGTTGGCTAGAATGGCCACCAAAGGGACTCCCTTTTCGGTGCGGTTGAGCTGATCGAGCTTCCAGCAATACAAGGCCCGAATTGTGTTCCTAAAACTGCTATAAGGTCGGCGGGCTGGACGGACTCCGCCCAAGGTTAATCTAATACTATTATCTGCATTCCAAAATAAGGTGCATTCCAAAATAAAAAGGACTTAAAAAAAGAACAAATAGTTCTTTCGGCAAACTCAACTTATTTTATTCAAAAAATAGTCTCCTTTTGCTTTTGCTTCTGGTCCAAAAGCATGTCGAATGAGTGTTTTTAGCTCGTTGGCCGGTATGGCCGCCAGTATGCCGGTGCAAGCCTTTTGAATGTCCTCTACGTCTGCATAACGCTTTCTTTTTCCGAATGAAAGCGACTATAGATGAGGGGCGCTAGATTCAAAAAGTCCTGTACTTTGGAAAGCACCTTGTATGATCATAGAACGAATGATCCTCTTCAACATTTTATTCCGAGATAAATGCTACAATTTCCTTTGAGGCTAGTGTAATGTCAACGTTTTCCACCCAGCCAGCAATCAAAAACGTGAGGTGAAAGGGTTATCCCACGAATGTGCCGAATTTCATTCAGATTTGGTTTTCCGATATTTTATTCTATTATACACTATGTAACATGGTACGCGGATATAAAAAAATGCCCCTTCGCAAAATCAGCAACATCAATATCTGCTTGAACAGCTGGCCAAAGCAAAGAAAATCTGTTGATGCCTCGTCGTCGCGATTTATTACCCCTCGCCGGCTTTATAGACTTGTAGACTATCAGCGACAGTGTGTGGGCGCCTCTGGCAATAGCCGCGTACCGTAGCTGCGCGACTAAGCTTTTTTGGCGGCGGAAAATTTGTCTTATCGCTGCGCATCGCCGGCGTAGCGGTTAAATGTAATCGCATTGGTCCGCAAGCGGTTCATAAGGGGTTAATAACGAATTCCTCACCTTTAACTTATCACTTTGTACGAGAGCGGATAAAAATGCGGTCAAATGGTCATTTCGCAAATGCAACGTCAGAAAAGTGTGTGAGTGTGTGTGTGTGGGTATGCGCGTGTCGGAAGCTTCAATTGCGGATTATGCTTTTGCCATAAACGTAAAAATGCTTAACAGTTTTCGGCGTTGCCACGCATGCGCATTAATTTCACTTCATCGATGGTCGATAGTCAAAAATGCGCTATGTGAATATATGAATATGAGAGTGTGTGTATGTGTAGGTGTGTGAGTGGGCGCCGTTTTGGCTAAATCACTATATTAAGAATGTTAACGAAGCCGAAGTACCGTAATTTCATATTACCACATTTTTGGAGTTAAATTTTGAAGACAACTGCTTAAGTGGCATTAAATTTACGATGATTTTTGCTTAAAGTGATGTGTATATATGTACATATGTGTGCATGTCTAAAGCGGTTAATGCTAATTGGAATTTATTTGCAAATTAAATTTTTTAATGAATTTTTTATGCAAGAAGAAGAGTGCTTTGATTTTATAATATTTTTTTAAATTAAATATAGCTATTGAAATGCGCCTTGAGCTGCTGATTAACTCAAAATACCATAATTATCATCATGATCATTTTAGCGCTTTGCAAAATTTCTCAATATAAAGATTTCAACAGTTTTCAACACCTTGAGAGCAGCGGTGCCATAGTCGAGCCCAAATTGATCGAAATTAATGTGTGTTTCGATAAGAAAAATAAATAGGAGAGGTGGTGGGTGAATTCATTGACATTTCGTTTGAGCCATAACCACTTGTAATTACAAACTTGATTAGCAAATGAAATTGAGTAATGAAGACTGTAATTTTTCAACATACTCACTTGTACCTCGTTATTTTGGGCCAGAACTGTCTCAGCCTGTTTTTGTGTTGCAAAAAGGGAGCTTCATCAAGATTTTTTAAGTAAACAAAGATAAAGAAATCTCAAAAATTGAATTTGGTTTCAGTGAAGTCCTTTTAAATCCAATCAAATGTGTTATCTCTTCTTCTGAGATACAGTGTGACAAAAATGTACCCAGAAATTGTAAATAAAACACACGATATTTAATTACTCAAAGTCATCTCCACCAAATAAAATATACTTATGCTAACGATTTTTCCAGTCCTCGAAGCGCTTTTGCAATGACCTCAAACTCCTTCAGCTCATTTTGTTTTATCTCTTCGATCGACTGAAAACAGGCTTACCGGAGCGGCAATTTCAGTTTTGGAAAAAAGAAAAAATTACACGGGCCAAGTCTGGTGAATACGGCGGTTGACCGATGGTATTCATTGCGTTTTTGGCTTTTAATTCGGTCACAATTCGGTCACTTGATATCACATTATCATCGTGTAAAAAATCCATAAATAGTTCTTCCACAATTCCGTCCGTTTGCGACGGATGTTCTCACGCAAACGCCTCAATAGTACTCCTTATTGACTGTCTGTCCCTGCCGAACAAATTTATGATGCACCAAACCACGAATATCGAAAAAAATGAGCAGCTTTGCCGCGGTGTTTTTGGTCTCGGCTCGTTTTTTCTTCTCCATTTCGCTGACTTGTTTGCATGTCAAACTCATGTCTCGTCGGCAGTTTTAATGCTCTCCATGAATGTGGGATTTGAATTCGCATGTCCAAAGAGACCTATTTACGATACTCTTTTTGAAAAAAGTTCAACTTTATGACAAGTTGAGTAAGAACGGCATTCTTGCCCAAAATATCCAACAAAATCATTCGAACGGGCTCGCGAGAGATGTCGATCTCTCTAACACCCGTCTGATGACTTTCAAGCACGAGATTCTTTACCTCTTTAACATTTTCGTTCAGAACGAGGCATGTCTTCAACGATCTCGATTGTCTTTGAAAGCTTTGTACCACTTGTAGACTTGTGTTTTTGATAAAAGTGAATCTCCGTATGCCTTTTCCAAAGTCGGATTATTGCAGCCTCACAGTATAAAATGTCTTCTTGCTTAGAACAATTCCCTTTATGCCCACAATTTCTCCTCAATACAATGATTTGGTCCTTCGACTATTCTATGACACAGATTGGTATCTGTTATGTGAGTAATGTTAAATGTTCCTTTCACTCACTTCTACTCACCAAGCATTAAGGAGTATTAAATCGGCTTAAATGAAAACCTATAAACTGTCAGGCGGGTAGGGATCATCTGTAAACGAGAAATTTGTTTAAATATGTTGATGAGTAGTGGCTATTACGCCATCTAGAGAGAAGGACCTTAGTGAGAAGCAGTAATTTAGCGCTTATTTATACATTATGAAAATAGGTAAAATCATTTAATAGCCCCGCCCACTCCCCATACTATATGTTGTGTTGAAAATTGCTAGAAGTGCGATAATTCACTGAAAAAAATTAGCCACAAACATTATATCGCACAATCAGTATGGTAGGGATTCGCCTCAAGGGAGTAGTTTAAAAAATTATATAAGTAATATTGTCAAGTTATTTCCTCTTGCGCCCCAAATTAGCGAAGTCCGACCATATCTTTTCGGTGATTCTGGCATCAAATAGGTTAACCTCAGTGTATATGGCTGATCTTTTGCCGAACATATTGGTCACTTTGTGTATTCTGGTATTGAAATATACTACATATATACAAGTATATATTTTTGATCATGACAATAAGACCTTGTGCCACAAATGGGTAAAATCGGGTCAATACAATTCTTAGACGCCGTATACCAAAAATGTTATTTTATGTATATTTGCGAACTTTTGGTTGACTTTATACCGCCAATATGAAAAAAGTTTAAAGAAATTCATAAACAATTTTTTTTCGAATAGCAAGGTGAACTCTTGTCTAATATGGATGAAATTAGGGCACTATGTACTGCTTGCTCTTATGACATTCCATTTCATTGTCATAGTTTTTAGCAAATTGCATATTTCCCTTAAAGGTTCCGTAGTCAAACGCATGGCACTTTTGGCAATCCATCAGCTATTACGTTTCCTCTTGTTGCCCGGAATCCAGTATATATGTATACAGCTGCTTCTCAGCAGCAACTATAGTCTCCCTGCTTTCAAGAACATTCTCTTACGCAATGCGATGATAGATAGTAATTTTCTGCATTATTCTCTAACTCAGTAGTCTTTCTGATTACAAGAACTTTCGTCTGGAAGATACTGCAGTATTTCGGCAGCTTGAAGGGTCGCCTGAAATTTAGCTCCGCGCAAATATATACCGGCGCTCAATCCATCAGCTGTTTTTGGTCCGTCCGTAAAATAGTTGACATTTCCGCTGTCTCTGTATTAATGTGATTTGAAACCTTTTCTCTTAGATAAGACATGAGAGTATGTGGTATATTTTTTATCGACGCGCTCCTTATCGTGCTTATCGAAGGTTCTTCCGGAAAATTCACTTAACGCCGTTAATCTAGCAGCTAATTACGATGCAGAGCTTTTCATAGCAATAGCAACTGGTGATAGCTTGAGTAACCTTTTCAGTAAAACCATTTCGGTGGTGAGAAATGAGGTTTTCTATTTGATATATCTAAAATA
The DNA here is from genome assembly GCF_016617805.1 of Bactrocera tryoni. Lineage (NCBI taxonomy): Eukaryota > Metazoa > Arthropoda > Insecta > Diptera > Tephritidae > Bactrocera > Bactrocera tryoni. The sequence goes on along the minus strand of NC_052503.1, from coordinate 22,804,758 downwards.
CTAGTTGGTAAGTCAGCGTTACGACTTTCGGTTATCTTTTTGGATTAAAAAATAATTTTGAGACTTCAACTTACGATAAGCGGTACTTAAATGGAATAAAGCCATAACTTCTACCTAAAAGTATATATAAAGGGATCCAAACATATACTTTCTGGTAGAAGTTATAGTCATCGTAGAGCATATCTTTAGTAGAGCTGCCGAATCTTTTCGTAAAATGTGCTTTCTGGTTTATATCTTATCTTACTGACTTTGGTAGTAATATAAATATAAATATTTTTAAATAACATTGTTTCGATTTTCTAGGGCAAAATTCGTTTTTTTTTATTCAAGGGTTATATACTGATTATTGCGACCCTCCAACTTCTCGATAACATTTTTGTAATACGAGTTATACTTTACCTCAAAACAGACCTCAGTTTCGGCGATCATCTCTTGACTCGGCGAAACTTTTTTCACAGCGAGCATTCTTTTGAGATCTGAGCACAGAGAATAAGCGCTGGGGGACACATCTGGATAATACGGTGGATGCAGAAGCAATCGGAAGTCCAATTCTTAGATTTTTGCCGTTATTTTCATTGATTTGTGACACGGTCTTTGCAATGCCTTGTTCAAACAGCACCTTCTTTTTCTTCAAATACGGCGGTTTTTCGGCGATTTTGGCCTTCAAATGGTCGAGTAATGATATCTAATATTCGCTGTTGATGGGCCTTCCTTTTTCAACGTACTCAATAGTATTCCATGCGCATCCCAGAATTTATACGTCATAACCTAGCCAGCCGACTATTACGTTTGCCACGATTTGAAGCGCTGGTTCATCGTGTGCCGTCCACTCTAATAACTGTCGATTGGATTGCGCAGTGAAACGATGGAACCATGCTTCATCTATTGTCACATATCGAGGCAAAAACTTGGATTTGCAACTCTTGAGAACCTCCAAAAACTGCTTCGAATCATCAAATCGTCGTTAGTTTTGGTCAAAAGCGAGCACGCACTGCATCCACTTTGCAAACAGCTCTCTCATACCCAACTATTCGTGAATGATATAATATACACATTCAACCGATATCTTTACAGTGCCTGCTGTCTTAAACAACTTCACTTTATGGCAATCCGAAATTATTTTGCCGTTTTTTTGATATTTTCTTCGGTAATTACTACCTTTGGGCGTCCATGTTCACCGTCTTCGGTGCTTATTTCGCCACGTTCAAACTTAGCAAAGCACTTTTCAACTTTTAATTTCGCTGATGCAGAGTCTAGAAATATTTATCAATCCAAATCATGGCTTCAACAGTCTGGTTTTCCTTCAAAAAGCAATGTTTTATTAATACACGAAATTCCTTTTTACTAATTTTTTTTGTAAACTAACACAAGTTGATTCACCCAAAATGCCATAACTCATCAACTAAGAACTCGACAACTGTCAAATTTAGGGCTGAAAGTTAGGGATGACTAAAAATTGTAAAAATTATATGGATTTAATTTTAGTAGCGCCATCTGTGTAATAGACCAGGGACTTTTGAAGTGACCTGTTCCTTTGCGTTTCACTCTTTTTTAACCCTGGCTGGAATGTCTACTCTTCGTGCCTGTTAAGAAACTTACTAAAACTGCAGGTGAATGCCTCGAGATATAAGTATTTATTTAGAAATGTGCTTAAATTGCATAAGTCGACTTAAGTTACTTAAACAAATTTGAGTTAGCTCGACGAAATTATTCGAGACTCGAAGTGAGATGTTGTCTGAAACACTACTATGTAATCGAAAACTTCAAGTTATATACAAATAAATTGAATTTATTTCTTCTAATTTCTGTTTGAACTCATTCAAGCTATTTTAGCTTAAGTCGACTTAAACTATTTTGACATAAAACCAATTACATACAAGTATACATACATATTTTTCTTCAAACATCAACTCTGCCTGCTTTTAATCACTTCAGTAGAAGAGTTCGAATTAAATTGAATTTATATTTATTGGTAATCCGTAAATTGTACGATCTCACTTAGCGGTCGATAATTAAATGTAAGCAACTGGTGAATGGCGCAAGTCGAGTGTCAAAACTGTACGTACACTTTACACAAGTACTGTATGTATGCGCAGATGCTTGTTGTTGCGCGCGTAACATGCAATTCCGTTTGTTGCAAAAACGCGCCACTCTAAAGTAAATCGATGAATTAAAAATGCATTTTTCGAAAATAGGCGCAAAGCCGCAATAAACACGTAGACACACATACGCACACAAGTGCGCAAGTGCGCGCGTATGCGCAGATATGGCGGCCCCCGGCGGCGTATGAGCAACCAGCGCGTACTTGTAAACGTCGTGTTTTTTGTTGTTGTTGCTGTTGTTGCCACCAAGCGCTGGCGATTGTAATTTAGCGCAACACTTTCTAATGACGCCTCGCGGTCAAGCGATAATGGATTTGGCCAGTAGACGCGAATGCGCGCCACCACGCCGAAGTCACTGCTAAATTGGAGAATGCGCTAAACGAGCGCGCTGGCGAATTGCCTTATTGGCGCATGTGCAAGCGGCTATATTTTGTCTACGTACATGTGCTGCACGTTCACTGTTTGCTATTTTTCAACATTTTGTTGTTGTTGTTGTTGCTGTTGCTGTTGTTGTCGACTAGTTATTCTTTTGGTCAACAAATTTGTGCGCTCTAAATTAAAATGCCAGTGCCAACAGCATCGTGAGCATTAACAATAGCCGCCGCCGCCAGCCAACTACCTACCATACAAGCAGCCAACAAGTACAACAACAACAGCAACAACAGAAAAGACTGTAGTCAACAATAATGTGCGAGTCAAACTGATATTTAGCTTCTGTCTTCTATCTGAGCCACGAGATCAAAGTGTTTACGTTCATATACATTAGCGCTTGGTTGTGAGCGTGTGTGTATGCGCGCGTGTACATAAATAATTCTATGTAGGTGCTCTTATAAGTAATTACAGTTTATGCCCTCCTATGTGGTCATGAAGCCATCATTGCTCCACACACACACACACACACGACGGCTACGACGTAGCTGGAGCGCCGCGCTTGGAGTAGCTCATTCACATTCCTGAACGCTCGCCGCATCGTAATTTAGGCAAGCTCTATTGATTCTTGGACGCGCGATTCGGTGGCATTACAGCGTCAAGGCTATTATTATGTGTCTACATGTAAGTGGGTATATGCGCGCTGGCACAGAAGCGCAGGCGCGCCACTCGTCGCGTACTTACTCTATGGTTTGCCGCGCGCCACATGCCGCGGCCGCCTTCAATGGCTGCGCACAGTAGCACATATGCCGCGGCATGCGGTAGCCAACACTGCAGGCATTCAAGGACGCGCACACCATACAAATAACAATAACAACAACAACAGTGCAGCACAAATGATGTCCACAATGCTGCGCGGCGCGTCGCGTGGTTGTGCTGCGCTCAATTTCCTGGAGGATGTAAAATAGTAAGCACTACAATATTGGTCGCTATGTAATTTCTTACCTCTTTGCGTTTGTTGTTGTTTTGGCTATTTCATTATATGTTGGCTACCGCATGACGCATTCCACATGCCTGCCTGGAACGCGCGCCGCAGATAATGGCTCGTTCTAGTTGCATTTACTCGCCCGTGCGGCGGTGTGTGTGTGTGTGTTGCCCTGTGCCTCGTACTAGTTACTTTGATTGCGGGTTGCCGCAAATGCTGGTTGTTGTTGCAGGTAATTGCATGGCATTTGCCGATATTTCAACGCAATTCATCTGTTCATTAATCGGCTGCTGCTTTTGTTTATAAATAAATATCAACGAGTGAAGCCACAATGGAACGAGCGAGCGAACAGGTTGCTGCGGGGTTTATTGGTGTTTTGTAATATTTCTTTCATAATCACTATTCTTCGCTTATGAATATTGAGTTAAATCTCTTAGTAGGACCATAAGTGAGGTGAGGCCATTAATAATAATAATATTTTTTGTATTTAACTCACTGAGGTGTTTAAAATACAAGAAGGCTACAAAACTACTTCCAAAAGAGAGTGCCACCCATTACGTGTTCCGCGCTTATGACAACAGTTCGGACCGTGTATATTTTTCAGCAATTTATTTTCTCCTTTGCACTTTTGTCTGGCCTACTTCTCAGCGCTGGTCAAGTTTCTTACTAGTTCTCTGAAGTCTTTCCAGCCAGCTTCTGTTGATAATATTGTTTAATCTTAACGCAAGCTCTAGATGGCTTTACAAGGCTCAGCTGAACACCATTTGAATATATAACACTTCCTTATAAATCTTTTTTCCATCCGATTTCTTAAGATAAAAGAATATCAAAAGAATTTCAAAGAATATATCATAACCAATAACGTTCTTTTTTTAGTTCTGGAATATTTTGTATTCAACCTCGGCTTGAGTTTTCGCTATAGCAGAGGTTCTGTGTCCGAAATTGTCTCTAGTGCTTAATCTCCTTGAAATTCGGCAGATTACCTTTAATCTGTTTTCAACTTTCTTCCAGTTTTTGTAAGGTTATCTCTATCTCGGAGCCATTCAGAGATCCTTTAACTTTAAGCTTTCAAATCTTTCTTCTTCCGTATACATTCATATCGCTGCCTTTAATATCATAGTCCATATCTCGAATTGCTAGAACGAGGTAAGTCTTAGTTTAGCTCAGTTAACTTTTTTATCTTTAAGTTCTACCTTTCCCGCTTTACCTCTAGAATTATTGTCTGGAGAAGCCGTATGATAAGAACTTAGACTTACCTCTCTTTGACGCCACTTTCGCAAAAGAAATTTATTGGCTAATTTTCAGCCGAATAGGACTCGTAGTTTTTTTGAACCGGTTGTGGTGGCAATTCTATCCACGAAGTTCAGAAAACTAGAAAATTTTGGGAATAAAAGATAAAAATGGTTTTTCCTCAGGTGTTCCGAAAATGGCTAACGGGGAAAAAGGACCGAGTTATTCTGCGTTAGATTTCGAGGTAATTGTTGGTGTCAATGCTGGTTCAAAGATAGACGAAATTATCTACGAATCGAAGTTTAGAATGTCAACGTCGCTTGATATCGAACGGTTTGGAGAGGTCGTTCTCGGTCCTGACAGAACTATTGGTGTTGCTCAATGTCAACTTGCACAACCATATTAGCATTGCGGGGATACCAAGTTCATATATAGCGCCAAAAAGAGACAGTTCTTTTTCGAGCAGTCGAATGTGTCGAACTTCCTTTCACAGCTATTTTCCTAAGATTTGGGCGCATTGTGAAAATCTGGTCGATTGTAGATTTTTCAGGTCTACAGACACACTGATAAGGTCTAATCAGTTTGTTGACAGTGGACTTAAGTCTTTCGCACAGTACACTCGATAGAATATGCGATGTGGAGGAGGCTTATCCACGGTAATTGGCGCAGATTGAATAGCTTGGCCGGCAATCCGTAGGTCACCGCCGCTTTGTTGTTCTTCAGACGGGTAATTGCTATTCGAACTTCTTCATGGTCGGGCAATGGTCAGCTTCTATTCAACTCTCGGTATCTATCCACAACATGTTCGATCTGGTTTGGGGGCTTTTCGATCCGGAGACAGCCAGGTAGCTCAGTCGATCATCCTCCATCCATTTCGGGATGTTTCCTCAAAGATATCTTCTTTGCGCAGCCTAAGCATAATGTCGCTAAAATACATATCTGATGTGGTCTGTCTTCCGGCTATATGTCCATCTATAGATCTGTAGCGGTTTTTTAGGTTCCAGTTGAAGTCGTTTCTTTGACTTTTTGTCATTTATTGAGGTTAAACCTTGACAAAATAAAGTTTGTCAGGCTAAAATATTCAAAGCTAGAACCCGAAAGCTTGTATTAGACTCTTTAATTCGTATTTTAAGGTTATATACATATGTAAGTTAAGTCAAGACATATCGGAAGCATGATGACTTCTGCTTCTTGTAGTATTCTTGAATTTATACAAGAATAACTGTTATTTTGTGGCATAATAACCTAAAACAACAAAGTCTGACAACCATGACTAGAGCTGGCTTAATGTTTTGCGCATGACGTAATCGCCACTTTCTATTGGCCACTTCGACTTTAGTCAATAGCTTAATGAATGAGAAACGGTGAATGTGACAAGCAATTCCAATTGGTGTCGAGAGTCGTTGTACAAATGTGCTCCCAACCAAATGGACTTCAATAGACACACATATGTACAACAACAACACGAAACATATTTACAATTAACACCAGGCAAGTGTTGGCCCCTCAGCGCCAGCTGCAACGGCATCAATGGCTTAAATGTTGATAATTTAAATCAAATTGTTGTTAAGTTGCTTATCCAGCTGTGCGGCGTCCAACGAACCGCCGGCAATACACGACAAGCAACGACCGGAGACCGATGATCGCTATGCAATTTTCAAATTGGCAATCTCTTTAATGAATTGTCGCCGTTTTGTGACGCTCATATACGCAATGCACACAACAACAACCACTGTAATAATAATACAATAACAACAATAATAAAACGAACAGCAATAGTAAAAGCAACAACAATTATTGTGGTATTTACAGGTGTACTCATATTGGGAATGAGGTAAACAAAAATCGCCACCAGCTGCTTTTAATGAGGAAATAGCCGAAACGCTTATTCCATCTGAGTAGCGTCTGGCGGCAATTTGGCCGCCGCATCGGATTAACCAATCATGGCAGTATCAATAAAAATGTCATCGTTTCACTTCGTTCACCTCGGCATTGCTTACTGCCTTGCTGGCGAGCGTTAGGCGATTAGCTTTTCCGACGCCGAAATCGCTCGTTGGCGCAGCAGGTGAAACAAAGTTTCCCGAGTGTCAATTGGAAATTCGCAAAATTCACATTCGCTGCTATTCGCATATGTTTCGGCGCGCTTCGCCGCCAAGCGTCGCTTTAAAGCGCGCCATTTGTTAGCTGTCCGTTTTGGCAAACATTAAACGAAAATGAAAAATTTGAGAATTACAAATTTGGTTGTAAATTAAAGTTTATTTTTTCTCGATTTTAATGATGAAGCAAGTGATGCAGGTGACATTGTAAGGTGAGTGGCATGATTGGGGTTGTGAATTAAAGAAACACATTTCTTGTAACAATTTCCATAACCGAATTCGGTAATTGTTATTTAATGGATTTATGGACGGATTGTCGTTTTTGGTAAAAAACTAATTGAAGACAGGGTTAACATGCTTACATAGTTTTTATGTGAATCACCGAAAGGGAAGAAATCTATCTTTATGTTCATTATATGGGGCTAAGGTTCATATGAACCGTTTCCATCCACATTTCTAACTGAACAACTTAAATAATCAAATTAAACTCGGACTGAAATAGTTGTTATAAATCACACCTTGTGAATACCGGTTAACAGTGTCCGACAACTTTCCGGCGATAAGGACGGTCTTAGCCTTCTTCGGAACAGGTTTACCTACTGAAGTCCACTATTACGACAATTTATTGATCTCTAGGGTGTTCCACGGTATGCACTTGTCGTGAACGGTAACGAAAGAATGCAAAACTCATTCGCTATTTCGAAGCGATCTCAGTCCGAGTTAAATTCGATCAGTTGGTGCATTTAGTATTAGTGAGTATGCTTCGATAACAAGTAGTTAAGTTAGAAATGTGGAAGAATTGGTCTTTATTATCCACTGGTTCATAAAATTGTTAAAGGCTTTGATTGCAATGGCCTTCAATGCCTTCAATGAATGACTTTTAAAGGCTATAATGGACTTATAGAGCATTTCCCGAGGTGGATTTTTCAGTCAGCAAGTCACAGGTAGCTAAATCATGCAAATACGAAGATTGCAGTTTCGTGTTTGGACAAAAAGTTCGCCACAATCATGCTAGAATATGATGATGCATTCAAGATTTTTGGTTCGAGTCTAGTATTAACACGTTTTATATCCAAAAAAATAACCAAAACAGTACTCAAAACAATAATCAAAAAAATAACCAAGATATTAACCAATAAAATAACTAAAACAATAACCAAAACAAAAATAATAACCAAAACAATAAGCAAAACATTAACGAAATCAATATCGAAAACAATAACCAAAAAACTAAACTAGCCAAAACAATAACCAAAACAAAAATAATAACCAAAATAATAACAAAAACAATAACAATAATAATAACCAAAACAATATCAAAAATAATAACTAAAACAATAACCAAAATAATAACCAAAACTATAACCAAAAAAAGAACTAAAATAATAACCAAAACAGTAACCAAAACAATAACCAAAATAATGACTAAAATAATAACCAAAATATTAACCAAAACAATAACCAAAAAAAAAATAACTAAAACAATAACCAAAACATTAACAAAAACAATAACCAAAACAATATCGAAAACAATAACCAAAAAACTAAACTAACTTAAACAATAATCAAAACGAAAACAATAACCAAAACAAAAATAATAACCAAAATTATGACTAAAACAATAATAATAACCAAAACTATAACCAAAAAATAACTAAAACAATAACCAAAACATTAACAAAAACAATAACCAAAACAATATCGAAAACAATAACCAAAACAATAACCAAAAAAATAACTAAAACAATAGCCAAAACAAAAACAGTAACAAAAATAATAATCAAAACAATATCGAAAACAATAACCAAAACAATAACCAAAAAAATAACTAAAACAATAGCCAAAACAAAAACAGTAATCAAAACAGTAACAAAAATAATAATCAAAACAATAACAAAAATAATAACTAAAACAATAACCAAAACATTAACAAAAACCATAACCAAAACAATATCGAAAACAATAACCAAAACAATAACAAAAACAATAATCAAAATAGTAGCCAAAACAAAAACAGTAATCAAAACAGTAACAAAAATAATAACTAAAACAATAACCAAACGAATAAGTAAAAGGACACCCAAAACAATAACCAAAATGTATTGAGCCGATCCATAAGAGATGTTGGGATCATTTGCTATATCTCTGATGCCAATATGACGATTTCCAAGCACTGTTTCTTCAACTTTTCGTCATTAACAGAGGTGGATGGTCAACTTGCTTTAGGCAAGCTTTCGATGACTTCACGACATTCACTGAACACTTTGTATCACTCAAATAATTAAGATTGTATGCTTGTGATAAAGGATGTACCCCCAAAAAAATGTTCAACGATTCCGTAATCATGATTCCAATGGAAACACAAAACCTTAAGCGAACTGCTATTAATTTTTTTTTGTAAAAATCGCCAGCCAAGCTTTTCTTCTCGTAAACCAACAGCTGCGAATCTAGGGAAAAATATGGTTGAATCTGTTAAAGCGAGGCGTTTCAATGGAATAGTCCGGGTTAAATCTGATTAGACGTAATTCAATATTTCTAGCATTATTTCGAATTATTTTGTAATTATTTGTGGTTTTGAAAACTACTTGTATCATTATATGGGAGGCCGGTTTTATATGTTTGGGCAATATTGATTAAAGGAGTCAGATGTAATGTTATTTTCCGAAAAGTTTGTGAGATTTGTGGCTTGAACTTTTGGTTTGAGGGATAAAAAAACATTCCAGAAATAATTTGAACCAATGCTACTGAGTTGACAGTCCTTGGAAAGTAGGAAAGTAAAATTCCAGCGGTATAATGACTTCTTTACTCGCTTCGTAATATATCTTTAAAGGCTAAGCTCCAGGTATTACATTTTATCAAAAGGTTCAAGTTGTGGGCTTATCGATAAGAATAGAGGAACGTCTAGTTTTGTAGCACCGAGTAAATAAAACCATTTAAATTTTACTGACTTAATGGTAAAGCCGCTTCTATTCGCCCAGTTGGATACCACGCCGTAGTGCTCTTAGATTAGCATGTATACGGTAGTTAGACATTTTCTTTTACCATAAGAGAAACGTTGTCCGCACAGGCAATCACCCGCCAGCCTCGTTCTCCGAGCTCTGTAAGCAGGTTATTAACGAACAGTGAGTCAAGTATTTCAACCTGCGGTTTGCTGTCTCACAATTATAATCGGTTGACTTGGTCTGCTAACCATCCTACCAAGAGTAGCCTAAAACCTTACCCTTACTGGTGCAAAAGTATGTTAGCTATGAGTAACATTCTAAATATCTATACGGATGGCACGGAAGTGGACGATGCAGTTGATACTGGAATTACTGTCCCGAGTTAAGCATAAGGCAACCTTTTAAGTTGCCGGATCTTAATTGGCGTAGACACTGCTTACGCCGTTATAGCCCCGTTAACAACAGCGCGCCGGTTGCCGGATCACTGCAGTATATTTCAAATTGAGGTCTTTGCTAATGCGAAAGCCTCTAATGCAGCTGCAGGCAATTCCAAAATCAATAACTACGTAGACATCCAAGCAGCAATCAAGGCAGTAGCCTCTTGCCACATATCGCCCAGAAGTGTCTTGGGAAGCAGGGCAGCAGTAGAAAGTGTTGCCAGAAGTAAGCAACTTCACTTCTACTGGCCGCCAGGCCACAAAGGGATCGAGGACAATGAAATATTAGACGAGATTGCTAAGAATGGTGTACGGCTAACATCCGAAAACGTTATCAACATTAAAAAACCCATGACGATCTTCATAGAAGCATGCTAAATAAAATCAACAACCGATGGAACGAGCTTCCTGGGTGAAAAACTGGAAAAGTCATGTACAAAACGGTAGATCGGACGTACACAAAATTCTTATTGGCACTCGATAGAAGAGACTGTAGGAACATGATAGGTCACTGTCTGTTGGCGACACACGCTCGCAGGATGGGATTGACAGATCAATAAGACTGCAGGAAATGTTTAGAGCAGGTAACTGGTGTCCAGTGGATCATCTCTTCTGTAAGCGACAAGGGTCCCCACGGTGTGATACTATTAAAGTGAGAGTCTGTTAAAATTGGCGTCAAGCGTAGACATCCTAAAGCATGACTATTCTTGGACCTAGCAACTAAACTCCATCTGGTATCGCAAACGACGAAACTGGTCTATGCATGGCTTACTGGCCTTCCATATTAACCTAACCTAGCCCTAATCCCAAATTACAATAAAATGTGTGGTAACACCTACAAAACAAAAGATTAATATTTGCAATTATTAGAAAAATCGTATTTACGAAGTGTCACCTCGCAATACGAAAACAAACAAATGAGCAATACGAAGCAACAAAAAACGCCAATTTAAATGCCACACCATCCAAAGTCACAAGTGGCAAGAACTGAGGAAAAAAATTGCCATTAAATTAGTTATATGTTTTTTGTTGATTAAAAATAAAAAAAGGAAAATTAACATTCGATTCTCCATGCCGCATTGAGACACCACTACATTTGCACACACACACACACATACATACATACATATATATGAGTAATGCAATGAACTAGTGACACTTGCTGCAAAAGCCAATCCGCATGAAGATAATGTAAAGTAATAATTGCAACAATAATAGCAACAACAGCTGGCTTGATGCAATGCATCGTCGTGCGAATAGACATTCACACACACACATCCAAATACACTGCATACATACAACAACAGCGACAGCGACTAAATTAATCCACCATTAGTTGCTATCGACGGCAACAACAACAGTAACAAAACAAAACACAAGCATTCGACAGCTTCGACAACGGCGTATGACATGCTCATGTGTACTCACATGTGTGTATGTATGTGTTTGTATATGTGTGTTTATATAAAATAAATATCAGAAAGTGAGTAGCTAAAATAACTTAAATAACAATAAACCTCAATAGATTGCATCGGAAATAAACGCTCGATAGCTAAGCGTTGTGAAAAAGTATAGAAATGCATTGTGACAAAAAAGTACCCGGAAATTGTATTTCCAAGTGTTGGAGAGTTGGCAAGAGAGCTCGACAACTCTCGCGAGTCCGTTCCAATGATTTTGGTGAATATTTTGGGTAGGAAACGCGTCCCTGCTCGACTCATCGCGATAAATCTGAATTTTTTCAAAAAGAGTTCCGTAAACAGTTAACTTTGGACATGCTTTATCGTGCGAATTCCGATCCCACATTCATGGAGACCAATATAACCGCCAAAGAGACGTGGATTTATGAGTTTGACATGCCAACAAGTCAACAATCATCTGAATGGAGGGGAAAAACGAGCTTAAGCCAAAAAAAACTACGCGGTCATTGCAAAAAGTGCATCGAGGACTGGAAAAATCGTTTTCTTAAGTGTATATGGCGGTGATTATTTTGAAGGCGACAAAATAAATATTGATTAAATAGTAATATTAAACATTTTGCGTCTTATTTACTATTTACGGGTACTTTTTTGTCACAATGTATACTCTGTCATATAAAAACGTGACTCTTTTATACTAGAGAATGCTTTTCTGGCAGAAAAGTGGGGTCTCCTTAGATTATTCATGCCAAAACTGAGCTTTTGTTGCTGTCGTGGAGTTGGAAATTTGGTGAGAAAAAAGAAATGCGTCTGGAAAACGGGTGTTGGTGTTGTTTTTGTTGTAATATCAGCCTAAAACAGTCAAAAAATTCTGGCAGGTACTGCTGAAATTACAGTCTTTGAGTTTATATACATGGAACTAACTGTTGTAGGAAAGGGATTGAGCATTCTTGTAAAATGGAGGGGCACACATCGTGTGAAAATAAATAAAAAAAAGTATTTTATTTATATCATATTTCGATTGGTTGTACCTATAAAAGTAACATACTAAACTTTTTATGGGATACCTCAAATAGTTTCTGTTTTAGAAGACTGTAATTTAAGTTTTCTAAACAGTAACCGCTCAGTTCAATCAACTTCATCAGTTTCCCTTTAAAAGCGTTTTTCTCAAAACTGTATTTTTCAAATCTACTTTAGTGATTCCTCGGAGGTAATCCGATATTTTTAAAATTTTTTCTTCGTATTCCGTATATCGTTCTCCAAAAACGACCAGTCAAATTCTACTTTTTTCAAACGCTTCTTTTTTTTACTTTTTTTTTTACTTTTTTGTAAATTTTTTTTTCTACAATATCTTCTGGAAAAAGATTTTTTAACCGTTCATTCACGAAGAATGATGAAATTAAATCTCTTTTTTTACCTCCGTCCGAAAAAAACCCGAATTGTTTTTTTTCACAAATATTGTATATAAATCTCATTACTCAAATACCCTGAAATTGTAAAATAATTCATAAAATAGTTTTTCCGAAAAACTTCTTTTTTTAGTTGTCACGCTTAGTGTGCCCCTTAAACTATTTGCTGATATTTGAACTCCGACAGCCTAATAACAAATCTGAGTCTAATTAACGTAAATACCGAGCTGGAAGTATACATTCTCTTTGGCCGAAATGCGATTAACTTCAAAAAACATCGTAGGGATTCCATTTCACCTTTTTCGTATATTTAGATAGGCTCTGTTAACATATATCCATCTTGGCAAACGTATCGCTTAAATACCTAACAATCTTCTAATTCTGTAGCTAAAAATTCCATTATCTTCACCACTTTAGAATCTACAATTTATCTGTGAACTTGGCTGTAATATAAAATAAATAAAAAAAAACCGCACGGACAAAAAAATATCGCCATTAAAATACTCAAAACATTAACCAAAATGTGATCAGTCGATCCTTAGAGATGTTGAAATGCTCTGCTATATACTATATATATCTCTGATGCTAACATGTTTGGATGTTATCGTCCTTAACAGAGGAGGATGGTGCATGAGGTAAATTTTTGATGACCTCACGATCTTCATTGAATACTTTTTACCAACCAAGTACCTTTATTGATTATAGGGTATAATCTCCAAAACACTCCTTCAATGATTTCGTAATCGTGATTCTATCGGAAATCTTTAAAGCACAGAGCAACTTTCGCTAGAAACGATAGGCAATGAAATTTTCGAAAGTTTTGACAGACGGATCAGGATGAGATGTAACGCCTTAGGGACATGCCAAGATCATGTGAAGGGAGTAAAGGGAAAACATGCATACTTTCTACTGACACGTTCTCGAAAAGACTGCAGGATGGTAGTTGGCTTAGTCAAAGGTCACAATTTACTGGCATCAAATGCGAGACATAAGGAAGTAAAAAGTGTAGGGAATTAAAAGGAGAGAGACGCTTGAGCACCTCCTCTGTTTATGTCCGGTCTTATCTAGAACTCGACTTAGGTATCTAGAAGCTTCACAGTTCAAAGGATTAACAGCCAGCCAGTAAAACATAGACTTTACTTAAAAATATGAACATTAATATACATCCTCTATATTGTAGATTAATGATAGACCCTCTCACCTGGCCTCCAAAATAATGAAAGATAGTTGGCATCTGAAGATTGTATATACTGCAATATGTTCATTTTGACTCGAGATGTAGTATATACTTCTAAGAGCTTTTTCGGTATTATTATGCATGGGTTCCGTTTCGATTTTTAGCTTTGGAAGATATTCGAGAAGTTACTCTTAAATAAGTGAACTGATTGTAGGCGGTTGCGTAAGCCTTCTAAAATTGATTTCTTTGGACTAACTTATTAGGCCGCCCATTATTACTATCTAGATTTCTCCACTTTATAATGGATTTACTGACATTCAACACTTAGATTCGAGCGAATATCTTTCGGAGTTATCCGAAAAGCTCTCGGTTTTGGCTGTGATCTAGCTCAGGAACTTGATCAGAAATTTGAACCAAGATTATTCAAATTATTTTTAGATTCATTATATGAATACTTATCAATAACTCCGCAGACACCAAACTTTGATTCGTAGTTACCACAGTTAACTAGAGAAGTAGTCACTTCAGCTACATATCTGACGAAATCAAGCTTTGATTTGTATTGTCCGGTGAGCTTCAGTTTTTTCTCTGAAATTCCTTGATAAGTTGAATGTTTTAATATAAATACTCTACCTTGAGCTGGTTGTCGAAGCTCTGATAACAGTGCTCTCCACCAGAAGTCTCAAACGTATGGTAAGCTCTTCTCTTCTTCTCACTGGGTACATGAAATTCATCAGTGTTTTATCTAAGAAATTTTGGCTCCGAAAAGTATCTACTTGTATATTATGGGACGTTGGATATTTTGTGTTTAAATTAACTTAATCGGAGCCTCGATAACAATATACTAACCATAATTTGTATATGTAGTTTTCGAAAGAAACTTATCGCACAGAATGTGGAAACCCAAAATACTTTAAAAATAAACACACTACGTGTGCTCCACACCCTACAGCCAGCGCGGAGACTGCGCACCCCACGCGGCTTCTGCGCGTGCATCCGACCAAGCGCCGCATCGTCGGTCGTCGGTTGTCGATTAAGCGTCGCCGCTTGATTAGCGCACATGGAAGTCATACAATCAACTGACTGTGTAGTTTTTATTGCATTTTTTTTTTGGAAATAATAAAGCTAAAACCTACGGTGGTGCTACGCCCGGCGCTGCGTCAATGCCAACGCTAATGGTTTGCCAGAAAACAACAACATAGCCCTTGCCGCGCGTCTGTAGCGTGCGCGGCAAATAAACGACACGATTTGTTAGCGATTTGACTAAATAATAAACTTGGGCGTTTGCCATCAACTCAACTCCACACACCGCATCAAGTTAGGGCGCAGACGCTATATAACTAAGGCGGAGCGTGCAGCTGAGCCGCACTCAGCTGTGTTGAGCGATCGAATCTGATCGTGTGACTCAACAACCCACAGCGCGATTTGACTTTAATTAATGCATTCAAACCATTTATGTAAATTGCGGGAAATAATTTATCACCCATCGATCGTTTGATTCAATTGAATCAGCATCGAATGTGCAGCGAAATATGTGCGCGCGTTTCGTACCCACTAACCTAATAGTTGGTAGTATTGAACGGCGTTAGGGGCGCGCACGGCAACGCAGCGCTTTTTACGATTCCAAATGATGCGGCGCGCCGTAATGTTGACGCGGCGCGAGGCAGCAGAGAGAGGTGTATGTGCTACGCTTGGCGACGCAGCGCTCTTTATGGTCTCAAATGATGCGGCGCGCCATAATGTTGTCGCGGCGCGAGGCTGCGAAGAGAAATGTATTTGCGGCGCAGCCGCCAATCGTTGGTGTAGGCGAAGCATGCAATATTGTGATGCGATTGACACCCACACAAAGAGACGCGCTCACAAATGCAAACAGGCGGCAGCGATTGGTAGACGCGCGCACAAACCTCGCATGGCTCACTGTGCGCGCGCTCCCCTACAGTCAATTGTCTTTTAGTTGTAATTTGTACTCAAGCAGTGTTATGAGCAGCACAAACATATTGACTTGGAAAAGTTGGAAGAGGGGGAACATAATGTTACTTTGTCTCTCCCTCAGCAGCGGCACAAAGAGGCACTTCATAACTGGGCCATTTGTTGTAATTTATTTCGACTTACATTGAGTGCCATTGACTGCCTCATATCGTAACACCCCCACAAATTATGTACGTACATATGTATGTATGTGTGTAGGCAAGTTCACAAGGCTTGTTAAGCAAAGTAGTATTTATGTTAAACAGATTAGTGGCGAATAAATTCAAGCGTCTTATTAGTTATTTGTTAAATGTTATTCCCATAACGATCACTTTAATGTCTCTTAGTTGCTAATAATGAAAACGAAACATAAAAAACATAAAAAGTAGATTTGTATAAATTATGGTTAGATAAAGAATCGATTTGTAAAATTTTGTCAGTGCGAATGCGTTTCTGACATGCTAACGGCATAATTGAATAACGGTAGTGGTAGAGTAGGGGAAATTTATGACGATAAATGCAGTGCTAGGGTGGGTGGGATAAAAATGCTGGTGTAAACATTCGCAAAGCGAAAATTGGTATAAATTGTAATTATAATCAGGTGGCAGCGTCAAAAAATTTTATTTTTGTAATAACTTATTCTTAGAGAGCGCAAATTTCTCGCTTTATGTTACAGTTTTGTAAATAGTTATTTAGGAACTTGATAAATATGGCAACTCTGTTCAGACAGATATTGCGAACATTACTTGTTGAAGCAATTATAGTAACCAAACGCAGAAATTTCAACTTTTCATTCTTGGAGAGTTGTTAAAAGTTATTTAGAACTTGATAAATATGGCAACTCTGTTCAGACGAATATTGCAAAATATACTTTTTGAACCATTTATAGTTTTAAAATGCGGAAATTTCAACTTTTCATAATTAGATAGATATTAATATTTATTTAGGAACTTGATAAACGTGGCAACTCTATTCAGACAAATAATGCAAGAATTATTTTTTGAAGAATTTATAGTTTTAAAACCTAGATATTTCAAATTTTCATTCTTATGGCGCACAAATTTTTTGTATAAGCCTTTTTTAATTTTATACATGTGGCAACTCTGCAAAAAAAAAATTTAAACAAAACTCTTTAATGTATTTAGCTGCTTTTTCTGCCGAATTTTCAACTTTTTAGTAGACATTTTAAATATATTTCCAGCTGGCAACACCGTAAAATAAGAAAGCAACTTAATCAAATTAAATTTGTGTAATAACACATCTAAAAGAGTACTCATTTCTTCTTTTGTGTTTTTTTTGCATTCTATTAACTATCTTTTGCTGATAATTATTTAATTTGTAATAAAAGTGGCAACCTTGGTCTAGCCAATATTAAAATCTAAACTCTTGGAAATATTCAAAATTTTAAACTGTCAAATATTGTTGCATTATTTTTTGCTAATAATTATTATTTAATTTGTAATAAAAGTGGCAACCTTGCTCTAGCCAATATTAAAATCTAAACTCTTGCAAATCTTCAAAATTTTATACTGTCAAATATTGTTGCAGTAATTTTAATTTTTTTGCCAACAAGTTTTTTACATTTTAGATAAAAGTGGCAACTCCGCTTTAACTATTTAATAGCGAAAAATTATTTCTTTGAACTCTGAAAACTTTTGACTGCCAAATATTATTGCATTATTTTCATTTTTTTAGACACTTCTCATATTTATAAAATATGGCAACCCTGATCTAATTATTTAACTCCAAACGCTTTCAAATCTTCATATTTGCTCATGAAAAATTCTATTGCATTCTTTAATTTTGTGTTATAAACTGTTTACATACATATTTAATAAAGATGGCAACCCTGCTCTGACCAATATTAAAATTTACATGCTTAGAATCTTCAACGATTTATACTGTCAAAAATTATGCTATTATATTAAATTTTCATAGACACTTTTCATATTTAATAAAGGTGGCAACCCTGGTCTCACCAATAGTGAGATCACAACTCTTAAAAATCTTTAAATATTTTACTTTTAAAATTTCTTGCATTTTTTTAATTTTTTTGTTATAGATTCTTCATTTATTTAATAAAGGTGGCAAACCTTGCTTTAACCAATATTAAAATTTAATTTCTTAGAAATCGTCTATGTTGTATACTGTCAAATCTGCATTTTTTCCTTACTCTCCAGCGGATTTTACCAGATTTTTAGGTGGCAACTCTATAAAATTTTAAAATGCTTACATTAACAAGCTTGAAGGTGGCCACACCGTAAATTCATATGTTTTTAATCATACTTAATTGCAAACATAACTCTCTTTTTAAGTGTAAGTATCCATTTAAGAAGGTCTCATAGAAATAGTTTTCTATATTAAATACATGTGGCAACATTGTATAATTAATTTATTTATAACACTTCCTTACTTATTGTTTTCAGTTACATTTTATTATTAATTTTCAACTTATGTTTAATTAATTTTTTTTTTTATTTATGTCAGGTGGCAACTATTGAAGAATTATTTAAAATTAAAAAACAGAAGGAAAGATTTACCACACCTTTTTAGCACACAGTGTTGAAAATTTTATTTTTTTGTTTAATTTAAAAAATTATAATTGATTTTAGGTAGCAACTCTACAAAATTTTATGTGGTGGGGAAAGCGTGACATCAGATATGAGAAGATGCCGCTGCTATAGAGAGTTGCAACATACAAAATACCATGCAATGACACAAAATACTAGAAGATGGGTTAGGTTCCCAACCCTCCCTTAATTTTAAAGCACGAAATATTTAAGATCCTCTTCTATAGTATCCGGCGGAATTCAAAGTCTGTAAGGATTTCCGTTCCGTTCTTCACTTGACTTTTTCTTTCATATATTACCTCGAGTTCAGTAGGCCCGTTTGTTGACCTTTCGACGAAAGAATTAGTCCGAAGTAGTTTAGTCCAGAGATACATATATTCAATGATACCTATGAATTATTTTCCTAAAATTTTCTACTTTTCGTAAGAAAATATGATTTACTGGTCGTTTTGGTGAAAATTATGGTCATTGTTGCTTATGAAATGACTTTTCCTAGGTCGCATTTAGAATCTCATTCTCCAAAATGTGGCAAGTTTAAGACTATTTGTTTCTGAAATTTTTTGTATATTACCCTTATGACGAATAGTCGTTCCGGAGGTCGAAATTCTGTCCAATTTATTCTTTCACGCTTGCTTTAAGTTCTAAGGATTGAAACTGCCAAGACATCATCAGCGGATACCGTACTTCATATGAGATTGCCAGGGATGGCAATCAAGTGGTGACATTTTAAATGAAAGAGCTCAAAAAGGTCTCAGAGGCCTTTTCCTCGAGCTTGCGTGTACGTATATCTGACCAAAATTAGTTATGAAAGAGCCAAGGAAAGAATCTACACACAGCCTTAAAAGTATCGGTATCTAGCCGAATCATAACTGCCAACAAAAATTTCCATACGAAGACAACAAAGTTTAATAAGTAATAAATTTCACGGGGCTCGCCTCCACGATTTTCCTATGGAACTCCACAAGAAGAGCCGTTAAAGTAAATAAAGAGTATCGCTACTTTAGAGTGCATTAGTATCGATTGCATAATAATTATTGATTCAATTAAAAATGCATTACCAAACGGCTGACCATTTAGCCTCCAGACGAGTAGTAAATATCAGCAAATATTGTTGCCAAACTTTTCGGTGGACGACGCCGCCACCAAAGAGTTTATCCATATTGAGCGGCGTCTTTACGGCCGAATACAAAGGTAATCACTTGCCACACTCAACCGCCGGCAGGCATACGGACACCTTTCGCATAACGGCGTTGGCGCCGGCGACGTCATGCAACGCCCTCCATTACGGATGGCATTTACCGATGGTCGATTGCATTTATGGAGGCCGCCTACCGCGGAACTCTATGACCATAGCGCGCACAGCTGATTTGATTGCGCCTTCCCGTTGATAGAAATTGCAACGGTTCGCAGCTGCGGCATCTTTCGGCCGAAATGGCAAAAGGTTAATACCTGAATTAACGGCAGCATTTTTCTTTTTGGCGCGCCAAGCAGCATTGCCGACGGGCCGCCAAGTGATCGTGGCGCTTCGGGGACGCACATTTTGTCATAAATTAATTAATCGTTTGCGCAGCGCGACACTTTGGCCACAAAAGAGTCGTGTGAACTTTATTTCGATTGTCGATCAGCACTTAATGGCAACACTCCTGTGTGGAAAATTTACGTAGAGGACTGAGATAAGAGCAAAGGTGTGGAAGGTTCGTAGGAATTTCGTAAGAGAAATTTATGCTTGTTAGGGATTGTGGTATGGTGGTATCTTATTGTCTAAGTCTTTTCTCGCAATCCTTGCATTCGAACTCAATATTCTTTATGTGGTGAATCAGTACACAACACAGTTTATTTCCACCACGCCGCATATAATGACTTTAGCAAGGAAATCAACCCGGCTGTTATTTCATTTGTCAAAGTGGCGAATAATTAAGGGTTGTTTTAGTGCTAAAAAGAGTTGAGTTAGTCAGTTATCCTTTTTCTATTGAATTCACCAGTCATCAAGTGGTGTATATGTGTAGAAATGGAAACAGAAGAAAACATAGAACTGTGTGGTGAAGTCTTTTTATCCTGCCTATTACCTCTAGCAAAAGCAATCACTGGGTTGCTGTCCTTACTGTTGGTATGGTTAATAATTTAAGGGTTGGTTTCTGTTCATGTACTAAAAAGAGTTGAATTAGGTAAGTTTATTACATAAAAGGGATATTTACGGACATTTTTCAAGGATACGATTTAATTTTGGTTGTTGAAATGGGTGTTTGAGCTTTGAGCATTGAGATTATAGAGTTTTAGAACTGCTGGTTTGAACAAAGTATTGTAATTATATAGTATATTATAGTAACATTGCAAAATAACTTGTGTAAGATTTTGAGACAAAAATATTAGACTTTTTCCTTGAAACTTTTGCCTCTAACTCTGTCAAAGACATTGCTTATTTGAAACTTTTCCCCCGACTTCCACTGCCACCAATTTCTTTTCTTGCGTAGGCAGTAAGGTTTGCTTCCAGAAACTTAGTAAAGGATCCATATATCATATGAAAAAATTAAATCTGAATCCATTTCAATCAGTCGGTCTCATACTAGTGACCCATTAACCCCCGTAAACGACAATATCGTCGGGAAAATAAAAAAAAAAGCGAAAAAAATAAAAGCGAAAATGTATTTAATAATTGGTTTGCTTGCGTTAATTCAAATGATCTTGTATTTGAGGTAGTCGTATCTAAAGAATACTCCGCAGACTCCATTTCATGTACGGTAGTAAAGTTTCAAAATTTTTAATTTTCTTATTATAGTAAAGCTGTCCCAAATGGGAGACATCCGTCTGCAACCGGTGGATACAGTGAAATATTCGGGTCTCGTCCTGGTTAGGAAGCTTTCATGGAAGCCGAATATCGAAGAGAGAGCAAAAAAGGCATCGATTGCTGTAGAGAAGACACTCGCAAAAGTTTGGCTCTACGACACCATAGTCAAGTCTATTATGTTTTATGGAGTCTTTATGTCTCGCGGAGGGTTCTTAAAAAGACCACACTTGCAAAGAAACTCGAGAGTGTTCAACGGGCGACGCTCATCAGCATGTGTCGGGTACTAAGGTCCCTTTCAACCATAGCACTTAACGCCATCTTGCACATAGTGCCCGTAAACATCGTCGGAAGGTGTATGGCTGCGAAATTTGTTATCAGACTCAGAGAATTTGGGTTCCTAAAAAAACACGTGTCTGAACACTAAGAAATACTCACACACATTGACTTCACACCGGGTTACTTGGATCACGGTGTCGCCAAATCGAACTCTGGCGGCTCCTTATATCCGCGACGGAGTTATGGGTCGGAAGAGGGTCAAAGCTAAAGGATAAAGTTGGAAGAGGGGTTTACCCTCAGGAACTCTCTATCAACTATAGCTTCAGACTTTCTAACTATAGTAATGTTTTCCAAGCCGAGGTTGCAGCCATTAAGGCAGTAGTAAATTCAATGGCCTGGAGTCCTACTTCAGAAAAGTGACCATCCACTCAGATAGCAGGGCGGCGATATTACTAGATAGCTGGGTCTCGTGGGAGCTTTTCCAGCGCTGGGCCACTAACAGTACATGCGCTGTCGCATAGCTTCAGACATCCCACCGAATTGGCGTGAATGGATATTAAATGTCTATTAAAGAGACAAAGATGTTATAGAAATACATATTTGAGTCTCGGTGGAGTCAATCCTTCACTTGCTGGGTACAGGGTGGTTCAGAGAGAACATAATAGAGTCAGGAATTTTACTCTTGCTGGTTTCCCAAAAGACCCCTTAAAGGATTAGATGCGTTGTCTGACATCCACCCTTCCTACCTACCCACCTATTGAAGTGATTGGTTGATCATTAGGTCAGGTTGCTCAGTTAGTTTCTTCAAAGTCTGAAATGGAATTTGCTACGTCTTCTATCTTGGATTTCTGCGCTGGATTTCATGAATCAAGTGATAATTGTTACGAACGTTTCGTGGGAATTCTTATAGAGTTCGATTAATTACTGAAATTAAGTTCGTAAGCCGTTGCGAGATCAGTAGCTGGAGGGGTAGCAGTCAATAATTTGTATCTATCCTCCTATACCTCAATCTACTTAAGTCATCAGCGGCTTTTACTGCTTAAAACTAAATTATTACCCACAAAACTCAAATTACCCGTCGATGTAATTTGAATCAATCTGCATCCAGAACAACGACTGGGTGGTCCAAATGCTAAAGTTTCAATTAGCTTCGCATTAAGGCCACACAGCTTTGGCGCTTTGGTCTAAATTTTAATGCAAACATCGATTTTATCCGCAAACATGAATCCTCACACACACACCCAAACATGTGGTACATTTAGACACACAACGTTAGATAAGATAATTAAAAAAATAGTTTGCAGAGTCCGGTTCAAGATTTACGTTCGCCGATCGCACCAGTTCCGCAGCCAATCGCTCTCAAGGATAACACCTGCTGATTTTACAGGCTGCTGTCAGTGCGCCAAAGAATTGCTGCTCATATTTCACAGTTTTTAATGTCGAACGATGAGCGCACGAGAAGCAAAGACCATTTGCCGCACAAACTCACCGACACACATACACACACACAGACTTTGGTGCATTTGCAATCCGATATGCTGCAACGCTGATTTAAATGTGGCAAAGCTGGAGCAAAATGAAGGACTAAGCTGCATGCAACGTCGCCGCTGCAAGCTTCAAGCGCACATACATATATACTACACCGTTGGATGTGTGTCTGTATGTCGGCGCTGTCCGCTCGTCCGGCAAATTTATTAGTATTTTTATGTAAATTATGTGATTTGAATGGGAATTCATTTTTCTTTTATTGCCACTTGACGTTATCGGCCGCCAAAGTGGCTCAATCGCGATAACTTCATCTCGGTTGCCTCCGTCGTTGCGGCAGCCGCCATGCCAATCGGCGGCCACTCTGCCACTGTGCCACTGTAAATTTGCGCCAACGACTGGGTCAACAAGTGCCTGCTCGCCTTTGTACATACGTTTGCATTTTAATTGATTTTTAATGGAAATTCACTTATCTGATTGAAAATTTATGAAATGTTAATTATAGACCATGTGATGTGTGTTCTACAATACCATGGGCCATATACATACATATGTATGTATGTATCCACATATAACTATATATTTGTAGGTATGTCGGTATTTGGCGTACAATGTTAACAGTTGATCTACACGTACTTATCGCCATGCTAATTCTCTTATATAAAGGGGTGTCCATATATTATATTATTGTGGATTTGACTCAAGTGGGGGGTCTGCAACACTTTGTTAGGGACTTGTAATCAAAGTCTTTACTGCTCACAGTTATCGCCGCAGTTACGTCTAAGAAGTATCTAATCTAATTAATGGCAAACGGTGCACATAAAGGGTGATTCATTTCGAGGTTGCCTACCTTTTAACGAAAAAAAAAACACAGAAAATACAAATTTGTTGAGGAATATTTATTATCATTCGAAAGAACATTATTTGGCATTTATTTTTGAAGATTATCTCTTTCAAATGTTGGCCGCGGCTAGGTCTCAGATGGTCCATCCGAGCATTTCGACTCGTAACTTTCGAATAACACGCGTTATGTTTTGCTCCAAAGCTTGAATCGAAGCGGGATTGTCCGCATAGACTTTAGACTTTGCATATCCTCTCAGCAAGAAGTCTAAAGGTGTGATATTATGCGATCTTGGTGGTCAAGCGATTAGGACAAAACGTGAAGTTATCTGCTAATCGAAGTTTTCTCTCAATAAATCCATTGATTGATGCGATGTGTGGGAAGTGGCGCCGTCCTGTTGAAACCAAATGTCGCCGATATCACGAGTTTCAATTTCAAGTACCAAATAGTCGGTTATCATGCCGCGATAACGATCGGCATTGACGTTTAGGTTTTCACCGGCATGATTCTTGACGAAATATGGACCGATGATTCTACCGGCGCATAAACCTTACCAAACCCTTGTTTTTTTGGATCAAATGGCAGCTCTTGAATCTCTTCAAGTTGCTCTTTGTGCCAAATGCGGCAACAAAATTCGGCTCGAAAGCGTCGTATCTTCATGGAACTTTTCAAGAACCCATAGAGCGAAGCGATGTCGCTTAGGAAGGTCGTGCGGCTTAGGTTCTTGCTCAAGTTGTAATTTGTACACTTTCAATTTAAAATCTCGACGTAAAATGCGACGTTCCATACGACAGCTGCAAACGGCTCCGACTTGACTCTCCACAGTATTTTTGT
Source organism: Bactrocera tryoni (assembly GCF_016617805.1). Lineage (NCBI taxonomy): Eukaryota > Metazoa > Arthropoda > Insecta > Diptera > Tephritidae > Bactrocera > Bactrocera tryoni. The sequence continues at coordinate 22,779,837 of NC_052503.1, read as the reverse complement.
ATTTTCTCAGCTACGGCTGCTATATTTTTTTACTGCGTGATGGATCTGGTTTATATGGCCTAAGATATCGATGAAATAATGAAAACCGTTAAGTTCAACCAACATGTAAGCACTGTTTCGATTGCACAGGAGCTGAAATTTGCTCAAAAAACCGCTTGTAATCATTTGGGATAAGCCTGGATTTAAAAAGAAGTTCAATATATGGGTACGAGTGAACCCCAAATATCCTCAAGGACCAAATTTTCATCTGGCTGCTAAATCGCGGCAAAGTCGGTCAATTTCTGAAGCGGAATTTCATTGGTGACGCAAAGTGACTTACTTACGTCAACATCTAGCAAAAATAGTAATGATCGAATTGTGGAGAGTCGGCGCAAATCGAACCAGAATTGACGGTCAGAAAGGTTTCGATATGTGTGTGGTGCGATTGCTGGGAAATCATCTATTTTGAGTTACTCCCCTAACGCCAAACTCTTAACTCGGACTTTAGCTTTAAACGATTGGACCTTCTAAAGGAAGTAATCGCGCAGGAGTGCCCACTTTTGGCCAATAAGAGAGGAATTGTGTTCCATCAAGACAACGTGAGGCAGCACGGATCGATTTTGGACACTAGAGGCTCCGAAAAATATTTATCTCCCTACTGTGGATGAAATTTTCACCCAGGGTTCCATAGTCAAAGTCAGAAATACCACAGCTGAATCGAATTTTCCATGCACTTGTTAAAACCCTCGGCCGGAGTGGGCTTCAGTACCGTCAGCGAATCTTGTTTTTTTAATTTTCGGGTAAAATTTGGAGCACCATTTACTTAATTTTTGGACAGTTTCGACATCATACTTATAAGTACAAGCCTCATTACAAGCAATGAATGCATGTATGGTTCTCAGCTAAGTTGTCAACCATATCTTTTGTAGCCGCTACTCAACTGAGTTTTTGCAAAAGTTTCTGGTCCTTTGGTGAGAATCTAGCATTGAGACGCCAAAAAAGTTGAGTCGGTATATAGGAACAGTGATATCTTCTGTTTTCCAGCACTATTAATTTTACATAGATTATTGTCTACTCTTTTCTCCTTATCTAAGTCTCTAGTAGTCTCTATGACAGCGTTTTCTAAACGACTATTGTAATTGAATCTATAGACTCGAGGTGATTGTTTTTGGTTTGTAATCAAATACGCCATGAAATTCACATTCAATCCAATGTTATCTCATCATTATTATGAAATCATTGATTTTCATTTTTATTATTATTTTCCAAAGTTATTTTCTAAGCTTTAATCACCGATAACAAGCAAGCATAAACGCTAATCACCACACAAGGCGCATGTAAGACGGCAATCGAACGCTTTATTTATATGATAATAAATCTCGTGCGATAATTTTAAATGCATATTTAATACATTTATCTGGCCATTGGCAACATTTATTAACAATATCAACTGGTTGGCAATACAAAAGCGATCATTAATTCGACAAGCTTAGCATTTTTGTAGCAACTTAAAGCTGATCGAGCATAAAAACAACATAAATATTTTATTAAGTATAGTATATGTATATATATAATTTCCATATGAATTGTGACAAAGTCAAAATAGCATTTAAACGCTTAAACGCGCGTAGAGCGCGCTGACGGTGCGCGCGTCTGAAGGCGGACGGCTTTTGCATAGATCAACAACGGATCAATGAGATGGCGAATCGTTCGATAGACGCGACCACATTGCGCGCAGATAGCAACACGGCAACAGCAACTCAATGACGCCAGTGCCGCCCCGCTCCGCCCGTGCCGCAAGCTGTGCCGCATCGCAACAGTGAATGCCGGTGGAACGGCGCGCTCGAGCTCATCTAATCGCATCGCGTCGCATTCATTACGCTGTCAACGTGAGCACTTATGACGCGTTTACATTTGCACCTTGTTAATTAACGCGATTGCGAGCTGTTGTGAACGTGACACTTCCCATGTGGGCCCGTCTGCTTGTGCGCCGCTGAGCGCTTACCTGCCTAATGCGGCGGAGGCCTTCGAGCCAACACCGTGCCGCGGCTGGTTGTTGGAGTTGGTGGGTTGCTTGCTTGAATTGCTCGATTGTGAGCTTGCGATTGTATTGCGTTGTGGAAAGGTAAGGAAAGGCAAGCTCGAATGCATTGGTGGAGCTGGGTGGGTGGGATTAAAGGGGGCGTGCGCGCGCGGTACAAGTTGCGTGTGTTAGTATGTGCTTGCGTCTCAAGCAGCTCCATATAACAGTTTTGCTGTGTGAGTGGGGTTTTTGCTGTTGTTGTAGTGCAGTTGTCATTGCCTCAGGTGTTTGTGTTGTTGATGTCATTTGTAATTTTTCGGCATTACTTTCCAAAAGCGCGTAAAAGTTCGCGCCATACGTGTGTGCGCCTCCATGCGTTTGCTGTTGTCGTTGAGAACATGTGAAGTGCATGAATTTCCAGCTCACTGACGCCATACAATACGCCAGCTTTTATTCCCAAATCACTCTGCCCTTACTACAGATTTCATCGATTTTCTTTCAAAGCGTCTACAAAGCGCTTCAGCATGGATGGTACCATTCTCTTGTTGGCAGAGCAGAGACCAGCCGAATGCGTGCTGGTGTAAAAATTTAACAATTCGTGCACACGTCTGGCACAGTGGTTCGCACCATGTTGGAAGGTTACCTGAAAATTAGAAGTAATGCTGTGGTGAGGATGAAAAATGAACTTACCGTGCGTCGTTGACTTTTCTAGACTCCCTGTGTCTCGCTTTGAGAGCGATTGCCTACTGAAAGAATCTCGGATTCCTAGTCTCTACAGTTAGCCTGTCCTCTTTCGGACAATGTTGAATTTCGGACCACATTCCTAATCTCAAGCGTTAACCCGTTTTCTTTTGAGACTATCAGATTTCTTTCCAATGGACTTCAAATTTGTTCTAACAGCCCTCTGCCTCTCTGCACTAGACTTTCAGTGGATCATAGACTTTCAGACGCTCTCTTTCTCCTTCTTTGGTTGCGATCACCCACCAGCGGACAGTGTTGAATCCCGGAACGAATTTCTGACCTCGAAGATTAGCCCGTCCCTTTTCGGGTAATGTTGAATTTCGGACTGAATTTCTGATCACGACAGCTAGCCCATTCTCTTCCAGACTCTTAGCTACCATCATAGACTTTCAGACGCTCTCTTTCTCCCTCTTTGGATGCGATCATCCAACAGCGGACAGTGTTGAATCTCAGACCGAATTTCTGACTTCGAAGATTAGCCCGTCCTCTTTCGGGTAATGTTGAATTTCGGACTGAATTTCTGATCACGACAGCTAGCCCATTCTCTTCCAGACTCTTAGCTACCCCTCAAACTTATTTAAAGTTTTTTCTAGCAGCCCAATGCACTTCCTCTTTCTTTTACTTTGTCAACCTAACCCATTCCCATTTTCAGCCCGCTAAACTGGAACATGAATCATCAAATTATGAGTTAGTTCAGTCTTGTTCTGAAAAAATTTCTTTGACGTCGAGTAAAAAGGAAGGGCAGTCTAGTGATTTAAGGAATTAATCGGTCTTCCAATAAGATTCCGGTGGAACGTCAACTATATCTTGTAAAATATTTCATTGGTTTCAGTCCATTGCAACTTATTGAAACAGGAGTTCTCGTGTGGTTGAAAACCCTTGACAGTCCTTAGTCAGTTAGAGATCCGGGTCTATTCCGGTTCTGTAGCACGCTCCATCTTTTGCTCTAAAAACCTTCAGAACCCAAACAAAAAAAAATTTTGTACAGCTTACAGTTTCTTAATCCTCCTGACTGCTATTAAGACCCACTGTTCACACATTCAACAGCCGTTAACCGGTGCGCACAAATTGGTGCAGTTGGTGCTGCAACAGCCGGTGTCATGTCATGTCACTTCCTAATGAATAAGGATAAACGAACTCTTCAAATAACAAGAGTTGAAAATAAATACTTTTTTCTTTCATTGCACGCTGCAGCGTCTCCACAATGAGGCATTGCTTCTTTTGGTGAGGGTTTTGCTTTCTTATTTCTCGCGAGCTCACGAACTCAATGTGCGAATGTGTGTGGATGGACGGGACTTGGAGCCACTTGCGCTGCGGTGGGCGAATGTCACCTAAGTCACAACACTATTAAAATTATGGCGACGTGTTTAACTTTCATTTTTATATAATAACGGCATCAAGTTGAGAGATTTCTTTGCTTATGTTCGTGTTAATTAAGAGTGACGTTGAGCGAGCTATGTTGACGGTATGGGTGGAGTTGTGTGTGCGAAAGTTGCTTTGGGGACAATGAAGACTTTGAGTGTGCACAACTTTTGTAGAAGGCAATTTATTTGATATGGGTGTTATGAATTCTTAAGAAGTTTGAATATATGCTACGGAAGTTATTTGATATTTTCACTTTTTTCATAGTTCTCAAACTTAAAATTTAACAAATTGTGAATAAGTTTATTTCGAGTAAAACTATTTTAGGCACTTCTCCTTTATATTATAATATACACGTTTTGATTTTGACAGCTATTTGAACCCAAATATCCAGCTAGTCATGACAACTCTGTATGATGCTATTTAAGTGCTTTTGCCTAAGAATCCCTCCAGATAGCCCGACCTTTTCAAGCGACATTTTTCTATGGGCCTAACCAAATTTTCTTCAGCCATTTCTTGTTCCAAATGATACCAGTGAGAACGTAACAGTCATGGTAATCGACTAGTCGATGTCTGAAATTGAAGCTCGTGATCTCGGCGACATTTGGTTTCAACAAGACGGCGCTACTTCCCATACATCGCATCAATCAATGGATTTATTGAGAGAACACTTCTATAGGTCACAAAGATCGTGCGGATATGTAAAGTAAGTCTGAAATCTATACGGATAATCCTGCTTCGATTCATTCCTTGGAGCAAAACATCACGCGTGATCGAAAATTGGACTCAACGGATGGACCATCTGAGGCGTAGCTCATTAAGTTTGAATTTTTTGTGTTTTTTTTTTAAGTAGGGAACCTGGAAATCGATCACCATTTAAAAACATCAGCGGCTGCCCCATTTTATACCTTGGCTACCTGCGTAACACAATTTTTAGTATCGAGCTTGCTTGCCTACCTTCAGCTATGCTATAAATGGAGACCTCGTCACACTGAGTTAGATACCAGAGATTTGCCAATGAAGAACTGCAAAGCCAGTGGTCTCTCTGCGACAATTCATTACTTCGCCAAAGAACGTAGTAGTTCTGTGAACATTGAGAGCTCGAAAAGAAACACTTTTCTATTATCAATCCTTCAGATCATAAAGTTTAGATGAATGTATATCAGAACATTCAGTAACTCTCAATGGCGATGAAGTGTAAAGGCACTGACTCGACAAAGACTAACTTAGTTTCGACAAAGTCGGTCTGTGCTAACTCGTAATTGGTTTACTAAGGTTTGAAGAAGAAGTAGTCCATGATTAAATAGCCCGGTCTTATAAGTTCCGAGTATAGGTCTTGAGTGTACTAAACTGCTCGAATGTACTTAGAACAGAAGAAAATAATTGAGCTCGAAATTATGAATTTTTGGTCTTCATCTTTTTAGAAGTCCCTCTCACACTACCACTATATAATTTTGGTTGTGTAGTTTGAGAATTTAAAGAGCTGAATAGTTTGGTGTGATTAACCTAAAAAACCTAGAAACTATATAATTTTATTGCTGTAGCAAGTTTGACGGATGCTGCGGTGTAGACAGTCTTCGGTCGGTTGAAATTTCAGATGTGTTTCGGTTCGGCAGATCTGAATATCGTGTGACGGCCTAGAAGTTTTCGTCGTGGCTTGCAGATCAGCTCTCAACGTAAGATGTACGCGGCCCTACATGAAATAAGAGTTATTAGGAGCAGCTATAGTTTAAAAAACCTCGTTCTCACACAGGAAGACAGGAAGAAGTTCCAGTTTAAAGTGAGGAGGATCTGCAATAAAGATACGTAGAGCTCATCTTCAGTTTATTTGAGGAATGCATGGAAGATTTAGAGAGTGAGGCCATAATTCATATCAATACGGATAGACTCTCCAGTTTTCTTAATGTACAGATCGGCGACTGGTTACCCGAGTAAATATTGATAATTATATGAATTAGGAAGGACCGTGTTTTGGGGGCATATTTGGTTAGAATTGAAGTTTAATATAAAGACTTCACGGTAACAGAGCTAGAACAGAACATAATTTAATTGAGGTTTGCACTGCGACCTAAGTTCTATTGTGCGCTCTCCTCTATCACTCACAAGAACCCAGCATAGATGATCATTCTGATGATTTCCAGGAATCCAGCGACCAGCCTATTGAAATTATGTGTTCCCTATTCAGATATATGAATCCAAGGTCTACATATTGTCATGAAACCTAGAAACACCTGCTTAGGAGTTTCCGGTTCCATGTCGCAAGGCTGGCTGTTTGCACCAGAAGCAATGTCCATATTGGACAGGTACTTCTTGTTAATATCAAACTGAACCCGATAGAAGAGAGTTTAAGACAAGGCTGATTTAAGAAAGAACTCGCAAACTGCCAATTATACAATAGACTGGGCAAATTTTTTTGGCACTATCTTTGTAAAACCTAAAAGGAAAGGCCGAGGCCTTATAAAGTATATTTTAGTTTATATAAATGATCCGAGTGACGAGCTAAGTCGACTTAGTCCTATCCGTCTGTCTGTTTATCTGTATATTCGTGAACTAGTACCTCAGTTATTGAGATATCGTTCTAAAAATTGGCACACGTACATTTTTCTCTAAGAGACTGCTCATTTGTCCGAGCCGCCGATATCGGACCACTATAGGATATACATAGCTGTCATACAAAGTGCACGGTCGGGTTCAAGTGCTTGTATGGAAAACTTTTTCAGTTGTCAAGATATTTTCACGAAATTTACTAAAAAATATTTTTAAAGATAACGCTATAAGATTTGAAGAAACTGCTTTGATCGGACAACTTTAGCATATAGCTGTCATACAAACCGAACGATTGGAATCGAGTGCTAGTATGGAAAACTTTTTCGTTTGAGGAGATATCTTCAAGATATTTGGCATGGGTTATTGTCTAATGCAACGATACAATCTCCAGTCGTATTGTACAGATCGGAAATCTATATCATATAGCTGCCATACAAACTCACCGATCAAAAAGTTGTTCTTCTATGAAAAATTCTTTTAGTTGGCAAGTTAGCTTAACGAAATTTGGCTCAGATTATTGTTTGAAACAACGCTCCAATAACTCAAGAAATTTTCCAGATCGGACGAATATAACATATAGCTGCCGTACAACGGGATCGTGCAAATTAAGTGCTTGTACAAAAACTTCTATATTTGTGAAGGGTATTCTAGTTTGAAACTGAAGTTAGGCACTCTCCGTGGGTTTTAGTTCAATTTCGGAATAATTATCAACTCTCACTTAGCCTAATTTAAATCAATAATGAATTGAACAATTTTGTTCATAAACAATTTAACCGAAATAAATGCATCACAAGCTGCTCGACAATTTTAATTTTTGACTTCAATTGGAGACAAATACACACATACATACGCACACATATAATAATCAAATTAAATGTCGAAGGCAACCACATAATTTCACGCAATGGCTGCCAGATCGTCAGCCGCGACCGCAGATCCATTACGCATTGCTGGTAAACCGTTATTGAGTGTTCGATTGCAATTGCTCAGTTCCATGCGTAATACGAGTATTTCACTGCCAACGACCCAATAACATGAATTCAATTATCGCATTTATTTCATTCATTATTTTAATAAATATTTTGATACAATTCAATTATTTTCCACACACACACACACACACACTCGCACGCACACGCATTCGCAGACGTTGCGTAACAACAATTGCACGAGCATGTGTAAATAACTGCTTACCAACATTCAATAAATATTTATGTATGAATTAATTATTTTATTAAAATGACCGCAAAGCGAGCCGGAGCCGGAGCTGGAGCCGGGGCAGGCATGCAGGGCTAGCGATTTCGCCCAGCCGAGCGCAATGAAGTGCTGTTGTGCTCGGGAGAGAAGTGCGGTGAAGGGAAATATGCAATGAATGCCGTGTAAGCGAAAGGAGCAATCGCGTTGATGAGCCGAATTGATGGCGAGCCGTGATGTGGACCACAGAGCGATTATGGCGCTGGTAATTTTGAAATTATGCACTCGACTGTATGCATGTATGTGTGTGTGAGTGTTTGTGTGCGTGTGGTAATTGCAATATGATTTAAAAGTTGTTGTCCATTGCGAATCGCGCGGCGTGTTAAGTGCCGAATGCTGAGTGCCGTTTTTGTGCGGCTGACCGACGGATATGCGCAAACAGCAAACAACAAACAAAATCGGATGTGGCAACGGATGCGGATTCGGATGTTGGCGGCTGTGCAGCTGGAGGATGAGGCATGCTGCTGCATTGTGTTGCATTATGCTAAATATGTAATGAACGCATTAATTATGGCAAGGCAATTTGTTGGGCGGTAATGGAAAGGATCCTAGTGCTACAGAGAGCTGATATTTTGTGATTTCGCAGATTGATAAGTCTATAACGACATCGACGATTGTTGTTTTGGGAAGTGGTGTCAGGCAAAAGAAGGTATATTCAGAATATTCTGATAAGACTTGTTTAGATGGTTTCAAGAGTTTTTCAATCCCTAAACGTCTGACGGGTCCGTTGAATTACAAAAATCAAAATATTTAATATACGGATAGGAATTTCGCATCACTTCTCCAAGACTTTTTCAAAACCATAATTATTTGTCCTTTCGTTTCTTTTTATACCCTGAACAGGGTATATTAAGTTTGACACGAACACTTTGTAACCCTCACAAGTCACAGATTAGTCATTTGCTAATTCGAACGTGAAGATCCTCGAGATTTTAAAATGAAAGCGTACCAAATATAGCTTGTACAAAGACCTGAAAGCCAAATTTTGTTCAATAAAATTGCCGCATTTGGGAGCAAGAGAAACCTGAAGAGATTTAAAAGATACCATTTCATCCAGAAAAATCCGGTCAAATCATCGGTCCATATTTCTTCAAAAATGATGCCGGTGAGAATGTGACCGTCAATGGCGACCGTTATCGTGCCATGATAACCAACTATTTGATGAATGAAATTGAAGCTGGTGAAACTTCCCACACATCGCATCAATCAACAGGTTTATTGAGAGAACACTTCGGTGAGAAGATAATTTCTCATTTTGGGACGGTCGATTGGCTACGAAGATTCTGTGATATCATAGCGTTAAACTTTTTCTTGTGTATATATGTATATGAAGTCTAAAGTTTATGTGGACAATTCCGCTTCGATTCAGACCTTGGAGCAAAACATCACGCGTGAAATTTAGTACAGACTATTTTCTAAAGCAGCGATGTAATCTCAATTGGACTCGGCGTATGGACCATCTGAGACGTAGCCGCGGCAAACATCAGAAAGCGAAGACAAGAGAGAAAATAAATGTCAGAGAATGTTCTTTCGAATGTTAATAAACATTCCTTACTAAATTTGGAGGTTATGTGTTTTTTTTTTCTTCTAAAAAATTGGGGATTCTCGAAAAGGATCACCATTTATTACTCCGCTCCGCGTTATAACTTTCCACATCATCTTTTTAATTCATTCCCCATTGTTTTACATCCATATCAACTCATTGTAATTGCAACTGGAGGATAATTGTCAGTTCGAGATTCGTTTCGAGAAATATTATGGAATTTTTTAAATAAAATTCTTAAATTTTTTGAAATACTTCATTTTGCGATTATAAATTGGAATATTTCTTATATGATACTCTCGCCTTCATTTCACCTTTTACTCCTTTTTTCCTTTGTTGACGTACTTAGATCGAATTTTTTAAAGGTGTTCCTTCCACCATAGGAATATTACTTACCTTCACCGGTGCATTTCTCATAGTATAAAATCGAATAAAATGATCTTTATTATTTCGAGAATGTATCTTGCCAAATAAAAAAGTTTCCATTACCCTGTTACCCGAACTTAATATGCACTATTGAAGAGGTTTCCAAAGGCTACTCAGAGGATTCCGACCATTTGACAATTTTGTGGTAGCGTATTCTACACTTTCACCGAAGCATCACAACCTATGAAACACTTTTCCCATAATAAGAATTTCAAAACATCTTCAAGAAAGTTGTACACACTCATCTTTATTTCCTTCTTTAGTTGTAGTTATCAGTATAGATCTTTATTAATGTTTTTAAAAAGTTGCGTAGTGGCTACACCTCACAGTTAACACTCGAATAAGCTCCTTAGCATACCAAATTCACACTTCCATCCATTAGCGTAGACTATGGTATATCCCAATAGTTCCAAACAAAGAAATTCTTTTGACTGTTGAGCTTTCAGTACCAGGGGTGCTGTTGTAGTAACTTACTTAGCCTTTCGCATCATTTTTTTACTTCTACAACCATTTCAACTTTTTCTACTTTCAACTTGGAGTTGTTAGTAGAATTCATAATCCGGCTTAAAAGTTTTTATCGACTTTTTTAAATTATCTATATATTCCTATGAATTTTTAAGATTCCTCTGCTTGAATATGAACTGAAATACTTCGTATATCGTGTATTTTGCCTTACTCTCTCGCTCTCTTTCTCTTTAATCACTTCTATCACGAGCCTTAAGAAGGGAAATATGCTGTATTTTTCCTTCATCTGTTGACATATAGGTCAGAAAGGTATTGCCTGTTAAATCGCCGAGAAAATTTATACGACAAATAATCCTCTCTGTATATATAAGTTTAACGTTTCATCAGCTATATTAGGCTTGGGACTAACAGTATGGTCGATAAAAAGTCGCGAGGTTATAGCTTTCTTTTCGGAAACCGAGTCTATTTAACTGAAATTTTAATCCAATATTTTATCGAGTGACTATACTTGTATTATACCGGATGCCAGGATATTGCGATGCAGAGGGAATTATACTTCACAGGTCGAACGTAGTACAATATTTACCAAAAAAAGTTTAAATAAATCTTTCTAAAAGCAAGAATTTAAATTTCTCCTTAATGGTAAGACTAGAATCAACTGCCATGGTTCAAATACATATGCATCATTTGAGTATGTTTACTGAGGCGACATATCTAATTTACCTCTAATAGAATGTATATGTAGACTATATTATACTAAGTATCTACCCAGCAAGGCCTAACAAAGTCTGATTTTTTTTTCTTTGCATACAGCAGAGTACTACCAAGTAAAGTATAAGGCAGTTATCAGCTTTAGACCCTAAAGTCAAGGTTCTCCGACACAGCTAAAAGTTAATTTTTAAATTTTGAAACTTGCTTGTGCTAAAGTCGAGTCAAAATCCTTTTTTGTGACAAGTTCACAGTCTTGGTTTGTTAGGTACCGTCTTGAAGAGACTGCCTAATATAGAACACAGATAAATATTGGCCCTTTATATTTAGCAGACCCTGCAATTTTTTGATGAAAACACTCTAATTGTGGTACTATAATACATTGCTTATAGAATTTTTTTCCATATATGCCTTTCAAGGAGTTCAAATTCGTGTATTAAAACCTGTTACATTAAAGAAAGGCTTTTACTCGAGTCTATGTATTATATAAATTTTCAGCGCTTCTTAAAGCTTCTAAACATATTGAAAATGGAAAGGAATATACATCACGTGCTTTTGTGAAAATCTTTTACTTAAATTCACACACAGACGCTCACAACGAATACATTAGGGGTGTGTCTATTTCATAAGTTTTTTTTTTTAGAAATTATTTGTCTAAAATTTTTGTAAAAAGTCGTCTTGCTAACGCTAGATTGGATTAAACTTGTACAGAATCCAAAGTATAAGAAGATGGGTAATAAGGGAAGAAGAGGTTGCCAATTTTTTTATCAGAAGAAGAACAACTGTTGAAAGCAATGTTGTGAGATCAGTCGTACTTTTATTGTCAAATTTGAAAAAAGCTCCAAAAGCTTTGAAAAGCAAATTTTTGAACAATACACTTAAGACTTATAGAAGTTTGCTAATGAAGTTATTTTCCCTCCAGTCTTAATTTTATTGTGAAATTTGGAAAAAAGCTCTAAAAGGTTTGTAAAGCTTACTTTTAAACCATCATTCAAAGCTTTCAAAATCTTGCTAATGAAATTATTTTCCCTCCAGTCTTACTTGTATTGTCACATTTCGATGAAAGCTTTACAAGCTTTCTAAAGCTTACTTTTAAACCATCCATTTTAAGCATTAAAAAGCTTGTTAGTGAAGTTATTATCACTCCAGTCTTGCTTTTATTGTCAAATTCGGAAAAAAGTTCTTAAAGCTTTCTAAAGCTTACTTTTAAACCATCTATTTAAAGCTTGCTAATGAAGTTATTTTCACTATAGTCTTACTTTTATTGTCAGATTGGAAACAAAATCTGAAAACTTTCTAATGCTTACTATTAAAACATCCATTGAAAGCTTTCAAAAGCTTGCTAATGAAGTTATTTTCACTCTAGTCTTACTTTTATTGTCAGATTGGAAACAAAAATATAAAAGCTTTCTAAAGATTACTTTTAAACCATCCTTTTAAAGCTTTCAAAAGCTTGCTAATGAAGTTATTTCACTCCATATATATTTGTTTTTGTTATACTGTAAGTTCTGGAAATAAAGTCATCGTGTCGTATTTCAAAATAAGAAAGCTTTTGCTGCTTTAAAAAAAAATTTGTTAAAAAAAACATATATGTTTGTACGAGTAACAATATCAATCATATTTCTTAGCATGTTCATATACATACATATATAATTATAGTATTATTTTCAAAATTGCACACCCCTTATGCGCACACTCATACCAATGCGCATGCATGCAAATACACTTAGATTTCATATCATGGCAACAATCTCAGCAATAACGGAAAAACAGTACTACTATACCCCGAATGCTGAGACACTCAACGAAAATGCTTTTCAAGCATCCACTTAAGCCCGTTCACAAGTGTCCTTTACATGTTAGCGAAACCACTAGAGAATATGACGCGTATGCTGAAGTATGCAAAAACATGGTTGGAAATGTTGCAAGCTTCATGCAAAATATGATTTTGTACATGGGGCATACATAAAAACCATGAACCGAGTGCCAGGAAGTGCATACATACCAATTTGCTGATGTTGACTGAGGAGCTCAAATGCGATTCAAACACACACACAAACACCCATACGTACATACAAGTATATTTAGAGTAATGCATGTATGCGCCAGAGAGGCGGGTCCACCTTGAAAATTTTGCGGGTAAATGCACTACATAACGGTATATAAATATGTATGTACATATTGTGTATAAAAATATATTTTTAAAGTTGTGTGTACTAAAAGCTGGCTAAATGTAGGCAGGCCTAAGCAAGCATCTCTACGAAAATACAGGGTGTTGTGCGGCTGGTTTCGTAATGCTTTCGAGAATATCAACCCTCACACCAGTTTTTGCCACAGTTTAATTCGAATTTTATAATCCCATCGAATTGGGGATTCAATCCCAGCTAAAAAGAAACATGATTTCATACTTCCGTCTTTTGTCGACAATGTCAAGACTCAAGTGTGCCATCCGATCAAATTTGACTCGGATTGGTCCATTTAAACTGCGCGCGTAAACTGAAACGATCTCTTATGGATGCACATAACAATGTCGGTTAATGTTTTGGATATGAAGCGTCACAACGCTGGGAAGCGTAGAGTAGACGTCGAAAAGGAGCTGATTGGCAACGCAGCTGAGGATACCACTTCAACGCACGCATCATAACTGATGATGAGATGTGGGAGTTCACCTTTTACTAAACGATACTGATCTTATGAGTTGTCACTTTCCCTTGGACAGAGTTTGGTATACTAATTTAAACAAGACGAGGTAACATTGTACTTCAAACCCGATGGTACGAGTATATTCCCCTTTTAATCATTCTCTTAAAAGTCAGAGCAGCAGATACCGAGTCCGGGTTCTAAAGAAACAACAATGGGTGAGGTAATCAGAGTATCTTTCCGTTAGCCCGTTTGTTTTAGTTTGCAGTAAACTTTTTCCATGTTAACTCACCGTTGAGATCTCTATGAAAACTTAAATCTAGAGACGATTCCAATTCTTTTCAGTAATAATTTCAGAAAGTAGTAGAGGAAATGGAACGATCTTCTCTGAAGAGTGTTCGTTTTAAATAAGTTTTATACATAAATAGTGTTAACCTACAGCTCCTAGGAGTTTCATTTTTGGAGACGCGAAATATTGATAAATCGATCGGCAAGTGAAGCGTGGAAAAAGAAGAGAATATCTATGACGCTTAATAATCTGGCGTTGGTGAAAGTAGTCAGGCTTACAATGACGTTCTTTCGTCGAGGTTACGTTAGGTCCAATGCCTGATACCCCAAATCTGCCTGAACTAACTCGATCCCAAAAATTTCCACATCAACGCTAAGTTATTATTTTGAGCAGCATAACTTCTCAAGAGCCTGTTAGTACTACGTATGGCATCAGAGAGTTTGGAATTTTTTCTACGTTATTCTGTACGACGTTTGACTTTCATAGACGGAGTTTCAGAATCTTGAAAGAAAACACGATTTACTACCGGCGAAACCGGTCTCAAAGATGAAAATAACCCCTACCGCCAACAGAACTGTTCCAGGTTCAACTATGAGCGAGTAAGCTTCAGAATCTCGAAAGAAAGCATGATGGGCTCTTGGCGAAATCAATGTACACTGTCATGTCGACGATCGACCGCCTAGCGAATCTGGCGATTATTCAGGACTTCCGAAGTTTCCAGCGTCTATCTTAAAAATCTTCGAGAATTCTTTAACGTACTTTTCTCATTTTAAGTTGAGTTGAGTTGTGGAGGATGAACAAAAAAATTTCGCATTCTATGATTATGTCGATGCTAAAACTCTTTTGAGCTGAACGATGAGAGAGCACAGACTGGGCTCTCACGGCATGAAGGCATGAACGATTGACTCCGCTGGGGGCTTTTGAGTTCACCGATGAGACAGACTAAGATCCCACGGATCGGTATGGCATCTTTCGACTTTTTTGCTTTAAGTGTGCTTGAGTCGGAAAGTCTAATAGCATCCACAGAGGTTTTTGAGAGAGACCTCTCTTCCGTACTAGTATTGTAGCGCCTACCCTTAAGAAGAAGAAAAATTAATCGTGCATCGCGTATTGTGAATGAGGTTGAACCCTGTTCTACGGGCTCAGTAATTAGCTATTGGAGGCAAAAGCAAAATATATTAACGAGAAGAAGGCAAAGTGAATATAAGAGCACTTCAAGAGCAAAAACAAAAAAATAAACTAAGAAAACTTGCAACGAAATAGACAAGAACACAAATTAAGTTGCCGTTATCAAGGCGACTGCCCTACTAAATAAGTATTTGTTGCACAATAGCGATTACTTTGTAACTGTTTGGCTTGAGTGTATATGTAGGTCTAAGCTCGTGAACTGTATCGATCGGCGGGCATCGTTCATTAGTGCCAAATTACATCCACATCAGTGGCACCTTTGAACTAGCAATCGCCTCCGCGCAGCCCACTTCCCCGCCTCTCCTTAAGTGCGGCCTTTAACCGATTGCCTACCGACATTCCGCAAATCTATTTAGTTGTACTCGCAGTTGTCGTTGCTGTTGTTGTTGTTGTTGTGAATGTGTTGCAACATGAAATCGCTTTCGCAAGCGTACAAGTGCGCGGCGCGCGCGTTTATGTACGTGTTGTAAGTACAAATTTCGATTATGGCGGCATACAACACTGGCAGCAGCAGATCAATCAAAATCAGCGACAATATTGGCGGCGCGCTCAGTCGTCGAGCCAAACCTTTTTGCGCAGCGGCGAAGATTTTCCGGCGATACCTTAGCGAGCTTACCGAACTTGTGCTGACGGTGTCGCGGTGTCTCAGTGCCACAGATTGCTTGGCGGCAGCGGCGGCGGCGGTGGCTGGGTAACGATTTCCTCTAAAAACGTGATCGCCGCTAAATCACTGCGGGGTCGCTGCGACGCCAATAGCTGGAAAAATGGCAACAACAACAGCAGCAACAATGACAACTCTGAAGGCAATCTCAATAGCGACAGGGCCAACAATCGGCACCGAAATCGCAGCAATTGGCTAATACTCGCTGCAAAGCGGTAAAATAGCAAAACAAAGCATTCTTAACTGAAAAAGCCAATTTGGCCAAAAACATGTAGGCTCTAATGCAACTGAGCTCTCTATGGCGGCGGGCGGTTGGCGGTTGGCGGTTACCGCGTGTACGGAGGTGGGTGGCATGACGCTCGATCGAGTGGCCTCGCAGTGCTGCGTCGTCACATTTCAAGTCAAAGTGTCACTTTTCGTGCGAACATTGCAACTGCACAACCCACAACGCCAAAATGATTACGGAAAGTAAGGTAGAACCACGTTCCGACCGAAACGAAGTGGAATTATGAGAATTGGGGCCTCTAGATTTGGTGACGAGTTATCGGCCACCCAGGAAAATCAAAATCAGAATTTGTGTGAAATTTAGACATAGTGCAATGAGTACAACAGCAACATAGCGTTATTGGACCATTTGATGAACGAAATCGCCGAAAAATTACAGCATTTGGAGAAAAAGAAAGCGGTGTTTCACCAAGGCGATGCACCCTATCAAAAGTCAGTGAAAACGATGGCAAAAATCCATGAATTGGGCTACGTTTTGCGTGCACATCCAGCGTATTCTCCAGATTTGCTCTTCAGCAATGATTTTCAGCTCTCAGATCTCAAAATAATGCTTGCTGGGAAGAAATTTTCGTCGAATGAAGAGATGAAGGCCGTAACTGAAGTCAATTTTGGAGCAAATGTCAAATTATGCAACAAAAATGGGTTCGAAAAGTTGGAGGTTTGCTATAATCTGTGTATAAAAAGAAACGATTTTTGTCCAAAAAATGTGGTAGGCCCGGAACTTTTGCATTGACTTGCCATTGCTGAAGCGGATTTTTACTGTTGATGGAAAGTGGGTTCCTTACGACAACGTTAAGCGAAAACGGTTAAACCGATGGAAATGGTTGCCAATCCAGGATTGACGGTAAGGAAAGGTTTGCTTTGTGTATAGTGAGATTGGCAGGGAGTTATCTCCTTTGCTGACCTAGGCTGCACATCTACTTACAAACTCTTAATTCGGACCTTTTCTGTCCCGAATTGGACTGCCTGACGGAAGCAATTAATCAGAACGGCCTTTTTTGTAGCGAAGGAATCGATTCCATCAGGACAAGGCCATGTAGCACACATTGATGGTGAAGAAACTCCGATTCTTTCAACTTATAGTCCGGACCTGGGATGAAGCGATGGCTATCTGTTTTTTTTTTTCATTTGAGGCGAATGATTTTGCTGTGGGAAAATTCGCCTCAATAGAAGCTTGAATTCGACTGTTCTAGTCTTGAGCCGATAGTTGTCGAACAGAGCATTCCAATCTTGATCAAAATCGGATCATTCTAACTATGATCTGAAATCTTCAATTCAATGCAAAAATAATGTAATTTCTATTAAAAGAGTATATATGAGCTGAGAAGGGCGAAGAGAAGGATACTTTCCATAAAGGTCCATTGGACGCGGTTATGACTCCATTTCACCCATTTTTACTTCACACCAATAGAAGTACCAATTAAAAAATGTTTCAATGTATTAATAATATTTATTCCAATTCCAAGAAAATGGTGTCTATTTAACCGGAATGTATTTAAAATTGTATCTACTCAAGGACTCTCAGTGAAAATGTTCTAAATTTTCAATATAAAAGTAGCTTGGCGGAATCCGCCCGGAATAGGAAAGGGTTGTATCTCCGTTTCCATCTTGCATTAAAGTACTGGACCTCGTATGTGCTTAGAAAGTCGTAAGTCGATAACCAGCCTCTGAGTGGCTGCGATATCCTAGTCTAAAGTAGAACGTAGATGATCTACTGCACTAAGTATTTGCAAAAGTTCATCGTTCCACAATCGTAGGAGTTCTTACAGAACATTGGCCAATAGGCATTCATGCCGTAAGGCTTACAATCTAGTCGGACGCTAACTGTCAAAATTGCATGGATGAAGTTGAGATGGAAACATCCAAGCACTCCGATGAGCTAGAAAGAGGAATCATCCTTGAACCATTCACATCGGAATGAGATGAATCGTCGTTGCCATCTTGTATTGATATTAAGATGGAAAAATCCAGACACTTTCCCTTCCATTGTCAAGATTTTCCAAGACTGAGGTAGAAATATCTCGGCAGTCGGTGAATCAGGACACATAGCAGAAGCTGATTCTAGTCGTCTCAACATATTCATGATGGGCTCAAAGAACTTCGTCGATTCAGTAGGGTCATTGGGATCAATTTTATTAGAGTTTTAGGCACCAAAGCGTTCCACTGTCCAAGTGTAATCCCTGTTAGGATCCATCATGTAATCTAACCTGACCTAACTTGCGTATATGATCTAAAACTATTTGATTATATATATAGAGAAAGAATATCATGCGATTAAGCCAATATCTTGGTCCGACGAGCCACGAATCGAGCACAACTATTAAACCGTGCATTTAACAGGGTTGTACCGGGGTATAAAAATAAACAAGCAGCAGTAACTAACTTAAAATAACGCTTAGCGAAACAAGCAGAACGAATCCAATCAGTTGCAGTCGCACATTGCCGAGCTGCCGTGTCGCAATGCCTTAAATTTATTTCAACTGCACGTAGCACTAGCAGGGTTGCACCGAGCTGCCGCGCAAGCGCCAATGACATGACGCAGCAGTGGCAACACGAACAGCAAAACAACAACAATCACTCACTGCAGCAGGTTCGCCGATTATTTGCATTGCTGGCGGACTTTCCGTTTGCATTTCGTTTTATTGCCTTGAACGCCACCTCTTTATATTGTCACATTGCTATTTACGCTGGCGCTGGCACTGTGGTTGTTGTTGTTGATTTTCGCATAGCATTGGCAATTTCGATTTGGCACTGCCGACTCTACCGCTTCGTGATGGCAATGGGGCAGATGGTAATCGCTCATAATGAGTTCGCTCAGCAGTCGACTGCGGGCGTCGCGCTGAATTGGCTGAGAGTTTTCCATAAATTGGCTGAATTTTCCGACTTTGGGTGTTTTACCCAAATATCTATTATTCACTTTGTTGTTGTTGTTGTTGTGGACTTCCTAATTTATTTGCTGCTATTTCGCTGTGACGCTTTAGCAAATTGCCACACTTAACTTTCATTTGGCTCGTGATTCTGGCGGCCTTTTACTGTCGTTCATTCAAATATTCATTCATCTCCGCATCAGCGTTGGCCCCCGGCCATGATTACACCGCAGTCGAGCATTTCATAATCTATCAGTGACGGTCTCCCAATGTTTTCGGGTTGTGTCCATTTATTTGGCTGTTCCACTGGTTTGCTGGGTCCGCTGATCAGCTGGCTCCATGCATGGCGGGACGGACGGACGCGTCGGCCGTTTGACTGCCTTGGTCGTTGCTTGCTTGTTTGTTGAGTTGAGCAAATCGTTCGAAGCGATGGAAATGATTAATTGCAATGTCGTGTTCAAATGTTATTTGTTATTTTTGTGTCGAAGTGAAAAAATCTTTTCGAGTCAATGAAATTTACAAATTTTTAGCGCCTTTGGCTGTGGCAAGATTAATGTAAATGCGAGCCGAATACATACTTTGCGACGGTACGTGCATATCGACGAGCTAAACACCGAAATGATATTGAATTTTCATATGTGTATCTGCATATGTATTCTTTGATAAATAACGGTACGATATTTCGAAATGTTTTGAACCGAAAACAGCATGTGAAAGTAACTCGGTTTGTTTGTAAAAAGTGAAAGGCTGGCTTCATGGTAAGCTCTGAAGTGAAGGGCGTCCGATTGTAACGATCTTCTTTCTTTGAAGCGTTCAAAAGGTTAAATGCATTCAAAATATTATTTAAGCTGAGCATAATTGCAATATTTTTTTATGTTTTTTCAAGATTTCGGTATTATTTCACCCACATTTTTTCGGAGACACCTTCCGAATGGCCAGTATGATGCCCATTGATATCCAGGGTGGGGAATACGAGCGGGCATACAAGTGATCAGAGCCGTCTATAGTAGCCAAAATAGTAGAGACAGTCAAAAGCTTAATAATATGGCAGCAGCGCTGGCAAAACTCACTTAAAGGACGGTCGAGCCTCAGACTGATACCGGACATTCATTCGTGAATCGACAGAGAACGTGGGGATCTGGTTTTCCATCTAACCCAAATACTAAGTGGACATGAGAGCTTTAGAACCTACCTGTACAGATTCCAGCATGATATTGGTCCGAAATGTCCGAGCATTTCTGAGCATGTATTCTTTTATTGCCCTCGCTTTTGAAGTGCAAGTGAAAAACTTAAAACTTCAATCGGTGATAATATTACGGCGGAAAATTTGACGACACTTATATGTCAGTCCACTGAGAAATGGCTGTCAGCGAAGCAGCAGACTCAATCATGACAAAACTGAGAAGATTAGAGTAGATTAGGCGTCCTTCAGTCCGTGTCATAGTCCGTGGATACTTAAATGTCACGAAGTAATACTTAAACAGGTAGTTCCGTGGGAGAGTCTGAAGTTGGGAGTATTTTAGGTTTAGTGGATTTAAGTTCGCACTCCGGCTTTTGATGCTTTCACTTAAAAAAATAAAAACCTTCCGAATGTAATATTTATTGTCTTTTATACCTTTAAAGCCACGAAAATAACTTAACGGACTCTTGTTGTGATTCTTCAAAGTCTGGTTCAACATAAAACTTGCAGAACTTCGGTCGTTTTCGTAAACCTGAATAGATTAAGCACTGAAGATCCTTGCAAGAGGTCTTCACAAGCTATTGAATTGCATCCTCTGAATTAAGCTGAACTTTTTCGGCTCATTTCTGATGCATTACTTTACAGAACGGTGCAGATATTCTGTTTCAACGCGTTGCTAGTATTTATAATGCTTGTGTCCACTTAGGATATACGCCAAGTAGATGGGAGGAGGCCAAAGTTCTACTCATACCGAAAACACGAAAGAAAAACTACTCATTGCCAAAATCTTATAGACCGCTCAGTCTAATATCGTCCCTACTAAAAAGTGTGGAGAAGATCTGCGACGACCTCATCAAACGATAGATCCCACAGACGAGCTTGCAATAGTGAAGACTATCGAAAGTTGTTTAGATAAAGGAATATTCACCCAACGGCATTCATTAATGTGGAAAGTGCTTTCAATAAACACAATTCTACTGTGCTAATATCGGCAATTGATTCTCTTCAGAACTTATTGATATTTGCTAAGCAATATACAACGGGGAAGGTATAAAAGTCGCTCATCAGATTACATGTGGCATTCCGCCAGGAGGCTACTATCCTTTTTTGCTTTGGGTCACCTTGAACAATTAATTACTACTTCTCCAGGACAGTGAGAATTCAAGTTCGTCTAGCTGTCCTTTGTTTAGGGTTGAATCTTGATCGCCTAACCCGACTCATAGTAAGGGCTTTTGATTTTTACGATCTAACTGTGAATACGGAGTTATATATTCTCCGGTCTGGGAAAACTTAGTAATTCAATCTCACCTCCTTAAAGTTTAGAACTACTGCACTTCCGAGCTCTTCCGAATATCACGCAGTTATCGTAGATAAAAACTAAACTGGAGAGACCACATTGAGAGTAGGGAAAAGTAGACCTAAGAGAAACAAAATACATCGTTTTCATTCCCTAGTAGAGAATATTTGACTAATGGTTCTACGACCAACTGCTCCAACGGCGAAATCTACATATTCACTGACGGATCAAAGAGTTCAATTAGAACAGGAGCTTGAATCTTCTGAAGTAACCCGTCAACAGTAGTCTTCTTCAATAACTTCTCAAAAAAAATCATTCCAAAAGTATTCTTCAGATGGTTTTGTGGGATTTTATTGAGTTTACTGACCTTGGTCGGCTTTAAATTCCAGTCCAGGCCAATGACTTAGGTGAAATTGTCGTGAGAAGAATATTCTTCATGTCGAAATTCCAAAAATCTGTGACTTCTTTCTACATTGAATTTTGGGATGTTTGGTTTCGATCTTGGGTCCCAAAATTAAAAAATTGCATATCACTTCCAAGTTTTGACTGCCACAGGAAACTTTTTCTTCGTATTCCTCGTATTATTAGTTCGATAGCTTCGCTACTTTTCTCTAAGATGGTAAGGTAAAAACTAGCGGTTCGGCTCTGCTCACTGAATTTTTTTTCTCCAATACATACCAAAGAATACCACGTTTCTCTTATTATGCCTAGAGTGGCGGTTTCTAATTCTGTTAGATAAATGCCCACACTCCTCTAAACCATCTTAGAAGTCCAGTGCCTTAAGATGCCCTCGATCTCTTTTTTTGGATAAAGAAATGAGGATATGTTTTTCCGATGTCAAAGTTGTTTTTAAATCAAGTTAATCCCTTTGGACATAAAAAAAATGGAGTCTAACGTTTTACCTCAAGTCACTTCTTCTTTTACTCTGTAGATTGAGAAAGAGGTCGGTCGGTTCTGTAAAATACTCGAGGACGAGTTCTAACAAATTCGAATTTGGAGTTCGAATATAGTTTCTTTATGCTATAAGATCACATAGGGTTTCTTAGATCACCTAGGGTTTAAGAAATTATTTAAAATCAGCAATAACTAGAAAAAATATTTTTCTTGTTGATAAAAAAATATTTTCCGAATTGTTGAGATCTTTTGACAATTTGACAGCCTTTAGCTGAATAGTGATTTGGTGCCTGCTTGGCTAGTTCTACTGCTTCACTGTAACCAGGGATATCACTATGTCCTGGTACTCATTGGTAGTTTGTTGTAAAATAGCATGTTAGATCCTAAGAGATCCCGGAACCTATTGGAACTCTTGGTCAGAACAAGAAGCTTTCTTCAAATTCTGTGATCTTCGCTTTGAAGTCTGGTATTCGAAAGGCGGTTCTTTTACAGATAACCAATAATAATAGTTTGGAAACAAACAAGAAAATCGTACAATTTTGGAGTTTGCTTTGATATCTATATCTATCAACATATCCCGTATAACTCGGGAGATACTAGTGGAAATAGATGCCAGACTTTAAGTTTTCATTACCCAGCAGAAATATATCTACTAGCGTGTCTAGAATGCTTCACGGCATGTGTAATGTGATTAACACGTGTAAAATGGCGCGATTTTCAAATATCGAAGAGATTACTCATCACAAGAAGAAGAAAAAAACTTCTATTTACCACACACACCCCACCCGCAGACGCGCACGTTAACATTTCTATTTTTATAGAAGGTGTAAACAATTGCTGCTGACACTTAGATCTCGGTCACTGTGACTATGTCAATCAAAGTCACCAGCGTTGTTTACTTCCAAATAGATACCAAAGGAACGCGCGAGCGTATCTGGCGCGCAAGATCGCTACGACGAGCGCGCTTGCTCAACACGCAATAAGAAAGGCCGAGCGCGAAGTGGCTGCGCCGAACGCGAGGCGCAACGCTCTCCAAATAGCGACACGCAACTAATGGCTCATCACACTCCGCCAGCTAACGCGACGCCAAGTGATGGTTCATGAGTTCAATGGTTCAGGCGTTCGCCTTCGCGATGCCCGCTCGCTGGGCTTAGTAGGCGCCAGAGCTAACAGCGCGCCGCAGCAATTGTTGTCGGCTGATCACTTTGGGAATGCAGACGCCATACGCGGATGGCCTCCCACGCACACAAACGTACATACATATGTACAAATTATGCAATTAAATTAGTAAATATATATATAAAAATATACACAATAACTTGCGTGCGCTTTGTGGCTGCCCAGCTCGCATGCATGCCTGCAGCGTTTCGTTGCACTTTGCAAGAGCGTCAAATATGCGCGTCGCTACATTGTTCTTGCAGTGGCAATTTTAAATACTTTAAATGAATTTGCGGGACTGCCAGCGCGTGTTGTTTGCGCGTTATGGCGATCATAGTTGGCGATACTTCGGAATGCGCCGGCGGCGGCGACAACAATTACGCCTAGCGACAGTAGTCAATGTGTCTCTGGCAAAAACAACAGCAACAGCCATGCTGTGTGTGTACCGCCATAGGCGCAAGTAAATTATCGCGCGGGCGTTAACTGCGAAGCGCTTCGCTATTCAAGAGTCGCATGGCGGCCGCGAGCCACTGGCTGCCAGCTGTCAAATGCCAATGCGCTTCTTGCGCTCAACTCAACTCAGCTCAATTGAATTTAATTGCGCGACAAACGCTTCTCAGACACGCCTTGTTTTTTGTGCGCTTTTTTCTGCTCACGCTTGCATCGTATGTGTCTGTGTATGTGCGCATGTGTTTGTGTGAGGTGCATTATGTCAGTAGCTGCTTGTTGCAGCTGCATGTTGATGTCGTTGCAATAATAAAACTCTATATGAAGCGCTGATGGCCATCCTCAACCTCAAAGACCGCGACCGCACCTTTTTTGCATTTTTAAGTCATTTTGATTTGCAGCGACAGTGTGGCGTGTGTGCACATTTGTATTCGCAATAGTTGTTAGAAGATATTCATGTCAGCTTTTAAGGGTATGACTCTAACTTTATCTGTTTGTTATTTATTTGTGAGGCTCTGCACTGCATTAGAATTCTTGTATTTTAAGAAATATATATCTTTACTTTCATAATAATTATTTGAACTTTATTATTTTTTACAGTTTAAATTTCGGCGGTAATAAAAGGTAAGTCCGACTCTAGCAAATTATATCGATTTATTAAAGTATATGTCTAAAAATTTTATCAGACCTAATGTTGGAGAGTTTATGGCTGATATTATAATGAAATTAATTGCTGTTATGAACACACATTTTTTTTAAAAATAAGTTACTTAATTTTGTTATCGATAAATCGATACTTTTCGCAACGTTATATCGATATTTCTTTTTAAAGAATTTTTCGTAGTATTTTCCAAACTAATACATATTTTATTATAATTTTGTTAACGATATTTCTCATTAAAGAGTTTTTTTAGTGTTTTATTAAGTTTTTGTTATCGATAAGTCGATAATTTTCTCAAACGTTATATCGATATTTTTCGTTACAAAATTTCTCGTAGTATTTTTCAAATTAATATACAATTTAATAAAGATTTATTATCGATTAGTCGATAATTTTCCCAATGTTATAACGATATTTCTTGTTAAAGACTTGTTCGTAGTACTTTTCATGTTGATAATATTACATAGTTTTTTTTTTACCGATAAATCAATATTTTTCAAACCGATATATCGATATTTTTCGATAAAATATGTATTCTTAACGCCTTGAAATTTTTTTTACAATTACAATTTCTTTGATAAGCAAAAATTTTTAAGTAATATAAATCGATATTTGCCAAAAACATTTCTCGATAGTCATAGCAAAAAGTTTTTTTTGTTACAAATCTCTATATCGTTGCTAAGTAAATCAGGTTTATGTAATTTTTTCGTGTTAACGATATACACCAGTCTAGCTCCAATAATACACATATTCATTTATACAAGTTATACTTATGTAAGTATTGTATGTACATAGCTAAGGATTATAGCAGACCTTGTCCATAACCGTTTTTTTTTTTCAAGAATATAAATGAAGTTAATTACTATAATTAACAAACAAAATTTTCACAATTAAATAGTAAGCTATACAAATTTGTTATCGATAAGTCGATAATTTCAGCACTTAATTAAATACCTTCTTCGTAATAATTTTTAAACGAAAAAAGTATTTTATTAAATTTTTTTTAACGATAAATCGCTAATTTTCTTATCGTTATATCGATATTTTTCGAAAAAAATTTTATTCGTAATAACTCGAGACTTATTAGTTTTTCAACATCGCCAACAAAACTTTTTGAATATTTTAAATCGATAATTTATGTTTATTATTTATTTATTAAATTATCGGTTGTTATCGAATAAAAAGTATTATAGCATATTATAAGTATATTATATACACATTTTCATGCTCTTTTGCATTTATTGGTTTCATATGAAGCTGTCGATGAATATATAGATAGCTAATTATTGTATCCAAATTTGTATCGATAAATCAATGCAGTTTTAAGAAGACATATATAACGACCTGTGATGTAATAAATCGAATTAGCAATAAAAATTCGGAAACTTTCTTAAAAGATGATGCCCATAAAAATGCATATTTTCAAGGTTGTCGATGATTTAAAATAAAACAATACCTTTTTTAAATTTATCGATATAAATGTTTCATTCTTGATGTATTGATACACGACAATACATGCTTATTTTTTATCTTTTCTTAAATAATGAAGCCTTAACGCTAATGCTTTACTTATCGATATATTTATCGATATCCTATTTTTTTATCGAAATAAATCGATATTATTTAATGAGGTTACTAGAAGTAAGCATATTCAAATGATTGTCTTGATATATGGAGAAGCAAATAATATTTCAATATGGACTAAATATAGGCTAGGTTAGCCTGGTGGTGGTAGACTGGCTGCTGAACCACTAATAGACCAGTTTCGGTTCTTAGCGATACCGTTACGTAAATCGTAGTGGGTAGTTATCTTTCACTATGCCAGCACTTGATGCGCGTTTCAACAGGTTCTGTGTTATAAGTAATGAAACCTCTTCCATTTTCACATATCAAAATGCTTGAAGCGTCGCTTTGTTTCCCTGGTGCCTTGCATTTGACATTTCTTGCAGTCTTCTCGATCTATCAGCACCATTCTACTGGCGTGTGTGATCGCCAAACTGTGATCAGTGAGCAAATGTCTCTTCATCTTTGCCATGCTCCTAAACAGCTTGCGGTATAAGCAATGCTTGGGTTCACCAATGTCGGTCACATTTGCGAATAACAGCCGTACGCTAATCTTGGCACCTTCGCTTACTATCGGTTACCCTTGCTGCCTCGTGAGCTGGCAGCTATTAGATTGAAGTCAGTCGTTCCTGACGACAATCTCCACTGCAGTCCTGCTTATTAAGATACCTTTTACGATATGCGAAACGTGATCCATCGAAATATTCCACATTTAATTTTGGGAAGAGGAAAGTGCAATGGAAAAAATTATAACAAAGCAAAGTCATACCCCTAAACTGCCACGAAATATTTATGCACATTTGGAGTTTAGTGGGTTTATGGTATGCTCGGCCACTGCATACAAATGTCCGTCCACAATCACAGTTGCATTTCTGTTTGCCTGTGTATATACATATGTATGTGTGCAAGCCTTCAGCGTTAGTCAAATGTGCAACATTGGTTGCCGCAGCTGCACATAGTTGGGATTCCAGCGAATTAACCGCAGTGAGCGCGCAACCGCCGGATTATACGATTGAAATCAGCGGCAGCGCCATCGTCGTAAACATCGCCTGTGCACCGGTCGCCACACCATCACTTCAGCTCGTTCATTTGGGCATTTGTTATTGTGATTTCTGCCGTTGTTGTACTTTCAAAATTACACACAACGTGTCAAAAGGTCTCCGCCGCCGCTGATGCTCAGCCAGTCGGCCCGTCGTCCAGCCAGCCACTTGTTTGCTTGCCGTCCCCACCCACACACACGGTCACCTGCACATCTGCATGTGCGCGCAGTGACGTGTGTGTTTACATAAATGTATCTCGCGGCATTCCGCGTGGCTCCTTTGCCGGGCACAAGTGAAATATTGGTCAGCGGTGGCCGCATGTAATAATCGCAAATCACTAAACGCGCCGCAACAGGTACATGTAATAATTAAATGCTGCTAAAGTTTCCAAGTTTCCAGCTCAACGCGCGCGCGCTCATGTTTGTTATTGTTATTGTAATGAAAATGGGTTATCGGTGGTGTGAAATATTTTCGGTGGCAAGCTGTTGAACTCCTAGTCACATGCTGCCAATTGTAATGGACCTGTGAACTCCGCTCAACTCGTAAGCTGCCAGTGTGCCTGGCTGTGGGTAGTTGGACTTTTATCGCCTCCATAAATTGGCGCTCGTACATGGTTTTATTAGATTTGTACAGTTACGCGGATATTGCTTCCTGGCGATTGCCGCACATACGAGTAACAGCGTACTTAAATGAGTTTCAGAAGTGTAAATTTTATGAACTCTTAGGTCGAATTAACTTACCGAAAGCAATTCCCAAGCGAAAGATAAAGTCAAAAATGTATCACAGTTGTTCCTTTCATTCCTGGTGTACCTTTCAATGTACTTCGAAGAATGAAGACTGCAACAGGTTGTAATCCTTCTCCAAATGGTCCAGGGATTACATGAACAGCTTGTTCAGCTTTTGCAAGATAAAGGTCTAAGCAGTCATATCTTTGGCATTCTTGGTGAGATATCCAGAATTATATCAGTCGCTTCAATAGTTTTTCGGCAGATTTAATTAAAGCTTTTAAGATTTTTGATTTATTTAAGTATTAAAACAGAGCCGTGTTCTGAGCTGTCCAAGTGAGATCCCTTTTAGACCAACTTTAACCCAACCTAGCCTTATCTTGTTCAAGTACAAATGTACACGGAGATCTCACACAACCGATGAGAACAAATACTCTACAAAAATTATTTTTATCATTTAAAATTTTGTCTCAGAGAAGATTTGCTCCCACAACAATCTGACTGTTAAACAGAAACCTAAGTTTTGGACAGCTCGCCGTTACTATTATTTAGATCTCAGACTTGCTAATCATCGTCCTGTAGACAAGAGACTAAGTCTTATCGTCAAATCAAGACAGTGTTCTTAGGTTGAATGAGGCTTCATTATTAGTTTAACCTTATTTTAGCAAGCTTAGAACCATGGA
This sequence comes from Bactrocera tryoni, assembly GCF_016617805.1. Taxonomy (NCBI): domain Eukaryota; kingdom Metazoa; phylum Arthropoda; class Insecta; order Diptera; family Tephritidae; genus Bactrocera; species Bactrocera tryoni. The sequence continues at coordinate 22,751,211 of NC_052503.1, read as the reverse complement.
TACTCGGCTCTATAGCCTCGTGAGACAAATCACTTTTACTGTCTATGCAAAAAAATTTTTTTATTGCCTTCGAAAGACCGCTTCAGCTCCACGATAATTTTTTTTAGAATGTTACCAAGTTCAACCAGATTAAAAGTCGGATCCGTTTCAATAAGGTAGGTCTTGCTTTTATAGGAAAAAATTTTAAGTGCCATACAGCATTTCTTAACCCGTGTAGAATCAGGCAGGCATTGATGTTTCGAAAGGTATTCAATCATATACTTCCCGATTTGCCAATTAGTCAAAAATAACATTTTCTCATTGTCTAAACTCAAAATAATTAAGATTTCAAAGGTTCACGTCCACCGATGAAAACTTTTAATATATTTTCTGTAGATTGGATCAAACTATGACGTTATTAATATGAAATATTTTCGAACTCTAAAAACCACATATCAAAGGTAGTTGCATTAGGTATTTAAGGTCACGATGAAATAAGTTTTCAGAATACTGGAGAGAAAAGAAATGATGTGAACAAATTTGACCCGGACTTCACGTATTACAATCTCTATTATTGACTTTAAATCTAGCCGGGATGGCCTTGTGTGTCTTCAGTGTCTTCAGTGAATTTTGTTTTTTTTTCGTTTCCGATTCATTTTTTCAGCGCCATTCGCTAGATTGTTGAATAGTTCCGACAACATATTCAGACGAGCATACAAACTTTTTAGCAGTCTAGGAAACATTTTTTATAGATACCTTTTACGCACGTAATTTATATGAACCAATCCCGGTCAAATTTGATCAGAGAAGAACGTGAGTGAGGAAGTGATAGTATAGAATAAAGAGATATTGAGGAAGGCACTGCTATCTAAGATTTATTTTTCAATCCTCTCTTTCACTCATTTAGACCCAGCATCCTTAAAAATCCAAGGATCTTTCTAGATGGTAGAGAGACGATGCATTCTTTGCAAGAATACGTCGATCCCAGGGTCTTGTTTCTGCATCTACCAATCGGTATGCAGTCTTGAAGCAGATGCTCTGGAGTTTAAGGCTCCATGTCACAGGTGACACTAAGTCTGTTTAGTGTGCCATGCCCAGTGTATATTGAGACGATGGACCTGAACATGTCTCTACTATTTGTTTGAACGTCTTTAGGTTTTACGCTTCCAGTAGTAGCTATGTTTAAAGAAATGTTTGCCTATCTCTCTCTCCCCGTTTCTCCCTTCAAAACGTTTCTTTTGGAGTATGAGAACCCTTTGCATAGTATTTTGGTATCATCGGCTTGGTAGCCGCTGCAGAATCGGCACAATCATCAGCCTTCTCATTCCAAGCTATATCTCCGTATACCGATATCCAAATAAAGTGGACTCGTTTTTAGCTCGATAGACTGTTATGCCGTTCTACGCACTACTCTTTAACTAAAAGCGCCTTAACCTCCTCGGACGATGCCGCTTGACCATCGCTGAATATATAGCAATATGCTCATTCGGCCTTAAAGTTGCTCTCTTCACAACGACTTTTGGCAAGAACTTCTGTCTGAAAAATGCTCGGAAAGCCAAACATTGACACGGAAACCTTGGACCTGCAATGCCTACATTAATGCCTTCCGGCGTTTTCTAGTGAATAATGGTTTCTTTGAGTGACAGGTCAAGTGTGGCATCATTCCACCATGTTTCGCTACCCAGGGTGTCTTTAAATTTTTTTTGTGAAATTTGTTCTTTTGGTGAAACTGTCTCTCGGGAGAAGGAATAGTGGTGTTTGTTCGCCAATAATAAGTGGAATAGGAGCATAGAAAAGAGAACAAATTGTCTCCAATAAAAAGCCCTCTCTTCATAGCTTGGAGTTTCTGTGGGAAATGTAAAACTTGTGTTGTATGTCCTCTTAATATCTGAAATATATTATAGAAAGTATAAGATGAATACCAAGCTTCCTTGTCGAACTTTTAGTGTTTTAAGTAGACTTTTCAGAGGCAACATTCTGAAATAGATGTCTATTCTAGGAAACACACGTCACTTTCAGTTGGGTTTCGTGTCTGTGGCAACAAGAAAGAACAAAAAGCAAAAGAGGAACAATTTTCTTCACCTACTTTATATATAAGAGAAACAAAAAGTCTTAAAATCAGTCTGATCTAGAGCTCATGCTCGAATAATAGTATATTTTATAATCAAGAGGCCTATCATATAATGCACGAATATTTCGGTGTGAAAAAGCTTTGTGCAAAGTGGGTACGGCGCGAGCTCACTTTTGACCAAACACAAAGACGAGCTGAGAATTTGGACCGGTGTTTGAAGATGTTCAAAAGTAATAAACCCGAGTTTTTGCTATGATATGTGACAATAGATGAAACATGGCTTTCAGATTTTACTGTGAAATCCAAATTGACAGTCATTCCGAAGTTCAAATCGATAGACTGCAAACGATGATCCCGCTCCAAAAAGTGGAATAATGCAACAGACGGCTGGCAAGATTATGGCGTCTGGATTTTGGAATGCGAATCGAATAATTTTTATTAACTACATTGAAAAAGCGAGGACCATCAATAGGGGCTATTACGCAGCAATGTTTGACAGTTGGAAGCACGAAATCGACGAAGGACGGACCGATTTGAAGAAAAAGATAGTGCTCTTTCATCAAGACAAAGCAGCGTGCCACAAGTTAGTGAAAACGATAGCTAAAATCCACGAATTGAGCTTCAAATTGCATCCTTATCCAACATATTGTCCAGACTTGGCCCCCAGCGAATATTTCGTGCTCTCAGATCTCAAAAGTATGTTGGCTGTGAAGGAATTTTCGTCGAATTAAGAAGTGATCGCCGACACTGAGGACTACTTTGAAGTAAAGCACAAAGCGTACTACAAAGATGGAATCGAAAAGTTGGAGGGTCGCTATAATTAGTGTATAACCCTTGAAGGAAACTATGTTGAACAAATTTTTACAAATAAATTACGTTTTACTATCATATACCGGGAAGTTTTCAAACAAGCTGTTAGAAATATTCAACACAGCTGGATTCATCAACAATTTTATTATTTTATTTATTAGCCACATATTGGCCCTTGGCTTTCCCACGTCTCTTTTAACACACAGTATAAACCGTTCATTGAGAAGCTATTTCCCAGTAGGTCAGATGACATTTGATGAACCTATTTCGGTTTCCAATGAACGGTATATTTTCCACACTTATCCGCAAGCCTTGAAGAAACAGAAAAAGCCGTGAGGTATTTGCCAAATATTTTCCCACCTAATTGAAAAGGTGGCGAAATTGATTTCTCCTTACCGCGAAAATAAACAAAGGAATTGCGGCAGACACCCGCATACCCGGTCCTTGGCGAATATCTCTATGAGTAGTCAGTGGGCTGTCAGCGGCGAGCAGCCAATTTGCCAACTGATTAATGCGAATCTATCATTTGCCCGAAGGCGCACATTTGACCCTTGAACAATATCCAATTTGACCCCGAATAGCCGCCGTACACTTGCGCTTGCCGCATATGCACTAGCCGGCAACTGGCAACTGTAGACAGCAACAGCAACAATAACAACAAACAATGGCATGAACGTGCGAACACGCCTCCTTTCAACACTTACCACTTACCACTTGCAACTGGTAAGCAGTAAGCTATTGCCCGCCACCCAGCGTATTGGTGCAACGTGCCACATATACAGTAATGAATGTATGTACATATGTAGCGGAGTGTGTGTGTGTATGTGCTCAGGGGCTGCCAGTGGTGAACGATGCGATTCGTGCGCTGGCGCAACGTGCAACGGCCAGCCGGAGTGCGCAAATATTTACAACAAGATCATCTTGACAACTGCGGCTTGCAACATGCCACAACAAATGCCGCAGTGAGCACCGTTGCCGACATTACCGCCCGCCGCCGCAACGGTAACTACGAGTTGGTTGCGCTGCCTTTTCCTCGACTCCGCGTTTTTTTGTTGCGCTTGTTGTTGCAACGGCAGCGGCGCACGCGTGCACTGCTCAATTTCAAAGGCTAATAAAATTTAATTGGAAACTTCATCACGGGTGCGAAAATTCACACTTAACTGCGCACTGTCCGCCTGCCCGCCCGCTGGTCCGAACTGTCTGCCTGCCTGCCGCGTGGTTACCTTCCGGCGTGAAGTGAACTCGTGTGTTGCATTGCAACATGGGATTCGGCATCGCCAAATTGGCAAATCCATAGCCAGCAGAAGCGTAGACTGTCCCAGCCACCGCTACGGCTGCTGGCCAGCAGCTCGCCTCAACATGTGCGGACGGACAGATCAACTGTTTCTGATATAAAATATAGCCATCCACTCGCTGGCTTACTCCCTCGCCCGTCCGCATGCACATCGCAACGTCCAACGTGGTTATATGGTGGCAGACGTTGCACACCTGATGCATTCCCCAAGTGGTTTTGGGTACCAAACTAACTTACTGCATTTCGTCCAACTTGGTCGCAACTCTCGCTGTCACGTCGAGCAAATCCCGATACCGACGTTCCATAATTGCTCAACTGCGACGGCGACAAAGCGACTATGGATTGCGCAAGCTGACTGCGTGGCAATGCTCCAGCATCTGTGCGCCATGCTTGGATCATGGCAGATTTCACTAAGCACTTATGTAAGCAGGTATTCTCATATTTGCACTGGCTTCGCTGGCCGTTCGGCGTTCGGCCAGACGTTGTGTGCTCATTTTCATTGCCATTAAAATTGCGAAAAGTCCAAGCGCTCATTGGCTCGGTCGCCTGATTTTGTCCGTCGCCAGCTTGCACATCATAAACTTAGCTTGATTTACAATGCAATGTAATCACTTCCTCGCTGTCTGCTGAGTACGGCACGGCGCTGATGAGCTCTAATCAGATCAGTGGCAGCCACTGTTGCATGTTACGATGAAATTACGCCAATCAGACGTTGCTGACTGTATATTTAAACTATGCCTTTGCTCATGTAAAATTTAACTTGGGTTCTGTTCGGCTGAGTGCTGAGATCTTAACGTTGCCGCATGTCGACAGGAGGATGTAATATATGAGCTGCAGAGATCAACGATCGGTAGCGAAGATCGTTGTTGTAATGACAAAAATTTTGAAGGCGACTGACCGATACTGGAGACAAACTGTTCCCTCAAGTCTTGGACAAATGTCGCACTACAGGATTGCCTATCTGGAGTATTGATCTGTGGCTATGGATTCCACTAAGTGAGAGTTGTCAGCTCTTCTCTGCGGTTGAAAAAAGTCTTCTGCAATAAAATCACGTGATATATTATATCAGTGGCGTAGCTGCGACTTTGGGCGCTTGGGGCCAAGAATGTTCTGCCGCCCCCCTTTATCTACCTACCTACAAGTTTCATTAGGTGGTTCGAACAAAAGTGAATTTTTACACAATATCTTCGATATTAAGTATATAAAATTTAGGAACTAGAAGCCACGCAAATTCTGAAGTTCCAAAAAATCCAAGACGTTGCGCCCGGGGCGACGGCCCCCTTCGCCCCCCCATAGCTACGCCACTGTATTATATACATATGTGTATGTCGAAAGTCCAATAACTAATATTCATAGGTAGAAGCATTTTGAAATTATTTAGAAGCTGGGGCGCAGTCTTGAAGAGTTTCTGGAGACCGTGAGTTTAGAATTAGTTGCTGACTTGTCTTTCGACAAATAAAAATAATATTTATTTTTCATCGGGTAGCGACAACAAAGTCTTATAACCGAACTTTTATAAACCATTGCCTCAGTAATGGCATGGTGAACTTGTAGTTTGGTGTATAGTATTGGATATTATGATAATGCCAGGAAAGAAACTTGAAAGTGAATGGTAGGAAATGATTGATTATAAGACGCAATATTTAAAGCCACTTGAAGACCAATTAGACTAGACTAACGAGGTAGAGTTGAAGTTGTGTTTGCAGAACTCGAACTCCACCAGTTATGGGAAAGTCTGATCTACTTTAAGGTATGCTCTAACTATCCAAGCGAGTAAGCCAATTAACATTCAGACATGCCGGTTATAAACGATGTCATCTGAGCCAGTTGAAAATGGGTTCCTAGTTGAAGGGTACAAAGATTTGTCGGTTTTTCATTATTTTGGTGATGCAAACAAGTGGTAGATCTCCGGTAGAAATCTTGAATGTGTTGTCAATCAATAATACTTACTTTGTAAATCTTAATGTATTTTGTGGTGAACGATCTAACTTCCTAAACGATCTGATCTTCTAAGCGATTAGATGTTAAAAAAAACGTTCTCGAAGCAATAAAAAAACAAAACGGAGTTTTGTACTTTTAGTCCTCTTAGCAAATCGGAGGTACTCAAGAGTATTACATACATATACTCAAGATATTGGTGCTGCTTAAAATTAGACGCTCCTTTCGAGTTCATCAACCTTGGCCTTATTTTATTAAACTATATTGATCTTTAAAGATATTCATAGAAGTCAAGCATTTATTTTAGCAATTCACAGTTGACAAAACATGGAGGTCTACACGGTTTTCTCTCCAAAACGCGAGACTTCATAGGATGTTGTTTTCATGCGCGTCTCAGCGCGTATTAAGAAAGTTTATGACTTATTATGGCTCTGTTATCACATGTTCTTTCTCGAGATTACAGGAGTCACTACTATTAATTTCATATAGCAAGAGCTCAACTTTCTTATCACATAACTCTAAAGCCAGTATATCTGTGGTCATTACTTATTTTCACGTTGGAAACCTAGGGTGCACAAGCCATACTATTATTTAAAGTATTGCTCATCTGAAGTCATGAAAATTTGGATAAAAAAAATGCTCCGTCCTGACGAACAAGAATAATTCAAGCTAGTTTGTGATTCTATATCCCGAAGTCCACCGGATGCTAGTAAAAAAGTCTGCATCGACGGAAAATATGATAGTTAGAAGAAGCAAGGTTTGGGTTATAAGGTGGATGAGTTAAAATTATGCAGCCGCCCTTTTCCAAATACCTTTAAAAGGGTCTGCAACAAGAAGCTGAGCCTTGTCATGATTAAAAATGATTAACTCGTGTTTAGTCACAAATTCCGTGCATTTTTAAGTAATCGCAGGCTTCAGTTTGATGAGTTGTTGTTAATGCGAACTCCATTAATGGTTTTACTCAGTTTTAGAAGCTCACACACAACAAGCAAAATCAAAACAAAATCGCCTTTCAACGTCTCTTGGCTTCAATTTATATGGCATCGAATTTTCTTCCTTTTGAAAATTTTTCGACTGCTTTTAAAAGTTTCAAAATTGCTGTTTGAGCAAAGCTTTTGACAACTCTTCTTGTGTTTGATAATAATCTTCATCGAGTAATACTTCCAGTTTCTCATCTTCAAATTTTTTCTCCCATGCAGATCTGGGCTCGTTTTAAGCTACTTGAATATAAAGATAATCCAGAAAAGCCAACTAGTCCTCCACTAGGCGCGGCAATTATTGGCGCGGCAATTATTGGAATTTCATATGCAAGTTAATGCTTCCGAGGTTCTAGTAGAGTTTAACTTAATAAAGATTAACTTGTTCACCCGAAATTGGGGAAATGGACTTGGGTGAACTTTTTGCCATTTAGGCAGGTCTGTACTTTATATTCGTGGTCCTTTTGATCGAATTTTTATTGAATTTTCCTATTCGGGTCCACGACTTCGGGGCTCCAGTAAGTGCTAACTGTTAATATTTGATTTTTTCACCTGAAACTGGAGATATGAACATAGAGGAACTTTTTACCATCCATATCGGTCTGTTTTTTTAGTCTTGTCTATTTGGTCGAATTTTTATTGAATTTTAATTTTTAGATTAACGCTTCCGAGGCCCCAGTAAAGGTTAACTGTTAAAATTTGCTTATTTTACCCGGAACTGCAGAAATCAATTTTGATGAACCTCAACTTCACTAGAAAGAGCTGCCATGTCTAACCGCTCCTGTCATATTTGTCATTTTTCGGAGAAAAATGTTTTTGGTGATGCCAATTTCCCTCCTCGTAGTACAGATTTTACGCCGTTGTACTTTTTCAAGGATTAAAAAAAGATCTGGCGATATGTAAGGAAGACGCTAATGATTCTGACCGCTTAGTCGAAATCTTGGAGGTCTTATGGGTAATAATTCTATATTCAGTATATTTGAATATAGTTTCTAAGGAGCGGCATTATGCTAAGATCTTACAGTTTCCCAAGCAAGCTGCTCTCGTTTGATTGATATTTCTCATCTCATACACATTTATATACTTGTAAGTACACACATACATAGCAGTAGTTTCCCAGAAAGCATACACACAAACCCACACAGTGTGGACCGTTCGATTCGCACAACTTGCGCTTTGCAGCGCTAACAAATGCAGTGAAAAGAATTTATTGTTTTCACAAGAAGCATGCGGAAATTCTCGAAACTGTGAAACTGTTATGTATTGCAAATAGTGCCAGTGCGACCAGCGGCATGAAACACCCATAGTTGGTGCCAAAGAAAGAGAAAATTTTCCACTGGAGCCAAAGTGGCTGTCTAGACTGCGCTGCGTTTGAGGCCGTCTTGGTGGCTCGGGGCTAGGCCAAAATGCCGCTTAGCGCTTAACACGGCATAGCATGGCATGGCATAACATAGCGTGGCATGGATGCGTATCATTTCGCCATATCAGCAGCGCGATGGCTGTGGCAACGTAAATCGGTATCTAAAACTTACCACATATACATACATACATACATGTTTATATGTATATGTATTTGTGGCAAAGATGCTGCGCCTCGATACAAAATGCACATGCAACAGCAAAATAGTTCTATGGACAGACATACATACATATGTACATACATATGTGTTTAGTATGTGAGAATATTTTATGTGCGCCTGCAACGGTCGTATGTGCACTTAAGTACTTGCAATGCCAACTGCATTAGCTCCCCTGGCGATTCTTAATTTTAGGGAAAAATGTTGCTTAGCGGTCGCGTCCGTTTTTGGGGCCAAGTGGTCATATGGTCATCGGCGTCAACATCAGCAGCAACGGTAAGTAGATACATATATTATAAACTGCTTTTGTTGTTGCTGTTGCTGTTGTTTGATAAAAGCATGGCTTACGATGAAGTTCGTCTGCCTATTTAGCCTAGTCTTCGGAAAAGTTGGCGCGAAAGTACCCCAGCATAGTGAAGAATAATGAGAAGTGCATTAGGCGTTTGATAACAGTGTGGCTTACGATGAAGTTCGTCTGCCTATTTAGCCTAGTCTTCGGAAAAGTTGGCGCAGAAGTACCCCAACATAGTGAAGTATAATGAGAAGTGCATTAGGCAAATGAAAAACATACTCACACATACCTATATATATACAGGGTGATTCTTGTAGCGCTAGACTTTGATTAGAGTATTGGCATCGTTGTCCTCTTTTGTTCCGAAAATACACAAGACCTCATTTAGGCCATCGTGGAACATTTAGAGGGGCTAACTAATCGATGTTGATCGATCTGCCCGGGAATCGAAAGCAAGGACTTGTAAGAGTTCTCTGCTATCCAGATCGGTCTGTACTTCATAGTCTTGATATCTTTGGTCGAGTTTTTATTAAACTTTCCGCTTCGGATTAACAATACCGCGTCTTTAATAGAGGTTAACCAATAAAAATTTACTTTTTCACCGAAAATAGTAGAAATGAACTTGGAAGAACTCTTTGTCATCCAGATCAGCCTGTTCTTCTTAGTCGTGGTCTATTTGATCGAACTTTAGTTGGAATTTTCCATTCGGGTCGACGGTCCTGAGGCTCCAGTCGAGGTTAAGCACTAACAACTGACTTAGTTTACTCGAAACTGGAAAAATGGACTTGGAGGAACTCTTTGCCATCCAGATCAGATTGTCTTGGTCTATTTGGTCGAATTTTTATTGGAATTTTCCTTTCGAATCAACGGTTCTAAGACTCTAGTAGATGTTAACCGTTGAAAAGTTACTTATTTTAATCGAAACTGGAGAAATGGTCTTGGAGGAACTCTTTGCCATCCAGATCAGATTGTTCCCCTTAGTCTTGGTCTATTCGATCGAATTTTTATTGGAATTACCTATTCAGGTTAAGGATACCGAGTCTCCAGTAGAGTTTACCCCAAAAATATAAATACTTTTTTCGCCCATAACTGAAGAAATGGACTTGGGCGTACTCTTTTCTATCTACAATTGATCAGTACTTTATATTCGTGTTCTACTTGCCCAATTTTTAGTGGAATTTCCTATTCGGATCAACGACTCTGAGGCTTCAGCAGAAGTTAACCATTAAAAAATTATGAATTTTAGCCAAAACTGGATAAATGGATTTGGATGAACCTCGCTAGAATGGACTGCCATGTCATACCGCCTCTGTCATATTTGACATTTTCTCGAGACAAGTTTCAATCTGTCATTTTGGTGAGGCCAATTGCACACCTCGAAGCTCGGATTTTACGTCGTTGGACTCTTTTAAGAGATAATAAGAGATCAAGTATTACGTAAGGAAACCGGTAATGATTCTGACCACTTAATCGGAATCTACTAAGTCCTTTGGGTAGTAATACTATATTCAGTCTTGTCAGAACTTGGGAATCTGGCGTCAAAGGACTATAATATTTACTAAAAAAAGGAATAAAAAATGTTTGCTTTATCTAGCACCCTGTAAATACGCATTTATATAAACCTCCATATTGCATGCGTGTTTGCATGAATGAAGTGTCCACAGTTATGACCAGTACCACAACAGGTATGGCTTGGAAAAACAAGTCCGAACTTGGTGAAGATGAACGGCAGGTGTGCCTCGTAAAGTCAACGCCAACGCAAAAATGGTTTACAGCAACATGAACATACACGTTTGTATAGGCAAACATGTTATTGGGCGTGACGAAGATTTTGTCATTGCTCATGTACCGTTATCCATGCATTGCGTGTCCACTAAACGGGCCACACACCCGGCAACGACTGGACGTAATGGATGTCGACGTCTGCGGAGAGTGAGCACGTGTAAAGTGGCATGTAGTTGGTTACACACTCGTATTTTCCATTTACAACAACAACAGTGAATAACATGGCATACTCGTTGGCTTGCTGGAAACACTGCATAAATTAATAATGTTGCAGCAGTGTTGCAGACACCGTGATACGTAGAGGTTTGTGCCACTAACAGGTGTTGTTGTCGAGATCTTCAAATTATGGGCCGTGTATCACGATGTTGTGTTGAATCAGATCAGCTGAAACTGGTGTTAGAATGCAAGAATCTCGAGGGAATATTTGTAGAAATTTCTAGGTATCTAGTATTGTAGTAATTCTTGTGCTGTGTCGGACTCCTGTCTGAAGAAGTAAAATATTAAGTAGACATTTTTTTTCATCTTCAAGCCTTTTAAGGAACAGCTGTAGGCGGTCAAACTTGAAGAGAGGTATTATTTGCTGTAAAAAAAATCTATAAAACTTACTTAAAAGCAATATTATAAATATTAGACTTGCTTTGAGCTTATCATAAGGTTTATTCATCAAAACCTTCCTCCTTTGGAGCGCTGAAAAGAAAAGGTAGACTTATAAAGGTCAAAGAAATCAAAATTGATTTCGACTAGATTTACTGAGCTGAGAACTCAAAGCTCATTACACATTATATCAGGTTTTGTAATTTTTATCTAGTCATTCCAATAAAAGATTCGAGGCTCAATGTACATGGACTTCAACTTTTGAAGTTATGTATTTCACATAAAGATTATTTGATATTTTCGGAAGATAGTCTTCGAAACAGAAACCTAAGTTGGCTCATTCACTTATACTAAGCCATAATTCAGTAACCCGTCATATCTCTCATTATCGTCTCAAAGATTTTGTGATGTTTGTTCTTCGATATTTAGCAATTATTCTCCTTTTAACCCAGCTTTTTCATGTCTGGTTCAATCCTTTTGGAAAATATATATGTACTCATAAATCTTACAAAGAGTTTTCTTCTAAGGAAAATTATTTCGAGTGCTCGAGTAATTGATTAGTTCATCAAACTCACGGTGTACAGTGATACTCTCAATAACAAAGATTAGTCTGATAGATTCTTGAACCACGCATAGACGTAAGACGTAACTTTTTTTACTCTAAGGACGGTGCAAAGATCTTCTGATGCCTGTCGACATTTTTCGTTTTCCTTATTGTCGTAGACACTGCTTACGCGGTTAAAGACGAGTTTACAACAGTGAACAAGTCGTTCTTCCTTTTCGCTGTTTGGCGCCAAATGAAGATTCCAAGTGTAGCCAGGTCCCTCTCCACCTTGTCTTTCCAACGGTGTGTAGGTCTTCCTATCCCTCAGCTTCCCGCAACGTGTAATACGTCGAATACTCTCAGAGTGTTTTCGTCCATTCAGACATGACCTAGCCAGCGTAGCCAGAGTGGGCTTTACTTCCCAATTTCCGACTCAGTCCGAAGTAGCTCTTATCCGAGGCTGTTGTGTACTTTTCGTTGGAGGTATTTTTTCTAACAGTATATATTTTCTCATAGTGCCTAGTTGAAACATGGAATCAGAGTGGGAATCAGATTCCACGCTTGAACCTAATATTATTATATGTGAACGTCGGGATACATATGCCGATTTTTAAACATTATCGAACATTCCAAAGGAAGCGCCACTTTCGGATATAACATGCGTATAACCGATTTTTATCATACTGCACCGACTTGTTGTTGTTGTAACGGTTATCTAGTCCCCTTTAGAGTGGAAAGGCTCAGATAAAATGTCATTGAGGCAATCCAACGGTAGACCCAGCAAGCGTGCTGTTTCGACCTGGTCGGACCATAGGGAGAAAGGTGTCAGATGTGTAGGTTTAGCTAAATATGCAAGGAGGCGGTTAGAGTCATGCGGCGACTCGTTGCATGCTGGACATATAATTGGTATGTCCGGGTCGATTCTGGATAAGTGTGAGTTAAAGCTGTCACAGTATCCAGAACGAAGCTCTGCAAGGGTCACTTTCGATTCTCGCGGCAACTCGAACATTGTCTTCTTCGAAGGGATTGCCGGCTTCTGTAAGGTTGGCGTCTTAACAATACTGATGGGCATTATCTTTGGCTTTGTATTGATCCGAAATTGGATGCAAATACTTCAGGATAGTGGGTAAATTAACTAGATATAGATGGAAAGGAAGTTGGTGTCATTAAACTCAAACTCCGCTCAGTGATCTATTACTAAGAAAGGAAGGTAAAGGAGCTGGCATTTTCTTTTAAATTGTGGGTCCTTGAACTGATGATTTTCGTTGGAGGCCTTTTACCTCAGACATGCTGACAGATTTTTCAAAAATTGTAATAAGATCTTACTACTAAAGTGCTTTGAGCTTGAGATCTAGAGATCCAAATAGATTGTTGATTTTGCCTTTGTGAATCCAGATATCAAGCTCAAACGTTTGCCATAACTGATGCGGATTATAGTCCGATTAAGTCATGTTGTACGTATTGCCCTAAACAACATAAATAAAGATGGATATATGCTTTCAGGTACATACATATGTATGTATTTGCTTGTCTAAATATATCCGAAAGTACGCCATATTTTCCCGTACAACAAATGGTCAAATTATTTCCTTTTCCGAACTTAAACTGCATTTTCATTCAACTCTCAAGCTCGTATCATTTGTCGAGCTACCCCTCGCTTTTATGCGAACACAAACACACATAAATACGTGCATTTATGTGAAAGTGTATGTGAGCCTATGCATTTCTCATTGTTCCTGCCACGTCGACTGAGAGGCAAAGCATTCATGCGCACCGAAAGGATTTCTTGTAATTTAGCGAAACATCATCATGGCAAAGCGATAGCAGGAAACAAACAACAGCAAAAAAATAGCGAAAAAATAAAATAATATGCGAATATTTTGGGCTTTTGCTGCCTGCATTTATGCGTCACTGCAATTCAACGGTCCACGTAGACTTTGGTTTTGTGCGCCGACAATCTTGCCAGTACTCACACAGTTTCCTTCGGCGCTTGTATTTAAAGCTCATCACACTTTTTATGTATTTTCGAAATCTCTTTTCAACTTCTTTGTTTCAGTTGGCATTTGTGGAGTTTTGCTTCAAGCGGGTACTGTTATGTAGACTTGTAAAAATGTGCCAAAGGGTATAATGGCCTTGTTCGAGTAATAGTGTTTGTTGGAAAGTAAAATCATGAATACAGTTATGGGCTTATGTAAAATAGCTATACCGAAAGCTGTCCACTTATGTGTCCGTCAGTCTTTTGGTCTAACCGTTCTTCAGACTGTGCAGTGAATAGTTCTATAGTATTTTTTCACCAGCATTGAGAATTTCTCTTCAGCGATCTGGCCATTCAATTCGAAGTAAGCCTTTTATCATGGTGTATCGTTCCACCTGATTCTTCGGTTATATTTTGCTGATAGGGAGCTTAAGTTTCAGATCATAAACTAATGAGCTTAACTACGAAGTGGGATACTTTTAAGTTATCCCTTTTTAGTTTCATTTACTTTATTCCCAGGATCTGCCCACATTGCAAAGTTTCTTTTACCCATGTCAAGGTTATTCTCCGCAAATCCACATTCTTTTCGTTCGATTAGCTTATCTCTCGCAACTTTTAGAAGATCCAGAGGTCCTCATAACCTAAAATCAAACTAAATTCTAGAGATCTTCATAATCCTTCTGTCGTAAAAACTTTTTTGGGATTCTTACATATCGTTGGCTGGTTGAAAAGGATAAAGGAGCTTCGGACCGCAGGTGACCGCACTTAGACCATAATTACGCTCATTGGCTGGCTCAGAAACTCAATAAATTTGATAAAATACACGAATTTTGCTGAACCCCAAGTATTTTAAGTTGGAAAATTGGAAGTTGTGGAAGCTATTTCGTCTCATTCGGCTGAAGGTTGGACATTCCAAAAGTAATGTGAAGCTACTTTTAGAATTTTTTTAAATTGGATTCTTGGAGGTAGGTGTTCAGTGATGATGTAGCAGCTCTATGAGAAGCTCACCACCAACAATACTCCAAACTAGTTTTTCATTGGACATACTTACCATATTAGTAGTGTTCCAGGACCTGATGGGTTCTTCGAGGGTCCATTGCTTCAAGCAAAACAAGAAGTTGAATGGTCAAGGGCAGCTGAGTTCTAACGTGAACTGTATAATATTTTGAAATTTTAGGTCAGCTTTGAAGAGGTTTCTAGAATATTGCTAATCCGGGGACGATCTAATTGAATGTGTTGTCTTCGGAGATACATAGTTCGACTTGTCGTTTCAGCCTTTTTGTTAATAGGAGTTTAACGTTATATTTTCCTGCTCTGTCCTATCGTTATCTAGATTTCTATCCTGTTTGGAGGCTCAATTTGGTAGCACGACCTTCCATTTCCGATACCTGCAGCTCGAATACTAGCTGTTGGGTCTTTATTATGTTCTCGCGGTTCGCCTAGAGATGACGTAACTCATTTATTGTTCCATTTTTTCAATATTCTGCACATGCATTGGAAAACTGTAGTCTTTTTGCGTCCTTTCCATGTCATTCGTTCTTAAACAACAATAATTTTATCCCACTCAAATATGTCGAACTTTGTGCTTGAAAAGGAGATTTTGCGGGAAGTTTCTTTCAAAAGTGCTTTCTACAATGGAAAAGATGTGATTTTGGCAAGGAAGACGATAAACGTTCTGGGCCGCTTAAAAAAGCTTGAAGATCAGGAAGCATTACTCGATGAAGATTTTTTCCAAACATTGGAAGGACTCCCAGAATTCTCGGGAACAACTAAAGCAGCCTTTTCAAAGGTTTAAAAACAGCCGGTTACATTCAACAGCAAGGAGGTTGATTGATACGTATACATATGAGTTGAAGTAAATCGACCTCATATTGCAGGACGGGCTAAAAAGTACTAAGAAATCAGCGACTTGGAAGTTTTACCTTATCTGCCTTAACAGTGGTGGTCATCAAAAGTAGAATCTCTCATCCGAGGCTGTTTTGATCTTTTCATTGAGTGTTTTTTTTAAGTGGAATGTTCCAAACCCTGCGGACAACACAGAGGAGTGGTGTTTCGCCTTTAGTTCGCATCCAAACAGATGTTTTTTTGGCTACCCAGAGGATACTTGGTCTAAGACCGGAAGTCGTGAGCTGCTTGAGCCATATGTAAAAGAATCGTTTGTGGCCACTCCCAAGTGAATGGCGCTCAGAGAACTTTCCTCTCTTCAGTGACTTCTACACATGGCGCCTCGTTATAGCCGAGATCCTGCCTCAACTGCCTATTCGGCCGACGCAGAACGTCCTCACTAAAATACGGTTCACATTAGAACAGGCTATCAAAATTGGGTTGATTTTAGTATTATTTTTTTTGATGGATCTATATTTTTCACTAGGTCATTAAGACCATACATGTATGAGGATTTCGGACCCTATGGTTGACTTTGTATCGAAAATTTTCGTTAATATGGCGCGGTCTTAGAAAACCTAAGACAGGGTATGATCAGCGCTGTGCGACTCGGTTCAAATCACAGTGAGAATAGGTTCACTACTTTCTTAGCTCTAGAAAATTGCCGATCTCAGAGTTTTACTAAAGAATTTCATAACTATATCTGTATACTTATATATTAGCGCCGGTTTAATTACAGGAAGCCAAAAGAAAGGGAAAATCACGTATGCGCGAAATATTCTACGAACCATTCTGTACTACTTTGCCTAAGAGAATATGAGTCGAAGACCGGTTTTGTGCCACCGATTTTTAGATGAAGTTTATCTTTTGGGGTATCTAAGGTTTTGAGATATCCGAAAGGAATTGAATGCCTAGGTGCATTTTAGTATTCTGCCGAGTTGATAGTCCTTGGCAGGATAAAAATTTGGATCCGTTCCGGTTACGTCGATACGACTGTCGTGGGAACGGCTTTTGTCGGAGTAATTTTCCGTCACAAAATACATCCACATTCTATGAGCCAGATCGGACCAAAACCTATATCACATATCGCCCATACAAGCGATTATTCAGATTTTTTCAAAAGCAATTAAGAGAGTAATTTCGGTTAAATTCCAGCCGCACTTAGTCCACCTTACTTCCATAACTTTTTGTTCATGGATTTCGCAGGCATTCCTGCAACAAAGCGGGAGTGTGTGTAGTGAGTTCCACGCCATTGAGCCTTAAGCATGCATCCTGCGGCAACAGCGTCCCCCTCTACCCCCTAGACTGCCTATATACAGACTATTGCTGCACTCGTACCCTTTCGCCAGCACTTTTGTGTTACTTAGTATGGGCACTCATTACTCGCAACCGCCGTCCGCCCGCTCGACCTTCAATTTTTTCCCGCCAGCACATCATAAAGTCATTGCAGCGGCCATTTCATAAGGCACACACACACGCACGCACACTTATGCATTCCACTTGAGACGTTCCTTTGTTTTATTGCTTTATGGCATTGCAACGCCGGCAGCTGCATGCAACGACCATTGGATGGGGTACCGGCGGTTCGCATCCCGAGCCAGTCTCAATATGCATCCATTGAGGCGAGGCGAGTCGAGGCGAGACGAGACGAGGCGAGCAATGGCAATGCATTGCTGACGCGTTTACCGCAATTTCTCAGGCACACTCCAGCTCGGCTCGGCAGCGGGAGCGCGGCGCGCAAAAGTTGAATTTTCAACATGAATAGCAAAACGCAAAAAGGATTGCTGAGAGTTTATTAAAATTTATCAAAAAGTGATTTTGAACCGTTTGCCGCTTGACTTCCATTGCCAAACACAAACAAACAACAAAAAGTATGCAACAAAAAACAACAACTGCAACAAAAACCGCCATCGGCGCGCCCAAATGCGGATATGTTATGTCGTTGTTGTTGTTATTGTTGTTGTATTTGTCTTTATGTGTTTATTCATTTCGTATTTTACAGAAATTTTTTGTTTTTGTATTTTTGTTTTTAGCTTTTTGTTTTTACTTCAAGTGTAAAATTAATTGCAGTGCAACTTTCGCGCCCCACTCATGCCACACCCCCTCGGCCACAGTTTGGTTTATGATTCGCAGCTTCATATTTCAGCACAATTATTCGCATGTCCTTGGCTCATGCATTCACTTACCACTCACACTTCAGCGCCGACATTCATGCCATTCATCGCTCGCACACTCTGCTTCACTCACTCCCGCTCTCCCTCCTGCTCTTTCACTCGCTCTCTCTCTCTACCGCTATTTGTCTCTAGGCCTGCTGCGTTCATATGGATTTAGTCAAAAGGATTTCAGTTCAGCGTTTTATTTGTTGCTATTGTTGTTGTTGCTGTGCTGTGCCGCATACAAAACAAACGCCTCGTTAGTCGTCTAAAGGCTTAAGTAAGATTAAAAATCTCGTCACTTGTGTTTTACACCTCTCTCACGCCCCTCTCTCGCGTCGTCTCGTCTCGTCTATTCACGGCTGCTCGCCAAAATCGCACTTTGTAATTTCCCTCTAGGTTGTTTCGGCTCTTGTGTTGACAGATACTCGTACAACATCGCCGTCGGCATAAGCAAACAAGATTTTAATTGCGAAAAAAACTTTCGTTATCTGCCATGTGTTAAATGTTTTGTTAAGCTCAATCATAATTTCGGAATTTTATCTCTTTAGCGAGACAGAAATCGTTGTGAATATTTTATTTTACAGGGAGCGTAGCAAGCCGATGGCATGATTCGACTAAAAATGGCAGTAATACATCGGTCTGTCTGAGAATAGTAGAATCTACTTCTAAAGGTGAGATCCGATGACCATCAGCTGGTTATTGCACAAACGTTTCCAGTTCATAGAAGATCAAAAGCAGAGAGAATCTTAATTAGGTTGAACACGATAAGACATTAGCCTCCAAAAGATAAGCTATGACCAACGTAATCCACATGGGGAACGTGTATTTATGTGCGACTAAGGACAAGGTGGAATCAGCAATCGTTTTCTCCAAATTAACAGACTATCAAAAACTTGAAAGCTTAAATTACAGTTATGAAAATTGAAGCTCAAAACAAAACAGTGGATACAAAAACTGAGCTAAAATGATCGTGAAGTTTTGTACACTTTAAAACTCTGTTCCAACTTAATGGTAACGACATACAATACCCTGTCCAGAAAGTATCGGGAATTCTTCATTTAAATCTACCGCTTATATGGAAGACAGTAACTCAAAGAACTGCTTCGGGAAAACCGTTTTGAGTCAATTGAAGACATCAAAACATATTCCACGCGCGAGCTGAGGTCGACTGACATAAACAGCTGCTGTAAACACACTGATTGACAGATCGCGCTAATTTTTGTCATCATAATTAAGGACAGTTGTACCAACCTCGGAAAAAAATTTACCTGTCTTCCATATAAAAGGTAGTTTCTTTTAAATACTTGAAGCGATCTGAAATGCCGATGATGAACCCTGACTTTAGGAGTTTAGCATCTCTTAATAGTGCAACTCAAAGAACCAAGATGTAGATAACGTGAATTCAAGCACTACAATTCTCTAATAATATCAAAGACATTTCCTTTCCGTAGAAAGGTTAACTTTACTTTAATGAAGAAACTTTTCATATCCAATCTTCAGCGCAGTAAGACTTTGCGGGACATATATGTATCTGTTATCTTTGAAATCTGTAGAAAATTTGACTTAAATTATGCTAAGACGAACTATCTTTACTTGAACTTCAGAGCTTAGTAGTTCTTTAAAATATTTTTTGAAGTTATCAATTTGGGTTCTTCAATACTATTGTTTAAGAGATCATAGAAAATTGTGCAACGCTACTCACGGGCTGTTGTTGTAGCGGCAGAAAACATTGCTGAAGAAATTTGGATCAATGCTGCATATTTGACAGTAGTTCTTCATTTTCTTTATTTATGTTGACACCGCTTACGATCCGAGTTAACAAGAGCTTATATCCGAGTTAACAAGAGCGCTCCAGTCGTTTCTTCTTTTACCAATGCGGCGCCAATTGGAGAATCCGAGCGAAGCCAGGTCTTCTCCGTCTGGTCTTTCCAACAGAGTGTTGGTCTTCCTATACCTCTGCTTCTTTAGGCAGGTACTATGTCGTATACTTTTAGAGTTGGAGTGTTTTCATCCATTCGGACGACATGTCCTAGCCTAGTATTTTAATTCCCTGAACTACGTCAATGTCGTCGTATAGCCATCGTTCCATCGAATGCGGTATTCGTCGCCGCCAATGCGCAAACAACCATAAATCTTCCGCAGAACTTCGCTCGAAAACTCATAACGCCGACTCATCAGATGTATTCATCGTCCATGCGTCCATTCATCGTCCATGCCTGTGCACCATATAGGACGGGAATAATAAGTGACTTGTAGAGTTTGGATTTTGTTTGTCGAGAGAGTACTTTACTTCTCAATTATCTACTCAGTCCGAAGTAGCACTTGTTGGTAAGAGTTATTCTGCGTTGGTTTTCGAGGCTGACATTGTTGTTGAACTGGTTCCAAGAGAGACGAAAATATCTACGACTTCGAATTTACGACTCGAGTGTGACGACTGTTAGTTTACTGATATTTCAACTTGCCCTCCTTCACTACCAGACCCATTTGCTTCGCTTTCTTATCCAGTCTGATATCAATAACATCGGCGCACGCCAGCAGCTGTAGTCTCTTGTAAAAGTTGTCAGTAGTTGGCAGATGAAAATCTGGGTCGGAATGGACTCTCATATGTTGATACCGAACGGTTCAACATGTTCGATTTGAATTCAGATTCGGTTAAAAATAGTTTTATCTCATGTATGGAGGTCGTCGTGAAAAACTAGGAAATCTTTTATTATGAATACTAAACGACCATTTTGAGGTATCAACATGGCGCTTTGCACTGAAAGTAGTCGCATTAGTTGGTTGAAAAATCATGGCTTACTTTCTACTATAATGCTCTGTCAGCTTTCAGGCTGCTTTCGACTTATCTTTACCTAACTCAGAATCATTAGTTAGCTGGTTCAATAGTTGTGGTTCGCTGCCACTTTTCTCTGACCGGAAAGCTCGGGGATACTATTTTGGAAAATGTGACCCATGTTCTCTAAACAAGGCGTTTAACATGTTACGTTATGTTGTAGTTAAAGCTTATTATATTAATAGTTATATGCAGATCCTGTAAACTCAAAAGTTTCTTTCGCTAAACAATTATGATGGGAACACAATTTATCACAACCGTTTGAGTAACGCAGATTTCTTCACAATAAAAATGCCAAAATTGTTGTTGTCACATTAAAAATATTTACACTTAAGTGTTAAGACAACACTACCAAACACTCGAAACTTCAATGGTTTCTGAATAAATATTTAAAAGCTCTACCATTCCCTTATTGGCCCACTTGCTGGTACTTATAACACCATAAATACTCTGTATATGTATGTACTTATATTGTATATGTATGTATGCGTGTATGAGTGTGTGTGTGTGTGTGTGTGTGTGTAAAGTTTTGATTACAAGTGAAAAGCGACCGAGCACAAAAGCTACTTTCCAAGTTCTTTGCTTTTCTTTTGAAGTTTCTACTTTTTCATTTGTGTTTTTTTTTCTTTATTATTATGAACATGAGCATTTCTTAGCGGCGCGACACTTGATACGAACACTTTTCGTAAGCAGCGAGACTTCAAAGGAAACCATGAAGGAAATAGCGAAAACATTTCATAAACCCTTCACACTAGCGGCAAATTGCTTTGATACTCGCCTGCGTACATACCTCTGAGCCTATATGGTTATGGCTGAAAAGAAGACGCTGGTATGTATGGTATGTGCGGCAGAATGTAAGTGCGTTCTACACATGATTTTACATACTTACATATATCATACTTTTAATCTTAACAAGCGCGTAGACTCTTGAGGCCGCTTAGGGGTACATACTTATGTACATGTGGTCATACTTGTGCCAAGGCGAACGCATAAATCCCTCGCAAGTTTACATAGCGCATATCAGATGCTCTCGTTCTCCATAGAATAACCTGAAAAATGCGACATGTGCGTGGTGAAAAGAGGTTTTCAAGTGTGAATTGTGCATTATTTTTGGAATATACTGATATTTTTGATAAAAAATTGTATTGAAGAGAGTTTTTGTTTTTTTAAGAATTCAAAAAAAATAATTATATAACAGTTGTTGCAAGGTTAGTGCAGCTACTCTCCACATTTGCAAACAGAGATTTCTAAAAAATTACAAAATCTCTCCAAACATGAGGGATATGACGGGAAGCGAAAGAGATTTGGTATTGATAGCCGAAAGAGCCGATGTCTAGTGGAAAGAAGTTTTTCTATAAATTTCGAAATTTCAAACCGCGACCGTTTTAACAATTGTTAAACTCAGTGCTCACAACAACGACAGAAAGTTGTCTCTGAGCAATAATAATAACAGGAGCGTCCAGTTCATATTGTGCTGGTATATAGATCATAACTCAAAGATTATTGCTTTTTTCTTCTTCAATTGGGTTTTCTCAACAGAACCACTCATTTTCGTATGAAGTCCAATACGAGAAAAAATAAGAAAAAACGTTAACTTCGGTTGTACCGAAGCTAAATACCCTTCACAGGTGCATGTTCGGTTTGTATGGAAGCTTTATGCTATAGTTAACCGATCTGATCAATTTCTTCGGAGATTACATTGTTGCTTTAGAAAATAATATACACCAAATTTCGTGAATATATGTATCTTTCCAAATGCAAAACAATTCAATACAAGAACTTGTTTACGATCGTTCAACTTGTATGGCAGCTATATGTTATAGTGGTCCGATATCGGCCGTTCCGTCAAATGAGCAGCTTCTTGAAGAGAAAATGACGTTTGCAAAATTTCAAAACGATATCTTAAAAACTGAGGGACTAGTTCGTATATATACAGACAGACAGACGGACAGACGGACATGGCTAAATCGACTCAGCTCGACATACTGATCATTTATATATATACTTTATAGGGTCTCCGACGATTCCTTCTGGGTGTTACTAACTTCGTGACAAACTTAATATACCCTGTTCAGGGTATAATGAAGTGTTTCACTTTTCGATTAAATAGGTTAGGTTAGATTAAAAGGTTGTTCCAAAAACGGATCTCACTTGAACAGCAGATATCATTCACGGAACCTATGATCTCTAATGCACCTGCCGACAATTCGAGAGACAACAATGAAGCCAGTAATCTTCTACCGCATATCGGCCAGAAGAGTCTTGCGAAGCAGGGCAGCAGTGGAAAGTGTTGCCAAAAGCAAGTAACCTCACTTCTACTGGGTGCTAGGCCACAAAGGCATCGAGGGCAATGAAATATTGAAGCCAGACCAGACTAAGCTTACTTAACCGATGACATAAAAGGGTATAAAATGGTCTTGATCTTGATATTAATCGGTCAGTTTGTATCACAGCTATATAATAGTACTATGATTGCAACCATTTCCTTGAAGATTGTATTGTTGTCTTAGACAATAATCCTTGCCAAAATCAGGAAAGATATCTTGTCATTACCAAAGTTTTCCATACAATAACATATATTTGATTGTACAAATTTCGTTTTAAACTTAACCTGAACAGATTATAGTTCAGGGTATAAAACTTGGCAAAACGATTTGAGCGTGTCACAAATTTGTTTCGTATATTGCTCTAAGTTGGACGAAGTTGAGACTATCGATACGCCTATCTGTTCCCACCTCACCTTACTCCATACAACTTCGACAGTTAGCGTTCGAAAAATTTTTCAGCCTTACCGTACGTACACCTATTGGACAATGACCATTAAGAACATCTACGATTGTGGCAAGGTAAACCTTCCTGAGAGCAAGTAGTCAAGTGGATCTCCTACTTTTTACTTCAGTCCAGAAGGATCTAGCAGTCGCACAGGCGGTGGTCGTCGACCAACCTACTTAGCTCATGTGAAGTCCATATAACCCAGTTCTAAGAAGCAAGAAGACAACAACAACCCAAACGACTCAGATAATAAATTGGTTCAATGCTATTGATAGTGATGATAGACATCCTTAACTAACTCTTAGTGCATAGGCAATGAGCTCGATTAAATAGAATATATATCCGACTAAATGTCTCTTCAAAATTGAGCCACTTGTATTTTTTCGGACCTCGAATTTCGATTTGGTTCTATATTCTTTAAAGTGATGTCGTTTTCATTGTAAAGTTCATAAGAAAAGTCGAATTATCCGATGTACTTGTTAACCTTACTTCAATACCCGATTTATTCGGGAAGAGGAAGAGGAAACAATTTCCTCGATGTCGGTAAAAATAAATACGTAATTTTGCCATAAATTCTGGCACAAAGTTGATGACAGAAGAGAAGTGGTCCATAAACACAGTTCTCGAACGCATTCACAAAAATTCCCTTAGAAAGTAGATAGTTATGTCGAGGAATTGAGAAATATCGACCAGATCAATACTAATACTTAATAATAAAAGTCTACCGTCGGTCTACTGGTTATCTTCCAATAACCTGATGACAAAAGTAATGCAAAAAGTTATATTACAATCGTTGATCGTGATCACAATGCACCCACTATCCAGCTGCTGAGATGGTTTGGTGAGGAGTCTCCTGTAAAGGTGTTACACCTATACACATCTGTGAAAAAGAGATTAAAACTAGGGCAAATATAAGGCTAGCCACGCCTTACTTACGCCAATACTCTTCTCAATGAAAAGTATGCTGAACAGAAGTCAAGAAATCACCCAGCAGTGGTACAGAGGTTCATCGCAGGAGCGTACTAATCGCAATGACATCAATCATCTTAAAGGCCCAGCATTCATTATTGGATGAAATTCGACCGAATAGACAATGTTCAGCAGGCAGTGATGAAAATATAACCACCGTACTTGAGAGTGCACACGAAGACCGTGAAGAGTCGATTCGGCAACTCGGACGACTTGGCGCACTTTACGTGGAGATCTTATACTGAAAGCGCACAAAACACAGCTCGTGCAAAAAGCGAAGCCGCTCGACCTTCCCAGCGTCATCGCTACTGATAAGTTCCAAGAAGACGTTTTCAAGAAAAATTTAGTACAGCGACGAGGCCAATTTCTGGTTCAATGGGTAACAGTAAAAAAACAAAATTGGCGCATTTGGGACGAAGAGCAACCAGAAGAGATTAGAGAGTTGCCTTTTCATCCAGAAATAACAACGGTTCAACGATCTATATTTCTTCAAAAATAATGCCTGTGAAAATATAACTGACTATTTGATGCCTGAAAGTGATCTCGGCGACATTTGGTTTCTTCAAGACGGCGCCACTTCCCACATCACATCAATCAATGGATTTATTGAGAGAACACTTTTTTGAGCAGATAATTTCACGTTTTGGGCCGATCGATTGACCACCAAGATCATGCGATATCACACCGTTAGACTTTTTCCTGTGGGGATATGTATGTATATTCAAAAGTCTATGCGGACAATTCGCTTCGATTCAGTTACCAATTGTAATGCTCGAACGGATGGATCATCTGCGAGGTGGCCGCGGAAAGAGATAATCCTCAAAAAATAAATACCAGCGACCGTGTATTCGAATTCTATTATAAACATTCCGCATTAAATTTGAAGTTAAAGTGGTTTTTCTCTAAAATAGTTGAGAACCTCGAAATGGATCACCCTTCTATTTAAATACCACTATATCAGCAAAACCCACTGAGGAAACGCTTTCGGTATTCACATCGCTAAAAACTGTAAACACGTACATACAAATGTATTTGTACTAAATATTGTAATTTTAATGGGACTTTTCGAGGAATGTGCACACAGTCTTATCTAAATTAACATAAATCATTATGCATTTGTAGTGAAAGTAAAACATGGACTTAATACGTAGTATTAATCCTGTCGGCAAAAGCAGGAAAACTTATGAAGGACGATATGTCAACACACGTTAATGTCAAAATCGCACGCGAATGGACGCCAAAAACCTTTCACTAGAAAATGTCGTTAACAAAAATTGTCGCGACAAATGCCAAGTGCGCCATTTGGACAAATATCCGCACCCAAACCCCGCGCCAAACAACACCTAACTACTCCGAACTACTCCGCAGGCAAGCATATGCCGGACTTCAAGCCATGCAGCGCCTAAGCAAAGGAAGGTATGAAGAAAGAAAGTGGAGTAAAGCCGGAGAACTCAGTAAATGCTACGCTTTGTGACTGCGGCATGGCGGGAAGTGGGTGGATTATATTCTTTTAATTTCCATTGTTTACAACAAAGTCGACAAAATGTCGAAAAAAGCGCAAGTCAGTTTAGATTTCAAAGCAAAAACAGGCACGAATAAACAAAGCAAATAAACCCAAAACAGAAATAAACAGGACAAATTAAGAAGTGGCGCGTTGTAATAGAGTTGGGGGTATGGAACAAATCGCCTGCTGGAAGCCAAAGAAAAGCGAAAATGTCACAACGAAGTCGTAAAGATAACAACACTGCGTTTTTATTTAGCGCAAAGCCAACGTTCTTCGGTCTCGGCCGCGAGGGTGAGTGACTGACCAACAGCGCCGCCAAGCATACGAAATGGAAGCCCGTGCAAATGAGGCCGCCCGCTGTGCTGACTAATGCAAGTTCCTGGAACGGAAAGTGAAACTTTCAATTTCACTTGTGAGAATATGCATACGACGTTCTGGCCTGGCAGGTAGCCAGGAACTTCTGGCTGTAAGCGGGGATGTTTGAGCTTCGACTAACACCGTGGGTGTTGTCTACAGTTCGCGTCACAGCGCTAAAAATGCAACTAATTCTTGTTATTCGCTCGATGTTAATGATATTACATGAATTCTATATTTAAACTATTTGCCTGTATTCATATTATACATATATGGATCTATGTACGCCTGCACTGACTTTTCTAAAATCAATTTCAACTAATTTAAATTCCTGCATGCAAACGCGTCACTTCCTTATTGTATGTACTATCAGTCTACTTGTATATTCTCGGACAGGGTGCCTCGTGCAGCGGATTCTTTTCGAAAACTTATAGAGATTAATAGAACTCAATTATCTAAAGAATATTGTAGATTTTCATCAAAAGAACTTCGTTAAATGCATAGTATTTCATTCGAAGTAACTCGAAATAACCTCGTTTTAACCTTATTTCCCGGGATCCTGGTAACAGTTTCTGACACCACGAGCTTGTCCACATGATTTTCATGCGAGTTAAATGGTTATAATCTTATTTTAACCTCATTTTCCATGATACTGGTCACGGTTTCTGGTATTACAAACTTATCCACTTGACTTCCTTCCGAGGTAATATGAATTAACTTCGTTTCAACCTCATTTTTCACGGTCTCGGTTACAGTTTCTGGTCATAAGAGCTTGTTCACGTAGATTCCAACCGAGGTAATTCAGGATAACCTTGATTTAACCTCATTCTCCGTAATCCTAGTCAAGGTTTCTGGGACAACAAGCTCACCCACGTGACTTCCATTCGAGGTAATTCAAAGTAGCCTCCTTTTAATCTCATTATTCACGGTCTCGGGTACAGCTTCTGATAACAAGACCTTATTCTCTTCGACTCCACCTGAGATAACCTCATTTGCCAAAACCCTGGTCACGACTTCTAGTATTGAATGCTTATCCACATGACTTCCGTCCGAGATAATTGGTCATAGCTTCGATTTAGTCTCATTTTCCAAATTTTCTGATACAACAAGCTTATTCATGTGAATTCCAACCGTGGTAATTCGCAATAACCTCACTTTTCTATCATTTTCCAAGATATTGGCCACAGTTTTCGTTACAACGAGTTTATCCAACTGATTTCCAACTGAGGTAATTGCCCAGAACTTTGTTTTATTCTAATTTTCCATAATCCTGATCAAGGTTTATAATACTACAAGCTCAACAAATGACTTTCATTCGAGGTAACTCAAAATAATCTCATTTCAACCTCATTTCCACGGCCTCGGTAACGGTTTCTGGTACTAAAAGCTTGTCTAATTGATCCATATTCGGAGTAGTTGCCAATATTTTAGTTGAAACCTCATTTTCAATGATTCTGATCATGGTTTTTAGTACTACAGGCTTATCCACGTGACTTTCTTTTGAGGTAATTTTCAATATTCAATACTCAATTTCTAAGACCTTGGCCATCCTTTTGGTCCCCAAGGAAATATTGCTCCAGATTTGCTTTAAGACCCAAAAAGGTGTAATGACGTTCAATCAGAGCTCACAGTTGAACATATGATCTCAACAAGTATGACTCTGATTATACATGAGCTTTGCTCTAAAGGAAGTCCCAGTTCGCGTATTCAATTATAGACCACAAATAAGTGTTAAAATGTGTTATAATAGCTCATGATTGAGAGGTTAATGTATCCAGCTGAATTTTTAAAGAAAGCTTTTCCATACCTACTTAATTTGAGGACAAGTTGCCTTATTGAAGACTGCTTTTGGGGTTTCGGATGTCTGGAGCCGAATTGTGAAGCGAAAACAGAGGCCATGATTTTCGTTTTTAATCATAGAGGTATTAAGGGACTTCCCTTATCGTTTATGAATCCTTTGTGGAAAATGTTGAGCTTAGGATGGCGCCCCTCACGTCGCTATGTCCACCTCATACTAGAAGTGAGTCTATCTGGAACATAGTAGTCGTCTAAAGAGATGATATCCCCATGTACTTACTGGACTTTAGTAGCAGACCTGCAAAACTTCCCGAAAATATATTAGCAATTCGAACATCCGAACCTTGTTCCCACTAAAACTTTTGCGATAGTAATAATCGACAATTCTCAAGCATTAAAATCATAAACTACATATTTCGTGTGGGTCACCCGTTAAATACAACACACTTATGGCTATATATACCTAGTAGTATGTAGTACATGTATACGAATCACCGAACGACAATGCTTATCGTCTGTTGGCGTCACCTGATCATATCGCTCGAACGTGATAATTTTCGCAAATCGATACCCATTGACTACGTCTAGTCGTAACAACATTGTGAACAATACCAACAACGCACATTCAGTGAGTCCGTCAGCCGTAAGCTGCTCGCCTTTCACATTGTCGTTATTAATTTCCAATTCGCTGAGAACATGTGTGCTTGAGCAGTCTAACAGATGACAGCCGCAGAAATCCTTTCACTCGCGTCACCACTGCGGTGTCTGTGCCACATCACGTTGCACATGCGACACTTCCTGCGGATGAACGCGCGGCGACAACAGCCACAAGCCATGTAATTGCCACATTATCCGCGTCACCGAAGTGTTCTTGCCGCCACAGCCACACAGCCGCGCTGCGTTTATGGCGGATGGCCGCACTTTCCGTGTATTGGTGCGGAGGTGCCAGATAAAAAGGCATAAAAATCTAATTGCCAGCCAGGCAACAGCAAATAGCACACGGCTGATTGTATTTAATGGTAATGTGTCTGCCTGTGTTTGATCACACGTATCCACATGCCTATGGGTCTATGAGTTGCCGTGCCACAGCGCCAAGCGGAAGTTGAGATCGAGCTGATAAGAAATATTTATGAAGAAATAAGTAAACAAACGTGCGCAGATTAAGATTATAAATACCTGCTTAGTTTGTTGTTGTTGCAAGTCTTCAGTTATAAACCATTTACGGGAATTATTTTTGAATAATTAGGAAGGCATGCAGTAATGCCACGGAAGTCCAATACATAACGGTTCTTGAAAAACTTAATATTTAAATCTAAATTGTTTCGCTAAGGAAGAACCTGGAACCTATTTGGACATAGGACTGAAAGCTTGAGCTTTTGTTTAGTCCACAAACCGTCCAAATTCTATTTGGAAGAGAGTTGGTTACGAGACGTCAAGAGTTCGAATTGAGCTCTAGCTGTCTTGCATTACTTCGTTCGGGATATTGTAGCAGTTTAAACTAACCACGTCTTTGCATGTCTGGTAAATCCCAATTATCTAACACACTTTTTCTTATATTTCGATACCATCGAAGTTGCACGTTTTCTGGGCCCTCGATGACTACTAACTGGCGTCTTGCCACCAAAAAATTTCAAGATAACCGTTATAACCGCCACAACAGAGCCGCGAAGACTTCGAGGTATCATACAAAGATGTTCTTTGCAATACCAGCGCTTTTTTGCCCTAGAATAAAGGCTTAGAGAGATAATCTACTCCGTTGAAACCTCTCAAGTTAAATTTAAGGGTCGTTATCTAAAGATTTTGGAAGTTCAGGAGATGTTATGGAAGTCCAATGAAAGGATACATATTTCTCTCATTGAATAACGATTACGACATCTTACTTCTTTATAAACCACAACAGGAAACCATAAAACACAGGAGTCAAATAGGGCGAGATTCCGCTGAGCAAGAATTTTTTTTAAGTAAGACGTATTCCGAAAAAAGAATATACCAGATTTTACAGATAAAGAAAAATAAAGTCTTATTGTTGTTCTTGGAGCGGCAGAAAACATTCCTGAAGTAATTGCATGGTAACAAGTTGACAGTTCCTGCCCGGATAAAAAACCGAGTCCGTTCCGGTTACTTAGTGCCGACTCTTCTCACAATCTGGTTAGAAATACCGGAGAAATGAGTTCAGGAGATCTTGGTGCACATCCAACCCTCACATCCAAACAAGTGGAAACAAGGATAAAATTTAATGAATTACCATTATTTTGGGCTTGACTCCTAGAGATGAAGGAACATTTTTTTCAGAATTATCTATTCGAAGAAACAGGTAAGTTTTAGATCTCTTGCATCTCTCTTCTTAGCACGCGCTGGTCAAATACCAACTTTAATAGGCTTATATGCGGTAAAGCTAAAAATTTTGTCGGAACCTAGTTGTCAAAGTTGTAAAGATGAGAGTGTGATGGAAATATCTAGGCACTTTCTCCTTCATTATCCAACCGTTGCACGACTAAGGCTGAAAATCCGTTAGTCTTACTTTCAGCAAACTAGAAGTTTTAGCTGGAACTGAAATTAGCTGTGTCAACAAATTTTGTGGGAAGTTCAAAGCGCTTCTTCGATTTCTAATGGTCTTATGATCCAGTATATAGGAGTTTTAGGTACCATAACGGATCGTTCTTAGCTGTCCAAGTGAGAACTTTGTTAAGATCGATCTCTTAACCTAACCTAATCTGTTCGCCAAACACTGCAATTATTGAAATTTTAAACAAGTATAATGCTGGTTTAGGTTCTTAGCTCTAGGAAGAACCCAATCATGCTTTATGTAGGCCTTAAACTGGGCTGATAGAGTTTGTGTGGTTTCTTCTTCGTTATTGACATAGACACCGCGAGCCAGTCGTTCTAACTCTTCGCTGTTTGGCGCCAATTGGAGATTCCAAGTGTAGCCAGGTCCTTCTGCACTTAATCTTTCCAACGGAGTGGAGTTGTTTCTCTTCCTCTGCTTCCCCCGGCGGATACTGCGTCGAGTACTCTCAGAGCTGGAATGTTTTCATACATTCGGACGACATGACTTAGACAGAGTAGCCGCTGTTTCTTAATTCGCTGAACTAAGTCAATGTCGCCGTATATCTCGTACAGCCCATCATTCCATCGACTGGCGTATTCGACGTTGCCATTGAGTAAAGAGCCATAACTCGTCTACAAAACCTCGTAACGCTGACTCCTCAGATGTTGTCGTCGTCCATGCCTATTCGCCATATAGCAGAACGGGGATGATGAGTGCCTTTTACAGTTTAGTCTTTGTTCGTCGAGAGCGGACTTTACTTCTCAATTGCCTACTCAGTTTGCAGTAGCACCTGTTAGTAAGTGTTATTCTAAGTTGGATTTTGTATGGTTTGGCAAAAGAAAACTTGAGTTTTTGACCAGAAAGCATCACAAGAAACTTTATATTTCACTTCACTACAAACTAGTACGAAACTACGGTCGCTTTGGACAAATTCTTTCGAAATTGTTCTAACCTCAAAACACCTGCGTGCACGTTATGATGTCAAGCAACTCTTCACAGTCCGCGCCGAACACATCTCAAGCGCCAATTAAAGGGCACCAGCGCGAAAACAATTTATTCATATGTAGTTATAGCTTTGCCAAGAGCCTGCCTCCATCCACGGCGCGCTCCACATTCTGCCACGCGGTAGCTGAATGTGTCCGCGAAACGCTGCATTCAAGTGCATTTGAGTGGCTCTGGCGATAAAGTGCAATTAAGTTGTTAGTTCGCTTGCCAGTTTATCTGAGATGAAATACAAAAGGCAAATACGTAAATACGTGCAACAAAATATCATGAATTAAAATGTAGGCAAAATCATAAATTTATGTTTTTAGTAAACACTGCAACACACTGCAGCGCGGTGCAAAATGCAAATCAGGCAGCGCCGAGCCGCCGAGCCGCCGACTGCCACTTGTCGATTTTCCACTCGTTTTTTCCACAGACATGCCGATATTGTTGTTGTTGTTGTATTATGGTCGCATGCGATTATTTGCTTCTGTTATTCACACGCGCTCAAGTGCCACAAAGGCGACGCGCGCGTGTGTGTGTGTGTGTGTGCGCGGTGGAAGTGGTCAAAAGAGTCTGCGCAATGTAATAGTGGCAGTCGTGCCAGATTGCATCAATTAAATAGTTTTATTTTTTCGTTTTGTTTTTGCTTTGTTGTTGGATGAAATTTCATTTAAATTTCACGGTACTTATTCATTCAAAAACATTTGCATAAAATGAGATAATGGTGAAAAAGCAATAAATATTTTAAAAGCGGAATAAAGTGTCAGCTGTTAAGATTGCTTGTTGCTATAGCCCACCATATACTTTGTATTCATACTTCGTGTGAGCGTTATTTCAGCACGGTTGCATTTATGGCTTTTCATTTTCAAAGCAAATATTTATTCATTGCCACAACTTGGCAGTTTTTATGTGGCTCCGTTTTATAGATCGGTCTAGAGATTGAGAGATCTGGCGTGGTATGGTTACGCCAGCGACACTGGTGGTGGTGTAGCTAACACCATTTGAGATATCCAGGTATTCTAACATTGGCACGGATCACAGCAGTCCAATTTTGTGCGACGCTGTTACCTAGATCTTGCAGAATTTGCTTTCCTGGCGATTTGTTTTCGTTCGGACATGATTTTGCTCAGCTCGGATGGTAGTTATATGTTACTTGTGTATTGTTTTTATATCGGCGGATCAGACAAATGAGAAGTTCCTTGAGAAGAAATGGACGAGTACAAAATTTCACAACGATATCTTAAAAATATCTAACTATACTGACAGAAGCCCTTTACTAAATCAACTCAGTTCGTCAGGCTGATCATTTATACTAGTATATTTATCCTCTAGGCTAACTTAATACATATACCCTGTTCATAATGAATCCCTTCTAACTAGGACTAGGTTCTGTTCCCATCCAAGACATTAAATTTTAGTCAGAATATATCAGTAATCGGTTATCTGTAGAATTTCAGCGCTAGCTAGGAGGGTGATGACCATAATTTCGGTCGCATACAAAATACTGTTACTAGCACTGTGTCGATTTTTGTTAGTCTTTTCGATCAATATTGGGGTTTCAGCTGCCCAATTGAGCTCTAGTTTTGATTCGATCTACTAACATAACCTCACCTAACTGTTCACATGTTTCAGATTCACTTTACAGCGATCTCTTTTTTAGCTTAAAGTCTGTGGTTCTACTCTTAACCGTTGCCTTCGTTGTAAATTTTGCTCATCACCCTTCTGTCTTTCAATGTCTTCCTATAAAAAATCTAACTTTAACTCGGGACTTAGACCCTTTTACAAAAAATTCCATAACAATTTTGTGTTTATTTATGTTCTACTTATTCAAACTATTGTAAAAAGCACTGGGTTCATTTAGTTTCTTTCTTTGGCATTCATCGCAGCTACGGATCTTTGCCGCTCAAAATGATCTGTTGGAGGATTTCCCACCAAAGAACTGATTTTTTTTTTATGTTTTGCAGAAATCACCAAAATATCGTTGATAATGTGTTATAATGCGTAACTTGAACGTGAGGAGAACAAAGCCAGTCCGTTCCGCGTCTCGCTACATTTCTCACACAAAAACCCTTTGTAGCCATTGCTGAGTTTAATTTTTTTATACTCTCGCAACAAAGTTGCTAAGGAGAGTATTATAGTTTTGTTCACATAACGGTTGTTTGTAAGTCCTAAAACTAAAAGAGTCAGATATAGGGTTAAATATACCAAATTGATCAGGGTGACGAGTAGAGTTGAAATCCGGATGTCTGTCTGTCCGTCCGTCTGTCCGTCCGTCCGTCCGTGCAAGCTGTAACTTGAGTAAAAATTGAGATATCATGACGAAACTTGATTCACGTATTTCTTGGCTCCATAAGAAGGTTAAATTCGAAGATGGGTAAAATCGGCCCACTGCCACGCCCACAAAGTGGCGAAAACCGAAAACCTATAAAGTGTCATAACGAAGCCATAAATAAAGATATTAAAGTGAAATTTGGCACAAAGAATCGCATTCGGGAGGGGCATATTTGGACGTAATTTTGTTGGAAAAGTGGGCGTTGCCCCGCCAACTACTAAGTTTTTTGTACATATTTCGGAAACTACTATAGCTATGTCAACCAAACTCTATAGAGTCGTTTCCTTCAGGCATTTCCATTTACAGTTCAAAAATGGAAGAAATCGGATAATAACCACGCCCTCTTCCAATATAACGCTATTTTGAATTCCATCTGATGCCTTCTCTGTATAATATATATGTACTTATGTACATTAGGAACCAATGATGATAGCGGAATAAAACTTTAGACAAATACGGTATTTGAAAAATATGTAATTGACTTATAATGAAATCTCGATTATCACTTTATCATGCGAGAGTATAAAATGTTCGGTGACACCCGAACTTAGGCCTTCCTTACTTGTTTTACATGTGAACATGTTTTGCGCTTGGTCTATTAGTCAATTTATAGAGGATAGGTGGCCAATCTCTAGACCAGTCATGTTATAGAGGATGGGTGGGTTTACTAAATGTAAAACCAGTCGCTCTAGAGTCTAGACTAACTATAAAAAATCATTTGGTGACAGACACAAGAACCATCGAACCTAAGATGGAGCATAGACATTGTTCTCAATACAATATATGTATGTATGTATGTATGTATATGTTATCAAAGAAGAAGAAAGAAGCTCAATTGTTTCAAAGGGGTACAGTCTTCCGTAGGAACAAGTATATATCGCCTTAACAAATCAGGAAAGAATATTTATTTGCTGATATGGAATAATATGGAATCTCTATATGATAGTGAGCTGTTGCCTTAACAGCGTTCGATATAAATATTTACATAATATCAGTTTAATATTCAAATGATAACGGAAAACAATCTCAAAATTGCGCCCACAGTCTCCAGTTTGGTCTTACCAAGCACACTTTCGGATATTTAAGAAAAATCATATAGTATGTATAGTTAAGACTTAAAATTATCATAAGTCATTACAACCGATCGCTTGTTAATGCTAAAATGAAGTCTGAAGCGATATTGGATTCAGAAAAATTTAACAGAAATTAATGATGAGCTCAAACCCAAATACATATTCTCTCTTCAGATCCAGCAATAAAGTTCTTTCTTTTCTTCTTTGGCACTACGACCGTGGGTCGGTCTGGGCAGAGAACATGAACTTTCGTCAGTTGGCTGTATCCTTTGGGAGTTCACTTTCCAGGTTTAGATTATTGGCGTAATTCATACTGGTTCCGAGTTATAGAAAGTTCCAAAGTTTTTTTTAAATTTATAACTGTTTGTTGTTAATTTTTTTCGTAGTAAAAATCACCATACAAAGTTTTCGCTTCGTAAACAGACAAACTAAATGACATAATGACAATGTATGTATATACGGATACATAGATCAAATTATACGCGAATGCAATAGATGTACCAGTCAGATTCCCAACAAAACCCACCCAATCCCATACAATGGTTAAAAATGTCGAATTTGTCTCAAATTTTATATTTCTAAACAAATTTCGTGTGCGGAATCGTTGCGAATGTTGGAAAAAGCTTACGGTGATTCAGTTTTATCAAAAACGCAAGCCAAGTGATACAAAGCTTTCAAAGACGGTCGAGAGATCATTGGAGACATGCATTCTGGACGACCTTCGCCCTCTTCAACTGATGAAAATATTAAAAAAGTGAATGACATTGTGCTTGAAAATCGTCAAGCAAGTGTTGAAGAGATGGCAAGAGAGCTCACAACATCTCTCGCGAGTCCGTTCAAATGATTTTGGAGTATATTTTGATATATATCTTGCTCAACTAAGTGCGATAAAGAAGTTCATAAACATGTCATGCTTAATCGTACGAATTCCAATCCCACATTCATGCTTCATTTGTATGTCAAATTGGGTGGCATCCACAAGGATGTCTAAACAAATTAAACTGTTGACGATATCTTGGTCATCCTGTTTAAACGATATTCATGGAGAGTATTAAGTATTACTGCCGATGAGACATGCGGCAGTCAACATTTATCGAAATGGAGGCTGAAGGAGTTGAAAGCCATCCCAAAGAGTGCTTATGAAAAGGGTTTCGAGGACTGGAAAAACTGTTGGTATAAGTGTATTACATCTGCTGGGGATTACTTTGAAGGGGAAAAAATAAATATAGATGAATAATTAAATATTTTACGTTATATTGACGATTTCCGTGTACTTTTTTGTCACAATTTAGATTGATCTTTTATGTAACTTGAATTACAAAACCTACCCCAACACTTTGGCGCCTTACATCCCACCCAACCACCTCCTCAATAACGCTTTTATTATGTGGCGTTAAATGTCATGCCATTATAAATATATTTATAACTGCATATTTAATTTCAAACCGTTTTCGAAAGTCAAGTTGCTCATTAGTTTTCAACGGTCACTTCGAGCGCTCGAAAACTAGTTACAACAGAGCTACAACAACAACAACCACAAGAAAAAAAATATATTAAATAAAATATGTATATAAATTAGTACGCACACACGTGTAATTAAAGCGACCAAAAAAAACGTAATGAAAACAGCAGCAAAATAGAATAAAATAATTAAATAAATAAGCGAAAATGGAAAAAAATGGAGAAAAAAGAGCGAAAAGAACGCCAAACGCCGGCTACTAATTAAGTTGGAGTCGCATAATTAAATTAGCGTCTTATTGACTTAGCGCCGCTAACCGGTAACGGTAATGTGTGCACACATGTGTGTATGCGTGTGTGTTGGTGTTGCGAGGCGGTGTTGTGGCACGTAATGCGCTTGTATACACCAACACCATTAGAACACCGTTAGCGCTTTGTACAACTCCAGGGTATTTGTTAAGCGATTTTGTTGTTACTGTTGCACGCCGACTTGAGCTGCGACAATTCGCTGAACTGGATTAATTCTTAGCACAATCGATACGTTTGCGCGCCAAGGCAAAAAAGAAAATATGCGAAAGCAACAACAATAGTATCAACGGCGACAACACCAACAATATTAATAACAACAACAACAATATTAACAACAACAACAATATTAACAACAACAACAACAACAAGATATGTGCAAATGTATGTATATAAAAACATGCGAAAACAATAACAATAATGATAACAACAACAACAACTACATTTTAAATTACAACAACAACAAGAAATTAATGTGTATAAAAACACGTGAAAGCAGCAAAAAATGAAACAACAACACTAAAGATTTTTACAACAACAAAGTTTTTTTACAACAACAACAAATTAATACATACATATGTATGTATGTATAAAAAACGGCACAACAAATACCGCCAGACAAACCAGTCACTTGAATAATACTTAGTCTAAACCCACAAGTCCAGAGCCAGCGGCCGCCACCGGCCGGATCGCCATGGAATGGAGCGAAATGGATCGGCTCGGGCGCCACAAGCTACCGTTGCTGGTAAGCGTGACAGGCTTGAATTAACGAACTGAATTAATGTCATTTGAACATGAAATGCAAACAAACATTCAAACACACGCACACACACAGCCACACACTTATGCGACTGGATGTGTGTGTGTGTGTTTATCTATTATTTTCATTTAAAACTAATGCCATATTTTACCCAGCAAATTAATTTTATTACAGAGTTTAGAGTTGTCATTGTTAATCGTTGACGCAGCGGTTGTCAGCGGCCGACAATCAGCAATCACCAACCTACAACTATTGCCACGTACAACAACAACAACACCATTATGAACTGTGACAAACAGCAACAATAACAGCTGAGACCGCAACCCCAACAACAATGCGAAATAAAATAAACCTAATAAAAGTTAAAAAACAACAACAACAATTGTATTAACAACAAAGACAGCAATGTGCAACTGTCAAAAGACAATCGCAAAATGGCAGATAACTTTGGTGGCATGCCTCTCGCTTTGAAGTGTCTACTTCGTACATATTAAAAATGCATTTGCTTTGTTGTTGTTTGCTAGTAGGTTAGTACTTTGTTAGACTATATTAGCAGTTATCAGATCAATTTTAAAAGGTTAGTCAACGTTTGATTTGCTGGTGCAACAACAACTTGCGAGGGTGTTTATGTTAAGTTGACAGCTATTTTTCGTAGTAATTTACCGTTAATTGACATTAGTATTTCGTGAGAGTAACTATAATTGAAAGAACAAACAAGGCAGATGCTAAAATTTGTATCAGATGAAGAAGCATTTTCATATTTCTTTTAAAATTTCCAGGCCGAAGATCGAATTTCGAGCACCAACGGTTAGTTAAGTCAGGTTAAAAAGGCGATCCAAATACGGAGCCGCCCATTTGGACATCATATCTAAGTACTCCAAAGTATTGATCGAAAAGACTCTGAAAAATTGACAAAGCTCTTTAAGCCTTCACAAATTTGTTGAGATGGCTGATATTAATTCCGGCTATTTCGCCAGGTTCGATGAAGATATGACTGACGAGATGTTCAGCCTCAGTCTTGCAAAAACTGCACAATGGAAGACAAAGTGACTGGATGTTTTCACTTTACCGTATTCGATACAACTTTGACAGATAGCGTGCGACAAAATTTCCAGCCTTACCGTTTGTACGACTAGTGAGCAATGACCAGTAAGAACTTTTACGATTAAGGTAAGATGAACATTTCTGAGGGCGAATTGTACAGTGGATCTCTTACGTTCCTCCCTACGCCAGAATGAGTTTGTAGTCACACATGAGCAAGTTGTTGAACAGCGGCAAATAAACTCTCACGAATTCCCAAGGTCCATTGCTGGAATGAAAAATTCCACTTGTTCCCAAATCCAATGTAATCGGGACAGGGTGCCTACTCTTACGAGCTCTTGGGCAGTTTGCAACGATTCTATTATGAGCAATCATCCGGACGAGTCTGATAATGAAATAGCTTAATGCTATCAATGCTAGTATGATCAGATGCTCCTTAACTAACTTTTAGCGCAGAATAAGCGAGTTCAAAGCAAGTATTGCCTCTCCGCTGTTGGAGTAAATGCTCACCTCCCTGAAAGATACTGCTTTACAAAGCCACCTGTACATCTACTGCTTCTTTAATAACAGCTACCTTTGCTGGAAAAATTCTACAGTGATCCCGAAGCCTAAAGGGAGAGCTTGTTATAAACAACTTTCCCTTTAATCTTTCACCAGAATCTCGATTCATCCCCGAAAATCTTATTGCGCCTCTTCTACAGCGGCTTCGCGCCATCTACATGTCCATCGTCGGTATGTGAGAAAAGAAAAAGCTTTCAATAGTAGATTTTGCGAGGCAGTGATGTAAATTTTCAGAAAAGCACTATGGACTACTTAATGTATCCAGCCCTTGTCGGTTATATTGACGGGTGCTATGTGAATAATGGCTTTTATTGCCATTGAGAGTCGCTCTTTAAACAATTTCAAGCTCCTTTTCGAAAGTTGTTTTTCCGAGCACCCTCCACTTAACGTATCTCCCATAAATCATTATTGAGTTGACTATGGTTTCCTACAACTAAAGTGCTACCTTTCTGGCTTTTCTAAAGGTTGCTTTGTGGAAAAAGCTAATATCGTGCCAAAATGAAGAGTAATAGTTAATAAAATATACAAATTCTGTGAGCAAATATGATCGCAGTGTTAGGTCTTAGTACTGATCTGACAATCTGAAATATAGAAATACAAACCATTCGACATACTGTTCCGAAAGTCCATATATCATTCATATACTACCAAGTAGCTGTTTCCTACGTTTCATCTAAATCTCTCAATATCACTTCGGGAAAACTTTCATTTTCCAAGGTGAGTGGTTGAGTTGCGAGTCGGGTTTAAGTAAATATTTGTATTTTTTGAACATAACACCCTATAAAATGATGTAACAGAAATAAATTATGTCAGATCCGATGCCTACACATATATAGTATGTAGTATGTAAAAGTCTTCACTAATTCTGTCCATCTGCAGCTGGGTTCGGTATTAAAAAGGGGACCCGGTAACCAATAGTCTGAAGTATGAATTATGAAATCTTCCGAGTTTGTTAACGTAATTGCGATCATATGGAAATCTAGAGATCTAAATCTCGTTTAAGCCAAACGATGGCTGAGCAGATATAATATCATTCTGTGTGAAAGATTAAAGCCCACCGTCAAAAAACGGATTGGACCTTAGCTTTGAATACCGCAGTCGATTCAAAAGTGAGCTATTCGAGAAGCGAATTAAGAGACAACGGGTCCGAATGGATAAAAGACTCCAGCTCTAAGAGTATTCGACGCAGTACCTGCCGAGTTAAGCAGAGGAACAGGAAGACCTCCACTCCGTTCGAAAGACGGAGCAAGGTGGCTACACTTGGGATCGCCAATTGGCGCCAAAATGCAAAATGTAAGAACGACTGGCGCACTACGTCAATAAGAAAGAAGAAGAACCTTCCCTTATATAACTAGTGTGAACATAAAGGTCCTGTGCTCTTTGCCACTTCATCCATGATCATCGAGACCTCGAAGTATTAGTCGAAAGATCGTTGGACCTCTTTCTATCTTTTTTTTCTGTTTCTCTCTCTATGTATCTCCTCTCTCAACATTTCTTTTTGTCCGATTGCTTCGATTCGTTTTCGTAACTTTCCGGCCTGCTCTCATCCATTCATCCATTAACTTGCCACAAAACACGTTAAACCTAAATAACCAGAAATGATGAGTTAGCCACTAACTTGTATCTATTTAGAGAGGCTAGTATTTGCAATCTTATCGGTTGGCACCGTTGAGCCACCGAAGCTAGTGCGCAGGAAATTAACCAAATGCGGAAGCCTGACTGACCATGCGCGCCTTTCCAAAAGCTTGCGCTCACAACCACATTTGGAACTACATTTGTGCATGTGTGTGTGTGTATGTGTGTAGTGGTTTGCATAAGTGGGCGTGGCGGCGAATATGTAACGCATGCATGTTGATTACTTGTAGGCAGACAGATTGTTGCGCCTCCATTGCAGCTTAGCGGACTTGGCTTGTAGACACAGCACTTGCAAGCGCTGATGGTTGGTTGTTGATTGTTGGTGCTTGGTGCCTGGTGGCTGGCTCAGAGTGGTGTTACTGCTGTTGACGCTGGTGTTGCAAGTGCCGTTACTGGCTACTGGTTGCCAGCTGACAAGCGAGCATTAGTGCAACTTGCGGTGTTCCGCTGTCGCCGCCGCCTTGAGATGCACTCATTCATGCAGGCACATATGCATATGTGTATATGTACGTGTGTGTAGTTTCGGTTTTAACCTCAAACTCATGACGTCTTATTCTCGTATCGTGGCAAATGCATTAAAGTATTTACTTAACACATTTTACTTCATCTCTTCTGCTCTCGCTCCTTGCGAGACTCGCTTGTTATTGCGGCGTGAAGTTGTTGTTTTGTGGCTATCTTTGTGGTTGCAACTTATTAACTTTGTTTATTAGTTAAAGCTCAAGCAGTCAATCGGTTTTGGTCCAATGCAAGAAAAAACACGTCTACCTGTCCGCCCGCGGGACTCAATCCGCCATGTATGCCTGTGTGTGTCTGCATGTGTGCTTGTGTTTGTCTTTGTACAATTTTCGTCCGTCCGTGGTCCGGTGATTGGCGTAAACAGCAAATTATGTTCATGTCTTCATATTACAAGCAACTCTGAAGTTTTTCCTGTTTTTGTTGCTGCGGTTGTTGTTGTTTTAAAATGCATTTATGACATGTTTTGCAGGCATATATGTTATTTGTGTTGTTGTTCGGGTTGTATTTTTGTTTATGTGTAAATGGAAAGCGTATTAAATTTCTTCGGTTGGAAGGGCAATGCCGTGCGACTGCATTTCGGACCAGAGTTGCCAAGTTAGTTGATGTGGCAGAGTCCAAAGTGAATTCTTGGATGGTAAAATTGACTTAGAAGTAGAATCATTTCCATTGAGTTGCTCTAGAGCTCCAATAGTTCCAGTTTCACCAGAGTTGCCAAGTTATTGGCTGAGTTCGAAAGAAGTAGAACCATTCCCAATCGGCAAACTTTACTCAACTCACTCATCTGTCAACGATTGAAAAATCAATGATTTCCGAACGAGAAATCAATCTTTAACCTTTACAATGAAGTATTTTCTAAGGCCACAGAGAACTTACTACGCCCTCATATATCAACGAAACGTCCGCAGATATTTGCTGAGTGAGTCTCCCTGCCAGAACGACTGCAATTAGTGTTAGATAGATGTATCTAAGGGCAGTGAGCTCCATTATAACTGTTGGCATTCACTGCATGCGAGAAAGACCCTGCGATCGCGCAAGTTCTAAAAACTGTTCAGTGCTCACTAAGATCATATAAGGCTCAGTTCCCAAAACTGGTTGTTGACATCGGAACTCTCTCTCATTACCATTCCGATGATGTTGAGACTTAATTAGCATTACTTGCAGTTTCCAATAGTTCTGTTTGAGGCTCTTACCTAAATCTTTTCCTGAAGTTTTGGTTAAAAGCTCGATCCAAAACACGGATCCCACTTGAACATCTGAAGTCGTCCGCCCATTGTGGTACTTTAATACTTTGAAGTATTGATCGAAAAGGCTTTCAAAAATCGACAAATCGCCTATAGCCTTCTACAATTTCATCAGGTTCGCCGAAAATATGTGATGTTTCAGTCATTGTCTTGCAGAATCTGAACAATGGAGGAGAAATTGACTTTTCTTATTTCCACCTCCTCTTCTTCCATACAATTTTGACAGTTAGTGTCCAATAAAACACACGCCCATAGACAATGATCGGTGAGTACTTTTATGATTGCAGCAATATAAACCTTACGCAGACCAAGTAGTTCAGCGAACCTATTGCTTTGCGCTCAAAGCCAAACAGATCTTGTAGTGGCACAGGAGCTGTTTGTTGAGCAAAGCTTGCTAGAATCACACCAAGTCAAGAGTTCCCGCGGT
Organism: Bactrocera tryoni; assembly: GCF_016617805.1. Lineage (NCBI taxonomy): Eukaryota > Metazoa > Arthropoda > Insecta > Diptera > Tephritidae > Bactrocera > Bactrocera tryoni. The sequence continues at coordinate 22,708,221 of NC_052503.1, read as the reverse complement.
GGAAAGCAAGAGGAAAACGGAGATCCAACTCGTTCCCAATTCAATGTATTCGGGACCAGAATGCCATCTCTGGCGAACTAATCATGATTTACAGCTTCCAGTGATTCCGCTATGACCGGGCAGTCAGACGAGTGTGTTAACGATTTGAATAGCTCGATACTATCGTTAGTGAGAAATTATCTGTACTGATATCTTTAGGAAAGTGATTTCATAGTTTCAACACCACTGAACTTTAACGATTCAAAGTAATTCATCAACTTTTTTTAGTGAAATGTCTTACACCTTAATATTTTGTATTAAACCACAGTTGACAACCCTATAAATGCATCCGCTGCTAAATTGTAGTTTCAATGTTGCCAATACCACATAGAAGAAGAAACTTAATACGTTTTGATCTGCGCCTACCCTTGCAACGTAATGCAACATATTAAAATATCGAATGACCCGAATGCACTTGATAGTGCGGCGAAAGTTCTTTAATAAAATTAACTTTGTATTTACACAGTTCTTTGCTTAAACGAAAAAATAATATTTTGTTGCGCAGGAAATGGTATTCGATTTTAGCAAGCAGCTGCCGAAACAGGTAGAATGTCGAAATTTTATCGTAGTTAGTTAGTTGGACTTGGCAATGGGCGTAATGGCTTCAAAGAAATGTTCGAGAACTTTGTTCTTTTTCTGCGCTGGCGTAGACACTTCTTACGCGATTATAGTCGAGTTTATAACAGCGCGCCAGTCGTATATTCTTTTAATTGTTTGGCGCCAATTTGAGATTCCAAGTATAGCCAGGTCCTTCTCCACCTGAGTGAACGTCTGCCTCTTCCTCTGCTACTCCCGGCAAGTACTGTGTTGAATACTCTCAGAACATGAGTGTTTTTATCCATGTGGACGACATGACTTAGTCAGTGTAGCCGCTGTCTCTTAATTCACTGAACTATGTCGTATATCTCGTACAGCTCATCATTCCTTCACTGCGGTATTCGCCGTTGCTAATGAACAAAAGACCATAAAACTTCCGCAGAACCTTTCTCTCGTAAATTCGTAACGTCGACTCATCAGATTTTGCCATCAGATGTTATATTCTCAGTTGCCTACTCAATCCGAAGTAGCATCTGTTGACAAGGATTATTCTTAGAATTCGAGGCTGACTTTGATATTGTTGTTAATGATGGTTCCAAGATAGACCAAATTATCTACCACTTCAAAGATATGACTGTCAGTAATGACGTGGAAGCCAAGCCGCGAGTGCGACGACTGTTTGCTTAATGACATGAGATATTTCGCCTTGCATTAGCTTCTTTATCAAGCCTGGAGCATAAAATATTATCTGGTTTCAGTAGGATTTGTGAGTTACTGCGCGTTGTCTTGGACTAAAGCTCGCATAAATTATAGTAAAATTTATATTTTCAATATCTTACCTTCCGGGACAGTTAACGTGGATGCTAACGACAATGTTCTATGTTGCCATTCCTATTAGATTCCTATTGAGCCTTTCATTTTGATAACGTCTAGTCAGTGAAAGCATAAGGGAAAGTTTTAAAATGTCTGCGGTTAGTTGTGATTCTAAGACAAGTTAGGCAAAATCTCAATTTAGATACAATGTTATTTTGAGAGTCTGATAATCTTAGCGTAGATAAACTAGTCTGAAAATGCTTGACAGTTAATAATAAATTATTAGAATCTCAAAGGATAATCCTTTGTCGTTTATAATAAGTCTGTGAAGGTTCGTCTCAAGATATATTTATCTATACCCTACCAATCACAAGATACTAAAGTTCATGCTCCTGGGTTTACTTTTATAAATAGGCTACCTATCAAGCTCTCCGACGTTTCATGGATTCTAATTGCATAAGAAGTGTTTAAGGCTAGAAATACGTTGAGACTCTGATATTCATTGGTTGCCGAGGTACAAGTCCTGAAAAAAGCTTGATTTGCTAAGCAACTGGAGTCGAATAGGGAGATACCATGGAACCACTGGATTTAAAAAAAAATTTTGGTGGGGCTTCTTAAGGAAATTTCTAAAGTTCAAACAATTTTAAAAAATCCTTACAAGTTAATTTTATTTAATTTTAATATATAGTGTTGCCACCTCATTTAAATTATAAATAATTCAAAATAGTTAACATATTAATAATTCGTATTATGTACATAGGTGTAAACAGTTGCAAATCTTGTAAAAAATTTTAATTTAAGTATGGGTTAAAAGAGTGTTGCCAAAAGTCTAGAATTTGTTTTTCGTAATTTTAAAAATGATTGTTGGATTCAAAAAAACAATTATACTTAAAAATTATTGTTAACTGACGTTGACACCTGATTTAAAATTTAGCTCACATTCAGGAGTTGCCACTTCACTTAAAATAAACCAAAAAAAAAAATAAATAAAAATAACGAATTAAAAATTCGAATAAAGCGTAAAAAACAGTTATATATGTTTTAAATGTCTTGAGTTCATTAATGGGTTAAAGTAGGGTTGCCAATAATATAAAAATTCAGTATTATTCAAAATTCATTATTTTAAAAATTACCATTTGAAGCCAAATAAGTGCTCCTTAAAAATTAGGATTTTCTGGCGTTGCCATCTAATTTAATATAAAGCTCAGATTTGGTAGTTGCCACCTCATTTGAATTAGAAAATACTTCAGAAATTAAAAATGTAAATCAACTGGGAAAATATCAATTTTAAATGTTTCAAGAGTCTTAATTTGAATGCAATGTTTAAAAATAGGTTGCCAATATTATTGAAATTGGGACTTTTTTTTTGTGAAATTTGAAAATTATCATTTGAACTGCAAAAAGTGCTACTAAGAATGAGTATTACATGACTTTGCCACCTACTTTAAGATAAAGCTTAGATTTAAGAGTTGCCACCTTGTTTTATTAGAAATTATTCGACAATAATTTAGAAATAAGAAATGCAAATCAACTGAAAAGAAAAGCAGTTTGAAAGGTTTCAAAAGTCTTTGACTTTAACAATGGTTTAAAATAGGGTTGCCAATGTTATTGAAATTCGGAATTTAAAAATTATCATTTGAACCGCAATAAGTGATACTAAAAATTATTATTACATGACCTTGCCTCCTACTGTAATATAATATTCAGATTCAGGAGTTGCCACCTCATTTGAATTAGAAATTATTGGAAAATAATTTAGAAATTAAAAATGCAAATCAACCGTTAAAAAAAAACCAGTTTTAAATATTTCAAAAGTCCTTGTGTTTGAAAATGGTTTAAAATAGGGTTGCCAATATTGTTGAAATTCAGAATATTTCTTGTCTTAAAACTAAAAACTGCCTTTGAGTTTGATATTATATAAATGCCATTAAATATTATAGTTACAAAATTATAACGTCATGACGTTGCCACCTGATTTAAAATTAAAAATATATTACCACTTTTAAGGTACATGGAAACTAATATGTGGCAAATCTCGTGTACAAGTATGGAAAAAAATTAATGTTATTAGTTGAACAATTTTTTAAACCCAAACTTAAGTTTAAGTGAGTAAATATTACTCAGATCCTATCAACTTACCTGCTGTTATCTTCATGCTTCACACTCTCGCAATTTCGATTCATTAAAGTTACAATAAAAAATCCGAGTTGCCTGAAGACAAAAGAAATAACGGTGAACCCGTAAAAGGGTTTGTCGATTAGCCAAACTACCCAGACAGCGCCAACGTTGTTTCTGTTTTAGTTTAGTCTCCACCAGCTTAGGTAAGTAAATTCCGCAATTGGCCAGACAGGAAGCTCATACTTTTTACTTACTTACATACATACGCTTTCTGTTGGAATCGTGTGGTGCCGTGCCGCCCATGTGGCCGTTACCACATACTAATCCGCCGCAATTTTATCAAACAAATTAATCAGATTAATCCGCAAAGTCGAAACTTTTGACTTCTCTTAAGCGATCCACAGTGGATTGAGATAAGGAATTTGTTGCACAAAACCGACATGAATACCCAACAAACATGCAACAAAATTCGTGTGGTGCTCGCCTCGCTAAACTGCTAATGCTAAGTAATACACCCACCCGCTCACTCTCAAGCGGTACATATGTATGTATATGTATGGATGTATGCATGTACATATGTGTGTGTGTGTGATATTTCTATCTATTGTATTTAATAGTGGCTGTAGCTTTGGTATTTATTAGCCATAAACCCTCCATTCTAATGGCATATAAATTGAGCGCTTAACAGTGAACACGCCAAAGATGTGGGCTGGCGAAAATTATTGTTAGCATGGCATAGCCATAAGACCTGGAATATTTTCTGCATGGGTTTAATGTATTCATATGCTATCGAAATTGCCTGAGTCGCTGACTATCAAACAAAGTAGCAAATGCACCCATTTCTGTGCGGCAACAAGGAAGAAAACATTTAGCACTTCGTTTGCCAGAAATTGCTTTTATTAAAAACCGGCGAACGCCCATCGAAGCAGCTGGCATGGGAGGATAGTTCACGAAACCGCAAAATATAGAAAAATAAATAAAACTGAAATTTTAGCTACAGAGATTCACCTGCGATATATTTCCTTAAGCATGAGTAGAAGTTTATGTGAAATATATGTATGTACAAATAATCGAGCTGATGTGATTTGATAGTTCGATCTTATTATGAAACTTGGCATCTAGCAGCCAGAAATCGAAGAAACAACTTTTGGCTACTGAAACCGTGCTGCCGGGCATGTGATTGGTCGACACAATGTAATATTCCCGCCGTTCCACAACTCCATATGCGATCCATAGAGCCTTTTATCTTTCCACTTCTTCTTCTTTATTGGCGTAAACATCGGCTACACGGTTATAACCAAGTTTACAACTGCACCCCAGTCGTTTTTCCTTTTCGCTCTTTGGAGCCAATTGGAGATTCTAAGTGTAGCCAGGTCCTTCTCCAGCTGGTCTTTCCAACGGAGTGGAGGTCTTCGGTACTGCAAAACTGATGAGCCGACAAGAGAGGGCTTTTCTTGCATTCTAACACTGGACGAATGGACCTTGTGTGCGCTTAACAGGCGTGGTTCGACCATTAATCTTGATCTTGGCGAAATCATAAGAGGTCTTACTAAGTTTTTTCTTAAGAAGCGCATTTAAAAGAATATATGTATTAATTCGGAAAAATTATATTGACTAAAACTTAAACAGATTATTCGTGTTTCGAAATAGTGCAAAAAGACGTCTAGAAAAGCAAACTTGTCTGCCTTAAAATTTTCATGTGTAATGTTGAGTAAGTCGAAAAACCGAAGTCCGAACTTCCCATTGCCGGTATAACAAGTTCAGATGTCGCACGTTCCTAAAATTGTCACATACTATCAAAATCGGCTCTTAAATGAGAGAAGAAATGCAAATCAGTTTCAGCAAGGTTGAAAGATTCATGACGAATGTTGATGTACCATTCCCCCAGTTCACCCTCGAGAAACTGCAACTGGTCACTGGCAAGTTCAAAACTAACAAATTGCCTGGCCCGCACAGAGTCCCAGCAGAAATACTCAAAACAAACGCAGCAGAATGAGCTGCAATACTTCTAAACATGTTCAACGCCTTCCTCGAAGCTAATATATTTCCTGAAATTTGGAAGAAACAACGACCTGCCTAATACGCAAGGAAAAAGGAGTTGTAATCTAGCCGTCAGCATTCCGCTAGATACAGCTGGTAAGATCTATGAAAGGCTACTTAAATCTAAATTGGAAGCGGCTATAAATGAAGCTGGCGAACTTTCTCCCAGAAAGAACGGTTTTAGACCCGGAAGGTCAACTCTAGGCGTTATCCGAATCGTCGTTCAAAGTGTAAAGGTCGCACAGCGTAGATAACCCAAATACAAGCGGGTAGTTCTGTTGGCCTTGACCTTAGACGTTCGAAACGCTTTCAATAGCGCGAGATAGGCGGACATGATCGACACTTTAGAAAAATTTTGGCATCCCCGACTACCTCAATGCTGTGGTGCGGAGCGATCTTAGTAACAGAATATAGAAAGGAATCACGACAGATATCAGTTAAGTCAGAAGCAGCACAATAGTCCATTTTAGACCCAGAACTGTGGAACATTAATTATGACGAAATACTAAAACGGACGACATAGCAGTAGTAAACACAGCCTGAGACATAGAGGAAGCCCTAAGAAACCAGAATAATGCCACAATTCGAACTCACATAATCTCCAATACAGAACAGAGCTATTACTGCTGACGAATATGCACATTCCTCTTATAATACGCATGCTAACGACTAATATCGGTATTCTGCTTGAGACGATTGTCTCATGTCTCTAATTGTCCCAATAGTAATTTGGTGACTCTGTTAGTCAGGAGCCTAATTTTGGTATTCTGGCAGATACAGTATAGTAGTATATATTAGTATACTGAATCTGCCAGAATACCAAAATGAGACTCCTGACTAACAGAGTCACTAAATTAAGATTGCGATAATTAGAGACATGAGACAATCGTCTCAAGCAGAATACCGATATAAGGATATTCTAAGAGCACAAAAAGCTGTGAGTTACCCACACGTACGACTGGACCCCAGATTAACCTTCTGGCTACAAATTCAGCATGCCGCAGGAAAGGCTACGAAAATCATAGGAGCTATGAGATCTAGCAACAAAGAAGGGCCCACAAAAGAAAAGAGAAAGCTCTTAATATCAACAACCGCCAGCGCCTTACTATACGGAGATTATTCCCCATTAGCTGTCATATTTCTCTTCCTCTTGCCTTTGTATGGTATTTCATAAGATCGGATAACATTCTGACAAGTTTCAAATATTATACTAACTGGTTCCTTTATTATATCTCGTATTAAACTCGAACATTATATAGGACAGTAAGAGGAGAGTATGCGGAATGCTTCCAAAGGAGATTTTGATATCATCAAACCTATTGAGATTGTAGCACGTACTTGAATGCCAATACACAGGCAGGCTTCTGTCAGATTTTAACTGCTTTGGAGGTGCACTTTTCGAGCTCTGCTGAACCGCATTTGAATAACTAAGTTATAAAACGTCGCCATCTTTAGCGTTTTCCGGATCGTCTGAGCATTTCTATTAGCTGAAACTCCAGTATTCGATTGGCACCACAAGTTGTCTCCAGGTTTTTCTTAAATTTCCGCGTTTAATAGATTGAATGAGTGTTCGCTCTATACAAAACTATACTCCAAGTCACCTAATAAGTCTCTGTTCTTACTTTTAGAGCAACTGACATCAATCGAAAATGCTTCAGTATCTTACTATGACCTTCAGTAATATTTTTGGGTTAAAATTTCATGTCCTTCAGATTCCTTTGAGGTGCAGAAAATCTAGAAATATTTTATAATATTTTATTTAAACGAAACGAAGGCCTTTACGTTTGTCTAATCCTAAGCCTTTGCTATTCTTCAACATTCTCTATATGCATAAATATATTCAGCTATAGATTCTGATTGCAACTTTCATTACTCTTGAAATAAAGAAGATTTAACATCACCTCTGCAACCTCACGTGTATGTTAAAATGCATTCATCATAGAGAAGTCAATAACCCCTGCACAATTACACACTTATTTACACATCTTTGTATGGAGTTAATGAATGCGAGTACTCATTAGCCCAGCTCGCTTCTTTATCTCAGCAATAATGAGTGCCTCCTATTGACTAGGCCACGTACGGACGGGGGCTGCTGCCGCTGAATGTGTGGCTTTCGAGCACGTAAAGACACTTATCCTTAACATTACATTGTGTAAGGACTACTCGGCCATACAGAGGACTTTTCAAATATATATGTACATATACTTATTTATAGAGAAAGTCAAAATATGCCGTAACACGCAGGCTCTTCTTTATTTGTGTATTAGGGAGATTAATCTTTCAGTTTCATAAAAAAAAAGAACTTTTCAAAATAAGTGCTGAGTTCCTTTCACTTTATCCAAGACTCACACCCTCGCCGTAATTGCAATCTTGGACGCGCACCATTCTCTTCAACTATGTACGGTTTAAGCGCTCGCCTTAGTGGTATTCTTAGCTTTATCTATTAGAATCGTACAATACAGTGTTGCATTCTGGTGTGAGTTGTTGGATCTTAATGCAAACACGAGCACGAAGAAAGGCCGAGTTTGAACTCACGTTTAGTGCCGGTCATGTGACAATGTACGCTTCAATCCCTTGAATTGCAATGGTTATTCATTAAAAAGATCTCACAGCTACTCGGAGGTGAAAATACACATAATTAAGTATTGATGAAAGTGTCACGTGTGTAGAAACTCGCATGTTGATTGCAGTTGAAGGCGAGTGGCCTCAGTTGATTTAGGTTTTGCTTTGCCTTTATTAAAAAGGACTCTTTCAAATACCCGTACTTGACTTCAGAGTAGTCATGTGTCAGGTGAAAGTGCATTCACACGGATTTGCTGGAAGAAATATATATTTTATTTGCTAGCGTGGTCTAAGTATATCCCAGCAGTAAAAAAGCGAATTTTTTCGCTGAAATATTGCGAGCTGCTGAATTTTTAACTGGAATGTAGAAAGTCTTCTTCTTCTTTATTTGCGTAGACACCGCTTACGCTGTTATAGCCGAGTTTACAACAACGCGCCAGTCGTTCTTCCTTTTCGCTGTTTGTCGTCAATTGGAGATTATAGTGTAGCCAGGTCTTTCTCCACCTAGTCTTTCTAAGTGGAGGTCTTCTTCTTCCTTTGCTTTCTCCGGCGGGTACTGCATCGAATACCCTCGGATCTGAAGTGTTTTCATATATCCTCCTTTCATTGTTTCCCCTTCTCACTTCACCCAGAGAATACTTGGTCGAAGACCGGAAGTGGTGAGCTGCTTGGGTCATAGTAAGCAGTAGCAGAAGATGCACCAAGGTTTGTTTGACCAAGTGTCGGGTAGGATCGATTGAGTAATGGAACTTATCGAGTCCGGTCATCTTGTAAGCACGATTGTCGATTGTCCAAGAACGAAACACAACACAATAACTGGTTTGGATCCACTTAAATTAGGCTGGTCAGAATGAGAACTAAATATCTGTCGCCACACGAGTTAAGTGCTAATGGACCGAATTTCCAACTGCGAGTCACTACTTAATCGCAACAAAATTCATCCATTTCTATAGCAGATTGTCACTGGTGATGAAAAAGTTAACGTCTAGTGAAAATGGATGTAAGTAAATAAGCCGATTTAAACGGCGGTCAGCCCTAGATTAAGGTCAAAAAGATTTTGTTAAAAGTTTGGTAGTATAGTGGATGATTGCCTGCGAATCATCTACTATAAGCTGCTTCCTTACGGGCATACTCTTAATTCGGACCGGTACTGCAAGCAACTGGGCCGTCTGAAAGAAGCAATCGTCTGTCTGTTTACAGCTTTGGTCAATAGCAGAGGAATTGTGTTTTATCAGAACAACGCTTGACCACATACATCGATAGCGACTCGCCAAAAGCTCCGCGACCTTTTCGGGAGGTAATCACTTTATCGTTCGGACGTGGAACCTAATGATTACTACATGTTCCTGTCTATGGTGAATGATTTTGACAAAGAACAAATCGCTTCAAGAGAAGATTGTGAAAATCCGAAAATCGACCGTCTCATTTTTTTGTATATAAGGAGGAGGGTTTTCAATGAATTAAAGCTTAGCTTTAATAAAATTATCCTCATTTTTCAAGTATTTTGTATAAGTCTAATTATAATTTTGCTTTTGAGATAAAGTACATACTCTCCTGTCAATTTAAATGTCATATTATCCGCACATTTCTCACTGGGTTTCGTGTGAAGCACCCATACAGACACATACGAAAGTGTAATTCTTCAAGCGCGCTATTGAAATATTTGAAATTAGCTTCAGGAATTTACAAACTTTATTTGCTTTATTTACTTTATGAAAGGACGCTGCTTAAATATGAAATTTCTATGCATCCCGGCACTAATTAACACCTTGCAAGCAAATATTATAATATTTGTAAAGGAATTTTCATGTGTGAAGCTCATTGAAAAGCAAAACGAGAGTACTCACTCACACTGGTTTTAGGTATATACATATAAATTCATACTTATGGATTTCCACGGTTGTTTTCTAATTTCGAGTTCGCAACAATGTATGACTAAAGCCATGCTTACGTACCACACACCATATTTAATTTTGAATATAGCTCCGGCGGCGGCATTCACATACTTCTCATTACGAATTTTGGCAAATATTTAAATAAAGTTCTCGTTTTCTATTGACACTGGATAGTTTTTGAAAGCCCACACTCTTCAATATACCTCCATCTCAAGATTTGAATTAAAACATTTTTTTAATGCAGCAGATTTAAGCTTATAGATTTTGCAAAAACAGTCTTCGTTTATATAAGGTAGGGTGCAAAACCATTTCTATCCTTACCTTCCTAAAACTAGAAACTTTTTAAGGATGAGTTTTATAAACGGTTCAACAAGCAATTTCAACCGATTGGACTATGGACCTACAGTGCGCCTGTCAAGCCCTCTTGCACGACTGTGAAATCCTTCTGAGCTAGAAAGTGCCGTAAGAAAATCTCTTAACGATTTGCTCTTAACAAAGTTCATCTCACCCTAATTGTAAGGCTCTGACGGGGATTTGTAGGTTCACACCCAGTGTGGCAAGGTTTGGTTAGTTTAATCTGCTAGCCAATTAGCCACGCATAGACCAGTTCGGTCCTTTGTGATCATAGATAGAGTTCAAATGACAGATTATGCGGCGTCACCATCGCTACCTCCTCTATTGTATCACACCGTGGGGATCCCAGTTGCTTGTAGCGTAGTTTTGCCAATGCAGGACAAGTGCACAAGAGATGCTAAATTCTTTCTCTGGTACCCTGCTCTAGACATTTCCTGCAGTTTTCTCGTTCTGTCAGCTTCAGTATTCATACATGACTTTTGCAGTTTTGCACCCAGGTAGCTCGTACCAACCGAATTTTTTTTTTTGATTTTCTTTACCGGGCTTCTGCCGAGTCGTTTGTCAATGTATTTTGTCGGACGCTTTTTCCCAAATCTTTATGGAGCCAGCCGTGTTGCAATCATATAGACACTTTCCCCGCTATTGCTTAGGGTATGCCACACCGAGTTTAAAATATCTCGGTAGACACATTTTCCGCGAACCTAACGAAGTGGCTAGGGTTAATATTAACCGCCTTAACAAATATGTAGGAAGCTCAAAACGTTTCGTCGATCTGTGAGAATCCTGGTGATCCAACGTTCACAGCTGACTCAGTGAGACTCAGCGCGGGCTTCTTCTGTAGTAATCCATGCACAGAATGCAGCTTCAAATTACATTCCTACATTCGGTCTATTAGGTTAAAGTTGTGCGCATAAAAGAAGGTACCAAGTTGGTTTCTGATCTAAATAGTAAGTCCATATACATTCTAGTGGATAGCCAAGCAGCAATTAAGTACAACCGTATCGTCAATATTAAGTCTAATTCCGAAAGGTTAAGCAAGCAGACAATTACTAGACTTTTAGTAGGTAACTTAGTTAATATCAAGGCAGACGAGCTGGCCCACTCGAGGACAGCTGGAGACATAATTCCCCTAAGTTGTTGCAGGTCATTCAGCAGTTTCAATGGCTGTTTGCAGTGGACCTTACAGCAACACCTTAGGTCTTGAAAAAAAAAAAACAAACAACACAAAGCATACCACAAAGTTAATTTGGGGTAGTGTTGATAGTGAACAGACCAAAAGATTCCTACTTCTTGGCAAAAAGAAGTTTAGCAACATTGTAGGGGTCTTCACAGGGCACCTACCCTTAAGATCCCACCTTCACAAAATGAGAAAAGTGGATTCGGAGAATGATGAGTCGCTGGAACATTATCTAAGCGATTATCTAGCCTTCAATGGAAACAGATGGGAGATATTCCACAGCTCCCAAAACTCCAATTTAAAATACATTGGACAGCTGAGGTTGAAAATAATCTGGTTTTTACCATATGAGTTGCTGTGAACGGTTTAAATTAGTTACCACCAGGGAGCATAATGTACGGCCGACTTCGGTTAGGTGCTATTACGCCTCCAATTCCATCCAATCAACCGACCAGGTATCGTCTCCGACATAATCCAATTTGCCAGACATAATCAATGTACCGGTTCGGGATCCTAGTTTTCGGTTTATCGGGCTTGAAAAGTTTTAGTTGGATTTCGATTCAATTTTTCGTGAAGAAATGGTCCGCTTAATCTCCTCAGGTTCCTTATAAGAAAATCTCGATCATTTTAATCTATATAACTCTATATCTGTCAATATTAGTTTTAGACGTCACAAACCAACATTAAGTGAAAAAAACAATAAAAATTTATCATATACAAGCATATTATCCATAAATGGCAACACTGTGGAATTTAACCTCACCCAACCAAATAAACTACACATAATGCAATTCCTCTATCAATATCCACTATTTCTTATTTGCAATCTAAATGCACCAATATATCTACTAAAGCACGTAAGCCTCTCCTCAAACGCATAAATTTTAGAATGCCAGATATATCGTGCCAATGTCATGTTGAATTGTTGAAATTACATAATACGTCGGTGGCTCTCGGTGCATAATAAACTCATAGAAACCAGTAAATTTTGTTAATATTTGCCACTCACGTTCAATCAATTCGTATGGGTATGAGCTGATCATGTCTAACGGTCAGAGACGGTCGGACATCGGCCAACAGCCAACAGCCAACAGCCAACAGCCAACAGCTAACAGACGAGCACACGAGCAGGCAAAAAACGCACAGAAGCATCAAGTCACACAAATCGCAATTTTCCGTTTGTTAAATCAACATGGAGACCCAAAGCACAAAAAAGGCCGACTTCGTAAACACAAACAAGTTTGCGAATCGAAGAGGTACATAAGTAGATAGAGGCAAAAAAAAAGACTGCATAGAAAAAATGCAGCAACAACAAAAACAAATTAAAGCAACTGTCGTTACAACGGTCACAAAGTCAAGCTGGTTGTGTGGAAGCTTACGGCTAGAACCGATAGCAGCGTTTGCGTTGCTCTCTTCGATGATTTATATACGAATGGACGGAAGCTGGGCGATAGGTGGGAAGCAGTAAAGGAATCGGTGTAACATCGCTTAAGTGTTAAGTACCCAATAAACACCACAAAAAAAGTAGTTCAACATTTCGAAATTTAAGATTTTGAAATTTGATTACGAATTTTGGATCTGGTATTATCCACATAGTGTGTGCCAATCGGCAGTTTTTGCCTGAAGAGATTCAAGAGCTGCCATTTCATCCAGAACAAACAACTATTGGGTGTAGTTCATCGGCCCGTGGGACCTTCGTTCCATATTTCTTCAAAAATGATGCCGCTGAGAAAGTAACCTTCAATGCGAACCGTTATCGCGCCTTGATAACCGATTATTTGATGCCTGAAATTAAAGTTCATGATCACGGCTACATTTAGTTTCGACAAGACGGCGCCACTTCCCACACACCGCATCAATCTGTTCGTGGGGATATGTGAAGTCTAAAGTTCATGCGGACAATCCCAATGATAATAAACATTCCACATTACATTTGAAGTTTCTGTGGTTTTTCTCTAAAAAAGTAGGGAAACTCAAAATGTATCACTCTTCATATACCCGTTGGCAAATGAGTATTTCTTAGATAACTTGAAATTCTGTAGACAGTCTGTCAGCTCATACCGAGGCGGCTTTGTTTCTCCCGGGAAATTGTAGTGGCACACGATTTTCATTCTTAATAACTCGGAATCCCTCTCTACTCTTTTCGAAATAAGGAGACATTAGTAAAAAGGCCGTATACTCTGGACGTTTTTATTTATGATTGTTTCAAAATTGTCATCAAAACCTTATTGTCGGAGATCCGAACTTACAAGAATCGCATAACAATATAATATCAGCGTAAGAAATGGATCTATCAACATGTAACACTTGGATCAGTCAAACATACAATGCTTCAAATGACAGCGGAAGAGTATTAAGGAAAGATGGTCACGTCTCGTCCCAAAAAAATGAAGACCTTATGTGATGAGACATCACTGGCTCTTCTCTCGAGGAACATCATTATTAAAGAGTAAACTTGACAAGAAAGTTTAAGGTTATCCCTGTTAGTAAGGCTGAATGGAGTAACTCCATTACTTAACCTACTGCTAAAGGATGGTACTATAAAGTAATACATTGATGACTCGAAAACGTCGAAAGGCATTGGTGCAAGCAACGCAAGATCGCGTACAAAACTACTGAAACCTACAGAACGTTTTCGGATCCAGACTAAGAGACCTTTCAGATTTTGCTACTAATCTTGTTCACAACCAGCAGGCTGACTGGGTTATTTCTAGAACATTTATCTCCTGCTTGACCTCTCACTCCACCCCGTTCTACTTTCTTTTCACTCAAATAAATATCAATCCAATCAAAGCATTGACTAAAGTGGCCCCACCAGTTACACGGCCTAATGTGTCGCATGTGGTCAGCGCCGACTTATCAATGGCAATACGGGAAATGCGCACCTTGTTGCATGCCACATTCGTTGAAAATCCGACGGCAAGTTAATGTAGCCGCTGGTCTTAGCAGCGTTGCACTTGCCGACTCGCCACTGCGCCGGCTTTGTGCAAATGTGTCTGCGTGTGATTGGATATCAATCTTTTCGCAATTTGGAACGCAATTTAAAATTCATGAAAAATTCTTTTGAGCCGCAGCGTAAGTAGCCACAGCGACGCTAGCGAAATTTCCAACATCCCCGGCTGCTTAGCTGCTTGTGGCGGTGGCTAAGTGTTTACATTAAGGTAAACAGTTCTTTCAGTTTTGACGAGGCTGTGGCTTAATTGCGGCTTGCATTATTTATATAGTACCTACGAAACAAGCATAGCGTAACGGTATATACATATGAAGGTTGTGAGGGATATAGAGTCTCGATATTTACCTTTTAGCTGGGCTGCAGCGCTATCAGTAGGCGAAAATCAGTAAAAGTACGCTTCAGAACCATCAACCATTGCAAAATCCATGGATTTAATGCACATATGTATGTGTAGCTTTTCAGTAAAAAATGAAAAAAAAAAACTTTGAAAATTTTAAAACTGTACTTTTTTGTTGTTAAAACTATAATTCTCTCCCAATTGGCAACTCCAACCCACTCTAACCCACACTTGCCACATTTACATGTCTATATACATATGTATATACATATATTTATATGCACATATGTGCAATGTCAATGTGTATATGTAAAATCCACCGCCACCACCATCACTATCCACCATTACCGTTGCTGGTAATGGATTACTGCAATCAGGCGAGTAATCGAGTCATTCAGCGAAACCTTTCAAGTAGGCGTTGCTATTCAAAAATAGCCGGATACTTAGTGCTTTTTTAATTGTTTGCTGCTTTTGTTCACCGCAGCAACTTCCATTGTTAATTAAAATTATGAATAAAATGCGAAATTTCCAACTACAATGCTTTTGTTTATGTTCACTCGACAGCACTCAACACTTTCCTTCGAAAGGATTCAAGGCTGCAAGGCTTTTGTGTCGCGGTTGGCGTTGCACCAAGCTTATAGCTGCGTATGGCATCCATGTGGGCACAGGGTGGTACATAAAAGGGTTTAGTTTAAAAAAAAGTGAAAAGGAATTCAGTTTTTTCTATATTGATAATCGAAATAGAAAATATTCTTCCGAATCGAAGTCAGCCGCCTCAAAAGCTTAGATTATACATGAGTATAAGTACGAAAAAGGAATCTTTTAATTGTTTAAGTGCAAATATTTCCAGCGTGAACCGAGTTTTCCGAGACTTTGTTAATATTTTCTGATCTTACCGGTGAAAATCGGTAACTGTTTTTGGTTAACCAACGATTCTCCATTGCAATCACAAGAACGGAAGCTTGAGCAAAGCAGATGTGCCTACGAAAACGAGGATATTACATAACTATAGCAATGTAAGCCAGCCGCTGAGTTGATATCCGATTGCAACTTTGGCAGTAACAGTAATAATAGTGAACTAAAAATACTTGTCTTCTTTCTCTTTTTTATGGGTTTATACAACGCTTACGCGGATATATCCGAGTTTACAATACCTCTGCTTCCCCCGGCGGGTACTGCGTCGAATACTCTATAGTGTCTTTTGTCCATTCGTACAACATGACCTCATGATTCTCTTAACTATGGCAATGTCGTCGTATATCTTGTACATATCATCATTCCCCCGACTGGCAACGGCGAATGCCAATGCGAAAAGGACCATAAATCTTCCGCAGAACCCTTCTCTCGAAAAAGACTCTTACTTCCTTGATAGTCGATCTATCAAGTCTGATCGTACACACCTACGCAGGATCCCACTTGGACAGCTGTGAACGCTGGTCTTTTATGATTTAGAAAATTTGTATAGAAGAATCGCGCAGTTGCACTAGTTTTGGTTGCTGATCAGCTATTACAAGCTCACGGGATTTTCATAGATTCAACGCAAGAGCGCAGGGACAATGGAGTACCGGGCTCGTTGGAAACCCGGTGAAGTTGGAGTACAGGTGCCCGATCCAGGCAACTCATCGACTTTGACGTTTCTAACAATTCCATTGTGACCCTAAAGGGTCGGATAAGATGGTGACGATAGTATATAGTGAGATCAAACTCTCCTTGACAAGTTTTGAACGCTTTATCAGCCAGCTCAAAGTCTGTACTGCAGGTCTACTTTCGAGTGAAAGCGCACTTTTTTGTAAAATGTTGCTAACCTTGATGGCAGATAACTCCGCTTGAAAGACACTATACTGGTCCAGCAACCTGATATGATCTTTCTGATAGAGAGCCTCCGACAGAAGATTCCCCCTACCAGCTTTCACCTAAACTTCGATCCATCCGTGAAATATTAACTTGAACTTACCGATCCAAAGGGTTAAAACGCCGTTTATAATAAATCTTGAACGGATAAAGTCAGTGTCAATTTCGATAACGTAAACCGGCTGTGTTTAGAATTGCAGCTTTTCTCACTGCATCTCTTCTCCAGCTGCTAGAACTTGAATTTCGCATATTCAAGCAAACCGTCCGACGTACATACATACATATATGACTATTTATCAACAGGTCAGAGAGTACAAAGAGGTTAGGTTAGATTAGGTTATACTCGCGGCTGTTACGTCATATGTACATAGTCTCACTGGTTCTTAGTATTGCCCGATGGAGGTTCAGTTTAGTTTGAGGTGAAGTATTCGTCGTACAGGACGTCAACAGGTTTTGCGACCTTCAAGAGCGACCTGTTATCTAAGCTGTATACTTCGTCTAGCCACTTGAACTCTAAAGTTCGTAGGTACGGAAAACGAGTTCTAGATAATGCTGGACAGATGCATAGGGCTTCCTACTTCTCTGCATTTTTGGCATGTTACGACGTTACTCATGTCTATCCGACTCGCATGTGATGACAGTAGGTTCTGACCTGTCAAGAGGCTATTATCTGTCTAGCCATCCAGCAGATCTTTCGAGACCACGTGAGTAAAGCATACGAATTTTCCCAAGAGGCTTTTGCACATGAGTCATTCTGTCCTTTGTCCCTTCGGAAATTTCATTGTTTATCGTGTTTAGTGACTTCCGTATTTCTTGTCCTAGCTCGGTAGGCTAATGGATTACACTTTTGGCAATCTCTCTGCATTACTATCTCCGCTGTTTTCCTAATTGCAAGGACTTCCGTCTGGGAGATGCTGCAGTATTCGGGATACTCGTAAGTTCACCTGAGATCCAGCTGCAAGCAATAAATTCCAGCTCCCACTCCATCTTGATCCGTCTGTATAGACGTTGTAAGTTTCACTGGTGAGCCGCATGCTCTAGCTTCATCCGCCCTCCTTTAGTGTCACCTGACCCTCCTTCCAAAAAAAACGTGTGGATGTATATTCTAATTTGTTCTTCTTTTTGAGCTAGGTCCTTGTAGAGAAGCTGCAGCTGATTTTGCCGTAGTGCTTTATGGTAATTTTACGGTACTTTCTAGTGCGGCTCTTGGAGTAGCTCTTAGAGCACCAGTTATTCAGAGTACAGCGAGCCGCTGTATCTGCTTTAGAACACCACAAAGTAAAATTGTCTTGACTACCGCTGTCTAGAAACAATACATGAGACCAAAGAGGACAAGATGATAAGAAATACTTTAGACCAGAAGGTCTGAAAATTTATTTGTTATTAATTATTCCTACAGGTCCTGATTTTATAACATTATGCAAGTCATCTTCTGAAGAGTCTGATCGACATCAGCAACATACCATATATTAAACTAATTTTCTGGAACTCGAGAACCCTTTATGCTGGAGTTCAATTCATTTTGTAAGGATCCAAGTCCATATGTATAACTAATATGATGTTAATTTTATGGGTTATTATGTGTATTATAGGGTAGCTTGAGGCTCGATTCACATATTAACTGTACAATACATATGTCTATATTATATACAAATATTATATAACAGAGGGATGTTTCGCTATAACTAAAACTTTAAAATTTGTTAGGTCAACGCGATTTCGTGACTTGTGACTCCTCTGTTCAGCGTAGAGATCGCTGAAATTGATTATAATTCACCGTTATGTTACTACATTTACAGTTATAAGGTAATTATATTTCGGCACATTTTTTCAAACACGACGCATATCGCTGCACTTGAAGGGCATCTATTTGCAATGTAAATGAAATATCGAAACACGTCCGGTGCCGGAAGTCGCTGACCCTGCCACACATGCTGATCCTTACTTAACTGTTTCAAATTAATGAAAGCAAAAAATTGGTTTTCGTATTGATGGGATATTGGAATGTGTTAACGGCATGCCTCAACAATTAGCTTTTAATGCTCATAATGCTTGGATATGTTGGTGCGCAGGTGGGGGCGCATGCGCTTAACAACTGAGATAATCTGGCAGTTATTAGAGCATAAAGGCAGTTGGAAATTTCATTAATATTCATATAATTTTGAATGCAGTTATGTGTTTATTGCATTTATTAATATTGAGAAGGGGTTATAGCTTGTTGTTGTTGTTAATTCATAAGTCAGATACTTTTCAAACTTACCGATTAAGCATTTTAGGCATACATTTGTGGGTTTTCTCCAATGGAATGAATGCTAACCCTTAAGCTATTCTATTAGTTTTGTGTTATTATTTTCAGCATGAACAATAGAACGCCATTAATATTCCAAAAGGTTTGAACCGGTCAGCTTTGTTTGGAGATGTTCAACCGTAATAAACCCAAGCTTTTTCGTCCGTACGTGGCAATTGTTGAAACATGGCTTCAACATTTCACTCCGAATACCAATCGACAGTCATTCGAGTGGACTACACACGATGAACCCGTTACAAAGCGTGGTAGAACGCAACAGTCAGCTGGCAAGGAGGTGGCGTCTGAATTTTTGGATGCGCATGGAATAGTTTTTTGACTAGTTTGAAAAGTTTGACTACCTTATAAAAGGAAGGACCATCAACAGCAGCTATTACATAGCGATATTGAATCATTCAAAGGCCAGCATTTTAAGAAAAAGAAAGTGCTTTTTTACCTAGACAATACACCGTGCCACAAGTCAGTGAAAACGATGGTAAAAATCCATGAATTGAACTCCGAAGTGCATCCGCATCCACCGTATTCTTCAGATCAGGTCCCAGGCGACTTTTTCCTGTTCTCATATCTCAAAGGAATGCCTGGTGGAAAGAAATTTTCGTCGAACGAAGAGATGAAGGCCGAAACTGAGGTCAATTTTGGAGCAAATGTCAAATTATACTACAAAAATGGGTTCGAAAGTTGGAGGCTCGCTATAATCAGTATATCACCCTCGAAGGGAACAATGTTGAATAAAATCTATGAACTGGATTTCAAATTGCTTCCACGTTATTCTCCAGATCTGGCCCCCAGAGACTATTTCCTGCTCCCAGATCTGAAAAGAATGCTCGCTGGAAAGAAATTTTCGTCGAATGAAGAGGTGTCCGAAAATGAGGCTTATTTTGAAACAAGTGACGAATCATCCTAGAAAAATGGTATCGACAAGTCGGCGGGCCGCTATATCACACTTGAATGGTTTTATATTAAATATTTCTCCTAATCAGTTTGTCTTCTTAGCAGGAAACTTGTGATTGGTTGATTGCCTTTAAAACCGTTTTGGTGACCCCGATGACAGTCGGAGCTTAGCATGCGCTTTTGTGTTTTGATATTGCTTTTGTCATTGAAGTTAAATTTATGTCTATAGAGTTATATGAAGTGAAGCGAAAGTCTGGTGCTGAACGAGGACATGACGAAATGTCTCCTGCCATCAAAAAAATAGTCAACGCAATCGGGTATTAGCACCTACGTTAATGGTGATAGCTATAACTTTGAAGTTGTAAATATTTTCATCAATCTTGGAACCAGCAGCAACAACACCACCAATTTCTGCCTTGAGATCCATCAAAACAGCTGCTACTTTCGACTGAGCAGACATTGGAAAAGTAAAGTCCGCGACGAAACAAAACTGAACGCTATAAAACTTCCATTATTACCGTCCTGCTATTAGGTGCAGCAGCGTTAATGATGCCGAGATCCGAATAGGCGGCACAAGGCGTTTTCGAAAGAAAGATATTGTGGAAGGTTTATGGTCCTTTGAACACAGATGATGGCGGATACCGCAAGCGATGGAGTTTTTGAAATATACGAGATATACGACCACATTGACATATGCATGGAGACCGGACGAAACTAATAAAAGAACGACTACGTTGGTTAGGTCATGTCGTCCGAACGGACGGAAGCGCATGAGTTTTGTTGCGTCGCGGTATCTGCTGTTGATAGGGAGAGAACTACCTACATTCCATCAGAATGAACTGGTGAAGAGCGACATGGTTCGACTTATTTCCAACTACCGCCAGACTGCGAGAGGAAGAAACGAGTCTATATCTTTCTATCTATCTAGTTTATAGTTTTATTTATGAATTTTGATACATACATATATCTCTTTTATGGTTATCCTAAATTATACCGAAATTTATTAGTTTTTGTTGTTTTTTTTCAGACTTGTATCAACGTTCGATTATACTCGCTACCAAAGTCAGGTACGTTAAATTATTTGGGTATTTTTTAGATATGTACTGGGTATATACTGGGTATGTACTGGGTATGCACTGGGTATGTACTAGATATGTACTGGGTATTCACTGGCTATGTACTAGATATGTACTGGGTATGCACTCGGTATGTACTAGATATGTACTGGGTATGCACTGGGTATATACTAGGTATGTACCAGGTATGTACTAGGTATGTACCAGGTATGTAGTGGGTATGTACTAGGTATGTATTAGGTATATATTAGGTATGTACATTTATCGATAACTCAATTTTAAAATCTCATTGGCGACTAACTACATTTGATTGCTAATATCGACTAATACCGAATTCATATAAGTTCGATAAATATATAAAAACTCTCTGTATATATACACAATACATATGTACTATATACATAAGTTGTATTTCTTTATGTACATACATACATATCTCTAAGTATGTATGTGTGTCCGTATGTTTATACGCATTAATCAGCCGTTCTCAATGAACGCCAGTCAGCCTTGCGTAGGCCCCAAAATGGATGTCTTTAAGTGCGGCTTTGCCGGCGTCGATAGCTTAAGCCCCCCAGCCGATTCATACATATGAATATGTATGTATATGTTTTTGTATGTACATATGTATGGGTGTATGCGCCAGCTTGCATTGCTAATGTGAAACAGAAATTTCAACATTCAACACCAGTCAGCAGTCAGCAGTCATTACCATCATTAATGTCGGTGCAGCGATATCATTTTCATGTCAAAAATGGAGACCGGACGAAACTTCTCAGAAACGCATTAGCCGCGTTACAAATATGGTCTAATAATTCATGCCACATAATGTAATTACGAAAGCGCGTATAACTAGCAGCGCAAATGGTGAGTAAGTAGCCACCAAAACAACAACAACGAAAACACATAAATGCAATAAGTGTGCCTCAACCCACCCCATGAACTGGGCGCTGACTGTGTGTGGACTGTGGCATCTATAGCTGCCACTCATGGCAGCTCATGGTTTGAGGCACATACACAAATACATATGTACTTTAGTGCGATTGTATATGTATGTGTGTGTGCCTAGTGTCAACATCTTAGAAATAGTTGTGCA
Organism: Bactrocera tryoni; assembly: GCF_016617805.1. Lineage (NCBI taxonomy): Eukaryota > Metazoa > Arthropoda > Insecta > Diptera > Tephritidae > Bactrocera > Bactrocera tryoni. The sequence goes on along the minus strand of NC_052503.1, from coordinate 22,686,180 downwards.
ATGCTTTGTTTTTGTCCGGTATTGAATTTTTAGCCCGCTACATTGTTGCCACAGCGCATTTTTTCCACAACTTAAGTATACATATATATGCGTGTGTGTGTGTGTGATGTATGAACATCTGGAGGCAGCAGCGCCACAACAAATATGATTGATATCTCACAGTAGTTGGACGCGGCCAGCTGACGACAAGCCGTCAGACATTAGCCGTTAGCCATGAGAAGACGCGCGGCCACAGAGTCCGCCGAGCGCATGAAGCGTACGCTGAAGCGGCTGATTTAAAGTCACGGCGGCGATCACAGGCACACACACCATCCACACACACACTTGCACATTTATGAATCGCATGGAAAAATGGAGCACATGTCTAAAATGACGATGATGAAACGTCCGATTCCCGGAATGAGCTGACTGCAGCGCTGGACTCGGGCTCAGGCCGCCTCGACAGCAGTCCAAATATTAGCAAGCAACAACAACAGCCTTTGTGTGCTCACTCTGTTGTTGTATTGCGTTGTTGTACTTACTTTTTTCCCTCTTTATCTGTACGCTTCGTCAAATCTTCCAGAGCCAACGCTTGGCTGGCTGCCATACATACGTGTGTGATTATATTCAAGCGGCCATGCCATGCCATTGCCTAAATTGGAAATACTAAGAAATGAATGCAGCGCGCGCCACTTGAGTTCTGCGTAATGTTTAGAGAAGCGTTTCTAAGCTATGGCTATCAATAAGCCTTCATTGTTAGTGTGTAATGTAGGGCTAAGCTTTAGTCAAGTGAGTGCTAATGGGTTTCACTGTATGTGCTTGGATTAGGCTGCTTTATTAGAAATTTTGTATGTATGTATGTCTCCTACTATAATCAAAAGGGAGATCCGACAATCGGAAAAACTTCGAATCTCTAAGTCACAACAAAGAGCTGATGGGTCTTCGAAATTAACCAAATTTGATCCGAGCTATTATAAAACCAAGAAGACAACAATTTAACCAATTTTCTACGTATTTCTTATTGATCTCGCCAAATTTAGCCTTTGGTCCACTGCAGCTAGATCTTTTGTATGAAATCAATTGACTTAATTTGCACTACTGGGAGAGAATATTTGAGCTTCCGATGTAGAAGTAAGCACGAAAGATCTAAGTCATGCAAGTATATCGCATAATAATGAATTTGAGATCTCCACTAGAGGTTTTTCTTTTTGGAAAAGAATATGGTGCTTCGGTACTACTATATCGGCGGTCCTATGTATCGACTGTACCCAATAACCGAAGCTTGAATCAAAACACGGATCGTCACATTTCAAACCTCTAATATTTCTATTTGAGAACATGTATGGTAGTTTAAGAGCAAACCTTTCTTCGATGATCGCTTGGATTTCATGGTCGTTACCAGACCTACGTTTCTGACTTTTTTCAGGTAATTTTCTTATGACAATCTTCCGACCCTAAATGGTTGACAAATTATCACCTTCGAACTTTACGAGACTGTTACCCAACCCCAAAGGGATATATTATGGATTCCTCTAGCCTATCTTGGAACTAGTATTTGAGGTTTTTGAGAAGTAAAGTCCTCTCAAAGACCAAAATCTACAAGTCACCCATCATCCCCATCCTGCAATATGAAGCAGAGGCATGGACGATGACAACATCTGTTGAGTTGGCGTTACGAATTTTCGAGAGAAAGGTTCCAATAATATAGATCTTTTCGGCCCTTTTTTCTTTAAGGTTAGTTTCGTTTGAGCCCTGAGAGTACTTGTATGTAAAATTGATTTTGATACTATAATGAAAAGTGTGCATGGAATCCTAATCTAAGAAATTGGCGTTCTGTATAAAGATGATTTCAGTTCAAGCTTGAAGTTGTTACTATTCATGTCGACTTGCTGTTCACTTAGAGACGCTACCATCTCCCGGAAACGTAGTCGCCTTGTATGGTCCCAAGGTTGTCTCAGTTATGAGCCAATGCTAGAATACCCCCTTATGAGGCAGTGCTTTCCAAGCTCAAAGAGGGCCGACATCTACCACACCTAAGGATGACGGGAGGGGAACGTGCGTCGAGGTCTGCTAGGGCTTTAACGAGCCTTGGTATTAACGAGCATACTGAGGTGACAGAATACCACAAACACCAGTCCAGGATTCAAACTGATCCATCTAATAGTCCAAGCTATGTACGCGTCAAGCCAAGGATAAAAAATGCATAGGAGTTTAAAAAGCCTTACCCAAGATGCACCGCATAGAGGCGAACCTGCTCTACAAGTACATCCCATTTCTTTTACAATATACATTTTAGATAATCTTTATATATTTTTCTCGATTTAAGAGTGATTTCTAGAAATGTTTGCCTGTCCCTTTCGTTATTTTGAATACGGCTTTGGGACCATCTTTTCTAAATTTTATAAAAACACGACCTAAAAGCATTACTACTCCCTTTTGTCAAAAAATATTCTGCTCTAGATCCACATCCTCGCTTTACTTGTAAGAAAATTATTCACACTACACACTCACACACACATATGTACCTCTAAATGTGTGAAAGATTAGTCTACATAATGTCTAATTCACTCACTTGAGATGTAGCACCATGATTGCCTTCAAAACTGCTGTATTTCTCATATTGAAGAGTGGCCGGCAACAACAGCAACAATGCAACTCATTAGTTCTGCATATCGGCGACATGAAGTGCCAGCGGCAACCGACATATTAAAGTGCATAGAAATATATACATACATTCATATATGTGTGGATCCATGCATATTAAAGACTTAAATATAGTGCCACATATGTACATATCTTTGTATATACATATAGTATATGTTCATGTATGGATTTTTATTGAATCACCCGTTCATGCATGGCCTTTGCCGTCGCTATCAGTGTAGCCAGGTAGTCAAATAAAGCAAGTAGCCTACTGCTACCGTCTCCGGCCGCCAACTTTTCAGCTAACCGACCAACAAACCAGCCATCTAGTCAGCTATCTATTCAGCCAGCCAACCAGCCGGCCCAGGAGCTGGTTGCATTTACCAGCCATTGTAGACGACATTCCATGCAACTAAAGCCGTTATGGAGCCGAACGAAACGTATCCGACAGCGTCGAGTTGGTCAGCTTGGCGAGGCGGGCGGTGTACACCCTCCGGCGCCACCATCACACTAGCATCACCAATTTGATAGATCGCCGTCGATGATGGAAAAATCGTGCATATTGAATGCCACATTTATCAGGGTTATTTGTTGATGGATATTGTTGGCTGGTGGTGTTGTTATTGCTGCTGTTGTTGTTGATTTGACTGCACGGTTGCTACCGATTTTGTCTAACTGCCACACTACATATGTACACTTGTATATGAGGTTTTTAGTTTAGTAGAGCTGGCTGATAAGGCGTTCACACGGTCGGGGTAATGTCAAAGGTTTTTAGGCAAAAATGGAAATGCAATTTTATCAGCAGCTTCTATAAAGCTCTTATTCTCATATTTTTAAATCTTTACCACACATTTACCGATCCAAGGAGTGTAAATTCGCGAATCGATTTTTTAATTCCACTTCAAGTGCATTCTGAGGCCCCTAATTTGCTTTTTATAAGGTAGAATGTACTTCAGAACAGTATGATTCTGAAATACGGCTCGATACATTAAAAATTAAATATTAAGAGAAAATACTTGCTAAGGTGCAGGAGAGAGCGGCCCTGATAGTCGTCTCGATGAACCGAACTGTAGCCGTATTCGCAGTGGTAAGTGGTACCATTCCAATAGAACTTTAGAACTTCTCTCAAAGGAGAAAATTCAGCTCTGGTTATGGAAACAGGATGGAATAGAAATACAGATGACCCCAAAAGGCAAGGAAGCAAACGCTTAATCACTGTCAAGTTCGATAGTCACGGGTGCGCAAAGGAAGATGGACCGTCATACTTATCAAAGATGTGGTGAAGTGATAGGGAGTATGGTGAGGTGAACGACTACTTAACATAAATTATAAATATTTCCGAAAATGCCTGTACAACATGGGAAAATCAGAAAATGTTTTAAACATTTACGGAGACCTACAACTAGACGATGCAAATCATACCATTTTTAAACGAAGTCAATGGTATGAAGTACGAAGAACTTTAGCAAACAGACTTATAAAATTCCGTACAGAAAATTTAGTTGGAAAATCATAACTGACGACGAAAACATGCAGCAAATTGCATGGACACAGATTCTGCTACCTCGATGAATTGGATCCAATAGAAGGCGAGGGAAATAAATTAATGCTGAGTACAACATCATAGGTATACCTAGACGCCGAAAGAGTAGAAACCGAAGAAACCGACTGAAGTAATGCGGCCCCAGGGATCCTATTTTAGATACTATTTTGGATTTTATTTGACTGTTTCCAGAGAAAGAACCTTATAACGACAAAAATTACGTTCTTAAGGCTGAAGAATGAAGATGGTGATGCCTGAGTCTCTATGCATCAGCACTTATGCTTGCCAGCGCTATTCTTACCTTCAGAAAAAACAGAAAAGAAAAAGGAAAGGATGAAGAAGCTATTATTATTACGTCACTTTCAATAAACAAGTCTTGAAGTGACACGCTAACTGTTTGGCTGAACCCAAATTTACAGAGCAGTGAGAGAGAGAAAGGCGATAGAGATACTTCTTTCTTTTGATTTCGTTGCTCGTCGGTGGAGGACTCTGTTATTGCCACGCTTACTAAGCTCAAATTGGCACCTCTGAGCGGTGAGAGAGTGTGAGAGGAAGAAGAAACAGAGCGAGATAGAGTTAAAAACGACGAGAGCTAAAGAAAAGCAGAAAATATAGGTTTGAGGTCCATCTCGTGTGGTCGTCGAGAGAAACTCTGCTATTTATGTGCTTACACTTCTGATAGAAAGGGAGAGGAAACAAAGAGAGATAGTGTGAAAAAAATTGAGAATTGAGCTTTAGAGAGCATCCTGTTTGGTCTTCAAGAGAGGACTCTGTTAAGTGGCAATTCTGGAATGAGAGTATAGTTTGCAATACTTTTATAAAGTTTTATGGAAAATCAGGGTTTCATCAAGCTTTACTATCAACAAAATAATCTCGTGTGAACGCCTTATAAGCGCGTTGCACAAAAGCGTCAGGGTCTCAACATTGGTTTAGTGCAATATGTTGTCACAATTTGTGTTGCAGCTGCTGTATGTTCAGCTCACCACATTACATTTATGCTTGCTGTTGTTGGCCACATTATCGAAGCCAAAAATTACAGTAATTCACTTCACTTTGAGTACATATTAATGCGCCAGTGATGGCCTATTAAGGCTGCAAAAGCAAAATATGATTTTCACCTGCAACTCTTTGGCATTGGCTGAGCGCTGCATTGTTGCTATTTCTTGCTATTTGTTGCTATTTCTTGCTATTTGTTGCTATTTGTTGTAGGTGTTGTTGTCAGCGTTGGCATGTAAAGTTGCTGCTGCAGTTTTTATATGGTCATAATGCATTCCGCCACCACTGAGACCAATCGTTACGTCTTTTATGTTTTCTTTGCGCCTTCAAGCTTGACTCTATGTGACTCAAGAGGTCAGCATTACAGGAAATCTATTTCAATTTCGAAATATTGTTAACTGCTATAACATGGCCATGTACTCGTAAGTACTCTAAACAGCAATTCGAAATGGAGTGCGGTTATCATTATGATAAATTGATTGATGTCTCCGGGCAGGAATGCTTCAGGGGTACCAAATTAAGCTACCTAAATTTGTGGCTGATGATGATTAATTCGGCTACCCACTTTGGACGCGAATAATGGTGAATGTGAGAAATAAATTTTGGATTTACTACGCTTTTTCTCCTCGAAAACAAGTCCACAAAAATATATATACGAAGTTCGTAACAACTATGCGAATTGTTGGACTACAGTCTCCACGGTGAAGTTTTGGGGTTTAATCTAGAAAGCTTTGAGGGAAGCATAATATTGAGGGGGGTGCAAAAAAGGCACTGATTTCCTTATACAGAAGACCTATTGACAATAAGTGGGATCTCCAGCCCAGAGTAGGCTTCTGGTTCTACGACTCCATAGTCAAACCCATTGTGTTCTATGGGGTCTTTGTGTGGTGAAGGATTCTAGAAAATTGACCGCCTCCCTACTATTAGAACTAGAGTGCGTTTAACGAGCGGCGCTCATAAGCATGTGGCCATCACGCATACCATGTAGATATTCCCCGGAATTGCCTATCAGACTTAGAGAATATGGGTTTCTAAATGAACTCGTGAGTCTGAACCTTTGGAAATCCTCGCATGCTTTGACTTCATGCCGGTTTTGTGCCTCATGGAATCGCCAAACCAAACTCTGGCGGCTTTTTCTTATAGCTGCGAGAGAGTTGAGGGAGGAACAGTCAGCTCCTTTCTGGATGGGTCAAAGCTTCCGGGGAAGGTTGGTGGAAAGGTATATCCCCAGGAACTCTCTAACAGCTACAGTCTTCTTGGCTATTGCAGTGTTTTCCAATCCAATGTTTTTGCCATAAAAGTAGCGGTGGATTTACTGTTTTGAAGAGCAAAGTTCTTCAGACAAGTGACTATCTGCTCTGAAGCAGAGAGGCGACACTGGCCTTGAGCTCCATAATCATGTATTCAAGACTGGTTAAGGAGTGCCCAACAGTGTTTTCAATGTGCATCGAGTTACTTTGTGATAAGACTAGTATGGGTGGCAGGCCACAGCGGATAGCTGCGCTTGCCGGGAGCTTCGTCAGCCTGGGCCACCATCGGTTTATGCGCTGTCGCAAGATCCTTTTGACTCAAGATTGATCGGAAGAGATTCAGATAGATTAGTAAGACTAGGCTCTTCAGAACCGTCAGTTCCGAAGCAGTTTCACTCTTCATTTTCATCACTTTGACTCCTCAAACCGCTTGAAAGGCATACTATTTCTAACCAGGATTTACTGTTTCCAATAAGATTTTACTCGTTTGCTTCACAAGTGTGTTCTGAGCTTAATCACACGCCGTTAACTTACACACATAACTCTATGTATACTCGATTGCAAATACATAAGCTCGTATACTTATATTAATTGCTCCGTTCGTGTTTAGTAGTATGCTATTTGAGGTCACTTTATGGGTCATAAAATCAAAACAAATGGCCAAGGTGTCAATTTACAATCCGGTTTATTGAAAATGATTGGGTAAAAGCTTACTAGCACATACATATATCGTAGTACAATAACAACTATTGATGTATGTGGAAAATATAAAAACGGGACCCGGATGCGTACAGCTTCGTTGCACTATGGATTTGGACTTTTAACTGGCATACATGTGTATAAACGAAAACGCGATTGCTCCTTGCATTTGAACTTAGAGATTTAAAACGATTCACGTCATGCTGACAAAAGCTCTTTTAAGGGCAAGTCAGAAATAATGGTTGTAGAAAGCATTTTGTCAGGTACTCCCTAAAACGTGATACATAACGAATTAGAGTTGAAAGCTTACAATGTCTAAAACTAAAAAACTTAAAGCTTTTGTAAAGACAGCTTAAAGTTTTCCTACAAAGAGCTTAAAATTTTACTACAAAAAGCTTAAAGTTTTCATGCATAAGTCCAAAATTTAATACCTAAGTGTTAAAGCCTCCTTACATAAAAAATTGAAGTTTTCATTTCAAAAGCTCACAATTTTTATACAAAAACTTTAAAGCTTTCACACAAAAACTTAAAATTTGTATAGCAAAAACTTAAATCTTTCATTCCAAACTTTTAAAGTTTTCAAACCATTAACTTAAAGCTTTCACACAAACAGCTTAAAATTGTCATACCAGAAGCTAAAAGTTTTTAAACCGAACACTTTCATACTGAAATTTTTAAAGATTTCATACCAAAAACTTAAAATTTTCTTGCTAAAAGCTTAAAGTTCTTATACCACAAGCCTAAATTTTGCATACCAAAAATCCAAAAAGTCCAAAAGTTAAAAGCTTTCTACCAAAATTTTAATGATTTCATACCAAACACTTAAAGCTTTCATACAGACATCTTAAATTTTTTATAATAACAGCTCAAAGCTTTCATACATAAATCTTAAAGTTTCATAGAAACAGCTTAAAATTGTCATTGTCATGTTAAAAGCTAAAAGTTTTCATACCGAACATTTACTGCTTTCATACTAAAAGTTTAAATATTTGATACCAAAAGCTTAAAATTTTCAAGAAGCTTGAAGTTTTTATACCAAAAGCCTAAAATTTGCTTACCAAAAGCTTTCATATCAAAAGTTTAAAGCTTTCTAACCAAAATTTTAATGAATTCATACAAAAGTCTTAAAATTTTCCTACCAAAAGCTTACTGCTTTCATACCAAACACTAAAGTTTTCATACCAGAAGCCTAAAAAACTGCTTACCAAACACTTAAAGCTTTTGACCAAAAGTTTAGCGACTTCATTCCAAAAGCTTTTTCATACCAAGAGCTTAAGATGTCCATACCAAAAACTTTAAGTTTTCGTACTAAAAAGCCAGCATTTTCTTATCAAAAGCTTCTAACTTTCATACCGAGAGGTTGAAGTTTTCACACCAATAGACTAAAATTTTGCTATTAGAAGAGCTTGAAGTATAAAGATTTCATACAAACAAACCAAAGAGGTGTAAGAGTTGAAAGCTCAGAAGGTCTAAGGCATCCAATATTTCTATGCCAAAAAGCTTAAAACTTTCATGCACAAAGCACCTTTATTCAAAAAACTTAAAGCTTCCATACCAAAACCTTAAAGATTTCATACAGAAATCGAAAAGTTGTGATGACGAAAGCTTACAACTTGTTTACAAATAGCTCAAAGCTTTCACATTTTCATCCCAAAAGCTATAACTTTTACCCTAGAAGCCTTATATTTTCACTTAATGCGATTAAAAGAAACCTTGAACTGATAGTTATCAACTGCCGTACTTAGTAGAATGGAAGTAAAGAGTTTCATCAAAACAGCTTTCATAAAAATTAATTTCCCTTTAAAAAGCATATCGACCACAAGGGCGCACAAAGTAAACATGTAAAGCAAAGCACAAGCGCACAACATCTGCTCGAGTTTAGTGGGCATTTATCGCACCTTTACTGGCAAATATATAAAGGTTTAGGTATATGCGTGCATGAGCCGGGCACGACACGCATTTCAGCGCAGAATTGCATTAACCATTTCCACAAACACGCCTTGCCAGTCAACGCTCCCTGATATGAGCCGAGGGCAATGCCACCACAGGTTTCACACTCAACTTGTATATATATATGTATGTATGTATGTTTGTGTATACTGGTACTCGTGGATGTCGCTTGAAAGTCGCCTATGCTTTTGTACATCTAATCCTGAATGTCAAATGTCAAAATATATGGTGAAAATGTGTCAAATTTCTTATCTGATTCGGTCACGCTGCTACTTTACGGCGCCGCAAAACTACTGACCAACTAGCTACCGTTTCCCTTCGGTCTAACCTAACTTGTGAGTTGGTCGCTTTACCACGCAATGCCTTTTGTTCGGATAACAACGCTTGCGAATGGCGCTGAGGTCGTTGAACACGGAACACGAGCTGTAGAATTTATATACGAGTATTATACGTATAGTCGAGCACATAACCTCAAACGCTGGCTTGTTAATGCTCTATGGCTAATGGAACTGAAATAAATTTAGCAAATTGAAATTGAAAAGTGGAAAAAATTTTATCAGCGATAAACTTGACTTTAAAATGCTTTAATGAATTCGGTTAGTGAGATACTAGGTTAGCTGAGCTGAGTGTGAAACTCGTTTTATGTCATTTAATATTTTTTCATATTTCTTTTAGGTCCTTAACCTTTCTCACGGATGACTTAGGAGAGGGCACAATGGTCAGGGTCACGGTTCAATCCTCATTTATTTATCTATCCAAACCTACCGAAGATTGCTCGAAAAACTTCACTCAGCCTTATATCCATATACTATTACTAGAATGTCATATTGAGAACGTCATTTGATCCTAATATCTTTGACATATCTTATAACTGCCATCTCTGATATACTTTTGATTAAAATCTTTCATTTCTTTGTATACCAGTATTGTCATCAGTATTTCAATTAACTTATTTAATCCATACCTACAACAACGCTTAGTCTTCTTATATGCTTTAGATTCATTCAAAATGTTCTCCATAAAGTCTTAACGCCGGATTTAAGTCAGTTAGTTTCCAAGAGTCCATCGAAAGCTAAACTCTACAACACTTACCTCTTCTAATCGGGAATCTCCGGTGAATTTTTATCGATTCATTCTTTAAAGAAAACCCTTACCTTTACAAAGCTCAACATTGTGTTTTATTGCGACAGATAAAGGTTACTTAATAGTTAAGTTCCAAAGCAAAGCGCAGAGATCAAATGTACTGTAGCTCTGGGCAACTTTTCTAGACCAACTAACGGGTTGTTTTGAGTGAAGAAAATCTGCGAATATTTTTGAAAAAATTTTGGCAAAGCCATTCTTTGGTTTTTGTTTTTCCAAGATTATCTTTTTCAAATGTTGGCTCAGGTACGTCTCAAATGGTCTATCCGTTGAGTCCAGTTTTCGATGACTTCTTCAAGCATTTCGACAGGAAACTGGCGAATTAAACCCGTGATCATTTGCTCCGAGGTCTAAATCGAAGCGGGATTGTCCGCATAGACTTTAGACTTTACATATCCCCACAGAAAAAAGGCTAACGGTTTGATATCAAAAGAACTTCGACTGGCGGGAAATTATCTGCTCACCGAAGTGTTCTATAAATATATCCATTAATTGATGCGATATGTGGGAAGTGGCGCCGTCTTGTCGAAACCTAATCTAGCCGAGATCACGAACTTCAATTTAAGGCATCAAATAGTCGGTTATCAAATCGCGATAATGCTCGCCATTGACGGTTGCTTTCTCAGCGGCATCATTTCTGAAGAACAATACCAAACCGTAGTTTTTTCCTGTATAAAATGGAAGCTCTTGAATCTGTTCAAGTTACTCTCCGTCTCAAATGCAGTAAGTTTGCTTGTTTATATATATCCATTGAGCCAAAAATAGGCCGGATGATGAACAAAATTAGGCTCGAGAACGTCGGATCTTCTTGGAATTTTTCAATAGCCCATAGAGTGAATCTATGTCGCTTGGTATGGTCGAGCGGCTTCAGTTTTTACACAAGCTATATTTTGTATGCTTTCAACGCGAGATTTCGACGAAAATGCTCCAAGTCGTTCCATACGTCAGTACAAGTTGCTGCGAAAGACGCCGAATGGACTGTCCACCTTTGGGTACACTCTCAGTTTCGGGTGCTATATTTTCTTCACTGCGCGCAGGACGTGGTCTATACGATCGAATATTATCCAATAATGAATGCGTGTTGGTGTTGCGAAAGGTACGCTCAGCGAAACACATTCTTTACAGAACGTGAATTTTCGTAATAAAGCTGGACGATTTGTAAATATTGTGCAGGCCAAGTCTTTCCATGATTAAATGGCAAATAATACCGAATAAAAAAAAACATGACAGCTTGACACGACTCATGCGTGATCTGTCAAAAAAGCTAATGAAAAAAGTGCCCCTATTTGGATCACCCGGTATTATACTCTGTAGCAACATCTTGCAAGTGTATAATATGTTATTATTGTATTATATGGTGGCAAGGTTTCGCAAAAAAAAAAGGTGAGTCTGTCATATGAGGTTAGAATGACAACTTATCAGTGTTACGGAAAGTAAAATAATATAATTCATTTTAATAATTTTGGGTTGGTTCATGTAGTACTAGAGTCATAAGTTTATAAAAGCTTGAAAGGGACTATTTAGTAGTCTAATTCTTTAAGTATAGCTTTTAATTAAGCTATCAAAACGATATATACCAGCAAGCTAGAAAAGAAAACAAAAGAGTTTTTGTCCTTACAAAGTTTCTTTTGGATAAAAAGTAGACGGAATTATCTGGTAAATATATGCCAGCGAGTTAGTAAAAGGAAGAAACGATTGCCTGTACTTATTAAATTCGTTTTGGCACAGGTGAATGGATCCACTTTTCTTCTCGTGCGGCATCTCTTCATCTTATTCGGAAACTGCATGAATGAGCCGTCATTATCTTTTGGTATTTTCCTGGGCTTAGAGAGAGCGTTAAGTGAGTTATTAAAGTTACCGAGTTTATTTGTCAGACCTTCTGGCGCTTGGCTTTGGATCGTTCATACTCGGTTTTCAAACCAAAGGCGGCGGCTTACTAAATTTTCGGCGCAATACAACTAAGGGACTGATTACAACGTTTCGACTTGAAATGATGAACCTACTTTTTTATTTGTTAATAAAAAAATTCTAAGCTCACAAAGAATATACAGCTCTATAAGCAGCCACCTAGAAATCCAAGGTTTCGATCTAGAGTCGTTAGTTATAGCGTAATTTCTTGTATAATATGAAATTATTTTTATTTGAGGCTCCAAGTAAGCTTTGGAAAGGCGTTAAGGAGAAAGGCGTAGCGTGACTCTGTGGGTTCTTATGTCCATGCTGACTTCCACATTGAAAAATGTCGTTCGGAAAGCTGCTAGTTAGAAATGTAGCGCTAAATATAGGAATACATATTTCTCTAAACGCAAATGTGAACGCATTAACAGTCGCTTTCTGCTTGAGAACGCGCAATTTACGCACCTGCGACATTTTTTACCGCCGTCCCTTTGCCTCTGCCCAGGCATTTTAAGACGATTGGATTTGGTTACGGCTGAAAGCCTCGCGACAATTCGCACCGAACGTAAACTTCCGCTAAGCAACGCAGAGGCGTATGCAACTCCCACACATGGCCACCCCTTTTGTTATGTGTAAGCGATAATTACCCGCTAGCCGATTGCGATTGCGTGTTGCATATGCAACATGCATTACTACTTGCAACACATTCGCCATTCGCATGCATAATTACAGCTAACGCACTTTTTCAAGACGCGGACTATACACGGCCGCACTTGGCTATGAGTGATGGACTGAAGTTGGAATGCAGCAGTATATACATAGTTAGATAGATGTATATATGTATTTATATAGCATATATGTATGTAAAGGTACATATGTACCTGCGCCTGCTGCCACCAAAGTCAGCACTGCATTTTCGAGTCGCGGCTGCGTTTGCCCCTCCGATGCGTGTCGGCAGTGCTGGCCAAGTGGGTCCACAATTACGCAACCGACGGGAGCAGCCAGCCGCACGCAAAGAAGCAGCGACGGGAAAGAGAATTTGCAAAAGTTGGTGGGTTGGAAAAAAACACTCGTAACCACCAGCACCACCGCCAAAGCAGGGAAGTGGCAAATAGAAGTGGATAATTGCGTGAAAAGCTATATGACTATTACACACACACACACGGGCACACGCACATCCGCAAGGCAAACGGACGGACGGACGCACAGAGGTGTACAGGCAGCCAGCAAGGCAGCAAGGCGGAGGAACAAATCGCTCGTTGGCTCATTTGAGCGGCCCGCAGTCCGGAAAGTTTTAGCGCAATCTGCATTTAGCTGCCGCAACCGCTTGCTCGCCGTTGGTGATTTGCAGCTGCTGTTGCATGTGCGTCGCACTTTGGAGTGGGGGCTGTGGGAGGCGTGCGCTGTGAGGAGCTGCAGTTTTTCCGCCTCTATGCGAGTAATAACCGTCATTTGCACAGCCAACTGTATCTGCGGAAGTGGAAATTGCAACTGTTGCAGTGACTGCTGTGTGTGCCTGCAACTGTTGCTAACTGCCAGTGCTGCACAGCTGCGCCGTTAAACGGCCACAATGCGAAAATGGCAAAGAGCTATACACACACACATACACGCACACGTAGCTGGCTTACTATAAAGTGTAACAATGGGGTTTGACTTTTGCAATAAAATTCAAATGCTAACTACTTTATGGCCTGTAGAATTGCAGGCAATCGAGTAGTACGAACACACACACACACAAACACATACACGTTGAACAATTCATTTTCGAAAAGACGTGGTTTTTATGGCAAAAAAGCAACAAATATATGGTTGGCATTTAAGTGTATGACACAACGTAAAGCAGGTAAGTCGTATATCTTATAGATGACAGTATTATCTGGTAACGATTGGGGCATGAATTTGTTCACAGCTCAACCTACAAAGTCTAGGAATAAAAAGCAGTATTTGGCAATAATCCATAGGAAATTTCATGACGATAGCTTGTCACATAAAAAAGTTTTCCTTACAAGCACTTGATTCCGATCGTTCAGTTTGTATGGCAGCTATATGTTATATTGTTCGAAATCGGCGGTTCCGACGTATGGAAAAAATTTTACAGAGAAAAGAACGTCTGCAAAATCTCAGATCAATATTTCGAAAACTGAGTGTTAGTTTCACCGAACCGACCAAACCGACCGAATCGACCACGTCCAGCACGCAATGAAAAAGGAATAGCAGCCGCAGCTGAGAGTGTACGCGAAGACCGTGGAGAGTAGATTAGACGCCGTTCGCAGTAACTCGGACTGACGTACGGAACGACTTAGCGGGTTTTACGTCGAAATCTTGAAATGAAAGGCGTACAAAATACAGCTTGCTTTGCTCTATGGGCTCTTGAAATGTTCCAAGAAGGTTCGACGTTTTCGAGCTAAATTTTTTTGAGCGACGAGACCCATTTCTGGCTTAGTGGGTATGTGAGGACGCATTTCGGACGAGGAGGAGCCTTAAGAAATTCCAGAGCTGCCATTCCAGAAACGACAAAGGTTTAGTGCGGTTTGTGGACTGGTGGAATCATCGGTTCATATTCCTTTACAAATGATGCTGGTAAGAACTTAACCGTCAATGTCAACACTTCACAGACAGTGTGATATCACACCGTTAGAACTTTCTCCTGTAGTGATATGTAAAGTCTAAAGTCTATCGGGACAATCCGGCTTCGATTCAGGCCATGGAGCAAAACGTGACGCTTGTCATTTGCCAGTTACCAATTATAATGCTCGAATGAGTCATCGAAAATTGGACTCAACGGATGAATCATCTAAGACGTAACCAAGGCCAGCATTTCGAAGAGTTAATTTTCAAAAATTTGTTGTCAGAGAATGTTCTTTCGAATGGCGAAAAACATTTCGCATTAAATTTGAAGTTTCTGCGGATTTTATTTGAAAAAGTTTTGACTGCGTGTGAAAGAGATTGTTTCCGCGTATTTTAGAAAAATTTAAAAGAGCAACGTCGTTCTGAATTTTAATTTTTTTTTGTGAAGCGAAAAAGCACACGGAAATCAAAAAGCTGTACCGCTGTAAAATGCTGGAGACCGTCACTCTACCAATCTAAAACTCCGCATGTGTCGTATCTGGTCTTGACGATATTTGCACTTAAAGTGTGAAAGGAATTTATCCGTCGTTCCATGAATCCATTGGCACATACCAGAAACAAAAGAACAGTCGAAACAGTAGATTAACAGGACTGGCTAACTTGCTTCTAAGGAAGCGAAAACTTCTCTCAGCTGGAAAAGGGATATCCATTACTTTCTGGGATTCACAATATGGCATCTATTTAGACTGCCTAGAGAAGGAAAAGGGGTCACAAAGCTCTTCTGTGCCGATTTGTTGGAACCGGCGGTTTGAAGTAAAAACTCCGAACGAAGAGAAAAAGTTTCCTCCTTTACGATAATGCTGACAGTCGCCACGTATTAACTGTCGAACTAAGCTATGACCAATGTCGTCGGATGGAATTGGAATGTTATGAGCCAAACTGTCGAATTAGTCTACTAACTGTCCACCGTATGCCGAGTAGAATTGGAATCGAATAAGGAAATAAGCGCAACCATAAAGGGCTACTCTGCCAACCTCTAAAAAACGTAATTTTCGGACGGATTAATGAAGTTGGAGAATCATTTGGTCAAGTGTATTGTGCAAACAGGAGACTATATTGAGAAAAATCCGTACAATCCGACAATATTTTTCAACTATGACAACGCTCGGTCTCACGTTGCAAGACTGGTAAAACTGTTTGAAAAATAGTTCTTCGGAAGTTTTGTCTCATCGGGTCTATAGCTCAGACTTCGCTCCTTCTGACTACCATTTTTTCCGGTGGACACAGAATTTCCTCATACGGTTCACATCAGAACAGTATATCAACTAGGGAGCTAACATATACAGGACCTAGTTTTTCTACAACGTGGAAAACTAGTTTTCTAGGAAAAGCTGTTAAAAATAATCGTCAGTTTCTCGTTATCTCATTAATTGTTCTCCTTTTTTTGACACCTAAGCCCCCTTTCCATAAACCAGGTCACATATATCGAAATAGTTCTCTCTCTCTCTCTCTCTCTCTTTCTCTCTCTGTTACCATCTCCATCGTACCAACTTTTATCCAAAGTCATATAATTTTTTTTTAGCAACGAGTGGCTCACCTGAGTGTCTAATGTAGCAGCTCATTACCGACTAATTACAATCAGATGTAGAAATTATTTGCAATTATATGAAAACTTGCCAATTCCGTCATAAAGCTCAAATTTCATTTAAGCGGCACATCAAAGCTCGCCGCCGCGTCGGTGCCGGCAGCATTTAAGACAAATAAAATTTAGAAGCTCTGTTGCTTGGCAATAAAATTAAATGAGATAGCAAATAATACTTTGGATGTGTACATTTGTCGGTATAAATTGGCCTTTCCTATAAAATTGCATCTCGACTGCCATAATGTGGTGTGTTCTCCAAAGCGACTGTGGGTGTC
The DNA here is from genome assembly GCF_016617805.1 of Bactrocera tryoni. Taxonomy (NCBI): domain Eukaryota; kingdom Metazoa; phylum Arthropoda; class Insecta; order Diptera; family Tephritidae; genus Bactrocera; species Bactrocera tryoni. Next base: position 22,669,602 of record NC_052503.1, on the reverse strand, counting down.
TGCTGCTGCTTTTATTTATTATTAAACTTTTGTTTTTGTTATTAAACATGTTAAGTTTTTGTTGTTGTGTGGGCGAGTTTCGTGGGCTTGGTCACATTGCCGCATGGTTCGCGGCAGTTCGAGTTGTTTTTGCAGTTAGTAGCGATTTTTAAAGAAAATTCTTTTGTTATTGTAGTTGGTGTATAAATATCTGCCGCCCAAACAGTATTCACCGAACAGTAATTAAATTGTAATAATTGCAAGATGTGGAGGTTTTCTGGTGACTACGAATAAGATAATTATTTTAAATAGTTTACCTAGACTTTTCGGTCACAAGGTTTCCATTATTTTAAATGTCAATTCCACGAGTTCAATGTTACTTAATATAAAATACAAAATGGCATTGCCAGCCAAAGGTTTTCTTGGTTTCAAAGTGGCATGGACATTTTTTGATCGGCTAAAGTTAACCCTCGCATTGCATGGAGGGTCATCATAAGCCGAATCTCTGTTACTGGAAAAGTCATTATCGGAGTTTAGTTCTGGTTGAAATTTGGCCTTGAACTCACATTTCACCCAGAGAGGAATTGGGGCAAAGTTTATTATCTATGAAATTAAAATCTCTTCCATTTAAACTAAAAATTGTCATTAGCAATTATCATTCAACGCCTCTTGGCTTCTATTCATATGGCACGTTGATGCCTTCAAACAATTTGAAGTGGCTGCTTGATTCTAAAAATTCTGCCAGTTCTTCTTATGTTTGCCAACAATTTTCGTCGAGTAATGTTAAAAGTTCCTCATCTTTGAACATTTTTGGCCGACCAGGAACGTGCTGGCCTTTACTGCCGACTTTACTTTACTCTATACTGATCTAAGATCTACAGAATAGCGTATCGTTGATTTTGCTTGACGGTTATTAAACCGATTATAAATCTTTACGGGTATTCAAATTAGAGGTTTCCGACGCGGATTTTTCAGTTTTGAAAGTCTGGAGTCGGTGGAACAGCGATGATGATCTTCTTTTGTTTTTGGCCTAAGAGCCAGACGCATTCAAGTATTTGGACGCCATTTACTAGACTGTTTAACAGAGTCGACGTCGTTTTCATAAACCCACGACTTGCCACCGGAAACGATGACTTTAAAAAATGTAGGGTCCTGAGCTAGTGAAGCATCTGCTTTGCGACATCTACGCAGTTTTTTTTAGATCTTTTCGTACGAATCGAGCATTGCCACGTTTCATAAACAAAACATTAACCAATATGTGTTTAGTCGCTCCATAAGAGATGTTGAGATCTTCTCCCACAGTTTCTTAACCTTTTGCGATGTTCTTGTTATTAACACAGATGGATACAATATTTACATGGGACAAGTTCTCGACGGCTTCAGGAACTTCACTGATTGCTTTGTTTATTTAATTTTCTTTAGATTGAAAAATGCCGAAAATGGGTCAAATATGGGACAACATCGCAGTGGCGACTCTTGACGAAGGCAAATATCACAAAGCATAACACAATGAACTGTGGAACCTCTTTAACGGCACTGTTATTCTGGCTAGGGTACTTGGGTCGAATAGGTCTTTAGGCATTAAAGATCTTAAAGGCAATAAAAATATTTGGTTTCTTAGTTTTTTCTGTTCCAGACATAATTCTCGTAGGAACAGTAATTAGTATGCGTTCCTTCTTGTATTTAGCTCAGCTTCAATCAAACTTTGCCGAAAAGATGACATTTCCCTAAAACGTTTTCTGTTCAAAAATAAGTTTGGTTTGTCCGGTACGCTAATGAATCACGCATAGACCAGTTTTAGTTTTTTTCGATACCAGATGGCCTTCCGTTACGGCATCCATCAGGAGTATTCAGCCTTCAAGATTGCGGCGCTTGACGCGATTTTCAGCGGAATCTGTGACCTCACTAACGATTCCTCTTTCCACGTCCCTTACTGTGGCGTTGTTAAATGCTTAAAACGTAGACTGTGCTGTGCGAGACAAGTGCACAAGAGATGCTTTACTGAATGCCTGGTGCCTTGCTTCTGCAGTCTTCTCTATTTGTCAGCCCCGTACTACAGATTGTGCCCTGTGAGTATTCCAATCATGTTTAGTTGTTCACATAGGGTGTAAACCCGGAGTTAACTGCTGATGCAATAAAGGCTGGTTCCGTGGTTTTTCCAATTCCAACGACTGCAACTGCAGTGGTCCGGAATCTTACAGTATATACCCGCAAAAATTCCGTCGTCCATAGAAATAGGATCGTGTGGTCACCGAGCAATGCACCGCACGCTGCGAGCCTCTGAACCCTTGCATTGGCTTCCGATATGTAGATCTCCGTAATCGTGCAGTATGAGTATTACAATCGCTGTCAAGCACCAGTCATGAGAGAGGTAGAAAGGCCCCATGTTATGTCGAGCATCTATATAGGGCATTGCTGGCCTTTCTCAATCTTTCATTCACATATAAAAACAGTTTGCTGCCCAAGACTAACGGAAGGTCCTTGAGAATTTGTATTTCCCAGTAAAAGGAAGCCGAACCGTTTTTTCTGGCTTCAACCCTAAGCCAACTTGCGGGTTTTGTTCGACCTTTTCATAGACTTGCTCTAACTTGGAAACTCATTACAGTCAGTTTTATATATTTTATATTGCGGTTTGGGTTAAACTCTGATTCCTGCATATCGCTTCAAGTAATCATTAGTCAAAGTTTAAGAATGAGCTTCTTTGTTCACCTTTATCAGCGGCCACGCGCTTATATAAAAGGAATAACCAATGAGGCACTCCATGAAAGTGATATGCCGAGCCATGCGTCATTCCCCCTTAACCACCAAAAAGATTTACATAATTACATTGAAAGCGATTGGCAGGCAATAAATGCGGCTTATTAAAACTAATTACAATTACAAACTGTAAAATAATTTATCCAGCGCACAATTGAATCAGCGGCGACCATTTATTTTCTTCACCTATTATTCTAGCGATTTCCTGTTTGCTGTTTGCTTAGTCACCGCAAACAGAACGCCCTGCAAGCCCCAGGGCACTACATATACATATGTGTGTGTGTGTATGTATGTGTGAACGCTTTGATTTGCAGCGTTTTCCCCGGTTCGTTTATTGCATTAGTGTTCGTGATGGATTTCTTAATTTCTCAATTTCGATTGAAATCGCCAATGAATGCGAATATAAATAAGTTTGCGTGTGTGTGTGTGTGTTTGTGTGCGTTTAGCGTAGATACAAGTCGCTTTTCATTCAACAATCGACGCTTATTAAGCAGAGCATTTGTTTGTTTAATTTGTATTCCTAAACGTTTGCCATAATGATTTAGTGCTGCGCCTCAGGTGGCTACTGTGCGCTGAAGCGCTACAACGAACGGACAGACGGACAAACAGAGGATGGATGGACATACAGACATTCATATGGATACACTGGCTTCCATATGGGCACGCGGATGCTCTAATTGGTGTGTAGGTTAGTTCCCTATGACTTGGGTTAACTTTGGAGGAGTAGCTACAAGGGTGGTCCAATAAATTTTTAGCGAAACGAACATTTTGGAAAAGTGGCAACTTATTTCCCAACGTAGTCTTCTTTTAGCGCGTTATACTGCACCCAGAGAGTCTCCACCTTCTTTTACTCGTTTGAACTATAAATTTTCCAGAGCTCTATAAAGTTTTCTAGAGCTTTTCAAAGTTTCCTCATTCGAATTTCTACGAACCGAGTATCTTTTTCAACTTATTTCTCAACATAGTCTCCGTTTAGCTCATTATACTGGACCCAGCGTGTCTCCACCTTCTTTCACTCGTCTGAACTATACAGTTTCTAGAGCTCTATAAAGTTTTCTTGAGCTTTTCAAAGTTTCTTCATTCAAATTTCTACGAACCGAGTATCTTTTTCAACTTTGGAAACAAAAGGATGTTATACGAAGCCCAAATCTGGAGAAAACGGTAAATCTGTCAGTAGTTCTTACCTCATTTCGACCACTTTGGGCGTGGCAAAGGATTGGATAGTCCAATAAATCTTTACCGAAACCAAAATTTTGGAAATATAGCTTTCGTTAGCTCGATATGCTTGAACCAGCGAAACTCCAATTTCTTCAATCCGTCTAAAATATATATTTCCTGGAGGTTTATAAAGTTTCCTCATTAGAATTTTTCGTGTTTGTAAATAAAAAAGAGTCATATGATGCTAATTTGGAAGAAAACGAAGGAAGAGTCAGCAGTTCGCATCGTAGTTCGACAAATTTGGGGGTGCCGAAGGCGGAGTTATGAGTCCATGCATTGTTATGGTATCAGAGAACTTTTTTCTTTGCCAAGTGGCACCGTTTTTCTGGATTTCGGTCCCCAATCAACACAACAATTCGGCTTAAGGAAGATCTGTGGCTGCGTAACTCTTCTCCATGTGATCCATATATTGTTTACACTTTGTGAAAATCGGTGAAAACGATGGTCAGTCCATTTCTTGCTGATACATGGGTCTTTCCCCTCTTTCGGAACCGATTTGGCGCTAAGGTCCACAGTTTCGAGTGTTCCCTTCTCTAAGACTAAAAATGTCGGACGCTAGTTGTCGGGAGTCTTATCTTCGGCGAACCAGATGACATAGCCGAAACTGTCATTAACCAAAACTAAAACAAATTTGTAATAGGCTCATAGCTTTTTGTCGATTTGTAATGGTCTTATGATCCAACATATAGAGCTAACGCGTTGCTCTTCATTCCGGCAGCGGTCTCATGCCCAATGTTCTATTAGGTATATGTATCACGCGGTCTTTTGAGATACTAACTCTCTCAGATAACTCACTCAAATATAAGCAGTGGTTGGGATCGTTCCGTCTAGGGTTGTCGATCGTTTAGACGTTTTTTAACCTCCTTGGTAGCCTTTTTCGAAACACTGAGACTCACCACTTTGAAACTCATGAAACCGTAAATTTCTTTTCCGGTAGTGTCGCTCTCAGATAATGAGGTTAAGTCATTATCGGACTACCCCCGTATATATACATATCTCCATAAGCGAGTATATAAGTTTGACGCACTTTCATTGCACTCACACACAATCCACACGAAGTTTAGCTGGCAATCTCGCGACCGGGTAGCAATCGCAATCAGCCTCACAGCGGGACCACTGCCAGCGTACGCAGCGTCCACTGCCCACTGTGCTGAAATTACATATTCTCAATATTCCAACAATACACACAGCCATACATACGTAGTACATCCGTCTACGTAGTGGAGTCGCCACAGCGTTGCACAATGCGCCAATAAACCGCGTTCCCGCATTGATTTTGCTTCAGCGATTTACTTATTTAGTTTTGGCCGCTAGCTGGCGGATGCTTCAGCAGCGGCGTGTGGCATGTGGCATGTGGCGGCTGCAAGTGCATAGGTATGTGTTTGCAGCTGCGGTTGATGCGTCCATGCATACCGTAATACAATTTAGTTAGCTGTGCCGTCGCTAGCAAATTGAGTCTGTTTATATTAGGCGTTTAATCGATGTTTTCGCCGTTATTTTGGCATGCTGCATGGTCGCGCTGTTGGCTGTTGAAATGGGCTTAAGTGATTTGTTGCACGGGCGGGGGGAAATACCGATCGATTTACAATAAACACAAATTGTAATTAAATATGTACATCTCTATGCATGTGGGCATGCCGGCTGTCAATTAGAGTTTGCATTTATTGCGAGGTGAAACTGTTAGAAAATAGAGACCTGGCGGAGCTTATGAGTCGCTAAATCACGTCAACTGGTTTATAAGATTAAAAGTAGTATATTTGGTGTCAGTAATACATCTCTATAGGGGGAACTCCTCTAAACAAAATCTAAACCACTCTGTTGCTCTCTGAAGGTTAGTCATAATGACACCAGAAAAGTTTGTGAAAACCAACAGTTCCAGTTTTTTGCCAACAGGGAAGATACTCTCGTTACGGTACAGTCGGTTTTCGCAAGCTACTCTGGTGAAAAATTATTCAGACACCAACAAGTGCGAACCATATGATAACTACTAGATGCATAATAATCTCCCGTCAAACTCCCGGGGCTTCTATCATCTCACTATCGATATGCGCGGACTAGCGTTGTTCTATTGCAACATAATTTCTCTTCTATTTTCCAAAGTTGGCCGCCTTTAGGCGATTGCTTCCTTCAGACGGTCCAGTTGTTGTTAGTATATGTCCGAATTTAGAGTTTGGCCTTAAGGAAGGAACTCATAATCGATGATTCCCTGCCAATCCCACCAAATACATAGCAAAACCTTCCGGGACGTCAATTCTGGTTTACCGCCTTGCCTCACCGCGGTTCGACCACATCAGTTTCAGCTAGACGTTGTCGTAAGTGATCCACTTTTCATCGCCAGTAAGAGTCCACTTTCGAAATGGATCGGTTTTGTTGCGATTCGCAGATAGAAATTCGGTTCTTGTAGTTTTTTGCGGTATGTTGACTGGTAACATAAGGACTATAAACTCAATTAGAGTTTTCAGCCGCCTGGTGTATTTTCGTTCATTTTGAACACGTGCTCAAACAGTATTGAGTCAAGCAATCAGAAAACTGCTCAGCAGAAGCTGAACAACGACCGGAAATTGTGCGACTGCGAGATGCTTCTGGCCTCTTAGCAAATTCAATCGCGCCACAATTATGGTGTTCAGTAAGGAACACTATTAATTAGGTTTGCAGGCGGTTCGTCTAAATATTCTCTCGGTCGCTCTTTGTCAAAGCTGTATGGAGGTAAGATCTTCCTTCTTTATTGTCCAGACTGAGATTGTAATATTTCGGTAGAGACATCTTTGGCGAACCAATCGAAGTTCCTCGGAGGTGATATCAACAACTGACGTCGTAGGCCGATCATATTTATAATGGGGGATCCATTTCCTTAATTTTTTAAGGAAAAAAACACAGAAAGTTCAAATTTAATAGGGACTGTTTATTATCATTCAAAAGAACATTTCTGGCACATAGTTTTTGAAGATTTATCTTTCTGAAATATTGGTCGCGGCTACGTCTCAGTTGCTTCATCCATTGAGATCCATTGCATATATTTTAGACTTTAAATATCCCCACTGGAAAAATTCTAACGGTATGACAAAATGTGATGTCGACAAAAATACTCAGGATGTTATGGCCAAGGGTTTTAAAAGCAAACGTCTGCGGTACTCCTCCAAAACTCAGCTTGATGTTAAATCAATATTTAGTTACTTAATTGCAGCCTGATTTGCTTGAGTGCTAAGCCTGAAAAGGGCTGGAAGAAACTTGGCATTTCAGATTCCGTGATGGCTTTGTTACATTCTTTGTAGTTAAAAGGAATCTGAAACAGTGGATATTATATGTATTCCAATGCGTTTATAAATATAACCAAATCTTTAGTCTAAGTCAATTGCCTACTTAACTTATTTACTGAAGAATTTCTCTAAATTCTGTAAATATTCCTTTGAAGGTCACTCTCAGGCCTAGCAATTTGTGTGTGGTTAATTTTATCGACCTACTAAGACGTCCCTCGATAAAATGGAAGTTTGTCAAAGAGCTCATTAAGACTTTATGACCGCTCTATATATCCAAATTTTCCTCTCTTTCTGGCAATTTATCGATTTTGATACTCTGCTCTGATGTAAGCCGAATTTAGAGAGAGCGTTCTGCATCCACCGAAACAAATGATACTCAGAAGTTTCTGTACTAAATGGCGGATAAAGCAAAACTTCCAAAGCGCTATTTTCCCATTGTTTTTATACCGTCTTGCAACTCATGGCGGAGCCCAGTAATGATGGAAATTGATTGGCTCGTGTCTAGTCGCGAATACTGGGCATTTTCGGTAATCGTACGCCTTAGTTCGAAGAGCTAAGGTCGGCAGCGTTTCCAAATAAGTGTTTCATACCCGATTTTAGCAGGGAATGCCCTCCTGATCCCACCAAAAACCTAGCATTACCTTGGGGCCATGGATATCATTCTTTCCCAATGATTTGGTTGGTTAGCCAGGTTTCACATATGTATGATTTTTTGCAATTAAGGTTGTCGTTATAGATCCGAATATAGTTATAGACCATATTATAAGTATTATTATATTTTTTTTTTTTCAATTTGTAAAATTCTGATCAAAATAAGACAGATCGAGGCTCCAACTCTCAAAAACTTGATATTCACATGTGCAGCTAGTGAATGTAAAAACCTTCTAAGAACCAAAAAAGAGTACTTCAACACCTACTCACAGAAAGACCCACATATACATAGGCATGTGCAGGTGTGTGTATATAGCCCATTTAGGTTGAAGACGTGCTAGAGAACGCCCGCATTGCAGCAAAATGTGACGCTATGCTTTTGACATTAATATTTTTACGTCGAGGAAACAATTAACCGACGGATGCAAGGCGGCTGCAAACCGCCAAAGCTGCCGCACGAGCAACCGTGCCAACAACAACACATACCCACATTCACACACATATGTACAGGCTGCCGAGAATATGCTATGGAAAGAATGATGTCAATTTAATAACGAAATAATAGCTGCAACGGGTCTTAAGTTAGTAAACGTAACTGCACACAGTACAACAGCAATAACAACAACCGCAAACAACATAAACAATTGGCAACAATTTACTACACCATCACCGGCAAGCGGCAGCTAGCAACTAACTATGAAGCACAACAACAAACAACAAGTAAAGAGAACAACTAGCAACAACAACAACAGAAAAAAAGATAAAACTTTGACTTCGGCTGCAGCGAAGCTATAATACCCTACACAGTTGCATTTCTTATACCCTTAAATGGTATAAAAAGGTATTTTTCTTCGTTTTGGGCGGTCAGTTTGTATGACAATTATGTGTTATAGTAGTTCGATCTAAACGATTTTTATGGAGAATATTGAGTTGCATTGGAGAATAGTTTGTGCCAAATTTTGTGTAGCTACCTTGTCAAATAAAAAAATTTTCCATACAAGAACTTGATTTGGATCAGTCAGTTTGTATGGCAGCTATATGCTGTAGGGATCCGATCGGAACAATTTCTTCGGAGATTATGCCGTTACTTAGCGTAATAATACGTGCCAAGTTTCAGGAAGATAACTTTTGAAATAAAAAAGTTTTCCATACAAGGATATGATTTAGATCGGTCAGTTTGTATGACAGCTATATGTTATAGCGATCCGATCGGAACAATTTCTACAGATATTATGCCTTTGCTTAGAACAATAATCCGTGCCAAGTTTTGTGAAGATACCTTGTCAAATAAAAAAGTTTTCGATACAAGGATATGATTCAGATCGGTCAGTTTGTATGACAGCTATATGTTATAGCGATCCGATATCGACGATACCAACAAATAAGCAGCTTCTGAAGGAAAAAACGACGTATGCTAAATTTGAGGTCGATATCTCTAAAACTGAAGGACTAATGTCCAAATATACAGTCTGTCTGGGACATCGACTCACCACTTCCAGCAGACCGTTTATAAACAAAATAGGACCTCCAACTTTGACTTCTGGATGCTACATGCTTCTTAGCAAACTTAAAATAACCTCTGCAGGGTATAATAACAGCAAGCATAGCAAGAACAACAACAAACGACAAGCGATAGCAATAATAACCGAGCCGAACAGTGTAAAACGATGGTAGTGGCAGTAAAATGTTGCATGCCGCCGTTAATGATGATGGCAATATAACTTACGACGAATATCTTAACAAAAAACCAAACCATAAACAACGTTGCATCAACAACAGCACCAACAACAATAGCAAGCAGTGAAGTCGGTGGTGGCAAGCAATCGGGCTGAGTGAGTGTTGTAGGAAAACTCTACGAACAAAGAAGTGATGAGCCACCTACCAGCAAAATGTTTATGAAATAACAACAACAACATCAACGGCAACAACAATGGCAAACAAAAGCATCATAAAGCGTTGCAGCGAGTGGCAAAAGCAAAAACTTTGGAATTGTATCGTAAAAGATGAAGGTAAAACGTGCAACTTGAAGCTGTGCCAAGGCCAAAAGTGCCATCCTCCAGCGAGCGCCTCGGCATGTGTGTGTGTATATGTGAGTATTCATATGTAGTTGTTTGGCTGTTTGCATTATTATATGCATGTAGTATTTATTGCTGTTCTCATTTTGGACGCTGATAGTGAATACACACACATACAAACACATATAAAAGGCATACATAACCCCACTTCAAAGCTATACTCATCGTACATATGGATATCTATGAGTACACCATCAATTCTTTTCCTTTGTTGCTGCAAATAGCTCCAACAGCATAGTACTTTGCGCCGCCCGAAGACCGACGACCATCTTCACCACCATCGTCAACGCTAACATCACCATTACCATCAACGACGATGACGACCGCAACGCCGAATGGCCACAATAGCGGCGGCGCAGCATCTCAAGCAGGTGTTACTGGCAATTACTTGGCACACAAAGTGATCGAACACAACAGCAACAACAAGCAACCGAGAATAATTCGAGCAACTGTCAGTTGTCGTTTGCTACTCGTGTCTACTCGTCTCGTAGGTATACGGGCGATAGCTAAATCGTCTACAAGCTAGCTATACAGCTAGCAATCAAGTGCATGCTTGAAAGGCAACAATACTTTTGTCGGTATAAGAATGAGAATGGCAAACAAAAAGGTGCAAAATTATGCTACTTAACAGTACATGTGAAAAGTACACAACACCTGTAGCGGAATAGCGGAAGAACGGTGGCAATTCATTAGTCAGTGTCAGTGGAGACCACAAATGGTAAAACTTACTTACCAAATGAGCTATTCCGGTGGTTATAATTTTGGTGGTTCGGAGGTTAGCTTTCGGATGGTGGGGTTTTCGAACATGACATCGAACACTGGAAACTAAAGTATCAAGAATGAGTGAAGAATGTACAAGTAATAGTTAGAAAATCCAGTTGGGAACCAGATCTGTGTGAGAAGTAAAGCCAGAGATTTAAAATTGCAACTCGACTGATAAATAAACCTTTTTGACTTGATCTAGAGTGATCATCGACCAAAAGTAAAAATCTAACCAGCGTTCAGACATTCTGCTAACCTTTGAGGAAAATTGTACAAAGGAATTTTCTTGGTGTTTCTGATAGCACGAGACCAGAAAGAAATGTTAAACTTAGATATTGCTTTAGGCCACCCGAATTCTCTAGCTCATTCCCGTCCGAATAATATCTCACTTGTGACATTAATTTAGAATCCAGTTATTTAAGGAAGACCTCGAAGACAGCGTCTAGACATTCTCGTAACATTTAATGAAAATCGAGCAGAGGAACTCTTCTCTGCTATCAGAGTACGAGACTTGATAGAGATGTTGAGCTTAGGTATTGCTTTGTGCCACCCGAACTATCCATCTCATTCGCATCCGCATAACACTTCCTTTGTGACATTAACATAGAATCCAAGTTATTTAAGGAAGGCCTGGAGCTGCGATATTATTAGAACTGGGAAAGTGATTGGGAAAGGTTGCAATAATTCGAGTTAATTAAGGCGCAGCAGTGACACGTGATCGACATATAGAAAAGGTCATCTTCATATTGACGGTTCTGCTGATTTCCTCTTAAGAGAAGAAAGAACGCCATGACATCCAACCTTAAATGAAAGCCTTCCGAACTAAGTGTTTCCAACCAGGCTGTTGAATTTCTGAAGTATCGCTTTGAAAATCGGAACCCATAAAAAAGATGATCTTGGTTTCATGAAACAACAACGTAATATGGTACAGAGTCTTTGTATCTTACTTATGTGATCTATGCAAAATATATACTGCTGATGTTGTTATAGTAACAACAGGAATCATTATCATCCCGAAAAATATCTTTTGCTTCCGAGTTGGATAGAAATTCGGGTCCATTCCTTAGCCCCGAAGTTGGATCAATCTGTCAATTTTCAAACTCATCAAAGTAGAGTAGAGTCCAGCAGCCTACCAAAAAGTTATGGGAAAGGATACCAAAAAGCATAACAGCAAAACCGGGTCCATTCCTTGGACGCGAAGCCGGATCAATCTGCGGATTTTCAAACTCAACGAAGTAGAGTACTTTTCAGGAGCATACCAAAAAGTTAACACAAAGGAACCGACAAACTGTTGCTGAAAATAAGCTACTGAAGACGTTGGAACTTGGAAAAAATGAAGGCTTTATGGTATACCTAAAGATACCGCAAGTTTTAAGGAACTTCCTCTGTCTGGCGTTGAAATTGTTATCAATCAAACAAGAATATGTTGCTGGAACCCAAATCGCACAACAGTCGGCTCAGCGTTACCGGAACAAGACGGATTTTATACGAACGAGAACTATTATTTCCGGAATTTAACCCTGATTGTATCGGTAACTAAAACTAACTCTGTCCACTACAACAACAACACATTTCTTCAACCACTGCAGCCAAAAGACAAGCAATTTTTTGAGTCAACTCTAGTATGCAACTAAACTGCTGTACAAGTGAGCAAAAAGCTCAAGTGAGCTAGCCGCAGCTAGAATACCGTGGCTCGGCTAGAGGCGAACTATTAAAAATAAATCAAGGCATTGTATCAAAACCAACTGCTGTCAATTGATTACAGACCAAGTGGCGTAATATACGGCTGGCAGCGACGTCATGTCGATGAGACAACATTACAGTTACAGACTACCAGAGCCGTGTCCTTGAGCGATGTTAGAAAGCGCCGCAACAATCGAGATTGTCGTAGACTCATATGCGGAGCCGAGAAGACAATCTAGTGGCTACTGTTTGCGAGCTTCTACGCGATCTTAATAGTTACCGAGAAGGCTTCCGTTGTCTGAAGCGTGAAGAACCTGATACTTGGAAGCGTCAAAAGTGGTTGAAGAGATGCTTTAGAAATGTAGAAGTATCATAATGCAAGTTACCGATTGCTTAAAATAACGCGCAATAAGTAATTGGACTGGACACTCCGCCAGCTAACCGAGCTCCAACGTTCCACAAGTTCACTTAATGTGTTGCGCTGCAACTAAAATGGCAGACGTACCTGTTGCAATCTCTGCCGCTGCAACTTCAATCCATGTTAGGTATATAACTATGACGTGCTACAAAAAGGTCATAATTGCTGCAACGCGATGCGAATTGCTGCCACCGGCTCCAGTTACTGCCGAGCTTACTACATCGCCGCTACCTGCAAACCAGAAGAGTCAACAACACGCGAAAGCTACGTATGCGAGCACCGCCCGATAAATCTAAAAATAATTCGTGGTAACTATATGTCAAAGCCTTAAGGGACTACCAATAAATTTGTTCGTACAGCGAGCGCCACTCCTACGGGCTACAACACTGCGTTTCGCTTTTACAAAACCGTCGCTGCTGTTGTTGCAGTCGTTAAATATTCTTGCTACTCGAATTACTGCCAGTCGTTGTTGCTGTCTTGTCAGACACACTCGCTGGCTACAAGAAAATGAGTGGTCGTATACACGAGAACTGACTGCATCGGAAGATGCGCGCATTGACGGTCGTTTAACGGCTGCTCTTGTCGTCAATATTTGTCACAATTTGACAAATCTTATGAGCGCCCTCAGACGCACTGATTGGTTTTATGTGAAGTTCATGCTAATTTGGAAATGAACTCGTTTTCTGTTGATGAACTCAATATTTTCATTTCTCTTCATTTGTGGCTTAAGATCAGGGCGAAGGAAAGAAGAGGAAATTAGGGATCTCTATATAAAGACGGTGATGGTATTGGAGGTTATTCAAAAATTAAGTTTCTTTACTTTTAGCAGATCTAGAAATGTCGTCTGAACTATGCTTGGTTAGTTTCGGCAACGGATTTCAATTGACTTACGACATTATAATATAATTACGTTCCTGCAAGGTTTCAAGAAACCTCAAGGAAAAGTTTCCAGCTTTTAGGTAAGTTTATAAATAATAGAAGAAAAATTTAAAGATGGGTATATCAAAATGGTTCGAAGTAAAGCGAATGAGGTCGAAGTAAAATAACACAATCTCAAAAGTTGAAAACTTATTCCAGAGTAACCTATTCAGTGTTTCAAGTACATTGACCTCATTTACCTTCACTTATTGGTGATGAATGTTTATTGTCTCCTTAGATTATGTCTTGCTATGAGACCATTCTAAACTTACCGTCGTTAGTCATCTGCAGTTCATAACTTTGCTTTAGAAGACCGAAAACGTTTGATTGTCGAGGATTTATGGGTAGTGCTGAAATAATAAGTAGAGTTCAACTTCGCTTATAGAGCCATCTTGACTCTGTGAGTCCAACGTTTTCCGGTAATCTCTAAAAGTGTTCCTCTCTTTAGTAGGGTATGTAGATCTGCCAGATGCTGCGGTCTAAGCTCATTTAAGAAAAGGAAACCTCGAAAGATTTTGATGAACCCGATCACTTTTTCCACTAAATCAAGTTATATGTCATGAATAGCAAGTTCAATATTGACTTCTTAAGCTTGAAAAGAATCTGATTTATAGCTAAAGACCAGTGGCTTCAAATAACCCCGCAGCAAGTCTAATGGTGTTAAAACACAACTTCTTGAAGGCTATTTAATGTCAAAATTTCTTGAAATAATCGAATCTCCAAACTTTTCTTGCAATTATTCGGTTGTTGTACATGCTGTGTGGCACGTTGGCCCGTGTTGTTGGAACCAGACGTTTTTAAGATCAATTTCTTCCAATTGCGGCCATAAAAACTTGGTTATCATCGATCCATATCGGTCTCCGGTGTCAGCAGCTTCATTTCGAAAGATGTACGGACCGATCATTCCACCAGACCAAAAGTTACACCAAACTGTCAATTAAGATGAATCTTTCTTCGCACCAGAAGAATTAAATGAAAGCGAGCCTCATTGTAGAAGATGGTTTTCTTAAAAAAAGCATTATCGTTTTCAAGTTGTTCCAAGACAAAATCGTCAAATTCACAAAGATACGATACGAATTCCAACTAGCCTCTCGCAGCTTCTGGCGAGTCACAGTCGACGTGTGCGGTCGGACGTTGTTCTGATGAAACATCAATCAGCTGCTATTGGTGAAAGCTGAGTTATTGATTTCTTTAGACGATCCAATTTATTACCGTACAGGCCAAAGTTGGCGGGACCAAGTTTGCCGTCGTCGATTAGCCTTACAAAGACTTGTACAACTTTGACACCAAAATCACTGGAACGGAATTGACGAAACCAAAATTGTGCGAGACTGGCTGTTACAGTATCAGGACCACAAACACTATCTCATTATTGAAGAACTGTACAATAAGGCGAATTTTCGATTTGCTAAGAGTGTACAAGAAGACCGTGGAGATTCAATTCAGTGCCGTTCGCAGCAACTCGGACTGACGTACGGAACGACTTGGCGCATTTTACGTCGAGACCTTAAAATGAAAGCGTAAAAAATACAACTTGTGCAAGAACTGAAGCGGTTCGAACTTAACAAGCGACATCGCTTCGCTCTATGGGCTCTTGAAAAGTTCCAAGAAGTTCCCACGTCTTCGAGCCAAATTTTGTTCAGCGATGAAACACATGTCTGGTTTAATGGGCATGGGCATGAGAACAAGCAAAATTGACGCATGTGTCATCGGAAATTGGACTCAACCGATGGATCATCTGAGCCGCGGCCAACATTCGAAGGAGATAATCTTTAAAAAAATAAATGGCAAAGAACATTCCTTCGAATGATAAAAAGCATTCCCCAAGTAGTTTGAAGTTTCTACGTTTTTTCTTTAAAAGAAGTAGGGAACCACGAAACGGATCACCCTTTACTTACTTATAAACACATACTGAAGGATTGGATCTAGTTATAGGCTTGTCTCGGGATACTGTCTTTGGATCTTAGAAAAGTTTCATTAGATAAAATTGGAAATGCAGGTCTGATAAATAATTTTCAGATACTGAATTTGAAAGATCTTAGATTCTCTTAGAACTAAAGCATGCTTACCTTAGCAAAGTAATATATTTTTATAACAACTTCTGGGAAAATACGTTAGCTTAGGGTATGTGTGAGAACTAAGACTCAGAGAATTAACAGACGATTTCTGCTCTTCATAAAAAATAAAGCGAGCAAATTCTTTAGCAAGAAACATTTCGAACTCGATAACGGTCGCATTCCACAATTATTCATGGCCACTTAGTCATATCTGCTCCAGTAAAAGACATATCTACACAAATAATGCTCGTTAGTGTCTTCACAATTCTTTCACGCAACATTAATGTGACGTGATTCGGTTTATTTACGACAAATCCACCAATTGAACAAGAGTAAATTTACATGCTCACAAATTATATTTACTAACATTTTAATTTGGCTAATATTGCTAGGCAATTTGCCCCGCGAAAGCCGTAATCAGCAATAAAAATGAAAAAGTTTTCACGGCGTACGCAAATCCATGGCACATTCAACGCATTCAACGCCGTGCCGGTTTATTATCATCATTTGCCATCGAAGGCAACTTCTTAGGCATTTTTATGAGACTCGTAGAGAATACCAAATTTACAACGCAAATTTCCGCCGCTGTCACCAAACGACGAGGCAGCCAGTGAAATTTGATATTTACGTGCCAGTTGCGGTACAAGCCGACACACAACCAGACACACACACATGCACATACTATTCGTTCGAATAACGAAATGAAAGACAGTGCGCATGCGCACATTTGAGATTAGGCGGCATTTCGGCTTAGCAGCGTCCGGGATCATCGCCGGCATCATCGTCTGCATGCACGCAAATGCCATTGTGCTGGCTTTCTGCTCTTGCCATCAAAGGCAATGCGGATTTTACGATTATAATAATATTTGCAAAATAGAATAAAATTTGATATACTCAATATCTGTGGCGACGCCGGCAGCACGACTGAGTACTTTCATTAGAGATGATAGTTGTGAATACCCAATTGAGTCCCGATAATGTTTAGAGTGGCATGGCCTGAACTCCTTTTCCATTTGTGATTTGTGCCTTGGGTTTGTTCACGGAATCTGCTCTCGGAAGTCTGTAATAAAAGCAGTTTAGAACAGTATTTGAACCCCAATTCAGTCGTGTTCCACTAAAATAAGACTCTCTTTGTTCTTTTTTATGACTTGTGGATATTCTACAATATATTGTGATATCAGCAACAAAGATGCTGAACAAATATCTCAAAGAAAGGGGACGAGCAAAATAAATCTTTTATCTGTCTCTTTCTTCGTCAACCGGTCAAGGTTTCGAAGTATGTTAATAATATCAATTTCAACCAATAATGTCGAAATTTGGCAACTGAAATGTCTCAACCTCAGTCCGACGAAAGCGTAAGAGTGAATAAGAAAGGTTGTAGATGTTTATACCTCATTTTCCTCCTTGCAACTTTGACTTGTTTCCCTCATAATCTTTCGCCTCACCGCGTGAGTGCCAGTGGAGTAAAGCTCCGATAAAATTATCATTGCGACGATGTGAACCTTGCAGTAGCAGTCCATTGCATTTTTTACGTTCTTCTGTAGGCTAGAAGGCTTCCGCCACCCCACAGTTGTTGGTTGCTGACCAACGCTTCCACAAAGTTTGAGGAACACCTGCTTGTTCCCATATTTATGGAAGTTGGGTAAGGGAGCCGGGGCTCCAAAGCAAGATTAATAAGGAAGTAGAATGTCACTGCAACTGAGGTTATGCAGTCCTCGACTAGCTTTGAATTTAACTGTAAGCGAGTTCAAGGCCTGTATAACAGGTTTGCTATCAGAATGGATGCATATCTCTCTAAAAGATTCGTCACTTCGGAGAAGTACATCTGCTCCTAGATGTTTTGATGACTGCCACTTCTTCTTCAAAGACACTACAGTGGTCTGGCAGTCTCAAGGAAGAAGTTCATTGAGAGCCATTCCGCCCCAACCATATTCCTCGGAAGTATATGTATGTGCGGAGAAGACCGCAACAGGTCAGTCGCAGGGAGAGAAGGATTTTGGAATGTCCGTTTCTGAACCTTCAAAGTTTCCAGAGTCCTAGTAAATTATACCAGTTAAAATGTTTATGGACTGACAATGAAGCTAATACGTAAATTTTGGAAATTTCCTTCAGCCATGAGAGCAGCATCATCTGCATAGGTTGCCATCTGACAGTCAATAGGTAATTTGTCACTAAGATCCAGAGTAATGGGGGGAGGACCCCGCCTGCTGGAGTGGCCATATTGATCTTTCTGAGTGCTCGTGCATCGAGAGTTCTGTCGCAAAGAAGAAAATATATGATATGGTTGAGGTTCGATTCGACCTCAAACTTCTCCAGAGCGCTAATGATCGCTTCCAGTGGTACATTGCTAAATGCTCTATCGAGAAATGTTTCCTCCGCTTAATCCTAAAACAACGGCGTGGAAAGCAATGTCTACCTATCAATCCCGACAAACATAAAGCGTACTTAATCCCGAAACCACCATGAAGACCATCTCTATTCCAAACTAAATACAAGTCCATATGTATAGTATGGTACGCAATAAAACCTTTCGTGAGTGTGCTTGAGTGAATATTGGCGAAGTGTCCAATTTGCAGTTATCTGTAATCAGGGTTGTTGCATAAACAAAAAGTTCTAAATTCGATATAGCGAACTTGTTGATGCAACTTCTCTGTGCGGATAATTGAGGCTTAGCCGTTGCCGAATACTTAAAGCTTGGCATTCTACCTGTTTCACGGATGATCTGTTGCTTTAGATAGTCATGGCTTATTTGCGGTACATTTTGGCGTCTATGTTGCAGTTGATAAGAATACTTCTAGTTTTGGAAATGTATTTGATGCCGCGTAAAGTTACTCACTTATAAGTTTGTAACCATAAAGTAGGAAATCTTTGAGCTGCTACTTTGTTACATTTTAATTTGTAGTTTTGAGAGTTGTTACCGCCAAGGAATGTAAGTCTTAATGTGGACTATTTGTAAACTTTCAGTACTTTAATTCAATCCACTTGATAAACAAACTTTTCGTCACGTGTTAGTGAGCTTAGTTGATCTCCTAGTTTATAGCCTCATTCTCGATCTCTTTGAAAGCGGTCATCGAAGGTTTCTATCTGTCTACGGCTGCTCATGATACGACTTTTTTGAAAGAGTTCACTCCCTAGTCATCCAATATTTCTACAATTCCTTTGG
Source organism: Bactrocera tryoni (assembly GCF_016617805.1). NCBI lineage: Eukaryota > Metazoa > Arthropoda > Insecta > Diptera > Tephritidae > Bactrocera > Bactrocera tryoni. Next base: position 22,650,664 of record NC_052503.1, on the reverse strand, counting down.
TCTTAAAACCAGATAAGCTTAGTTATTCCTGCGAAGCTTTATAGCAATACTGGGTTGATTTATTGGTCAAACGCGGTCCTAAAAACTGGGTTTAATAACGAGTCAGATAGTCAGAGTCGGTTCTACCAAATATTCAGACAGCTTTTTCTCGAACAAATTTTCATTCAATTCACCATAATTGTGGTCCTCATGCCCGTTATGTCCTATGGAGTCTTTATGTGGTGGAGGGGTTTGGAAAATACCACACTTGCAAAGAAACTCGAGAGCATTCAACATCGGCGCTCATCAGCAAGTGTGGTGCACTAAGCTCCATTCCAACTATGGTACTTACTATGGTACCCCATCTTGCGAAAGTTGCTATCAGACTCAGAAAATCTGGGTTCTTAAAATAACATTTGGATCATGGAATCGCCAAACCGAACTCTGGCGGATCCTTCTCTGCCCATATACCCACGAAGGAGTTGTGGGCGCGAAGAATCCGTTGGAGGAGAGGGGCAGTTCTTTGCGGATAGATCCAAGTTGTGTGGAAGGTTGGCCAGGAGCTCTCTATCAACTCCAGCTCCAGACTTCCTGACTATTGCAGTGGTTACAGCCATTAAGGTAGCAGCTGATCCGGAGTGCAGCTTTCTTCACTCATATACCAAAGCGGTGATACGAGCCTTGAACTCATTAACAGGGCGTTCAGGGTTGACCGCTCTCAATAGTATCTATGTGATAAGACCGGTATGAGTGCCAGGTAATAGCGGGATCGCAGGAAGTTGCAAAACTGATAAGCTGGCAAGGAAGCTGTATGGAAGAATATGAAGTGGAACCACGTCAACACTTCCTTCTTGACTGTCCCTCGTTTGGGAGGTGACAGATGAGAGCTCGACAAAAACTTCTTCACCGCTATTCTGGTGACCATTTTGGTCACTTTCCACCCATTTAGCTATATGTGCTGTTGAATGTTTGTAAACTGTTTCTTCGTTTTAGAAGTTACTTGCTCAGAGAATATCGTTATCTTCGAAGCGGCTACCTTAAAACAAACGAACTTTTTCTGTCAATTACAATCAGACTTTGCTTAGAATCCGTCATCCACCGTGCAGATGGATCGAGAGTCACAAATATAACTTTATCTAACATGTAGGATTGTAAAATCTGGTCTGATAAGAAAGTTCGATAAGTTTGGCCACATTTTTCCAATGAGACAACCTACCTTTGGCGACTCCTACAGCGGAACCTGAAGCTCTACATTTGTTTGACCTTGCTTTAGGATCTCGAGTTTAAATTTAATTGATACCAAGTTGTCGGAAGAAGAGAAAAAAACAGAAGATATGTTTCTCCCGGATCATGTATCTTAGCCTTCCCTTAACAACGCATTTTCACTTGCGAATCTCAATTATTTTGTAAAAGTTATTGAAACCACACCTTAAGTGAAACTATTTTGTGGTCCTTCAGTGTACAAACAATTCACCTTTACTTCATATTAACCACAGCCAACACCAATGACACACATAAAAGGCCGCTCTAACTGTTGTTGCCAACGGCCAGCGAACGGCGACCGTTCCATTTAGTTCTGGTCAATTGTTCCACCAATTTACGTCTTAAGTATTGGCGCCCTTTCGCGCCAAGACCACAAAGTCGCCACGCGCAAACGGCATCCATTGTATTTATGTAAACTGAGATAGCAAATAAACACTTATTGAAAATGCCATGATAATCAATTTGTTCTAAGTAATATTGGAAATTCTTCCGCTACAAGTCGGCTCCGGTTCAGCTTCGTCTTCACGGCACGCCGCTGAGCATTTAGCAGTCGACTGTTGGATAAACAGTTACAACAGTTCAAAAGTTGGCAACGCTGTCTACATAAATATTTGCATGCATGTGTGAGCCACGCGAGCTGCGCGAGTGAAATTGTACATTCGTTGGCAGTTTGCTGGGTATTCCCATATTCTAAGAGCATGTAGTCGCAATCGCAGTCTGTTCACATGTCGCTGATCTCTTGATCGCCTCTTGTCCATCAGATGCATACCAAATTTGCGCAAAATATCCATTCAAATGCTTGCACAATGCCGTGAAGTCAGACAGCGCATCTACTCGTAATGTAATCCTGCCGACGGTATCTTACAAGGAAACGAAGTTCGAAAATGAAATACGGTTATGTGTAGAAACGTTGTGGTGATACTCTACAATGCACGCGAAGAAAAGGTTGTGGGATATTATGAAGGCATCTAACTTCATGGAGGGCTGACCCCCACAGATTATTAGAAAAAAATAAGGTTTGATCGGCACAGACCATTGACTTGACGTTCCTCACAAAATGTAGTCTTACAGAGTCAAATGATACATGACCTAGTATTTCTGTAATTTTTCGATCAACAAACGTTCGTCCAGCCATGGGCGCAGACCAGTTTAAGGTTTTCATTAGTCTGCCATGTTGGAAACATTATTGTCACTTTCGCAGTTAGGGTTTATTGCATTAACTACCTTTGTCTGTTCTTAAACAGAAAACCGGCAGGTGGCTATTAGGGAGTTGCGTGTCTGAAATAGTACTCGAGCCGATAGCGACCCATCCACGTATACCAAAACTTCTTAGTCCATAAAATGCTAAACTCTCAGATTTACGAGATAACAGTTCTCAGCAAAAGAATGGATTCTAATTGAAACCAGTCAGAGATAGTAAAACATGGTTTTTAATTCTAGTCGTCTCACCAATTGGTGAATAGTATGGAAAGAAAACTTTATTCTAGATTAATGACTCCCGGAACTTATTCCGAACTCTATCAAGCCTCAGTCTCTGAAAACAATAAACCTCCCAATAAAGTCAACCTTCTTCACAGAAGGTCTTCACTTTGTATATTCACTAAAAAAATCTGATTTTCGTTTTCTAATCTCACCTAACTTTCGTGTCCTCTTTTTGTCCTGAGCGTCTCTAATAATATTTTTGAAATTTTCAGACGATTCCCAGAATCAAAACCCTCAACATCTGTTCGAAGTTCATACTCGAAATTCGTTGAAATTTTTGCTAGTGTAATTGTATGCACTCATATTCGTAGACATCAGCATAAGTAGATATTTAATGCATGTTTAGGATTTGTTGTTATGTTATCCGATTACTGTCCAAACGCCATTGTATGATAATGAGCTCAGATGGTGAGCTACAGCTTATCGCAGAAGAAGTCGAAGTTCATATTTAACGTTGGAGAGAGTACATACGCAAGCTCTTATAGTGGATGAGTAGTTGCGAAATGGAATGCTGGAACTTAATAGTGTTGCAATTAGAAAAAATTTAAATAGTTGATGAAAAAGTTGTTAATTTTTAGTTTGAAAGTTCTTGCGAAAAAGTAAGTAAATAGAAGTACAGTCTCTCTGGGTACAATTAGCTCTAAATGTGCCATTTTGATTTACCAACTTGCTATCTCGTTTCATCATTGCGTTCAAAGCATTTGGTGCTGTAAATGAAACTACTTGTGATAGAATCTTCTAAAGCCCTGTTAAAGTAGCTGTAAGTCCGAACTTTTCCTTGATCTATTTCAATGTTCCTAGTTCTAGTTTTGTCATACTTTGGCCATAATTACGTATACAACTCTCTTCTGATCATTCCTAGTAGGCACGTTGTTGACTCCACCTTGAATTTGTCTAGAGAAGTTTCTAACCAATTTCTCTGCATTTTCGTTGCCGAAAATGTTCCTGTGACATGGACTCCAAAATATGAGCAAGTGGATTTTCTGAACTGTTGAAAACGCTGGTATTAATCTTGGTCATCGGCAATGCCGGTATTGTCGCCTGACTTTCCGTGTACGACTATATGGTTGCTTTCAGTTTCCTCTCGTAACTATTCAATATAAATCTACAGGACGTCTCTAGACCTAGCACTTCCGCTTAGAAGATACTGGCTGAGTTTGCTAGACGGATAAAGAAAGACATGTCAAGAGTATACCGTCGTCTCTACCCCGCAGTCCATTTTGCACCCACCGGTATAGATTGTGGTAGCATTTTCCTCCATTAAACCTCTTTTTTACTCACGTTTTGAGGGAAACCATCCCCATAGAGTCTATTGAAATCCAATCGGGTCTGACTTATTTAGATTAAGCCAGTTCAGGATAATGTCATGTCCTTAACCCTTCCGGTTCCAACCACTCAAGTTCTTAATTCTTATATCAAGACATACTGCTACTTTTGAAATAAAAACTTTTATTGGCAGTCGGACATGTATTAATAGCCTCGGTAACTCCTGCACAGGGTGTATATGCCATAGGGTGTATACGCCATAGGGTGCAGGAGTTACCGCGGCTATTAATAAATGTCCGACCGTTGCGGTCAATATATTCACTGCTCACTGTATTCCATTTAATTTTTTGATATTATAATGTTTCTTCAATGCTGGCCATCGAACCAATGCTCCATAGATCAGAATTGATTCAATGGCGGCCTTATGCATCCAATTCCTAGGTATTTAACTATGGTGAACTGAGAAATTCTTGTACCACTTAGTGGTTGCAGTTTAAATTGAGGTATTTCTTTTTTACTCGTGAATAGCACCAGTTCCATTTTACAAGAGTTTCCACCCAGTTTTTTGTTCGCCGACCATATGTGTAACCTTCGTAGAGTTCTTTCCATAATCTCACTGATTGTGAAAAGCAACATCGTTGATAATGTCAACACTAATCGTTGGCATGTGCTACTGCTTTCATTCCTTCACCATTGAGATGAAGTATGAAAATAGGAAGAGTTGTAATAGAAATTCTGGGTAGACAAAGTTGGTTTAGGGTTGGGTTAAGTTAAGAGAGTTAAACAGGTTGTCCCGACTGTGAAATACTCTTTGAGATCGATGATATCTAAAACATAACTGCTTTGGGACAATTTACGCAAAACTTAAGCCAGGAGATCCTTCCTTCACAAAACTAATATATTTTGGAATTCATTTCTACTTGTATAAATCAAACCCTCAAGTCTAATATGTTCGCTTCAGTAGCTGCACTCACTGGCTTCCTCAAAATTTTGGAAATAAGAAACTCATTGCTTCTCAGATCACTGTTTCTTCTTAGGTCCCAAGTCCATTCAAACAGAAGTTGTAGGCAGGTGTTCAAAGTACTCCATCCTAAGAAAAAATTTTCCTACAGCCCGCATTATAAGAAGCTCATCAGCTTTACTCAACTCTGCCTTCGAAATGTTTCGCGCAAAATTTTGCAATGCCTTGTGAAGTGTCAACACTTAACAGTGCACAACAACAAGTTGTACTTCCTTAATCAAGAAATGAGTAAACGTGCAATTGCGTAGTACGTTGACACACTTTATCATACATGCATATGTACGTATGTACTTATTTATATACAATATACAAAGTAATAAATTTAAATGTGGCAATATGCCAACAATGAAACACATATTAATTATTTATAGAAATTCACTCAGGCAATAATGCAGCTGATAAGCCACACATGTGCCATTTAAATTGATTAATTGAATGGAAAATTTGATTTGCGTAATTGTTTAAGTATCTATTATGTTATTATGTTGTCAATATATTGATAATAATTAAATATATGTTTGTATATAGATCCAGTTGTATAATTCGTCAGAGCTTCGAGTCGTTGGACGCAACTTCGAACTGTGTTGAGGCGGTTGGATTACTATTAATGCTTGTCGTAAAACTCCAAGAGTCTTTTCTTTAAGCTTTGCTTGCATTGTCTGTCGCAAGATTTGGAGAATCTGCAGTTATCACGCATGAAAAGGAGTTGTGAGATATTTGTTGCTCTAAAATATTCGCTTTAACCAACTGAGCTTAAATTCACTTTTAAAGACTTTGCCTAAAATATACTCCATCTCTTTAGTGTGCAATTATGCTCTAGTATGTTAGTGTATGGTTACATACATCTTTTGGATTATCGGTTTCTAATCCTAGTAGCTTCATCGTGATGAAAAAGAAGCGTAACTGGTAAAGGAATTTGTCGTGGAAAAGAAACGAATTTGGCTTACCAAATGACTAATTCAAGGTTTCATGATTAGTAGACTTTTTTTTGTCTCCTGATCGAAAAAGTCAGTTACCTTCTTCTGCCGAGTTAACCACAGCGAGGCAGTAGTTTCTTCTTTTCGCTTTTTGGCGCCAATTTGAGATACCAAGTACAGCCAGGTCCTTCTCCACCTGGCCCTTCCAACGGAGTGGAGGTGTTCCTCTGCTTTCCTCGCGGGTACTGATTCAAACCTTCAAAGCTGGAGTATTCTCTCCAACACATGACCTAGCCAGCGCAGCCGTTATCTCTTAATTCGCTGAATTATATCAATGTTCGTATATTTCATACAGCTCATCGTTCCATCGACTGCAATATTCACCGTTGGCAATGCGCAAAGGACTATAAATCTTCCACAAAAAATTTATTTCGAACACGCCGAAGGCCGTCTCATCAGATGTTGTCATCGTCCATGCCTCTGCACGATATCGCAGAACGGAAATGATGAGAGACTTGTAGAGTTTGGTCTTTGCCGAGAGAGGACTTTACTTTTTAATTGCCTACTCAGTCCAAAGTAGCACCTTTTGGGAAGTGTAAGTCTGCGTTGAATTTCAAGACTGATATTGTTTTTGGTGTCAATAGTACTAGTCCACCTCGATTGATTCCTCTTCTGCTTACATTTCCATCGCCGTATTATTAAACAAGAATAATTTTATCTCCCTTTTCAATTCCAAAAACTTTCTATTGAAACATTCGAATGAAATCTCTCTCCATTCATTTAAAGGGTGTTTGTAATAAGCATGTGGTTTTCAAGAAGAAATAAATGACATAAGTATGATTTAAAGATATTGCCAAGAATTTGGTTCAATTATAAAGATAAGGGTATGTCATTATGTTTTGAAAATGATTTGAGCAATTGATGGCTGCGGCTTCACATAGTCCCCAAAAATAATCCAGCGGTATTAGAGCGTACGTTCTTGAAGTCTACGTTACAGGCCCACGACAAAAAATAATGTGCTCGCCAGAAGTTTCCTTCAATTAATTGATTCTTTCGTTGGCTATATGACATATAGCTCCGTCTTGTTGAAACCAAAGGTCGTCCACATCATTATTTACCAATTCAGTAACGAAGAAGTCATTAACCGGACCCCATAGTGTTCTCAATTGACTGCAACATTACGCCCGGGTTAATTTTTGATGTTCAAATGATTCCCTCTGCCTATAAGCCATGTGACTTTTCGAAGATGTAACGGCGTCTCAGCAATGGCATATGGATTATTATTATATCCATCATCGAAAAAAAATTCCTGTGTTAGCTCGGGATCGGTGACCATATCGCTTCTGTTCATCCACCGAACGTGGGATGCACTGTATGGTCAAGCAGCTTCAATTCTTGTGCGACTTGCAGTTTCTAAGCCCGCAAACCAAGATCCTTCCGCAAAATCTTCCTTAAAATGTATGAGCGCAGTTCCAATTATCCAGTCCATGGCTGCTCGAATTACCGTCTCTAATGGGAGATTATTTTGACAAAATCCATCCATGCGTCACGCGAAACAAATCATTAAGTTGGTAATGAATTTTTCATTCTGCAAACATTGTTCTAGACTAAGTCTGTTCATTATAAAATGGCAAACCGAACTGATAATAAATCAAGTAACAGCTGTTAAAACGATCAACTGCGGAAAAAGTTTTGCCCCATTGAAAACTACACGTCTAATAAAACAACAGTTATTTATATGGCTTCCCTGAATAAAATATTCAAATCAGCCATGTTCTCTGAATTAATTCATATTTATTTCTTCTACGTCAATAATATCCATTCAGTTGGACCATAAACTTACTACGACTCCGTTTCGAAAGATCTAACCCTGTTGTTGTAGCGGCAGAATTTTGCCGAGTTGACAGTCCTTGACCGGATTGAAAATTCGGATCCGTTCTGGTTACGTACAACCGACTGTCGTGGGAACGGTCATGAGTTGACGAAGTTGGAGGACCTCTTAATCTTATCTTCCATCAGTACATTTTTTCTTAAATGCCAAGATCTCACAACCATCTCATTCTCTACTTCCACTTTTCACAGCTCCATTGAAGTATCCGAAAGGTCTTCCGCTTGCTTGTGGTATTTTGTGTTTAGAATGAAGTATCTGTCTTCGAATAAAGCCACGCTTTTCTAATAGTCTCCATATTAGCAAACTTAGTGACCAAGTTCCTTCGTTTACTCTTCAGCTGTCGACCAAGATCTAATCTTTTGTGGTGACCTCGTGCAGAGCAAAGTGATTCAACTAGATTAATTGTCAGGTTGTAGTTGTTGGAGAGAAAACGAATTCATCACGTGATGTTAAGTTAGTAGTTATCAATTTCAGAAGCTGCCTTCAGATCCAGAGAGATTAAAAAGAGAGAAGACGACAACTCAGATCAAAAGCTGGTATCGTTAGCTGAGACCCCCTGTGAACCACTCAGTGAACAAGGAGTTCTTCAACTTCAATTCTTCTTGATTTTCTCTTAGTGTTCCTTGATTTGCCTCGTTAACTATTTCTAGCTTTCTCTTAGCTCATTCAGTGAAAAAGCAGCTTTTATTCTTCTCGATAATCTCTTAGTTTTGCTCGATTTATGCGAACTGCAACTGTAAAATTTTGCTTCTACCAGCCCTATGGCTAAATCAAAGAATATTGCAACTAGTTACCATGAAAAAGCACACAATGTGTATTCCGTCTTCTCTTACTCTTCAAAAAGCATTAGATGGATGGAGTTTTCAAGGATTTCAATCATGCAAAGTATTTCTTCTTTGAAGAATGCTATGACTTACGAGCTATCTCCGGTTCCACCAACTTAAAGTGAGACGTAGACGCCTGAGTTTGAAACATAATAAAATATTCTTGTTCCCTCTTCCTTCACCCAGTCCAAAATATTTCTTGACCTAGGGTTGCCAATGTAGAGCACATATGTAACTGGTTTCGCTCGCATGCAAATCTGTGTCTTTAACCAACAACAAACACTGGCGCACAATTTAATTAAGTATTTTTTATTTAATTTCAACTCGAGGCATTGCAAAATATCAGCGACCACGCGGGCTAACGGCAACCGACACCTGTGATAACATCGGGGTGGTCATTTGCATGTGTAAATAGCGTAGATTGCGTTGAATTTTCCACTTAAAATTAATTTAATTATAACTTCATTAAACATACAACGACAACAAACACTGCGCTGCATACCACGGCACAGCCGAGCATGGCATGGCATGGCATGACATAGCATAGTGGAGTATTTGTCCATGGTCCATGATGGTCATGCTGTTGACGTTGACATCCGACGGCTGCTGTGCCGCGCTCCTTACCAACTCTGTTTTAGTTGTTGTTGTAACTGATATACAACCGGTCATTCACGCCGTCCAACTCGAGGTGGGTGCGGGGGGCCTGCGTACACAGAGCAACTAAAGGATACAACAAATAAGCCAAAGTGAAACGGTGACTAGGCATTCTAAAAGCGCACAAGATTACTGCGAACCAGCGCCTGCAGCCTGCGAGACCCTGAGGGCTGAGGCAAGCAAGTGCTGCGACGGGTTAGTGATGGAGCCGACAATCGATAGCGCAAATTGGAATGCAAACGCTACCGCCACGGCCGCCTGCGCTGAGGCACACTGATGATGCCATATCGATGGCATATCGTATCGGCCGACAATGACAGCGACACGCGGCAATTGATAACAAACACAAACACCAGCGCCAAAGCAAATGCAAACACGAGCGCAAATACGAACAGCAATGCTGGGCAAATAGTGTTTCGGCGCGCGTGTGGGGAGAGGCGAATTTAAAATGCGCAAAGTGTTCCAAGGTCCACGGCAGCTGGCCAGGCGGCAGGCACACTGGCAGCTGACCAGCAGAGCAGGTGAAGCGGCTAGTTACTTGCAACACATACACATACATATACATGGATGGAGATGCACATGTGACATGATATGGTGGACACATTAGCGCTGGAGGCCAGCAGGCACAGCGTGCATTAGTGCGCCTGCCAGCGCGAGCGTGGCAGGATGAGTGTAAGAGAGTGGTGTAGCGCTGAGGGGTTGGCCAAATGGTCGTTTGCTTTGGCGATGACCGGTCAATACAGACAGATTTCCATGCAAATTTAATACGTAAATAAAATGGTCAAATTGAAAATCTCAGCACACGGATGCGTGGAGCGAGAGGAGTGCGCTTCGCGTACCTTGGATCAACCGGCTTGGCTAAGCAGCTGTAGCCAGGCTGGCATGCACTACATACTTACAAATCAAAAAAATGCAGATAAAGGTGCGCATTGTTTAAAAGCATGCAAATACAGATATATGTATGTGTCTGTGTGTGTGTGTGTGTGCTGAGCGCCGGTAGCAACAGCTGCTGCTTGTGCCGCTGATTTACTATTATCGCTGCAGCAACTAGCGGCGCGGAGGTAATCAATTATTAGCCAAAGGCGCCCACTGAAGCGGACATGCTCACACTCACATGCACACCAACACTCACATACACCAACACATGCGCGTACTAATCCAGCGAGCCGCCTAGTTGTAAAAATGTTAGCTCTGCAATATCCGCCTCTCCTGGCTAGAACAAACGGAAATCATTCGATTGTGTTTGTTGCGCAAATAGGCAAATAGCGTTTGGCCGTCGCCAACAGTAACTGATTACCTCGTTGATAGCAGAAAATCAATTGCATATGGCATCAAAAGCCGGCGCACGCCTAAAAGACCTAAAAGAGAATTTTTAACTTGTTACTGAAATTCCGCAGGAGATGGGGAGTGGCATTAGTGCAGCGTGTAAATTAAATTTTACTTCAGCAAATGGCATTTACAGTTATTTGCATTGTAGTTGTGTGTGTTTTTTAGCGCGCAGTTGTTTTTGTGATTTTACATGAGCTTTGAGTGGTAGAATTTAAGTGAAGGCTCCTTCCCTTTATTTCTAATACACAGTTGAGCTGTAGATTGTTAGGATTAAGTGAAGATTATAAGTATTTTTTTGAAATGGCTAGTTATAATTCATTAATATTTTTAAAGTTATCATGAAAACAGTTGAGCTTGCGATGGTTAAGTTTCTGTGAAAGCTTTTTTTTATACCGTCAATTTTAAAAGTTAAAAGTCAATTTTACACTTTTTTCTATTTAAATCAATTTTCTATATTTATATTTTGTTGTGAAAGTTTTCGTGAAAGCTATTTTTATAAGTGTGAGAAAGTTAATTTTGGACTCCTTCTCACCATATATGTATTTCAAAATCTTTTATAAATATACATTAAAAATCAGGTGAGCGTTATATGATGGAGAGTTAGTGAAAGCTCTTTTTCTCATAAATGAACGCAGTAGCTGTGGCATTTTGTTATATTTCGCTATTTTCTTAATATTTATATTGAAAAAAACCTTAATCTTTATTATGTGAAACGTTACTGAAAGCTCTACTTTTATAAATGTCTTGTTGGTAAGGTTTCGTAATATCTGTAAAACTTTAGTGAAAGCTCTACTTTTAGCTGTCTTTTTTTGCAAGGTTTTGTAATATTTCATCATCTTTTCTTTAGCTTTAGTTAAAGCTCTACGTTTAGCTATCTTTTTATGCAAGGTTTTGTAATATTTGATCACCTTTTCTTTAGCTTTGGTGAAAGCTTTACTTTTATTTGTGTCTTACTTGAATTGTTTGCTATATTTCCATATCTTTTTTATACCTCATTGCAAATTGGTGACGCTTTAGTAAAGCTCCATCTTATTACATTTCATCTTCTTTTCTAAAGCTTTAGTGAAGACTTTACTTTTATTAGTGTCTTGGTTGAATTGTTTGTTACATTTCCATACCTTTTTAATACCTGATTGAAAATCAGTGAAGCTTTAGTGAAATATCTATCTTATTATACATATTTAGATTTTTGTGAATTAAATTGAAAAATTGTTGAGCTTTAGATGAGGAAGGGTCAAGAAAAGCTCAACTCTTCATCAATGAAAGCTCCTTTCAGTATCTTGATATATTTCTTCATTACTTTTTTATTTGTATTAACTAATCAGACAGAGCTTTAGTAAAAGCTCGCTTTTTATAATTTAAGAATTTTACATTAACCTCTTTTAAAGTACTTTAGCATCTTAATCGTGTTCTATATGTTTGTTTTAGGTAGATTTGAGTTCTGTGCTATGAAATTTCCGCGAAAGCTCTCCACAAATCGCCCCTAGATTATATTTCCGTTCATATTTTTCCTGTGATTTTTCTTTTCCAATGAGTTGCATTGCTCTTATTCTGATTTTTGAGTTCAAAAGCTTTTGATTATGAACTAATATGGTAAATAAATTAATTGTACTGTGAAAAATTGTTGTAAATTTTTTTTTGCTTTTGAATGCTAAACATTTAGTGAAAGCTTCTGATATATTGGTAAAAAGGTTTTTTGATTAACTTCGTTATGATAAAACCTGAAAAATGTATGATTCAGCTTCAACGAAAACTTATTTTTAGATGCTAAAGCTTTAGTAAAAGCTAGACGTACATTTTTTAAAAGCTCTTGAAATTAAATTTGACTTCTTAATGGAAAAATATAAGCTTTCGGAACTTCAAGCTTTTGGCGAAAACTCGTAGGAAATCAGAGATTTGTGAAAATTGATTTTAGCTTTTATTTGTGGAGCTTTAGTGAAAGCTCATCTGAAACTATATTTATGTAAAAATTTATATAGTGTTAATATACTTCTGAGAATTGAGTACTGCTGAAAGACTGGGAAGAAAAAATTGATTTCAACTTTGAAGGAAAAAAGCTTTTCTGAAAGCTTTTCACTTCAAACTTTTTAGTGAGAATTGAATTGACTACTGTTGAAAGACTAGAAAGAAAAACTTATTTCTACTTTTGATTGAAAAAGCTTTTGAGAAAGCTGTCCACTTCAAAATTTTTAGTGAAAGCTCTACACTTAACATACTACATTTCCAAACAGTTTTGTTTCATGATATTGATAAGAGAAATGGTTCTCGATAGTAGCTAACTTGAAGAAACTTGAAATTTTAAATTAGAAAATTTTCTAAGCTTGAAAAGCTTGGCCTTTTGTACAAATTCACATCACATTGAGATAAACGTACCAAGTGTCGTCCGTTAATATGAGACCGGTAGCGCCGTTCTTTAATATACACATATACATACATATGTAAGTATGTCATTCGTGTCCACATTCGTTCTCATAAATACGAACCAAAATATACAGCCCGAGCTTCGACATCAAAAAGATGTACAAAACAATGCGTTCACCAAGTGTTGTATGCAGTCGCTTCATCTCAACTGCGGACACTTCGTTCACACTCGCACATTGCACGCACCCGTCTCAGGCAGCGAGCGAGTGAGCAAACGAGCGGCCGCAAGCGAGCACTTTGCACAAATTAAATGCAATGACAAATGCACTTCGTCAAATTGAAAAGGGATTTTCATTATTAATTATAGCGACAGCGGTGGCGCAAGCACAAGACACCGGGCACCGGGCACCGAGCACCAGGTCACAGTAAAGTCACAGCGCTGACAAGCGATCACCCGGCACACTGTCACCACCACCACCATCACTACGGCCATCAGCTGGGCTGGCAGGGAAGCCAAGACTCACGAGCTGCCCGTGCGAAAGGGTTGAGTTGCATCAGCACAGCGCCTCCTGCCGCCGCTGCTGCCAGCCCGACTACCTTTCCATACATTATTTATTCATATTCATATGCATACATATACATATTGTTGTGTGTGTTGCTGTAGTTGCTGCTATTGTAAGTGCTATGGAACGCACATACGTATGACATAAACGTCATCTTTGCCGCTTCGCAGGCAGCACCAGCTGTCGATTCCACAAATGGACACAGCGGGCTTACACATATATACATATTACACATACATATATATATATATATACCGTGCCTTCGCGCCTCCGCCCCTTGAAACACCGTCTATAAATATTGCGTGTAAACTCTCCTGCTCTCGGCTAGTGTCCCAGCTACAGTCTGTCCGCTAGCCCAACGCCAGGTTTGTCAGTTCGATAGCTGGCCCTCGGCCGCCTTTGTTGCCCTGTTCGCAACTTCAACTTCAACTAACCCTTTGCGCGCTCGATTTCTTACTTCCGTCAATTCAGCATTCAAATCCGCGCGAAGAGTTGATTGAACTTGGCGGTTTGTCATTGCCATTGTGTGTCTGTTATCAAATAATTGAAGCGCCTGCGCGACCAGCTTTGTTGCTCGCAGCGATTTAAGTGAGGCTAATGCATTTCATATGGACCACAATTATTTTTGTTTGCATTTTTTAGAATAAAAAACGAATTGAATATGAATTTGAATAACGCATACAGTTATATACACACACACACACAATAAAAATATTCATATTGCTGCATGAAAGTACAAATATTTGCTTATTTGAATGCGCTCAGGTAGTTTTAAACGATTTTTTCCATATAGGAAAGTAGCTACACATATACACATGTATATTTATATGTCCAACTACAACCCGTCTCAATGTATTTGTTGTTATTTAAATGTTATCCTTACAATATGCGCATAATTCAGTGATTTAGTAGAATGACATCGAGGAACCCCTGCACAAAAAGCAAAACGAATTATAAACTCATACACTTACATGCAGTACATATCTACATAAGTGTATATCTATGTAAGCCTGTATATGTGTATCTATATCCTTAAATATCGCACAATTGTAATAGGGGAAAGCTCATTCAGTAGTTTCTCATCTCACTTTTTGGGACAAATAATAAAGCTATTTGCATATATTTTTTCAATATTTGAATTTCTTTTTTTTCATATTTAAATAATTGAAATTGTTTTTGTATTATCGAATTTTCAACCCCTGTCATTAATAAAAAAAATATATTAATCCTTTTCAATTCATATCAAATTTCTCTAAATATTTGGAAAATTTTTGTGTGTTTCTTCAAAAAAAAGTATGGAATTATCTGAAACAGAACTCATTTTTTATATTGTGGGTCCTTGTTGCTACAGAGTATAACAGTTTTGTTCACATAACGGTTGTATGTGTTACCTAAAACTAAAGGAGATAGGTCTGAAGTTGTAAAAAAAAATAATCAGGAGGCAAAGACGAGTTTTCTTCCGAAGATTTGTACGTCTGTCGGTTTAACTTAGTAGAGACGTGCTCCTCTGAGGAGATTAGTAAAAAGTGTTTTTTGGCATATGGTTTTCACGAAGAAACAAAAGGCATATAATTTAAAGTTATAGGCAAGGATTTAGCTTAATCATAAAGATTGGGGCTTAAAGTGACCGCCACGTCCATCTCAAATAAGTTCCAGCGGAGAGGTTCAATTTTCGACCAATTTTTGCAATAATTCGCTACCGATGCGACCTACTGCTCTTGTCAGAAGGTTTCTTTAATTACTATTTGTTTCATAGGCTGTATGTCATGCAGCGCCGTCTTGTTGTAATCTATGACCACCCACATCAACATCCGGAACAACAAAGTATTTAATCGTGGGTCTATAGCGTTTCCCATTGACTGTAAGATTATGGGCAGCTTCATTCTCGACGAAGTATCTACCAATGGTTTCCTCAACCTTTTGAGGATGTAAGGGCGCCTCAACAAATGCTTCTAGATTTTCATCACTCCAAATGTAACAATTATGTTTATTAACGTTACGATTCAACCTTCATTTTCAACTAATAGTGAGTTTCATGGCTGAACAAAACTTTCTTGTGAAGACATTGATCAGTGGCCACCTCATTTTGGAGCCTTTTAGCGCATCGTCGACGCGCTTGATGATTGTTCGGCTCCAATACTTTCTCGAGTTGGATTTTGTAAGCTAGCAAAGTCAAATTCTTATGCAAAATCTTCCGAAAAGTGGATGGACATAACTCCAATAGTTGTACTCGATGGCGGATGGAGTCATTCGAGTAGTTTTCGATATTCTGATTCACAGCAGCAATAGTGTCTTCGTTGCGCACTGTAAAGCGTCTCCGAGGATCGCATTATCCACCAAAGTAAACGTGATACGAAATCGATTCATGATTACTTAATTACCGACTCTGCTGCAATTTTGTCGACCGAATATTGGACGCAGTGCCCGATACATCGCGCGATCCGATTATTATTATTGTAATACAATTGCACGATTTGCAAATCTTACTCCTGAGCACGTCTGTTCACAATGAAATGGCAAACCAAACTGCGTATAAATCAAGTTACAGCTGTCCTTTAGGGTCAAATATGTACCGTTTTGAACGCATAGGATTTCCATATAGTGTTAAACTGTGTCCTCTTGCCTTCCTTTATTTTAGTATAATTGACTTAAGCTGGCATCATAGCAAGCGGCTACTGTAATCCAAAAATACGAACTTTATCACGTCAAGCTGCTGCCAATATCTTCTTTAGTTTTGAAAGCAATGAAAACAAACAGACAAGAGGTAATTATGGTAAATGTAAAGGCAATGGAATCCGTACTGTATTCCTCTTTCGTTCAGCATAAGAAATATGTATTGAAATCTACTGGGTTCCTTGTAGAGCTAGTATGGTCTAGGACGAAGTAACAACAACAAACTCTTTTGGGCACCAGATTATAGAGGAATCGTTGGAAACTGCAAAGCCGAGTAAGAGGGATCACCTTAAACCCACTCACATTAGAATGTGAACTAGTTGGATCCCCATTAGCATCTTGCGTTCTAGCACTGGACTTCCTGTGCGCTTAACAGGCGAGGGTCGATGAATCGCTCCCTTGCGATTTTAAGATCATTTTCTTTAAGTAGATCGAAGAAAGTCTGCTGAACTACCTTCCCTTAGCACTGTTCATTTTTACGCTATCGTAAGGGTTCTTACTGGCCATTGTTCGTTTGGCATTAATACGACAAGGCTAAATATTTTGTCCGACGCAGTTGTGAAAATAGTATGGAGGATAGTGAGATGAAACCTTCCCCTCCATTGTCCAGTCTTTGCAGGACTGAGGTTCAAACAACTCGGTAGTCTACCCACTGCAAACCAGAGAACAAAGCCGAAACTGATATTAGCGCTTTGTCGAGTTGTAAGGGCCTTATGACCAATTTTTTAGGAGTTTTAATATCCTCAACTGACTGGCGTTCTAAGCTGCCCAAGTGTGATCCCTGTTAGGATCGACCTGTTAATCCTATCTAATCTTAATAAAGAGTCAGCTTTAAAAAATAAAATTTTTGGTTCCGCAAAGCAGTTCAACAAACTTTAAGTATTCTTCAGATCAAATAGTGTTTAATATGCATTATGAGCCAGAGAGTTTAATCCAGTCTGATTTATGCTAAATCAGGGGTTAAAAATTTAAGATGGAATTTATGTCAGCGCAGTGGAGTTGAAAGAGAGATGAAAAGCACCAGTAACCATAACCATAAAATGTAATTATATTTTAGAAAACTTATCCAAAAAATTTGAAGGCTCTTAGGAGACGAAGAATCTTTAAGATTTGTTGAATAATAACACGACATAATTACTAACTCAGTAAACAGAAAGAGTAGCTTGAACGAACCCCAATCATGGCAGCTTAAACTACGCTGTACCCTAGCTAAATATCTTGTCTTTAACTTGCAAACAGTTTTCACTTCATTCGATAATGAATTTGTGCTAATTCTTAGTCGCTTGAGAAGCTAATGCATGTTATGCAACATGCAACATCCTACCGCAGAATTATAAGGAGTGGACTTGCATTTTCGCCGTAAATGCGGCTAAACGTTCGGCAGCACCCTCTTTTTCCTAACCGTTTCCCGCTTACATGTGTCAAACTGATAATGTCCGTCATTGACAGGACTATGGGCACAAGAAAGTGCACACTACTGCCAAGCGCCGAGTGTAGCATTGCGTGTTCGTTTGCGAAAATTGCGCTAAGCGACAAGGGCTGCATTGCGTGAGCGCTTATTTGTGCAGCGAGTCGATGTGTTTAGGTAAAAATTCGGAGTTAATGCGAAGACTTCGTGCAAAAGTCTTCCGGCTGGCTCGCCATCGCATGTCCAGTGAAGCGTTCAGCCGCAATAAGTTCACTGAATTTACCGTTGCAACGCACCGATACAAGCTATCGCGCGTTGCAAATCGCGAAATGCTCGATTTGGGGGCGCGTGCCCTCCACTGCGCGTGCCCTCCACTGCGCGCGAACGCATTCGGGCACACACAAATCGGGCGTCAAATCGAGCGAAAGCGCAGCGTGGTCAGCACTTTCTTCGCCATTTGACGCATAGCACTGCAGAATGCCGCATGCCAGCGCATACAAGCGGGCGTGCAACATAGCGCGGTGTTGGCCGACCGTTTTGGCAGTGACGGCTATGACGCGCGACGCCTTCGCTGTTGGGCAACGTGCACGGCAACTCATTCGTTTGTTTGCTCACATGTCAGGATAGAAAGGTGTAGATAAGGCGCAATTACATGCGATTATCGCGAAAATGTTCGAAATTATGAAATGTATAATTTACAGTTAGGCAGGCCAGGTTGACGAACGGTGGTTTTTGGCATGCGTTATCGGCGCGATTGCCAGCCAACTGGCGAAATTAGGGCGCGTTGCACCCTACTGCATGCTGTTGCACGAAAACACGCACACACAGATATGGATATATTTACCTTATGTACATATATACATATACATACATATATTACATACATATGCATATATCGAAGTCTGTGTCGCTTTCACCACCTTTCTTCTTGGCGCCGTAAACACACTTGTCCAAATGATTGGCTATTGGTCAGTCTGTCTGCCTGTCCGTCTGTTCATTGTGCCATTATGCCAACAAACTGTGCCCGTTATTACCAAACAAACAAGAACAAAGCGTACAGATATGTGCCTTTGTTCACCGTTTGAGCGAGTTCGCTTTGCGTCGCCAGCTGCGGCCTTTCTCGCAGAGGGTGTGTGTCAAACCATAAAAATGTTGTTAAACATGAGCACAAAGTAAACGAAATTGATTTGCAAATTACTCTGAATGAACACCTTAAAAGACAACGCCAATGAAAACAACAGCAAACAGATAACAATGGACGCAGCGACACAGAACCGTCATTGTGTTGGCACCGGGGAAAATGTGCGAGAAATTGGCTCTGGCGAAATGAGCGCAGTGATCCGATGCAGGCAAATTTATTTTTGCGTAACTACAGTGTGCTCCGCTTAATTTGACGTCAAAACTAAAGGGTGCTCCAGTTCGCAGTTCCTTACTTTTTTAAAGAAAAAACACAGAGACTTCAAAGTCAGTGGCGAATGTTTATTATTATTTGAAAGAACACTCTTTGGTATTAATTTTTTCATGATTATGTCTTTCAATTGTTAACCCGGGCTCAGATTGTCCATCCGATGAGTTCAATTTTTCGAATTCGACTGGTAACTGACGAATAACCCACGTGATCGTTTACTCCAAGGTTTTAATCGAAACAGAATTATACGCATAGACTTTAGACTTTACATAACCCCACAGGAAAAAGTCAAACGGTGTGATATCACAATCTTGGTGTCCAATCGACCGGCCCAAAGCGTGAAATTATCTGCCCACCGAAGTGTTCTCTCAATAAATCCATTGATTGATGCGATGTGTGGGAAGTGGCGCCGACTTGTTGAAACCAAATGTCGGCGAGATCGCGAGCTTCAATTTCAGTCATCAAATGGTCGGTCGTCATGGCGCGATAACAGTCGCTATTGACGATTTAGCTCTCACCGGCATATTTTTTAAAGAAATATGGACCGATGGTTCCGCCGGCCTACAAATCACACCAAACGGTTGCTTTTTCTGGATGAAATGGCAGCTCTTGAATCTCTTCAAATTACTCTTCGTCCCAAATGCGGAAATTTCGCTTGTTTACATACCCATTGAGCCGCAAATGGGTCTCATCGCTAAGAATAATTTTGCTCAAAACCGTCAGATCTTCTTGGTACTTGTCAAGAGCCCTTAGGGTAAAGCAATGTCGCTTGGAAGGATCGAGCGGCTTCAGTTCGTGCACAAGCTGCATTTTGTAAACTTTCAATTTAAGATTTCGACGTAAAATGCGCCAAGTCGTTCCATACGTCAGTCCGAGTTGCTGCGAACGGCGCCGAATCGGGTCTCCATGGTCTTCGTGTACACTCTCAGCTACGCCTATTATATTTTCTTCACTATATGCTGGACGTGGTCTATTCGGTCGAATATTATCCAATAATCAATTACCTTGGGGTCATTTGAGTGAGGAATACTGTACAACTATCAATATTTAAAAGAGGGACAACTAAATTCATTTATGTATATGCCAAAGTCGGTATGTTTGTATAAATAATTATTGGAAATTTTCACATGTTGTGTACGAAATTAGCAGTTGATTAACTAAAGAGGATTGAAGAAAAGGTAAAGGTGCTGGTTATCTCCAAAAGGCTTGCCACACTTTAATTTTAGGTAAAAGTATACTAAGTCACTAACTCGAAACTGACTAACTCAGCTAAGGTGCATTTATGTAGTACTTGAACCAGCAACGAGTACGCTGGCGTGTAATGAATGTATGGTACCGAAGAGATCTCTACAGTTACGGTTCAATAGCCAAAGAACTATTGTTTCTAACAAAATATCGGTGACGGAGACAGATTGTTTTGGGGTTGTAGTTTATGGTATATATTCTGTCGATTATAATGAATACCTTCTAATTTTTTTTTAGTGCTCACGAAGTTGAGCCAGAAGAGTAAGACGACTGTCTAATTGAAATTTCTTTCAAAAATTATAGAAAGAAGATTACGACGATCAACGTATTTTTTCGTAACTTGAATCTATTGTACTCTTGATTTACTCCACATTAAGATTTTACTCTAAATTAAAGGATCTAGGCAGTGGAGGACGCCTTTGAAGTTCCATTCAGATCACATTTCCTGATTCTTCCAAAAAACTTTTAAAACCAAGTCTTTTCAGTAATGATTTGGCGACTTTTAGGTCTTATCTATATTTATATCTATATCTCTAAATGGGGCGATCTTCATTTGCTCCTTCACTTTAAACGTGTGCAGTTTTCTATAAAGACTATTCTATTCCATTCTTCGATTTTTTATTGGTTTTCTTACTCGGCAAGTCTTCTGTACGGAAAGGTTGTTTTTTTCGAAAATGAAATGAAAAAATTGTGTTTTCAGAAGATTTACTGGACAATGGCTCCAAATTGTGATACCAGATGGCATAAATAGTTTGCAAAGCTTAAAGAGTGGCGAAACGAACGAGCGACTGGCATAAATATGTTGGCTTGCTTACAATAGAAAATTGGATAGCATTGAGTTCCTTCTTCTTCTTATTTATTGGCGTATACGACGCTTACAGCGCGTCAGTCGTTCGTCCTTTTCACTGTGTGAAATTCCAGTCAGGTCTGTCTTCAACTGGTCTTTTCTCTTGCTCTGCTTCTTCCGTCGGGTACTGCATTGAATACTTTCAGGGCTGGAGTATTTTCTTATATTCGGATGATATGACGTACCCAGCGTAGCCCCTGTCTTTTAATTCGCTGAACTACTCATAACGTCGACTCATCAGATGTTGTCATCGTCCATGCCTCTGCACCATATAGCAGGACGGAGATGATGGTTCTAAGGTAGACGAATTTTTCTACGACTTCGAAGTTATGGCTGTCAACAGTGACGTAGGTATTTCGCCTTGCTCTTCTTAGTTTGACGCTTTAATTTCTTCAACTCACCAGAACTAAAAATGTTCATGTTCTGATCATCCAAGTGAACTAATGGACATAGAAATAAATCACATTAAGAGAATTGTGGCGAGTTCAAAGCTCCTTGTGGATCGTCAGAAGAAGAGATTTGAAGCATTTTCTGGCTTGACGCAAGGCCAGTATTTAGCAATCCAAAAGTCATAACCATCTACGTTATCCGTCACAGCAGCTAACCAACTCACCTTATTCTAACCGAATGGTTTACCAGAGTTCAATCAAAGCGTTTAGACTCTTGTCAGTAAGATTCAAAAAATAGTACTTTTCTGAAAGTACCTAAAGGTTTGGAACTGCAGAAATTCGTTAGCAACATCGACTTGGAAATCTTTCGATCCTCATGGCGTGAATTGCGGAAGGGATATCCTTCAGCAGACCCGACATAAAATAGAGAAATAGATATAGTTGAGTGACCACATGTACATGTATTAAGGAGATCAGTGTTAGCCTCGCCCCGTCCTACTCTGTTTCATCTCTCTTACTCCGTATGCGAAAGTTCACTGTTAGCTCGCTGGAAGACATGTGTGTACACATAGTATGTCCAGGGCGCTGAGAATTTAAACATGCCATCAGGCGATGCAACTGAAAAGTCAATATTTTATGCAAATATGTATGTAAACATACATACATATGTGTTGTGTTCAAGTAAGCGCCTGTGTCCATTTGTGAGGGCGATGGTGACAGTGACGTCCGCACGCATTGATGGCTTCTGTGTTGTGGCAAGTTAAACTTCCGCCATTGGGTGCCAAGTGTGTGCACGCTGGAATGTCAGTACGTACAAACACATGTATACAACACACACACACACACACATACACAGGCGGACGATTACATATTGTATTAAGCAAACGGGCTGTCGCCGAGTTCATTGGCATTTCAACGTCAAACTGTCGTCATTCGGCCCGTTGTACGCACTTGACGGAATCCCTCATGCCACATTTGTGTTGTGTTTTTGTTTTTTTTTTCATTTTGGTTTATTTACCATACGTCTATTTCGCCGCCTTTGCTACTGATCCTGCTGTTGTCTGTTCGCTATCTTCGCGAATTATCACAACTGGCGGCATATTTTGCTACTGCCTTTGCATTTTTCTCCTTTTTGCGATCTAGAGTTCACTGACTTCGCTGGTCAAAGGCGAAGCGGCTGCTGCTCGCTCGCTCATAAGCATACAATTGGGTAGAAGCAACAACCTACAAGAACAATAACAATATGCATAAGTACGTGACTATATTTCAAAAGATAAAAAGTCAAAACATAACTGAAGAATTACGTAATATTGAATATTATAAAGGTGTATGGGTGCGTAAGAAGGGGATATACGCCGTGTACCTGATCCTCCAGATGATCGTATGCAGCTGTAAGCAAGCACGGATATATGTATGTATGTATGTATGTGTATTTATAGTTAGGCTTTATTAGAAATTCTTTAAGAATTTGTTGTTAAAATTTCTGCTTATTTAGGCAATATTTAGTATAAAACTATCTTGACTAATATTTCAAATACAATCAAAGATGCCATATTTTTTATTTTATTTTAATTTTTTTTTATTATTTGTTTTTATTATTTTTTTTTTACAACTTGGCACTTAATGAATTTTAAAATAATTTTTACATTTTATAAAATTTTTTTAATAATGCTTAATTATAAATTTCTTACAGGTGGCAACTCTATACAAGCTCAAAATTTCACAGGCAACCCAGAAACCTCTACTTACTATCACCTGTTATTAAAAATTGCTGAGTAAGTATTAATTTTTTATGTACATACATATGTACCAATTAGGTGGCAACACCATAAAGGAACATTTTGAAGAAATTTTCTTAAACGAGTGTGGTTTCTTTCCTCGGTACTTACATACATATATACTGCTAAGATAAATTTAAAAATTTTAAATTTTAATAAGGTGGCAACGCCGCTTCAACTTATATGTCTCCATCATAGTGTTTTAAAAACTATCTTCATGTTTTAATATTCGATAGCAAATTTTCAAATTACTATACGAGTCTACTGTCCACGATTTTTGTATTAAGATAAGTGGTTCCTTAATGTCTGTTCTCATAATAGTTTCTGGTTGTATACAAGCTTTTTTTTATCCCAGAAGATCTCCTTATTCCACTTTTATTGCGAACTGATATCGCTTTGCATACTCTCAGAGTTACAGGCGTTTCTTCCATTCGAAGAATATTGTCGGTTTTCGTAGTTGCTGCTTTTTGCATCCGATTCCTGGTTTATATCGTAGTTAAGCTCGCATTGCTTAACTCAAGATGTTTTGCAATATATCATAATCCTTAACTGTTTATTTGTTCACACTAGACATGCCGTCTTCCCTTTATTCTCGCTTTCTCCAGTCCGCTATGTTTTGCCTTGATGAGTGGAATCGGCAAAAGTTTTGGAGTGTTCCGCATCATCTTATTTATGAATGGCTTCAGCAGGATGTAGCGACTATCACATGGAACCATTACTTCATTCACGTGAATCGCACTATATCAAGACATTAATGCATCAATACCTATGTTGACCCTTCACGAAACTTTTTTTCTAAAGTAACTGAGACTGTCAGATTTCTGAGAAACATTTCGATTTATTGCAATAAAAGGGCAGGCTATGGTGGAAAGCATAGTGTAAATTGGTGGAATGTCTTCAAATGGTCTTCATAAGATGAAATCATGACGGCCAAGTGCTCAAAAGCTCTGCTACAACTACTAAGCTCCATAAAATTTGAAACAATTTGTTGAAATTTCTACCTCAAAAAAGAATCTTATTAACAGGGTTAAAACAGAAGTTATTAAGTCCTAGCAGTTCCCCGTCTACAGATTCTACATACATTTTTACTGATTAGATTCCATAGAAACTTAAGAAATGTGATACTACGGTAGTAGTCGAAAAATGAGGGATTTTCTTTCGTATGGATGGACGATATATTGTCCTACATTCATAAAATTCTAATCTCCCGACATGCTTTCATTCAGAGCTTACATTTTTTTCTAATATTCATAATGGTGTAAGACTTTGGAACCTTACTTAATTATCGTTTTTAAAGCAAATCGACTTAGTTGTTGTTGACGCGGTTTTGAAGAATGCTGCCGAAAAGCCTTGTTCATTTAAAAATCAGGGTCAGTTCCAATTACGTAGACCCGACTATCGTGGGTACGTTAAGTGAGTTTTTTAAAAGTGTTAAATTTATAGAAGACTACTTATTATTTTACAATTGTAAAAGCTTTTTATAAAAGAGGCTAACGTACCGATATAGAGAGACACCGCTCTGGGAAAAAAGTTCGATTCCGACCCTGAACGTCGGAGACCATATAAAATATACTTCGGTATATCTAGATGATCAGTGATGAGCTGAGGGATTTAAACATTTGACTTAAACAGTTTGTCTGTCCATCTGACTGTTTGTGTATAAGTTGTGTTTTTGAGATACCGATCTGAAATTTTCCACACGTTCTTCTCTCCCTTAGAACGATCAGATTCAAGTTCTTGCAACGAATCTGTAGTATTTGTGAAGGATATTGTAGCTTCGGTAATCCAAATTAACGATTTTTCAATGTTTCAAATTCACAAGTGGACATATCTCCTTAATTTAGAGCTTTTAGTGCATGTTTTAGAAAGTATGTATCAATAAATGTGGATGGATATGGCTTTTAGGATGGCGCAGAAATCTGAACGTTCTTCTTTTTGGTTCGTAAAAATCGTTTTGGACCTTTTCTGAAGAGCATACAATTTCTAACAAGGACCTTCCCGTTGCAGTTAAAACCTCATACTTGCAGAACCTTTCTTAGAGGTCTCTATTAACCAATTTTTGAGAGCGGCAATCGAAAATAAAAAAGCAATGGAATATTTTAGACCCACTCTAATACACATAATGATCTGAAAACCGCAATTGTTTCAGAAAGCTAATATTTCTAAGCGCAAATGTATAAATGGGTATACATACATACATGTTTTGGCACATACATATATATATTATACTACATATATGTATATAAACTATATATGTATGTATGCATATACATACATATTATATATAATTTTCTACCACACCATTGCCGTAAATATGTAAATAAAATCTAGTTAAATGGTCGCGCGTGTTTGTTAAAACATAGTTGACTTCGTTTTTGGTTTGCTTTTTGTCCGCTTCTCCGCTTATGAGCACGTATCGCATTGTCGGTCTTATTAAATATGCTAAGCGCATTACATTAGATGAATATGTGCGTGTCAAAGCAACAGCAACAGCAGCCATGTGGGGCAGGCCGAAAGGTGAATTGTAAACCTGACAAATCCCATGGAACTATATAAGGTATCGCTTTGCATGCCGACAAGTCTTTTTGCCTCGCTTATATGAAAAGCCATTTTGTGTAACAAATCATGCACACGATTATGTACATAACCTTATGTGTATATACAGTTAAGTATATATTTTAAGTAAGTTGACGTTAATGCATTTGTGGCAATGTGAATAATGATTTTTCGCGGGAGATTAATCATTCTGTAAAACCATGGTACATAGTAAATATAAATCCTTTATTAGAAATATATTAAGCTTTTCATAGTTTTGAGGAATTATACT
Source organism: Bactrocera tryoni (assembly GCF_016617805.1). Classification (NCBI taxonomy): domain Eukaryota; kingdom Metazoa; phylum Arthropoda; class Insecta; order Diptera; family Tephritidae; genus Bactrocera; species Bactrocera tryoni. The sequence goes on along the minus strand of NC_052503.1, from coordinate 22,624,539 downwards.
CATAAAAAATTGTATAAAAAAATCTCCGAAGAAACCAACTTTCCTGTCGCAGAGATAAAAAACTTAGGCTCATCAAACCATACCGATCGATTTATATAACTTCAGGTCATTCAATAGCATCATAAAAATAATCGTTGGCACTAGGTTCTTGGGTTTTTAAAATAGCTCTGTAGACTTGGCCGATAATTATCGCAATTATCGACCCTGAAAACCCGCAAAGAACAAGTTTCAAGCAAAGTCGTCAATATTGCAAAAAAAAGTTCAAAAAGCTGAGTTTGTTACTCGTAATCCACTATGTGTTTCTTGAGATTAGAAAAAAATCTTGACGTGATGGGGCAAAACGGACTTCATACTCGAGCTCAACAATAGATTTGGTGAAAGGAACCCCACAACGATTTTTTTTTGTGAAACTGTGTAATTATCTTCGACGACCTTTCCAGCTTTAATATCGCCGACTAAAAACGGGGACAATAATGGTAGTCAAAATTCGCGGTTATATTATTAGCTTGAGCTTTATTATACATGACAAAAGCTCTGGATTTAGGTATACATATGGTCTATAACCAAACAAAACTTTGACTCGCGGAAACCTCAACTTCTAGAAGCACTTAAAAGCTTTGAAAACGTAAACTAAAAAACAAAAAATATTGCCGGACATTAACGCCTCTATAAACTGTGGCACAACTAGTCTGTTTGTGATTATTGAAACAGTTCGCTCACATTTTGGTCTCGTCTTAAAATTAGGTCTTCCTAGAAGTAGTATCTCTCCGGATGTGTTTTCTTCCTGAAGCTAGTTTCTTTCTGAATTGTCTCAAGAGCATGATTCTCTCAGATACATCATATAGTGATTTCATTGAAAGGCATCAAATATCCTAGTCCTTTTATACTTAGAATAACTCATCTAACGTATGGATGACAATAATGGTAGCTATCCCTCAACTAATTTTTTGCCCTTTGGGTCTTTATAAATCACACTACTCAACAAATCTGAAGGAAAAATTTGAGACAGATGTAATGAGAGATCTGTGGGGTATTTAAGATGTCCTGTTTACAATTGTGAGTTCAAACATTTTCCATCAAGTATAGCTATTTTTGTCATTTCAGTGAATGTTGGTGGTATGATCCTTACATACCTTGGCTACAATACAAAAAACCCTAGGTGTTAGGAAACTTATGCAATCATTTTCGGTTTTAACCCAAAAATTGCAAGTCGCAAAGTGACTGTAAACTAGTGTTATTGATTAAGTGCACTATATACATACATATATCTACTAGCGAGAGAAGTACACTGCCAGGAACTATTCATCGTCTACAGTGTTAGACTTCCTAACCACTGCAGCGTCTTCCAAACAGAAGTGGCTGTCATAAAGGAAGCAGTAGATCCACTGCTCCGTAGCGCAGCCTTCTTTAGCGTGGTGACTTTTCATTAACGCTAACTGTGCACTTAAGCCCAGTGAAGGTATGTCTAGATACCGACATCTGAGGCTCATCTCTGGCATAGTGTTATGATATGATTGATTTGGGTACCTGATCACAGCAGTATAGCAGGAAATTAAAAGCCTGATGAGCTTGCTAGGCAGTTATTTTAGTCTTATTAACTGCATGATGGGAACGGGCAGGAGCTCCGGCTACGAGCTCAGAGCTCTTGCGGTTCACTACTGGATGGTTGGTCCTCAGACCAGCTCCGAATTTCATACTTTTAGACATCCAGGTGATATAGCTGAAATGGAAGAAATGCAGCTAAGCAGATTGTGATTGGTTTCGCTGTTATTATACTTTTATTTTATTTATTTCTTTTGTAAAAGTTGGCAACTCTATTAAAGAAAAATTTTAAATTTAAATATGAAGTTTGCCCTAAAAATGTTATTCAACATTTGGGTAAAACTTTTTTTGTTAATTTTTTTTTTTTTTAATTTCAATACAGTGGAAACCCTTTCTTTCCAGATATTTTTAAACAGTTCACATTTAATTTCAATTCAATATCTATATGTGTACATATACACATTTGTATAGGCAACACTGTGTGACTATATATTTTTTTGTTAATAATATATAGTATATACATATGTTTGTATATATTATATACTTTAATTTTATATTTTTTTTCAGAAAAATTTTTTCGGATTCAGTTCTAACCCTCTTTTACTATTTTTCTGATATCTGAAATAATTTTTAAATTTTATTTTAAAGTTCACACAACTTTTGGGAATAACGTTTATTGTTCACATATAGTTTTTAAAATTTTTATAAAGTGGCAACCCTCGTTTACTGTACTTCTGATTCAAAATCATTTTTCGAATTTTATTTCGTTTATATTTCATAAAACGTTTGGAAATAATCTTTGGTGCTCTCAATTTTTTTTGTGAAATTTTAATACAGTGGCAACTCTGTTTTAGTAGATGTTTTAAGGCAGTTCACATTTAATTTGAATTTAATATCTATATATGTATGTATGTATGTATGTTGTTTCCAATTTAAAACTTTTGCAATTTAAATTTTTCGGATTCAGTGGCAACTCTCTTTTACTATATTTCTGATACGAAATTATTTTTTAAAATTTTATTTAAAATTCACAAAAATGTTTGTTAATAATTTCTTTTGTTCAAATATTATATTTCAGATTCTAATACAGTGGCAACGCTGTGTTACTATACATTTTTTAAACAGTTAATATTAATTGTATTGTTCATATTATATATTACATATCATAAACTCTCAATTAAAATTTTTCGAAATGTTTTTTCGGATGCAGTGGCAACTCTTTTTTTTACTATATTTTCTGGTATCTGAAATAATTTTTGAAATTTTATTTTAAAATTCACTAAACTTCTGGGAGTAACTTTTTTGTTCTCAAATTGTTTTCTAAATTTGTTAACAGTGGCAACCCTTTTTTTATATATGTATATTTTAAAGAGTCAATATTAAATTGTATTCATAATTATATATGACCTATATACCATATTTTCTAATTTAAAAATTTTTCAAATCAGTTTTTCGGTTTCAACGGCAACCCTCTTTTACTATATTTCTGGTACGGCATTATCAATTCTCTTTAGCAACAATGTTGCATAATTTGCTAAACCTGCATATTTATGGAATTTGATGTCTTACTTTGTCGGACATTTTACTCGTCTTTTTGGCCTCGCCGCCACCGTATTTGGTCAATCCACCGCCAACCGGTTAAAGTGCCTTACCAATCAGGCTGCCATCAAATTAGCCAAACAACAACAAAGTTGCTGCTAAGTGTAAGGGCAACTAGCTGCTAATTAGACGCATAGATGGCGAAAAATAAGAAGAAATCAAGCTGAAAACTTGGCAAGGAATCCTTAAGACCGGCCCCGGCTTACTGCACACACATACACTTCTACATATGTGTAAGTGTGTGTTTTCTTGAGAATTGGCAGTGAAAATAGCCCTACTTTGTTGTCTAGCTGCTTCTCCAGTTATGCCTGAACGAATTCGCAGTTCGGTGTGTTCAGAGAATTTTCACAGAATGTTGTTGACAATTGTTGTTCGCCGCATATTGTTGTCATGCTTTGGCATGCGCAATTGTTGTGCGCAACAAGACAACAGAATAACAGAAAAAGCTGCGTCCACAACTTTCTTGGCAGTCATATTTGTGTTTTTGTATTCATATTTGGTTTCCACACACACACACATAGATACATATTGTTTATATCTATATATGTAGATATGTAGCTGTGTGTGCATGTGTTGCTTGCAAATGTTATTGCCGGCAATTGAAGTACAAGTATCTGCCTTTATATGCCTCTACGTTTGCTTTGGGTATACCTGTGGCACCGCACTTGTGCTGGGCTGTTGCTTGGCACTGCATACATCAACAACAACAACACTAGAGAGCAACAACAATAATACCTTTGCGAGGAAATAACATTAAAAACCACTTGAATATCAACATTGTTTCTATTTTTTTGCACTCCATTGTTTATTTTAGCTTTTTTCAACGCATACTGCTTCTGCTTCTTCTTCTTACGCCCCTCTTCAGCAATTTGTAGATAGTCATATGTATACCCTGAACAGTGAATATCTATTCTGAAACGAAGTCTTACCCAGAGGGAGACGTCGGACATCCTATGAAGTATTGATACCATATACATATGTATGTATAAGCCATATACATATAAGTGCTCAGCTTGACGAACTGAGTCCACAAAGCCCTGTTCGTCTGTACATATGTGCTTGATCTAGTCCCGCAGTTTATGAGATAAAAATCTGAAATTTTGCACACGTCCTTTTCTTCCCAAGAAGCTGTTGTCGAAATCCTCCATATTGGGATACTATAGCAAATAGCTGCCATACAAACTGATCGGTCAAAATTAAGTCCTTATATGGGAAACTATTTTATTTAAAGAAATTTCTTCACGAAATTTGGTATATATTATTTTTTAAGACAACGCTATAATCTCTGAACAAATTTTTCAGATCGGACCATTATAGCATATAGCTGTCATACAAACTGATCAATCAAAATCAAGTTCTTGTATAGAAAACTTTTTTATTCAACACGATATCTTCACGAAATTTGGTATATATTATTCTTTAAAACAACGCTACAATCTCAGTAAAAATTATTCAGATCGGACTACTATAGCAAATAGCTGCCATACAAACTGATCGGTCAAAATTAAGTCCTTATATGGGAGACTATTTTATTTGAAGAAATTTCTTCACGAATTTTGGTATATATTATTTTTTAAGACAGCGCTACAAAAAATTGTTTAGATCGGACCACTATAGCATATAGCTGGAATACAAACTGATCAATCAAAATCAAGTCCTTATATGGAAAACTTTTTTGTTTGAAAAGATATCTTCACGAAATTTTGCACGGATTATTGTCTGCATCAATAATGCAATCTCCAAAGGAATTGTTCAGATTGGACGACTATAGCATATAGCTGTCATACAAAATGATCGGTAAAAATTAAGTCCTTATACGCAAAACTTTTTTATTCAAAAAGATATTCTCACGAAATTTGGTATATATTATTATTTAAGATAACGCTACAATCTCAGTAAAAATTATTCAGATCGAGCCACTATAGCATATCGCTGTCATACAAACTGATCGATCAAAAGCAAGAAAAAAGATCTTTCGAAGCTTGTTTATACCAAACTTATGGCTAGAACGAACTTGCAAACCGTTAGTCACTTTCCAGGTTTAGCTGTCCATATATTCGCTATAAGAAATGCAACTGTGAAGGGTATACAGCTGCGGTGCAGTCGAGGTTAACGTTTTGCTTGCTGTTTGCTCCACTGTTGTATGTACTAGATACATATACAACACCCACATACATACTTATGCATATTTTGTTGTTATTTACCTACCATTTGTTGTTGCTGTTGTTGGCATTTACGGGTATGTATGCTGTCGTTGTCGAACAATTGTTGCTATTCTGTTGTTGACATTGTGAATATTTTGTTATTAGTATTGTAGTTTTCGTTGTTGTTGTTGTTAAAACTAAGTTGGCATAACCGATATGTTGTTGTATATTTGTTTTTGTTGTTACTCAGTTTAGCTATCAGTTGACTTTTGTGAGGTGTGTTGGTGTCGCTATTGCCCGGTGTTGGCGTTAATGCTTATGCATATGCGTGTATGTGTGTGTGGTGTCTGTGCCTGTGTGTATTCGCGCTGGTGTATTTAACGCTTTCGCTCAACATTTGAAGTACTTAGCAGCGTACGAATAGATCAACAGTCCAGCCAAGCCTAACTGTCAAGGTAGACTTAGTGACGGCGTGCGCAATGTGTCTGTTGTTTTTGTAGCTGTTTTGTTGTTGTTGTTGCTGTATGTTTGCTTATTAATTGTTACTTGTATACTTAGCGATCTTTGAATGCGAGACGGAAGTGAAGAACATTTTTTGTATGCTAATCCATCAGCCTCAAATATGTTATGTGTAGATATGTATGTATGTATGTACAATTGTACGTTGTTGTTGTATGTGTGAGCATTGTTTAGCTTTCACAAAATGTTGTGGATTGTCTCTGGTTACTGAAAAGTAATTTTAGAAACAGTTTTCGTACTGCTTACCCTCTTCAGACTTCGATCGAAGCCAAGATAATGAAGATTGTCGTTGTTTTTGCTCTTTAGCGGCGAATTAGACCCATTGCTAGCAAACCTTATCTCTCCAACACCGCGAAAGTCTCAGCTATTATCGTCTGATGGGCTAAGTCGCTTTCTTTCAATTTCTTCTCGAGGTGGCTAAGCTCTTATCGGAATATGACCATAGGTTAGATTAGGTTAGGTTATTCTGTTAGGCCAATAAGCCGCGCAAACACCAGTTTTGGGCCTTCGCGATACCAGATGGAGTTCAGTTCCAAAGAGAATTAGTCATCCTTTAGGATCTCTGCGCTTGACGCGAATTTCAACAGACTCTTTGGTCTCACTATCGACACCTCTTCCAGTGTTTCGTACCGTGGGGACACCAGATACTTACAGCGTAGTCTTGTCAATGCGGGTAAAGTACACAAGATATGCTAAATTGTTTTCCTGGTGCCATACTCTAGACATATCCTGCGGTCTTCTCGATCTGTCAGCCCCATTCTGGGGGCGTGTGTCGTCAACAGACTGTGACCAATTAGTATTCCGATCATGCTCTTACAGTCTCTTCTATCGAGTGCCAATAGGAATTTTGTGTACTTCCAATCTACCGTTCTACACATGACTTTTGCAGTTCTGCTCCCAGGTAGCTCTTACCATCGAGTTTTGATTTTCTTTACCATGCTTCTGTCCATCGTCATGGGTTTCCCAATGTTGATCACGTTTTCGGGTGTTAACTGTACACTATTCTTGGCAATGTCGTCCACTATTTCATTACCTTCGATGCTTTGTGATCTGGCACCTAGTAGAAGTGAAGTTGCTTGCTTATGGCAACACTTTCTACTGCTGCTCTGCTTCCCTGACTATCAGATGAATGACTTTTGACATATTATTTTTATTACTTTAGAGCTTTGGCTTTACCGAAAAAGGCATCCTCGTTTGGAAAGCCCCTGAAATTACTATCGCAACTGTTTTATATGGACACCAAGGATAAGGTGGCGGAAGTGAGATAGAGAAAAAAGTGTACACTTAAAGCTCTGAGGTATTTTCAACACCTTCTTCAATAAAATTTGACTAAGTGTAATGTCAATATATTATTTAACAATAATATCTCCCAATACAAGAAAAATCTACTTCCTCTGGAGAGAAACCCGACCATAATCGATATCAACTCAAGCAGCTCGCGTTACCGCATATGGTCTCGTATTATACAAACGATTATTACCGTTTTAATTTTTTCTCAGCGAATCAAAACTGTCTGGAGTTTCAAAGTTAAGATCCAACTCTAACGATTTCAACAAATTTTTCAGAAGTCATGATGATGACGATACCTAATTGAGAACAAAGATTCTGAGATTTAGTTCAACTAGATATATGTATGTACGTAGGAAAGTCGCAGACCTACGTCGGTAGTTGACCAGTATAACAGTGTATATTATTATTTTTTTTGACAGAAAACATTTTTTTAAAGGCTTACTGACATCAGTTAATAAGTCATGCACTTAAATTTCATAAAGGCGAAAAATGCTGGTCACTCCTCGAAGTTTTTTCCAAATCTGGTATGAGAAAGCTTCTCACGAAAATTTAACAATCTATTGAACTTGCGGAACACAAACTTGGCGTGGATGTAGATATGATTTAAAAATCAAAACAGCAGTTAGGATGAATAGGAATTAAAACTGAGAACATCAAGAGGTGGTGGTGACCCAGCCCTCTACATAATTTCTTTTTCACCTCATTGTACTCGTATATCAAACGTTCTAGGTTCCCATGCGGGGAAGTTCGTAAAGTCATTGAAAACTCCCCTGTGAGTAGTCAATCCACCTCTTTTAATGACGATAACATCTAAAAAATGAAAGATAGAGTGCTTGGAAATCGTCGTCTTGCCACGGGATCAAAGGATCTCAACATCCCTTATAAATCGATTAAACACATTTTGGTTAATATTTGGGGTATGGGATTTGAATCTTTTGTCAAAATGACGTCGAGAAAGGTTGCCAATGAGATGTTTGACTGATCCCCAGACGTGGGATTGTGAACAGCGCGTCGAAACTACCCAACAATCTAGCGAATCGTGCTCCCAAAACAAGCTGAAAAAGAAAAAAAACCAAAGTTCGCTGAAAGGACCGAAAGCCATTCTAACCGAGGCTTATAATAAGTGGATAGATTATTGTATAAAGCATTGATATCCTAAAATAAAATAGAGGAAAATTTAGTTTTTTTGGCAATCCGAGTCATTTTTGATCAGATGGTATTTCGAATAACTCTAAGAACTTAAAGTAACTGGGAAGACCAGAAATAATAATTATTATCTGGTTTCAGATATTTGTAGATATCTTGCCTGTTCCCATCACATATAAAGATTCGTTTCATTAATAAGGTAACCGAACAGAAGTACCAGGTTAAATGGCCCGACAGGTGGCGTGTAGTAGCTCTCAGCTAATATTTATTGTTGTGTTTTCACAAAGTCTTTAAATGGAATATAGAGCTTCAAGCTATTCGCTTCTTCCATAAAAGACAACAGCTAGTTTCCTCTCACAACGAACAATAGTATCAAATTACATCGAAAAATGTACAAAATGGACTTGAACCGATATGAAAACCAAAGATTCTAGTCGACAGAGTTCGGCGATAGTTTAGGCTTAAAAAGTATATAGTTTCAACAGAAAGTATTCAAGAACTAGCCAACTTTTTTTCTTGCCAATCTGTTTGACGTTGGAGCGCTTTGTTCAGAAGTGTTCGTATATTCCGTAACTGTGTTTTTTGAAGATGATACTTTCAACACATTATTTAAAAGGCTGGGTCTTTTCATTAACTTCAGGACATATCTGCTTTTATGCTTCGATAGCCATTATAAAATCTCGAGGACCAACCTCATAAAAGTATTTAAGAAAATCTTTTAGCAAAACGGAAATCTATCGATCAAACTAAAGTCGAATTTTAAAGACTTTCCAAAGGATTCCACATATGCTATTAAAACTAGCTTTTTCTTATAACATAGAAGATAGCGCTTTGTAACCGCTTGATTTGGATGCATGACGATCACTCAGAGATCCATGCTTTGAAACATTGGATATGGAAAAGCAAGTAAAGAAGAGCTAAGTTTGAGTATAACCGGACATAAACAACTTCTGATAAAAACTAGTAGCGTTTCGTTGTCGGCCTGTTGGGTAAAATCGAATCCAAAATCTTAAAAAAAGAAGCAACTCGAGCAACAATCCTTTAAGTTTTTTATTCTCTTTTCACATACAGTTATTATATTTTGGATATTCTCGGTATATTTGTGGGGTTGTGTGCTTTGCTAATGTATTCCATTAACCATTACTAACCAGAATACCTAGTAATGATTACATTCATTGGGCTTGCAATATGTTAAGTTGATACAAAAGATATGGCAAATTATACCCAAGGTCTGTTGCATGCCGGTATTTATGCACTTGTGCAAGAGTTCGCAATATTTGTAGACAATGTGCAACTGTTTCGCAGCTCTGCTTAACTACTAATTATAAATACATATCTACGGGCAGCTATATATCCATTTGGAAGTGTGTTCCTGTGGCCATATGCACTTGCACTATGACTATATACATATGTATATACACTTCGATCCATGCATAAATGCTAAAGTACGGTATTTAGTTACGACATTTAATACCAATGCCAATTAGATATTTCTAATTGTGCAAACAAGCAACAACAATGTTGGTATTACACTCATATAAGTACTTATGATTATATATACATTAGTGTGTATGTATGTATGTACAGATATGCATTACAGCGCTTTGTGCTTTGTTGAATAGCGCTGACTAGCTGATTTGCCTGCGTGTGTATTTCTATGGACTTATATACGTACCCTGTAGGAAAGGGAAGCAGAAATTTTTGGTAGTAAAAAAAACGCCTTTGAGAATCGCGGCATCAGTTTTATCCGTATTAATATCGCGCAGAGGGTTCTTTAGGTAGTACTGTGTGAAAGTCTTAAGCCCATTGTAAATAAACTGATTGGAACTTTTCGGTGTGGCTTTAGAACTGGCAAATCCACCATAGACTAGATTTTCACACACATAAAATCCTGGAGAAGACTCTTGACAAATAGATCGACACTCTATGATAGGAGCTGCCTATTCGACGCCATGCCTAAATTTGGAATGACGTTGAGCAGAACCATCAGCTCCGTTAAAATCGGGAAGGACCCCTCCGATCCGTTCGATATCAAAACGAGCTTTTATACAGAGTACTGGGATACGCAGATGATATTGACAACAGAACCGTCTGTGCAGCCTTTTCAAGCCTAGAAAAAGAAGCGAAAGAGGTTGGTCTTGTGGTGAATGAGGGCAAGACAAAACACCTTGAGGGCACATACAAAGATTCCCCGCATCCTGGAAACTGCGACACGGATGGCAGCTATAAATTTCAAAAAGTTAAGGACTCTGTATATCTCGGAATCAACATAAATGCCACCAACATTCTAGGTCTAAAGATCAAACGAAGAATAACTCTTGCCATTAGGTGCTACTCTGGGATCGGTAGGCAATTAAAAGCGAATCGGCTAACAGAAATTACACACAAAAAATCTCTCATTATTCCCATCCTATTATACAGCGCAGAAACATCGACGATGACGATCCGAGATGAGAAAGCAATTGGAGCATTCGAGAGAACTGTTCTTCGCAAGACCTTTGCAGTCATCCGCGTGAGCGATGGGTATCTATGAAGATGGAAAACTACTTCGACTCGATACTCGTGGACGACGGAAGCAAAGGCGCTCGTGCATCAAATGGAAGGACCAATTGCATAGCGACCGGTCTGCACTTGCAATGTACATCGTGCGGCGCGAACACGCAAAGGATAGAGGCAACTGGCAAAATTTCGTGTTCTCGGCCCAGACCTATTCTCGGTTGTAGTGCCAAAGAAGAAGAAGAAAGTAAATCCAATGCAGATATAACAGATATTTGTGAGATCGCTAGACTTCCTACAAATGTTGAAGCAACACTGTTGTAATGAAAGCGATAAGTGATGCAAAATATCTAGAATGTCGTGTGAATCGGAACAGAACGGATTAGAAAGACTATTAACTAACTAATTTACAAGTTTTATTGAGATCTTGTAGAAAGAATTCGATTCAACACCATAAATTTTACCTATTGGGTAGCTACCTTATTAGATTGTGCTTATCGCTTTCGTTTTACTGTATCGCTGGTATCTCTGGTATGCGGTCCCAAGTTGCCACTACATGTATATAGTATCGGCAACTGTATGCACACACGCACACACATACATTTTAGTACGTACCCGTTCAATTCCATTAGCATTTGGCTTTTCATTGCAGACAGTTTGTCTAATTATTGCAGAAGCATTAAGGCGCTTATTTAGTGCAATGTATTGATGAAACCTTTCATATTGGATCGCCTGACACGCGGAGCGTCAAATTGCTGCGCAAGACCAAATAGACGGGTCTAGGGAATGTAATAAACGGCTAACTAGCGTAGCGTAGATTGTACATTCGTTGGCCGATTATGCGCTCGTACTCGCTTAGAATGTGGATAATGTAAGCTGTTTGGTTCGAAAGATACTTTGTTGCCGAGTGGATTCGGTGGCATTAATCTTACCTTGTTAATGCTTCATGTCTTTGTTGTGAAGTGCTGGTACTCGACAGAATGTGCTTGTAGCAAAGGGTGGTTCATAAAATCGTCTTTGAAATGTCTGTAAATGTGAAAAATGGCAGTTAATTCTGTGACTGCAGTAGAAGATACTGTGGGAGACTCAGTCTAATAACGTCAATTCGCCATCGACACTATAAGCTCAACATTTGCCAAAGGAATTTGACGCAAATTTTACACAAAACCTTTGTCTCTAAAATCCAATATACCCAGTTTTGAAATTACAGCACGCCAGGTTCGCAGTTTGGACCTCTTTTAAAGCTAGCACCCATTTTACTCTCACTTCTGTTCAGAATAATAGCAAAACTACTATGTTTAGAGATGAAGAAAAGGTCGAAAGAGATCCTCGGAGCTTCCTTGTATTCTTACAAAGAGAGTTTCATTAGTCAGTATTTTTTTTTAATTAGACTAGCAAGTTAATTTTTATCAACTGAGAGAGATGAAGGTTTCTTAGGCCGTAATGAGACTTGGGTGATCTGTGGTTCTATCGAGGCGATTTGTCTCATACCCCATGCTATTAGCAGTCTCGTTGGACTATTCAGAGCTCTAATTTGACACATTAGTGAATTAGGTTTATTTTAGGCCGTAATGCAATTTTGTTGGTCTTTGGTTCTGTCAGGATGATTTGCCGACGATTTATCTCATAGTCCATGCTAATAGCAGTCTTCAAATTCGCTGATACTGCCTCAGTAATGTTGATTGGACTTTTAAAGCTCCAATATAATACTTGTGGAAGATTTTTCTTGGAATGCTGGCAAAATCCGCTGTAAGACAATCAGTTCATTAAGTTCATGAACTTAAGTAAAGCCAATGCTTTAACTTATTTTATTAGCTCCAAATTCGATAGTTGTGCTTCGGTAATGTCAATTGGACTTTTCGAAGCACCAATTAGTTGCTATAGATATTTATATTTAGAGGTACCATGAAGTTTCCAATGAAAGCGAACAGTTCTGAAGTTCATGAACTTGAAGGATATTTGGTTTTGTCTAGATGATTCGTCCCTGATACTGATCTTATTGGATCCAAATTCGATAGTAATTTTATGATCTATCTCGGTGAAGTCAACTGGACCCTATGGAGCTTCGATTTGACACTACATGAATTCCTTTTTAGGGTTTCCTCAAATATCCGTCACAACGAAAATAATCCGCAGAGTACATGAACTTGAGCGATCTTTTTTTCTGTTAGGATGACCAACCTTGCCGCAAAGCCAATGTCATAACCCATGTTATTCGTAAACAATTCGACAGTTGTGTCTTGGTAATGTCAATTAGACTCTGCAGAGCTTTGATTCGACAAAGTCGATAGTTGTGTTATGAACTACCACGGCGTACTAAACTGGACCATGCGGAGCTCCGCTTTGACACTAAAGAACTTCGTTTTTAGAGTTTCCGCTAATATGCGTCACAAGGAAAACAATTCGTAAAGTTCATGAGCTTGTACGACCTTTGGTTCTGTAAGGCTGATTAGCTTTCTCCCAAAGCCAATGTTATAACCAATGCTATTCGCTTCGAATTCGATAGTCATATTTTGGTAAAGTCATTTGAACTTTTCGGAGTTTCGATTTGACAAAGTTGGCCTTTCTTTCTTTGAATGTAATGAAAGACAGATGTTAGAAAAACAGTTTATTATGGACTTCGGTCTTTGAAACTTGATATCGGTTTTTCGGTAATTAGTGTTGAAAATCTGTTAGAAGTGTCTAGAAAACTAGGTCCAATGACATCAAAATGAATGAAGTGGAGCCGCAAAATTTATGGAATGGGTGCCTAGTCGTATTATGCGACTTATATTTTTCAGTTTTTGAAATATCGACATGAAACTTTGCACACATCCCTTTCTCACTAAGAAGCTACTCATTTTTCAGATTCGCCGATATCCGACTACTATAGCATATAGGTGGCATACAAATTGAACGATGAAACTCAAGCCTTTATATGGAAAACTTTTTCATTTGACAAGTTATCTGCACGAAATTTGGTTTGGATTATTTTTCGAAGCAATGCTACAATCCCCGAGGAATGTGTTCAGATTGGACTACTATAGCATATAGCTGTCATACAAGCCTGACCGATGCAGCTCAAGTTCTTATATAGAAAACTTTTTCATTCGACAAGTTATCTTTGCGAAATTTTTCACAAGCTATTGCTCAAGTCATCGCTATGGTTTCCGAACTTATTGTTGAGATCGGAAAGAAATAGCATATAGCTGTCATACAAGCTGACCGATCAAATTCAAGACCTTATAAGGAAAACTTTTTTATTTGAAACGATATCTGCATAAAATTAAACGTACATTATTATCCGAGATATCGCTACAATCTCCGAAGAAATCGTTCAGAATGAACCACTATAACATATAGTTGCCATACAAACTGACCAACCTAAACGCGCTTAATATTAGTTTAACTGACAAAAAAAGAAAATAATGAGACAATATCACACTCTTTTTACATAATTTAACTTAAAAGAGAGTGTTTCCAAAAAAAATAAAATTCTAACCTCAAAAATTTTCATTATTAAATTGCAGCAGTTAACTCTCACCCCACTACGCAAATTCACTTACGGGCACAAGGCTGCATGTCCCCAACCATATTGTCGTCTTATTAATATTGCTTGTTGGACTGCTGGTCTGCAGGTCTGCTGGTCCGCTGGTGTCTGTTCTATGTCGCCATTATAATTATTTTTTAATACTCGCCATTTATTGCTGGCAGCCGCATACCTACGCTTTTCTCATTTTAACAACCATAAATGTTGTCAAGAAAAATGTTGTACAACAGTTAACATCTGTAGGTTTGTTCTACGCTTGTTGTTAGTGTTGTTGCTGTTAGTTGTTGTTGTTGTTATTTTGTGCAATTTACCATTTCGATGTAATCATAGTCGTTATTCGCTTCATTTTCGACGCCAAAGTGAGAGCAACTTTAATGTGTTCAGCAACAAGGAAAAATATCGGGATAACAACAACAACACTAGCAAATGATGATGTATATTAGAAAAACAGAATCATTACCGGTCCGGTCGGGCAGGCAAGCGGTCGGACTGTCTAATGGACCAAGATTTGGTTGTTTGTTATTTTGATTGTTGTTGCTATTACTGCTATGTTGTTGTTGTTATTACTTCTATCTTGTTATTGTTTTGAGAATATATTGTTGTTGTTTTTGAATATATGTTGTTGTTGTTGTTATGCATTTCGGCATCTCTTTTTTTTCGCCTCTCTGCTCTAGCAATCACCACTTGCCAACAGCTGCCGCTTGTATGCCGCAACAGCAGCAGCATGCAACAACACAGCAAAAGCAACAAGCATCAGCAATATGCATCGTTGCTGCAATATAACGAATGCCTGTAATTCACTGTCGACACTTTTATGACCGAACCTATATTTTGGCACATTTTTTTCTGGAAATTTTCGAAAGTGTTGAAAAGTCTTCGACAAAGCAAGGCGTCACAGGCAACTGTGCGGCTAGATGAATAGTTGTTGTTGCTATTGATATTTACAGCTGTTTTGCCATATTATTTATAATATCTATATAGTCAATGTTATGATAGTATTTCATTTTTCAATGACAAACATTTGCACATATTTGAAGCGAATCGCTAAAGTGGCTTAAGTCGATTTATGTTAATGACGATCATTTTAGATGTTTTGCGTAATTTTTTGAGAGTAGACGTTTTGTTTTTTTTTTTTTAAATAATACCGCAGAAATAAAGGCTTCAAATTTTGGGTAAACGAAGATAAAAATGTTGCCGAAGGTTATATGAAAAATCAATATCGAAACAGGATTGTCCGCATAGACTTTAAACTCTACATATCTCCACAGGAAAAAGTCTAACAGTGTGATATCACACAATCTAGGTGGCCAATCGACCAGCCTAAAACGTGAAATTATTTGCTCACCGTAGTGTTTTTTCAATAAATTCATTGTTTAAATGAAATGTCATCGAGATCACGAGCTTCAATTTCAGGCATCAAATAGTCGGTTTTCTAGGAGCGATACTGGTCGCCGATGATTTCACCGGACAACCGTTGTTTTTTCTGGATGAAATGGTAGCTCTTGAATCTCTTCAGCTTTCTCTTCGTCCCAGATGCGGCATTACTGCTTGCTTACAAACCCATTGAGCCAGAAATTAGCCTCATCGCTGAAAAAAATCTGACTCGAAAACGTCAAATCTTCTTGAAACTTTTCATCAGCCCATAAAGCGAAGCGATGTCACTTGGGAAGGTCGAGCGGCAGTTCTTGCACATGCAATATTTTTTACGCTTTAAATTTGAGATCTCGACGTAAAATGCGGTCTTCGTGTACACTCTCAGCTATATAAAATATTTTCTTCACTGCGGGCGAGAGGTTCGAATATTATCGAATAAACGCTCAGGGGTTTTTCTGATTAGTGAAATTATTCAACAAAGAAATTCTAATAAATTTTGTTTGCAGGATCAATTGTCTGGTGCCGAAACGTTCACAACTTCGGAAAAGGTCTTCGGTGATAATTGTTTGTTGCGAGCAAGTTTTTTTAATTGGTACAAAGTATCCAAATTGGGTCGAGAACTCGTTGATGACAAACCACGTCGATGACGGTCATCATCAACATCAACTGATGATCAACACCTCAAAAAATAAAAGAAATGGTCCGTGAGAGTTAAAATCTTACTGGGTGTCGTTGGAATATAAATAGCGTCAGTGAAAATTATTTTGAAAGATTATTTGGGCTTAAGAAGAGTGAAGCACGATTAGTTCCAAGATTACTAAATTTTTTCGAGTTAACATCTGTTTAACGAAGCTTTCCGACTGCCAGAATATCATGAAATTTATTATTACTGGCGATTAGTCTTGGCTCAATGCCGATCAATATCAGGGCAAAGGTGAGCCGAGGCCGAAAGAACCACGTCAAGGGAGGTCAAACATAAGGTTGTGTTAACAGTTTTCTTCGATTTTTGAGGTGTGGTGCACCCCGAATTGTGAACAAGGATAACTAGTTGAGTGTTATACGTCATTTGCGCGAAGCTTTTCGCAAAAAGAGGCCGACATCTCTTGGCTTTTGCACTACGATAACGCACCGTCGCATACTGCATTGAATCTTCGTGACTTTTTCGCCAAATTTTCAGTTTTATTGCAATAATAAATACTTCGGGGGACAAACCATAATAGACAGTAACTTTTTCTACATGCAAGCGAGCTTGAAGAGTTTCTTGAAGATATTTCATAAGTCCATAAATTTTTGTATCCTAATTGCCTTTACCTATTTTGTACACAGCATTCATTAAGAAAGTATAATTTTAGTATACCCTTTTGTTCTTGGTCTACTAAAACCTCCTTTCGACGCTCAAATACTATCATCGCTAGTGTTTGCCTGAGTCTTTTTACCAAGTTTACGAAGCAAAAAAAATCTTTGGTGACTTTCTCTAAGTTTTGTGTTTGCAATTGAAAAACTGCCTGCAAATATAAAAAATATATTTTGCATACCGTATATAACAGCTTGGCGAAAACTCAGAGAGTTTCGTGAGATCAGAAATTACCTTTCTCAAGCGAACCCTCATCCATCTTCAGCGCCAACAGCAGCATTTGAAACTCAGAACCGGACATGGTTTGGAAAATGTAATGCTGAGGATAGTTCCAAAAGGGAACTCAACCACTTCTTGTTCCCAAAAGTTGAACATTCAAGCTTGCTGAACTTAGTCGTCGTTTGCGATCTCTTTAATTGAGTATTTTTAGAAACCCGTCTTCATAAGTAGCAACTGTTTTAAATCTTTGTAAATAATACGCTGAACTCTACTTTAACTTCACTATTTCTTCTCACACGCAAAATAAAAGTACTTCCCCGTTGTGTTTACATTTCTTTTTATAGAAATATCAATACACTACTTTCAAGAGCAGTGTTGTACAGTGTTGCACCTCGAAATCGTATATGTAAATATATTCATAGTATAATTAGCACCCTTCAATCGATAATAGAACCGCTAATGAATACATAAAGATAGATAGATTAGTAGCAAAAAGGAAAAAAAACCGAGACAATATTTGAACATGGAGCGGTGAGGTGTATTTGTGGCGTGAAACCGCGGTTAAGGTGCTAACTAAGCCGGGAGAATATTTACATTTCTACACTCAACACGATAAAGCCGAACTCGTATGAATGGTCTTGCTGCTGGAAGCTAGCATATAACAGTATAGCATGTTTTCCATTTATTTTAAGACGCAATTGCTGCGATTAAAAAAGAACTTTTAGTTTACCTAGACACTTTCCACCCTGAAGTTACGGAGTTTCGGTTTTGATGTATAGTGTAGCAATTTTCTGGATTTTAGTAGTTAGAGAAACCGCGATTTGTACTAAACCAGTAACATTGCTGACGCCGATTTTCACGATAGCCCGTTCCGCAATACCGGAATTGATCCGGATTTTATCTGGCCATAAGCAGTTGTTTTGGCGATCTCACCCTTATTTGGGAGCACTACTTAACACCATCCATCCATTCAAACTCCACCTGGGTTAGAAGTAACACATGCAATAGTTGAATCTATCTTAAGAATCTGCTCAGAACTTAGGACATATTTACATTCTCTATCTATTATTCGTTATATGGACCCATGCTGCCAACACACAACTGCGACACTGGCCTCTATGGCTGTACAGATTGCACCTAGTTAAAGCACAACGCCGGAACTCCAGTCGAGTGCTTGCCCTCTGCGGTCCGAATGAGGTCAACTAGGTAGCATCACTGCCAGTTTGATCAAAATCATATTCTCAAGTCGCTAGCCAGCGGCAGCTTGGGTACAGAAATGTTGTTGGAAACATTCAGGGCAATCGGCCGGCCGATCTTCAATTTAGCAGCACCGATGTGGTCGCTTGGATGTAATAAAACGAAAACAAATAAATTTCAGACAAATAGGCGGACGATGAGCTCGAGTTGCTCCGAGGATCTGAAGTGACCCTTGCACAACTTTGTTCTGCATATTGCAGCAAGTTAAACTCCGACTTTTGCTAAATATTCCCCGCATTACTCTAACCATTCAATGAATTCAATTTATCTAATACGTCTGTTCCTATGATCAGACCACGAAACAGAACCTACCGTTAATTGACTTTGATGAAAACCATTTTAAGTCTTAACACCCAACCCAACAACAATGTCACTTTAGCAACTAATAATTTCGCGACCTATCCGGCGCCGAGGTAGAGTTGTTAGAGATATACTATATACTACCACCATGTAGGATCTAGTTTCAATCGAAATTCTGTCCATTTTCAAAGAGTTTTATCAACTTTTTTCAGGCAAGAACGAATATTCCACTGTGTCCACTTGCTACTTAATCATTTGACCTTGTTGGTGATATTATCTTCTCACCAAAGTGTTCTCTCAATAAATCCATAGATTGATGCGATATGAGGGAAGTGTCGCCGTCTGGTTGAAAACAAATGTTGCCGAGATCACGATCTTCGTATATCAATTTCAGGCATCAAATAGACGGTTATCATGGCGCGGTATCTTTTTTGAAGAAGGATAGAACAATGATTTCATTCCGACTAAACCCTCATTTTTTTTGGAAGAAATGGCCGATCTTGAATCTCTTCAGGTTGCTCTTCGGCATTTTTTCATACCCATTGAGCCATAAATGGGCCTCATCGCTGAAAAAAATTTGACTCGAAAACTTTGGATCTTCTTGGAACTTTGCAAGCCCACAGTTCTTGCATAAGCCGTATATTGCACGCCTTCAATTTAAGATCTCGACGTAAAATGTGTCAAGACCGAGTCGACTCTCAACGGTCTTCTTATACATTCTCAACCACGGCTGCTATATTTTCTTCACTCCGTGCTGGACGTGGTCTATTCGGTCGAATATTACCCAATAATGAATGCTTCGTCTCAAGATGGATGAAGGTGTTGCAGAGAGTACGCGCAGTAGACCGATAATGTTGACTAAATGTTGAATGGGCAAAACACATTCTTTACAGAAAGAGAATTTTCGTAATAAAGTTGAACGATTTGTAAATATTGTTCAGGTCACGACACACGGGCGACCTGTCAAAAAAGGTTATGGAAAAAAGTTCATCTATTTGGATCACCCGTTATAACAAGTATTCATGCTGTAGCAAAGGGCTCTTTATGATATCGATTGTTCGGTAATTCTTTGATAAAACATCTGACAAGCTTAAAAGCTTAATAAGTGCAGAATAAAGCTCACAGTTCGTAAGAAATTTAAAACCTTCTGCTATGGTGTGGACTGGAGACTTCCTAGGATGATCAAAGCTCTGCGTGCTTATAACTTAAATATTCCTAGGTCTATATATTTATTATACCCTGAACAGGGTATATTAAGTTTGTCACGATGTTTGTAACACCCAGAAAGAAGCGTCGGAGAACCTATAAAGTATATATATAAATGATCAATATGTTGAGCTGAGTCGATTTAACCATGTCCGTCTGTCCGTCTGTCCGTCTGTATATATACGAACTAGTCCCTCAGTTTTTAAGATATCGTTTTGAAATTTTGCAAACGTCATTTTCTCTTCAAGAAGCTGCTCATTTGTCGGAACGGCCGATATCGGATCACTATAACATATAGCTGCCCTACAAACTGAAAGATCGGAATCCAGTTCTTGTATGAAAACTTTCACATTTGACAATGTATCTTCACAAAAGTTGGCACAGGTTATTTTCTAAGATAACAATGTAATCTCCGAAAAACTTGTTCAGATCGGCTTACTATAGCATATAGCTTCCATACAAATTGAACACATAGTTACTAAAAGAAATGCACCTGTGAAGGGCATAGTAGCTTCGGTGCAGCCGTAACGTTGTTGTGATTATCAATGGATATTGCTAAAAGCTTTTTTAGGCCTAATTCCTTCCAATCTTCTTTTTTTTTTTTATTTTTCGTAATCGCATCACCGTTAGATAGTAATCAAACTGATTCCAACTATATTGATCAGTAAGAACTTTCTCTAGTAAGCAAGTCTACCCTCTTTTTCTTTACTGCTCGCCCACCTTCGCTCACCATCTTCGGCTAAGGAGGCGCTAGGCGCCTTGTAACTATTTCAGCTGCAATTTGTTTTTATTACATACGCATGTCTGTACATTTGTATGTTAATATATATATATTTATACTCGTATATATATATGTTACTATATATATGTTATTATTATGTATGTATGTGAGCACGTTTGCAACACGCGCTTCAATACTGAATTGGAATTTTTATCGTGGTCGTTAGAATTTATTATTTGATATTAATTCGTCGGCGAGTGTTTAGCATATTTAATAAATATTTAACCTTTTTACCAACTGCCATATAACTATGCATAGCATACAGTATATTTCAGCAAAGACGGAGTTGTTGCCTTTTTTGCTGCCCACCGCCGGTACACCCATGCAAGTGTGCATGTATTTAAAGGTGTAAATTTGTATGCGTATGTGTATATACTTACATGCGTAAGTATATGTGTATGTTTGTATATATGAAGTGTCTTTATGTGTTGGGGTTCATATAAAATCATGTAAATTTACATTAACTGCCAAAAGTATGTGGCATTTTGAATCTGATTGGAATTTCATTGAATTTCGCTGCTGACATAAAGTTTATTTTTGTGGCATTTCGTAACTTTTTATTTATAATAAATGATGTAACAACAAAAACACGAATATAAATATATTCACGTTGGCGTTGGTTGCCCTAAGCAGTGTTCATGCAAAGCTTGGTTGAAAGCTAAGTTATAAAATGTTGGTGATTTAAGTATTGTCTTTCCTGCATTGATTTTCAATTCTATATGTTTTATGGAAAATGTGTTTATTTATATTTTTTAATATTATTTTTTGTTATTAATTAAAAAAATTTATTTTTAAAAATATTTAAGTTAAAACAAAAATAAGTAAATATAAATACATATTTTTTAATTTTAATTTACAAAAAAATTAATATATTTCTTTTATTTAAATTAAAAAAATTAATTTTTAAATTTTAATTTTAAACGGTTTTTTTAAAAAGGTATTTATTAAATTTTAATATTGAAGTTATTTTTATAATCTTAATTTTTTTATTATAATTTTTTAATAGTTTTATAAAAATAATTTATAAAATGAAGATAATTAAGAAAAAAATAATTAAAATTTTTTTACTAAATAATTTTAAAATTTTTTTGCTAAAAAATTTAAGGAAAATAATTTACAAAATTATGATAATTAAAAAATAATTATAAAATTATAAAAACGAACCAAATTTCGGAGAATATAATTTTTTTAAATTTTTAAATAAAAAAAATTTAAAAGTTTAAAAAATGTTAATTAAAAGAAATGTATTAATAATAAAACTTTTAATTTTTTAAATGAAAGGAATTTAAGAAAATATAATTTTTTTAAGTTTTTAAATAAAAAAATCAAGAGATTCGAAAAAATCGTTTGAATTCCTATCCCACATTCATGGAGAGCATTTCATTTGCCGATGAGACATGGGTTTATGATTTTGACATGCAAACAAGTTAACAATCAGCGGTATGGAGAGAAAACATCGAGCCGAAACCAAAACAAAACCAAACCAAATTCGCTCAAAAATCAAGATGTTGCTCATTGTTTTTTCGTTATTCGTGATTTGGTGGATCATGAACTTGTTCCGAAGGGACAGATGGTCAATAAGGAGTTCTATTCGGCCGCATTGAGGCGTTAGCGTGAGAACATCCGTAAAAAACCGTCGGAGTTGTGGAAGAACAATTCATAGAATTTACATTATGATAATGCGCCATCGCATCGAGCCATGATTGTGACCAAATTTATGCCAAAAACGCAATGAATACCATCGATTTTCCACCGTATTTACCAGATTTGGCTCCGTGTGATTTTTTCTTGTTTCCCAAACTGAAATTGCCGCTTCGTGGAAGCCGTTTTCAGTCGATTGAAGAGATAAAAAAATTCGCTGAAGGACTGAAAGCCATTCCAAAAGGTGCTTATGAATAGTGTTTTGACGACTGGAAGCATCGTTTACATAAGTGTACTTATTACATCTGGTGCGGATTACTTTGAAGGCTACAAAATAAATATTGATGAATAATTAAATATTTTACGTTTTATTTACAATTTCCGGGAAATTTTTTGTCACAATGTACATATCTTTTATTTTTTATTATTTAATTTTTTTAATTTTTTTAATCATAAATTTTGTTCTCTTTAATAAATCAATAATTTTTCCTTTCTTTCGCTGAATTTTTTCTTACTTTTCACTCATTGAATTTCGCTTATATTTTCATCTGCGTTGCAACTGCTGGCCAAGTGATATCAAATGTGCTGCTATTTTTTATTATTTTGATATTTATTGTTTTTGCTTACCATTCCCAACTTTATCACTCGCTGACCAATGCGCAGCGTAGGCGCAGGCCGAGCGTTCAAAAGCTCTGCAGGCATTTCATACACGCAACCATATTTTATACAATTTTATTGCAGTAGTTAATATTATTGGAATGCTTTTCCATACACATTTATCTTTTTAGGGCTCTTAGATATAACAGTACAAACACACATTCTTATAAATACAATACAATAATACATATAAACCGATTTTTATAATTTTTATATATATTTTTATTTATCACTTCATTTCGATTTTCTCGCTTTCGAGTTGTGAAAACGTCGCATTTCCCCGACAAACCCTCGCATAGACCAAACTTGCGATCAGTTGATCGCTGAAAAACCGACGGACGGATGAACGGATCGCGCGCTCTGCGACTTTACGATCGACCGCCTGCATTTGCATGCGCTTTATTGCCGACACATCAACTTGATATTCAGCTCCACACTAGTTGTTGCTGTTGTTGTTGTATTGTTGATACCGGCATGATTCTGACTTTAGCAGCAGGCAGTAGCTACGCGGCCCACACCCATCTTTTCTGCTGTCTTTCATTGTTCGCGCGTTTGTGTATTCTTGTCGGTTGATTTTCACTGCCACTCAACCAGCCAGCTAAGTGTCACGCCGCTTTATTTAATAAATAAATTTTATATAAATATAATACGGTTCAAAGTAACTGTACATCTGTATGCATAGATTTTTATGTGCTTATGCTTAGATCCTCTTGAAGAGTGTAGGTACTCTAGTCTGCGCTAAGATAACGGCAAATAGTATTCCAGAGGTTTGACAAAAATATTCGCTGCTGAAAGTGGGATCACAGGTAAATAAAATTCTGTGGATTAGACGCTGAAAGGGTAGACTTAGTTTTCTTCTTTTGTGTTCACAGCCTAAAGAAATATTTTCATTTACCAGATCTGGATATAACTCTACATGTTTTCAGAGAGGAAGAGTAAAAATTTTGTTTAGAAACTGCCAGTGATTGATGTTTGGTACAGATAAATGGATTTGCCGTCGGAAAGTATCATCTTTCACCAGCGAGAAATAATTTTCCGGTTCGATGTATTAAGTAATTAAATATATTTTTTGCTAAATAAAAAGAAAAAAATCATGAACCATCGATGTGCCTTAACACGAAAGAAAAATACTTTAGTCACCCAAACTACAATTTTTTTCGAAACGAGTTCTTTTAGATGAACAGAACGAAGTTTGATGTTCTTTTCGATGTCATTTTTGATCAATTCTTAAGTTCCAATGTTATGAGCAAAAAATAGTAAGATGTGCATAATTTTAAAATTCTTAATTTATTCTTCAAAGTCTATGTCGTGCCCCTCAAAGTAATCCCCCTTGACCCCTATACACTTGTGCCAACGTTTTTTCCAATCCTCGAAACCGCTGTTAAAGTCAATTTCCGGAAAAGCTTTTAATGCGAGCAGCGATTCGCGTTTAATGTTTTCAATTGACTCAAAACGGTCTCCCCAGAACAGTCATCATCGTGGTGTCGTCTTCTTTTGCGAATAGCAACGCATAATACTAATAGTATTCCTTGTTGACAATTTGGCCAGTCGGACGGAATTCGTAGTGCACCACAACTCGATAATCCAAGAAAACTGTCTGCATAACCGTGATTTTTGACTAGTTTTCATGTATTTTTGTCGGCTACGGCTCACCTTTGTCACGTTATTCGACCGATTGATAAATTCATTTACGTAAAAATAGCCGAATCACAGTAGTATTATCTATTAGATGCCAAAGTTAGGTATTTGTGGATACATGGAGAACTTTATCTGTTAGTTTGGCAAAGATTTCGGTTCAGGCGTCTTTTAGACTGTTCCTTGACTTGTTAGCAGTTCAATTGCTCTCTTTCTGTCTTTATAACAGAAACCGCTCAGTATTTCGAAAAACCACCTTTCCCATGTAAAAGATTCTGGATCCAACACTGAATGTAGTACAACCTTAGAAAATGTTCTTCTGTATTAAATTATCTCATAATTACCAAAGCGATATCTCATCTAAAATTCAATATTTGCTATATTTAATTGAATTTTTTGAATTCCAAGTACTTAGATCCCAACAAGAGAAAAATTTGTGGAACATGCCTAAAGATTTGTATGCCACTTCGAAATTATACTACATATATAGCCGAAAAAATCAGGTTCCCCCAGGCTATCTCAGCTAGTATTTGAGATAAATCGATGACGCTTTTGCCGCAGAGTATCCGAATGAGTCAACCCATGAGTCCGGGTTGCAAAATTCAACTCGTGCAAGAATTGAAGTCGAACAACCATCAAACGCAACGAGGATTCGGTGAATGGGCTCAAAACTAGATGCTCACCGAAGCCGATTTTCACAAGAAAATTTATATAACAATTAAACTCATTTCAGGTTGAATGGGTACGTTGGTAAACAGAATCTTCGCATTTGGTGTGATGATAATCCACAAAACCATGTTGAGGCGCTGTTACATATTCAAAAAGTCACTGTTGGCAATGCTCTATGAGCGAAGGTATCACATTGGTTCATATTTCGTCAAAAATGAAGCCGGTCTTAATGTTACAGACAATGTGGAACGCTATGAACTCAGCATTAATGACTTTTTCGCGCCTGAGTTGGAGGACGACCTTTAGTTCCAACAAGACAACGCTACATGCCATGCAGCAAACAAAACAATCAATTTATTTAAGGAAATTCCTAGACGATTGACGCCTTGGAAGCGAATATACTGCGAATTATGGCTGAGTAACGACCGTAGTTGCTGCAAAAAGTGGTTGAAAATGGAACCTCTCGGCACATTTGAAGTAATAAGCTAGCCGCGACGGTCACTTGTTCGAAAACATTTTTAGAATTTATTTTAAATCCTTATCCCCTAATCACTTCAGCATACACTGTGCTAACAATTTGTTTGCTTATGTGAATATTTCTATATACAAGTTCATATGTATAGGTATGTACCTAAAATCTGTTGCTGCTACTTCTACAACTCGCTGCTTCCGTTTGCCCGCTGACCATGAAAATCTCCATGAAAAACCGCAGCAAAAAACATCGGTGAGGAAAGAAGTGTATCGTGGCAGCGGCGAAGCTGGTGAAAGGAAGTTATGAAGAATGACAGCCAAAATAAAGAGGCCGTTGGACAAAACTCTTTAAAGTGCGGCTGTTGAAGGCGAAGACAATGAACTGAAAGCTAAACTTCGCTGGCGTAGTTTTGATTTATGAGCGAAAAATCAAATTGACTTAGCTGGCTGGAGGAAAAATGGAAGACAAAAGGAAATAAGGAAAATTGATAAAAATCATTTTTGTATTTTTTCAATTTTAGAAGAGTTCAAGGCTATTTACTGGTGCTTTTTTTTCTTTAAAATGCAATGAGTTGATTGAAAATATTCAGGAGAACTTCTTTTCAGTGTCCAAATTTCCAAAAGATGTTATTTTGAACTAAAAAAAAGAAAATATTTTGAAACGAAAAATAAATCAATTGTTTTCAAAATTTCCATTTCCATTTCAAAAAACCATTTCATTTCCTTTAGATGTCATAGTTAACCTCGAAATTCAGCTTGAAGGTACAATTACTTGTATACTATTAACAACATCGATTAGCTAAGATCCCAACAAAAGAGATTGTACTGCATAACACTGTATTTAAATATTGTTTATTGTTGTTGCAACAAGTTGTTTACGACTTTTTATCGAAGGAAATGTTTCTACCTCTATTTGAGCTCATAAATGTTGTGATGATAATATCATGACACGCGCAAAACAAAAAGCACCACACCCATTTGTGGGTGGGTCCCGATACAAGTGTCTAAGCTCATTACTTTCAAATGACACGTACATATGTATTTCGCATTATTAGCATAAAAAGAACCCTCTTACCCGTTTTGCAACTTGTAATTCAATCAACAAGTGGAAAATTTATATTTGTTAACTTGTGGAACCGTTGCAAATTCTTACAAATCAGTAAAATTATTTTAACAGTAGATTTTGCCTGAAAAAATAATGTTCGAAGATCCGATTTTTTGACGTTGAAAAATTAACTCGTGGATTTTATAGGTCGTATCCACTTGAGAGTCCGAAAAGTGCGACGCAACAAGGCATCGACGCGAGATAATGTGCTCATCAAAAGTTGTATAGCATGTATCGTCGTCTTGTCGGAATATCAGGCCCGAAAAAGTCATTAATCATGGCTCAGGGTGTTCCTCATTGACTGTAACATTACGCCCGGTTTCATTCTTGAAGAAATATGGACAAATGAATCGCTCTGCCCATAAAGCACACCAAACAGTGACTTTTTGAAGTGGTAAAGCTGATCGTTTGGATCCATTAATCGAAGGTGCGTCGCGATTAATGGTCGTTCGGCTTCAACATTTGCACTAGTTGGATTTTGTAAGTCCGCAAAATCTTCCATAAAGTGGATGGACACTGCTCCAATGTTTGCGCGCATTTGGGTCTCCTTTGATATTCTGCTTCAACACGTCTTGTAGTCGGTGAGCACTGTACCGCATATTTGAGGATGCGCGTTATCCGTGAGAATAAACGTGGTGCGAAATCGATCGACGGGCGAAAAAATTACCTACTCTTCTGAGTGTTTATGTTTACCGATTATTATTGGCAGCGCTGGATGCATCGCGCGAACCGAACCGGGCCGAGTTTACAACAGCGCACCAGTCATTCTTCCAAGAGAAAAATGGAGTCATGGGTAGAAGTTCATGTAAATGAAGAAATTTATCTGAGCGCCATTCACTTGTGAGTGGCCAGAAACGATTCTGTTACATATGGTTCAAGCAGCTCACGACTTCCGGTCTTAGACTAAGTATCCTCTGAGTAGCCAATATCCGTTTGAAGGCGAGCTAGAAGATGAGACGCGCCACATAAAAAACACCCTCAATGAAAAGAAGAAAACAAGCTCGGGTGAGAGACCCGCCTTCTGAACAGAACCTCTACTTTAGTAATAAGTTTGCACAATTTGCAAACGTTGTTTCGAAATGTGTCGGTTTATCATGAAATTGCTAACCAAACTAAGTATAAATCAAGGAATAGCTTTATGTCCTCTCAATGCGATATATAGAAAGCGATTCGTCTGCTTAATCAGATTATTTTAAGTTCAATATCAGATAAACACACTAAAAAAATGTTTTGGTTTAACTAATAATTATTTTAGGTTATATTCTGACTTACTCCGAGTAGAATCCCGATGAAGAGGTTTTAATAACGTAATATATATAAAAATATCAAATATTTGAAATTATGTATGTACATATGTAGATCTATTAAATGGGTTGAACATTCTAATTATGTCTACCTTTCTAGTTATAAGACATATTGAGTCAAATAGATATACCTACTGAACAATTTTTCATACTTTTGATAATGATAAATGAAATTTGTTCTATAGAAAAAATTATCGAAGGCAACAAGTTGAACTTTTAATCACTCAAGATTAATTATCGTTAGTAAAAAGAAATATATGTATCATCAAAAGTATGTACAAGAAGACTGTTTCCATGTGAATCGTAGAAAGGAACGAATAATAAAGAATTATCAAAACATGCAAGGCAAGCAGTTGTTCATTAATCTTGCGAATATTTGCTGAAAATCTGTTCGTTAAACATTTGATATTTTTTATTTCTTGCTAGCGAAGAGTTCCCCTAATATTTTTGGACTGCTGACAGCTGTTGAGAACTGTTGACGATTAGCTTTTGACATCATAAAATGAATGGACTGATCGAAACAAGTCATAAATTTTAATGTTTTTAAAAGAAAAATGGGATTTATGATACTGCTTTGACATGTTTTTTATTATTTTAAGTATATTGCAGGTAAAGTATTAATCATGCCTCTATCAGCCATGCTAAATATTAAGCATTCTCATAGATACTACTTTCAAATACTTGTAAGTATATGAAGTAATCTTTTCTGAATGACTGCACTGTAATTTCTAATGCAGTAGATCACTTCGATTTATTAAAAAAATTGATAAAAAAGTATTCTCTAAAAACAACGGCTTATAAATATTATACAATAATAATAATTGGTTGTCTCCTTTCAAATTAGTTTATTAAGTTTTTCTACTAAATTAAGTCAATTGAAAAGTATACATTGCATACATACTTTGTACTATAAATAATATAGACAGACATAACCTAATTAAAGCCTTCACGTATTATTTATAACGATATTTATGAATACGGAGCTGTTGAATAATAATTAATAAATGTATTGGTTACCGTTAAGTGTAAGTAATTATTCTTTAACAATAACCTTTCATTATTAATTCCATTATTTCCACTACTTTTTTATAGCAATTGCTAATTACAATTAAAAATTTTTGAAATGTAATCCTAATTTAAATTATTTGATTATATTCCATTAGAATTAAAAATAATCAGAAATAACTTAAAATACTAATGACATTACATTTTGAAGAGTTTTTTAATCATTATTTTTTAAGATTAATTAAGATTGATTACTTTTTAATTTTTTTAAGTACTTGTAATTAAAATTTTTTGCTAATTACATTGTAATGGAAAAGGCCTTCAATTAATTTTATTGTTTTAAATTAATTATTAATGATTACTTTTAGATTATTTTTTTAATTACTTGTAATTACAATTTGTTGCTAATTACTTTGTTATGGAAACCGTTTCGGTTGTGTTATGATTAGAGTTTATAGTATTTAAGTGTAATCATTACTAACAGAATCCTTTAATATATAGCTAACATTATTCTTACGCTTTAATAATCAGTTGCAGACATATTTTTCGATTTATTCGAGGAAACATTATAGTTCCTAAATAATTATAAATACTTAAAAAACTTATGGGCTTACATTTCAAAGTAATTGGAATTTGAGTTATTCATTATATAAATATTTCTTAAAATCTTGAATACGTTTCGTAATTTTTTGATATTTATAATTACAAATATTTTGTAGAAAAACCAATTCAATGTAATTACATTTTAAAGCAATAGAGATTTAAATTATTTTTAATTAATTCCGATAATCATGATTACTTTTGATAATTTTTCCATTTTGTTAATTGCAAATGTTTTCTAGTGCCTCAAATAAAAAAATAAAGTCAATGAAACGAAAACGAATTATATAATTATTATTGATAATCAAAATTAGAATTATAATTATATAATTATTTTTTCGCTGCATTATCTTTGATAAACATTATTACTTTTCGTATTTTGCTGAAACTAAGGTAAAAAGAATTTGAATTAGCTGTATAATTTCCAACCTTAAGTAATCATACGGTTTTATTATTAAGAGTATTCATTAACAGTTCTAATCCGCTACGAGTTTATGATTCGTTTAAAAACAAAAGAAGAAACTTCAATCATATTCGACAGAAATGTTTTTAAATTATCCGAGTACATAAGAATCTAATACAATTACATTTCGAAGTAATTGTCGTTTGAATTACTTAAAGTTAGTTTTAGTATTCCTGATTACTTTTGATATTTTTTTTGTTATTTGTGCTTACTAATGCTTGCTAATATCTCGTTTATAGAAACGACTGCAATGTTATTACATTTCAAACCAATTGGTTTTTCGATTATTAGTAATTATTTTGATAATTATGATTTTTTTGAATGAGCTCTTGATATTTAAAAATATAAATAATTACTTCTGTCTATAAAAACTAACTCAATGCTTCTACATTTCTAGTAATTGTGGTTGTAATTATTTAAAATTATTTTTCGTAATCACAATACTTTCGATAATTTTTTCAATCCTTAATTACTAATTATTACTTATACTCCATTTATTAAAAAAAAAATTCAATGCAATTACCTTTCAAGGGAATTTTGGTTTCGATTATTTTTGGTAATCACAATTACTTTAGTTAATTTGTTTGATGCTTAATTACTAGTCATTGCTAATACCTCAGCTATTAAAACAAATTGAACGATATTACATTTCAAAGTAATTGTGGCATGCATTATTTACAATTATTTTGGTAATCACAACTTTTTCTATAATATTTTTGATACTTAATTACTAATCTTTATTTATATCTCAATTATTAAAAAAATTCAATGTAATTTTCTTTCAAGGTAATTTTAAAATGGAATATTTATAGTTATTTTTGGTAATCATGATTACTTTTCATAATTTTCTGATACTTGTAATTACCTCAGATTTAAGAAAATGTCGATGTAATTACGTTTTAAAGTAATTGTGGTTTGAATTACTTATAATTATTTTGGTAATCATAATTACTTTCGGTAAGTTTTTGATACTTAAATACTAATAATTACTTATATCTTAGCTATTAATAGAAATTCAATGTAATTAAATTTAAAGGCCATTTTAATTTGGATTATTTATAATTATTTTTGGTAATCATGATTACTTTTGAAATTTTTCGATATTCATAACTACATATGAGTATTTATAACTCAGTTATAAAAAATAATTAAATTAATTTTATCATTACCGAGTAATGTAAGTAATCAAGTATATTACTAATGGTAATCTTAAGTAAGTCAGACACAAGCGTGCATTATAGCTGATTTTATTTGTTGCCTCTTTGCCTCCTCGGCGCGTCGCTATCAAAATTCGTTGTGCTAAATTATTTAACCATTAGTGATGGTATGTCAAATATTATTTACTCATTGTCCGTAAATATGTATGAAAATTGTAGATTTATATGCGCATATTTGCACATGTTTTATAAGCGATGCGTCAGTAGCTACACACATACACATATGTATTTCGTAGTTACTTTTTTCGCTTTTAGATTATTTATTATTTTTATCAGTTGTCGTTATGTATGCGCATGAGTTTATGTACATATGTGTGCGTGTGTGCATACAGCATATTTAAACATTTGGTTGGAGAGCACTGCAAACAACACGTAATCGAAAATACTTTAGACTTTTTATTTATTTATTATTATTATTATTGTTTTTAGGCTTTTATTATTTCGTAATAAAATAGCTATATCTATATAAATACTATATATGTAGATATATATATTTTTTATATTTTTTGTTGGTAATTTGTTTTTAATTTTTGATATTTCAATTTTTTTTTTGATTTCTTCGTAATTTTAATACAAATTTTTTGGATTTTTTACTTAATTTCTTGGATTTTTAATTTTTTTTTATTTTTTAAGTTTTTTTTTAAATTTTTTTTCAATTTCATTTTATTTTTTTTTAATTTCAATCCTGCTTGTTTAGCCGCCGCGCTGTTAGAACGTGCACAATCGCCGCACTTGGAGATATGATTACATTTTTTCCCCTTTTTATTGTTGTTATTATGTTTTCTTTCTTTTTTGGATTTTTTTAGAAATGTGTTTGTGAAAAGGCAAATAATAACGTGTTGTAAATACGGAGAATTTGTTGAAAAAGCAAAAGTGTAAGGAAAGTGAATTGCTGCGAGTGTGTTTAAATGATGCGAGAGATTACAATTTACAAAGAAACCCATTATTCTGTGGTATAAATAGTAGTTAATACTACCTAGATGTTGAACATGAGACGTGGAAGTTGTGTTGGTTTTTTGAGTTTTCTGTTTTGTTGAAATTTTCGTGCGTCATTCTTATATTTAGTTTGCTTTTGCTTTACTGAGTTTTAGAAAAAAATTTCTTTGTATTTTTGTTGTGTCTTTAGATTTATGTAATTATTATTTTTTCTTTTCATTCCAGAATTTTTGTTTTCTTGTTTGTTGTGGTTTGTTTTTAAGCTAAGCTTTAATAAAATAAAAAATGTCCAACCTCTTTTGAGCGTATTTCAATATTAATATGTTATTATTATTGTTGGTATTATTATTGATTAATATTGTCATTATAATAGCGTTAGCTCGTTTTTAGATTAGAATTATGTATAATTAAAAGTGAAAGATTCTGTCTGAAAATGCTATGTATGTATCTCGAATATCGTTATCAGCTTATTTCATTATTAAAAGTAATTCACTGTAATTACATCTAAAGATAGTTTTGGTTTGGATTATTAATAATTACTTTTGGTAATCATGATTACTTTTGAAAATTTTTCGATATTTGTAACTACAAATATTTTTTTATATTTCGATTATAAAACGTCATCATTGTAATTACATTTCAGGAAAGTTTTAATGGATTATTATTAATTATTTTTGGTAATCACAATTACTTTTGCTAATTTTTTTGATACTTAATTACTAATTATTACATGTACCGCAGCTATTAAAAGAAATAAAATGTAATTACATTTCAAGGTAATTGTGGTTTGATTATTAATATTTATTTTTGGTAATCATGATTACTTTTGAAAGTTTTTCCATATTTATAATTACATATGAATACCGATACATCAGATATGAAAAATAATTAAATTATTTGTATAACTACCGAGTAATGCAAGTAATCATTGTTATTACTAATGGTAATTTTAAATAAGTGTGATACGGCAAAAGTTTAGGCTAAGTTTAATACAGCATTTGAAGAAGAAACTTGACGCTTTTGTCCAAAAGTAATAATAATAAACAGTTTTTTTATCCAATGCTCATTTCTAGAGTTTGTTGTTTCATTTAAAGTTCTTTTCTTATGTTAATTTCTTATAGAATAATTAAATTATGCTAAAAAACCAAAAGCAGAAATTATTTAAGAATATTAAATTTTTTTTTTGTTTTCAAATGAAGTTATAATTTTGATGTGCTTTATTCCTGTTCATTTAATTACTTTTAAAATATTTTTCTCTATTTAGCATTATATTTTACTTTTTTCATAAATTTTTATATTAAAAATATTTTTTTTTTTAATATTTTATGCATCACTGTTTTTAATAATAATTTGTTTTTAAATTTTGTGTCGGTTTTTGATATTTAAATTCGTATTTTAATAAAAAATTTTACTTTTTTACTTTAATTTTTTTTAATTCTTTAAATTTTTTTTAAATATTCTTTTTTTTAACTTTTTTTATTTCTTTTTTTTTTTAAATATTTGTATATACATGCAAAGAATATAACCCTGTTTTTAGTATTTAAGATCCACAACACATAATTTATCATCTTTGAAATTTTGATTATTTATTGAAAAGAGTTTTCATTAGACTCAAAACAACGTTTGAAACGATCAACCAGCGCATGCAAAGATTTTTTTATGCCCTTGATCGGAAGGTCCCCCACCATCATAAAATGCTTTTATCATTATTGGTTTTTAGCTTTGGAAACAAAAAATAATCACGAGGTGATAGATCAGGTGAATACGAAGGCTGGCTGAAGAGAGAAAGCCGTTTTTTCAATAAAAGCTCAATCACTCTTTGGTCTCTATTTAATGCATGCGGAACAAAACGCGCCTAAATCTTTCCTTTCTGCAACTTTGCAGTTAAAATTCTACTTTTTCTGCGGAATCAAACTTCTGGTGCAAAAATGTTCAGAATGTCGGATAGATAAGGGCTTTTTTGATAATTGTTTGTAGCGAAATGTTTTTGATTGGTACAAATTATTCAAAGAGGGTCGAGAATGCGTTGACGGCGAACCATATCATGGTCGGCCATCAACATCAAACGATGATCAACACGTCAGTAAAACAAAGGAAGTGGTGCTTGAGGTTCTTCTATTAACAGTCAGAGATCTCACTGGCAACGTTGAATCAGATGGATCACTGAAAACCATTTTGAACGATCATTTGGGAGTAAGAAAAGCTATAGCACAATTGGTTCCAAAGTCACAAAATTTTTTTCTAAAAACAGCAACGCATTAACCTCTGTGAAACAATGCTTTCCGACTGCCAGGATGTCATGTCATGAAACGTATCCGTGTGACCTGGATATACAGCAAACTCAAACGACTGCTGCGGGGAAACCGTTTTGAGTCAATTGAAGGCATTAAAAGTGAATCACTACGAGCATTGAAGACTATTCCGGAAAGTGATTCCAACAACTCTTTCGACGAAAAAACATTTTTATTTAATTTTCAAATCTCAGTTTTTGTTTTAAATTTTAACACCAAATTTCGTGTGTGGAATTGTGGCGAATGTTGAAAAAGGTTTGCAGTGAGTCGGTTTTATCAAAAACACAAGCCTACGAGTGGTACAAAGCCTTCAAAAACGTTTGAGAGATCGTAAAAGACATGCCTCGTTCTGGACGACCTTTGACCTCTTTAACCCATAAAAATATTTAAAAAAGTGAAGAACATGGTGCTTACAAATCGTCAGGCAAGTGTTAGAAAGATGGCACATTCATTGAGAGCATTATAACTGCCGATGAGACATGGGTTTGTGAGTTTGACATGTAAATACGTCAGTAATCATTGGAATGGAACCCGTTTTCAATCGATCGAAGAGATAAAACAAAATTCGCTGGAGGAGCTGAGTCCCAAAGCCATCCCAAAAAGTATTTTGGAGACCGAAAAAGTCGTTGACATTAGTGAATAACATCTGGTGGGAATTACTTTGAAGACGACAAATGTCACAATAAATATTTAGTTGTAAAATACATGGAGAAAGAGAAATTCACTATTTTTCCAAAAGATTTTTGTTTTTTGCTTTTCATAAAGAATATTTTACGTTTAAGTGCCTCAGCATATATTATACGGTGATATTTTTCTCAATAATTGTTTAAAGTTTTGTGTTTTGAAAGAAAAATAATGCTTTTTATTTGTTTTAATTTTAGCAATTTTTAAAACTGTGTTTTAAATAGTATGATATTATTATTAATTAAAAACTATTTTTAGAAAAATATTATTTTTTTATTCTGCTAAACCAGGTTTTCAAGCGATTTTTTATTTTCAAGTTTATTTAGTAAAAATATTTAATTTTGTGTTTAATAATTGTTAAATGATATTTGTTATAGTTAGTTATGAAGATATGTCATTGTGAAGCAGGAATCGAATATTGAAGTTTTCTTAACGGATTTCGTTCACGAAATGAAAAGAAATTATTTCAAAATTTAAAAAATATTTTTAAAAATTTAAAATTAAATTAAAGTAATTTTATTTATTCAATTAAAAAATTTGTAAAGATAATTATCATTATTTTGAAATGCTTATTTCTCAAGTTTAAAAATATTTTTTTTCTTACAAAGATTTACCATTGGTTTTAATTTGGACGATCGGTCCAGTTATAGCTAAATTATCACTTAATTACTTAATAGCGTTGATTTTGTTGTAATTAATGAACTAATTTTTCAAGAAATTAAAATGTCTATTTCTCAAACTAAAAATATGTTTTTACTAGTAGTTGCCATTTGAATTTTTTCCGGTGAGTTAATTTTATTGTCTTTATTGAAATTTTTAAATATTTTCTGTCGTTTTAATATAAGTTGTGGCGAGAGATTTCAGCTTATTATTCAATGATTGATTTCATTTCTGACATAAAATAATTTTTTGAATATTTTGCCTATTTTGATTTTTAATTTTAATATTTCTTTTAAACATATGTATTTCAAAAATTTATTTCTGATACAAAATAGTTTTTTTAATATATATTTTTTATATATGTATATGTGACCTGGTCTACAAAAAGGGGGCTTAGTGTCAAAAAAAAGGAGAACAATTAATGAGATAACGAGAAACTGACGATTATTTTTAACAGCTTTTCCCCAGAAAACTAGTTTTCTCATGTTAGCCCCCTTTTCGTAGACCAGGTCACATATATCGTTTGTTTTTTAATTTTTTCCTTATTTTAACATATTTTAGAAATTCCATTTGAACCATATTTTTGTAGCTTTTTTAGTCGTATAATATTTTATAGTTGAATTGTATTTGCTTTTCTGCCAAAAGGCAATTTTTTATATATTTTAATTTAAACATTTCAAATGCCTCTGTTCGTGGAACTCATATATTTTATCATTAAACATTCGTATGAAATTAATATTTTTATATACATAATTTATAAATTAAATTATGCAATATTTTTACATAGTTTAAAGTGTATGTTTTTCATAAAACGTCTTTTTTGCTGCTTTCGGGTACATTTTAGGTTATTATTAAGGTATTTTGTCGGTGTTTTTTCGTAAATTTTATCATTGGTCATTCGAATAAAATCAACTTTATTAATTATTTATTTATTTATAAAAAAATTTATAATTTAAATTATATATATTTTCATATTGTTTAAAATATTTTTTTTGGCAGTTTTCAGGTATATTACAGTTACTTTTTTAGTTATTTTTTTAAATTAATTTGGTGCTTATTGGTCAATATTTTCATAAATAATAAATGTATGCAAAATGTTGTTAGAATTTTCTAATTCTTTTTTGTATTTCTTATTAGTTATATTTCGTGTATTTTTTTGGAACAATCTGGGCATTCTTTGGAATTTGGTCAATATTCTTGGTATCATATCTATTATGATCTTAGAATTTTATTAAATTTAATTAAGATTGTTCTATACATTTTTGTGTATTTTTGGGCATTTTTTTAAGTTATTTTGGTATTTTTTTATTCTAGTTCTGTTAAGAAATCTGTCTTTTTGGTCTGTACTTTTCGAATCATAGATTTATGTAAAATGTTCTCAGAATTTTATTT
This sequence comes from Bactrocera tryoni, assembly GCF_016617805.1. Taxonomy (NCBI): domain Eukaryota; kingdom Metazoa; phylum Arthropoda; class Insecta; order Diptera; family Tephritidae; genus Bactrocera; species Bactrocera tryoni. The sequence goes on along the minus strand of NC_052503.1, from coordinate 22,587,053 downwards.
ATTTTTCTCTTTTTTTATTATTTTTGATATTCTCGGGATTTTTGAATAATTTCTGTATTTTTTTCGCTTTATGAATCTTGTTTTTTGTCTACATTTTTAATTGTAGTTTTTCTTTTATTTGCTTAGGACTTTTTTTAATTTTTGGCAATTTTTTCGTGTTTTTTTGTTGAATTTAATTGTAGTATTTCGGCTCTCCAAGAGCACGGTATGAAGTTCCTACAATTCTAAATACAACGTAGGAACTCTATACCTCGCTGATGGCAAAAACCAGGCGGTGTCGCTGTATTTGGTTAGGGATATATGTATATACCCAGTATACGGAATTTGTTCTGATAGAGCATTACAGTGGCAAATATATACCCTTAACTTTGAGTTGGTAACCTGTTTCGTTGAATTAGGCCTAAAAATAAAGCTTGAGAAAATTCTATTTTATAAACTAATCTCTTTTAAGTTTTAGAATATTATGGTAAAAAATACAAACTCACTTAATAACAATAGTTGAACATATATAATGTATAAAATATTTTTACAAATTCTACGAATTTTGGCATTGGAAGTCTCGTCTAATTATTTTTAGTGGTATAATGATGAAAATACTTTCGAAAATGTCTACTTAGAACTTGATACTTAAAGTATATTCTTAGTTATACTATACATATCTGTTACGTTAAAAGCATGTAGTGTTTTGAAACCTTTTACTAAATATTTATATTTCATATTTCATAATTTTGCCTTAATTTGATTTAGAGATTTTTCATAAAAAGAATAAAGCCAGGAGGATTCACTTTTCACTTATTTTTGATATTCCATATTCTTCATTTTCCAATATTTTTTACTTTTATTATTTTTGATATATTTTTTTATATCTTTCTTTCATTTACTTCATTCTTCATTTTTAGTAACGCAATATCTTCAATGATTTTCACGTATTTTTTCAGTCAAATCTTCACTTCAACACATTTTATATACTTTTCCACCAAAAAATATTTCGAAATTCCGACGCGTTTTGTTCGCACGAAATGATTTGCCGCTGGCAAGCAAGCAACGTTAACGCTTTGCCAAACGTCGAGCCACGGTAGCTAGCGCGTACGCCTTCAAATAGGTAAACGGAGCGCGCACTTGTATCACAAATTTCATAATCCATAACCGCAACGTTTGATCGTTCCACAGCGACTGAGCTGACAAATACTAATGAAAATCCATTCAAGCATGGCATGATGTGGTATAAGCAAGAACACCGGCGCTGCGCTCGTCGACGTCGCGATCGCCGCGTCAGCGCATAGTAACGTAACGCGCGCGCAGGGTATACATACACGGCACGTTGTCGGCGACTGCATGCAAGTGATCGTGGCAAAGCGATTTTCGGCCAGTTGAAAGTAGACGCCACTGGTTGTAGTTTTTACCAATCGCTATGATTGTCTAATAATATTTCGATTAATAGCGCTGTTATGCAAATTGGATACATGGAGTGTGTGCCAAAATTTGCCTGAACGCGCTGTGACCTTTGAGCGCGTTCAATGCAAAAAGCGAGTTTGCTGTTTTTTGTGAACAAAACTACCGCGCTGTTCTTCGTGAAATATAACACCCACTAAACTGAAACTAATATGCGAGAAGCGCGTTTCAAATTTAAACCGCTTGCTAAGCGCTTAGCTCACAACTGATCTCCAACGCGGCGCGGCGTACGCCAATAACCTACAGAGGATTAATGTACGCTCTCTGCTGGTGAGCGCGGTCGGCGCCTACAAGTCGTGCGCATGTTAGTCAGATTCCAACAGAGCGTACCGCTCACCGTTAGCTAAGCGTTGCTGCATTATTGACAAACTGCATGGAAAACGCTTGGCAACAGCTTAAACTAAATAATATATTGCTACGCGTACGCCAACGGCGTTAGAAACTACAGCGCGTTATGGTTAGATCCGCTTACTTAAGAAACAAATTTGGGATTTTCGCAAAAAATGGTGACGACTGTGTAGCAAAGAGTTGGAAACTAATATTCTGTAGTAATACTTGACTCAGCTGGAGCAAAGCGCGGTCGAGCGCTCGACACAAAAAGAGTGCGCTCACCGCACAAATACAGCGAACGTCAGTGATTGACTCATAGTAATTGAAAAAATGAATATGTATGCATTTGCTGCTGCACAAGAGACTGACGCTCCAGCCAGAACACACGCGCGCGTACCTTTTCCTCCCAGAAGTGTCAGTGGCGCGCATACAGTGCACATTCTAACGGGTAGTAGGACTCGATGCAGCAAGTGCATTTCACTTCCAGTAGCACACAAAACCAGAAACCGTAATTTCCATGCAACAAAAACAATGCAGGCGCTAGCGCCGCGCACAGTGGTACGCTGCGAGTCAGCGCGCTCCAGCGCGAACTCCATTGCACTCGGTTGGAGCAGTCACCACCATGCCTGGAAGCTGGCGACAAAACAGCGTACACCAGCAGATCTTTCCATTTACCACAAAACCACATAATAGTCAACTAAAATCACACAAACACAATAAGAACAGGTCTAGCTGCTGCCGCTCGGTGGAGCGATGTCAGCGCAACACTACGTCAACTATGAGCCGATATGAAACTAAGAGCACAGCGTTTGCCACGCGTCGTCTATGCAAAGGCAAAGTCAAAGTGTCGAACGATTGGCTAGTTGATCGAGCGCCTAGCTTAGCTTAGGCGCTTTTGGACTCGCGTCTCAAATAGGTGGTAACTTGACGAACTATCGTTGCGAGCGCCAAAGCTTAGAATCTACTATCTACTTGTACGAGCGGCTAGCGCCAACAAAAAATTGTTTAGTTGAAAACGAAAACAAGACCGGAATAACGCCAGCACGAGCACACGTTAGTAGCGCGCACAACGCGCGTCGTTCACAACTCGATTGCCGCAAGAAGACTGGCCGAAGTTGTGAGTTTCGAGCGAACGTTAGCCTAGCCAAATGACGAGACGGCCCACTTGGTGGCTGAGCAGCCGGCAGATGCTGCAGCGCTGCACACAAGATGGTGGTGGTGGTGACGGCGCTGGTGGTTGAACTGACGATGTTGCTGTGTTGTGCTGTGTTCGCCGCGCTGGTGGTGGTGGTGGTGGTGACTCGGTCTCGCATTAAGTGCGCCGCTCACTTGCAATCCATTCGTCAGCAGCGTATATATGTGTGCGCGTGTTTGTGTATGAGCGCGCGGAGTGGATGTAGCCACATACGTGGCGTTGGCCACATATTCGCACGCTCAAAGTATAAAGAACAGAACTCAACTGGCTGAGTGGGTTCGCTAGTTCGCTATCTGGTTGGATTACTATTGCCACGAGTAAACAACTTGCACACATGCATATACATAACGACAGCGAAGTAGACGTCATACACAGCGCGCTGACTACGCGCAGAGAGCAGTATGGCTGCGCGGCAGCGCGAGAGCGAGAGCGCCACATAGTTTGCGGGCAGCGGGTTGAGAATGGCAGCGCTGCGCTCGACGCGCTGAGTGGCAAGGAGTTCATGCTTGTATATATGTGGCGGCGTATGTGTGGTAGTGCATGTGCGCGCGTGTGTGCGCTTATCGCTGACGCATGCAGAGTGAAATGGTTAACAATGCGCCGTAACGCCACATAGTACTACGCTCATATGTGTTAATATACATGTATGTACATACATATCTACATGTGCGCGCCGCGTATGAGTAACTGCGCATCGACTGTGTTGCTGTTGTAGCTCACTTTTATTTTGTGTTTTTTCAACTTTTATTTTAATTTTTTTGCTTTTCTCTATTTCTTCTGCCTTGCTTTGTATTATATCTTCGGATTTACTATACACATGCATACATACTTGTGTGTGTGTGTTTGTGTTTGGTTCGGTTTCGAATCGCCTTCAGCATTTGCTGCTTCGTGTGCGCGTAGCGGCGCGCTGCACTGCGCCACGTTCATGTGGATGCAACAGGGCAAAAGTCTGCCGAGCAACGGAATCGCAACGCGAAACAATGTCCAGTGGACAAGTGTTTTCCGTTGGTGGCAACTGGCCACTATAGCAGGTGATTGTCGCTGGCAAGTCAATACGGGCAATCACATATCCACCAATACACACATACATACTTACATACATATATATTTATAGTGAATGCTTGATTTTATGTGGAGATGTGTGTGCAGTTGCACTTGTGTGTTAGCGCTTGTGCATATATGTTACATACAGACATGTAAATACTTGATCGATAGTAAATTTCTATATATACTTGTATGTGTGTATGTGTATTTATTGTGGGCAGCGTATTTATTGGGCTATCAATAAGCCTGTGGTTATCGCGCCTTCTTCATGCTAAAAATATTTTACATATGTTTGTTCTTATGTATTTGTATATATATATTTTTTATGTACATATATATGAAGGTATATATATGAGCGCATTTTGTGATATTCATAAATCTTCTGAAGATGTTTGTATGTATATTATCTGCCGATATGGCGAAATATGACTTAAGATTAGTTCTTAGTCGAATACAAATCGCGATAAAACTTTCGGTTTGATGACGAAAAAGTTATTTAAACCACATTTAAGTGTAATACCACAGTTTTTCCTATATAATTCGAAAGAAGCTTATTTATGTGTATACCTAACATTCATATGGGCGACCTTATGCATTGTAGAAGAGTATAAAAGTTTAGAATATTTTTATGTTAATAACTTGAGGTCTAATTTATCGTAGCATCATTTTTACCAACTAATCAAATTTGACCCGGACAGTGTCCGCTTCTGTTAATGACGATAACATCGAGAAAGGTAAAGAAGCAGTGCTGAGAAATCGTCATGTTGGCATCAGTGAGGTAGAAGATATGTTGCAATCCTATGGATCGACTCAAAACATTTTGGTTAACGTTTAAGGTAGGAAGGTTTCAACATCTCTTGTGGATCGACTCAAAACATTATGACTAATGTTTTGGATATGAAGCGAGTCAATACTAGACACCAAAAGCCGTGAGTGAGCCGTTACGAACGATCGGAACTGTCTTTCTGGCTGAATACGAAACGATGGTCACCGCTCAGCAACGTATTCGGCTCTTTGTGACTTCTTTCGGTTTCCGAAACTGATAACTTCGCCTCAGGGAATTCGCCTAAGTCCATGGACCTAATACGTTGCTGAGATCTTGTCTTGTGGGACATTTTGGTTAATGTTTTAGGTACGAAGTGAGCCAATGTAAGACTCGTACTAATGGACTGATTTTCTGCTCAAACGACTCCGAGCCGAGGTCGAAACAGAAATGACAATTGACAAGTTAGTTGTGACCCTACATTCAACAGGCGCATTGACGGGACGTGGCTTTATGAATATGATGTCGAAACACCATAACAAATTAGTGAATGATGCTCAAAAAGGAGCTGAAACCGAAAAAATAAATAAATTCGCTAAAGCTTCTGTACTGTTTCAGGAAGGCCATAATAAAAATTTGTATTAAAATGTGTGAAAAGAAATGATCAGTATTTTGTATACAAACATTACAGCCACATACAAACTGCGAATTAATAATTTGAATTATTTTATAAAGAAAAATCGCTCCATGTGCTGGTACTCTGTTTCTATAGGGTCTCCCTAGAAATAAGCTAATAGAAAATGTTGGCTGTTTGGAAGAGTTCAGATTCGAGGTGGTTTTCAAAAACATCCAGTAGGTTTCTTGAATGATAATATTTCAGAAAAAGCTGAAATGTAGCAAGACAAAAAGATCTTTAATCGCACTTCATGGAGCGGAGAGCTTTTTATAACTCTCAAATGATTTTCAAAGGCTTGATACTTGATAGCTTGAGGGATTATGTTAGGTTAGTTTATTCTTAAGGCGATATTTTGAGAACAATGTAATACAACATCGGCCTTCATAAACTTTTTTAAAGAAAAATTTACAAAAAAACTTTTTAATGGGAACTCTACTATACTTCGCGCTCTCGCTTTTCTCTTTTTCTCCTTCTTTCTACAACTATAGATATTTGAGATTATTTTTTGGTTTTTGATTACACACGAAGGAATCTCGAATTGCATTGTGTCTCAATTATGTCACAGACTGAACGGCTCGCAGTCGTGTGAACGCTCTTTTTCAAGGCACAAAGCTAAAACTCTTTTATCTTATTCATTCTAAGAAATTTGTAATTTTAAGTCTCGTGACCTTCTCTTCCTTAAATAATCTCTGCTCAAGAACATTGTGTGTTGTCTAACGACTTCTCAATCGGGATTCTCTCGAAATACATGGAAGAACTTTTTCTTTTTAAAAATCTTAAGCTAGTAAGCATGTCAAATATTCCAACAAGACTAAACGAAGTTCTTCTAAAATGTTTCTTTTTTAACATTTTAGTGAAAAATTTTCATATTTTCATAGATTCCTATAGCTTTGGAACTAAAATTTGCTCTCTAATGCGTTTTTGTGGCAGAGAACCTAGGCTTTAGTTGCTTTTAGATCTTTCTTGGCTTAAATTCTAAGAGTATTCGGATTCAAATAAATTCAATTTTGGTTCTGTACAATTTTTTTAAGATATCTTTCATATATGATATTTATATACATATATGATATTTATAAACATATAAAGCTCCTCTCAGCCCTGAGTTCTCACGGCGACCTGGTGCTCTGCAACAAATTTCTCCAACAATTGATAGGATTATGATTCCTATATCCTCCCCAAGCTCCTTTTTTCTCTCTACGGCACTTTTCCATCGAAACTCTTGAATTATACTCCCTCTTTTAATTTACTTCTATTAATTTTTAAGACTATTAAACTATCTACGGGAACTGTTGTCAATGATAAGTTTGAGCTTTGCCATGTTTATGCTTGATAAAGTTATAATACTTTAGTGGTGAGTCCAAAAACAAAATTCTACCTCCGTCCCTGTCTGCTTGTCAAAAAATGTATATGGAAAGACAAAACAGTTAGCAAGTTCAGTTCATATCAAAGGGTTTTTGGTTATCTCGCTAAATTGGTATAATCGCTTGTTTTACTAGCTCTATTTTGTTATACAAATTTAAACGACTTATACCAGTGGTTTGTTCGATTTACCGCACTTAAGGTTATAGCAAATTGAAGACAGATTTGAAAAATTTATAGCTCGCACTATATTTATGGACCAGTTACGAAACGCCACTTCCCTACGCGCTCAGTTTACGCTTTTCCACTTCCACACCTTCTCCTTGTAAAAAATTGCAATGGAAAACAGAAAAGGGTCAAGTATTTTACAAAAGAGTTTGCGCATATCCTACTAAAGTGGTATATCACGTGATAATCGAGAAATATTTTATTATACCAGTTTATACCAGTTGTTTGTTCGATTCGCTTTGCACCAAATTGTGGCAAATTGAAGACAGCTTTGATAACTTTGCACTGTAAATAAAGTTTTATCGACCAACTTTTACGATACTGAAAGCAGTGACGGTGACATGTGACCCTGCTCTTGAAAGATGCGCTAATGATAAGTTGTCAGCGCTTAAAACTTTCTTTGTCACTAAACCTGTATTTCCTCTACTTTTTCTGCTTTTGTTTTATTATACCAGTTTATACTAGTTTATACCACTTTTGCCAATTGTTTGTTTGATACCCTTTGCACCAAGTGATGGCAAATTGAAGACAATTTTGATCGTTTTACACTGTAAATATAGTTTTATAGACTAACTTTTTCGATATTGAAACCAGTAACGGCGGGACCCTATTCTTGAAAGATATGCTACTGATTAGTTGTCAGCGCTTAAACTGCTTTCTTTCTCAATAAACTGATATAACCGCTGATTTTTCTTATTTTTTTTTTTATTATGCCAGTTTATACCACTTATGCAAATTATTTGTTCGATTCGCCACACTTAAGTTCACAGCGAATTGAAGGCAACTATATACAATTTTGCACCTCATACTACTGTAACTACCGAAACACTTATTCGATATCGAAAGCAATAAACGTGGAGTTGGTAACCTGCTTCTATTCAATGACGTTCGGCTGATAAGTTGTCAGCGCTTAAACAGCTTTTTGGTGGACGATAGTAAACTTTGCGCGAGTAAACAGCGTAATCAATGAAACTAAATATGTACATATATACTTTACACAAACATACAATATGTACATATATACATACATACATATGAAAAGCAGGCATGTCTGGCAAACCGCATCGAATTGAGCCGCCTGCGCGGCACGAAGCGAACTTCATTTATCTACCAGCCGATATGACATTTATTAAAAAAAAACAACGCGCCGCGGCCGAACATTTTGCTGATAGCGACATCAGCGGCAACAATAGCAACAATGGCAATAAAAATAGCGAAACACAAGAACAAAGAAGGGAAAATGGAAAGCAATTGAAAAGCCAGTGGGAAAGATGTTTATGGCGGCAACGCCGAGCGCAGAGTTTTTCCAGGCGGCGAGGCGAAACGCGCAAGGCTTAAGCGCGGCATAATAAAACAACAACTAACACAATAGCGCAGCGCGCTGTAAACAATGTAGCGCTGCACAACAATATGGGCATTTCATTTCAACTCTTTTTTGTTGTACTTTTTTGGGGGGATTTTTTTTGTTTTTGCTGCCATCAACTTGATTCTACGCTACGCGGAGTCTCGCGCCAAGTGTCACACACACACTTACACGTGTAAGTGCGTGTGTTTGTGGAAAGTAAACATGCAGGCGCGTGTGTGTGTGCGGAGATATGCCGCATACGCGTAATAAACGAAAGCGTACAAAGTGAGCAAGTGAACAACAACAACAGGCAACAACCAAAACAAAACGCCTATGTATGTGTGTGTGTGTAAACGCGAAACGCCACATTTCGAGTTCGATGATCTGTTTACGATTTTATTCGCTTTTCGTTATTATTTTTCTTTTTTCGGAATTTTTTTTTGCTTTTGTAATTCACTCTCAACCATTTCTTCCCTTTTCCTTTGTTGTTGTGCATATCGCGCAGCCTCGTGTGTTTATACTACAATATTTGAGGGCATGCGCCTGTGTACGTGTGTATGTGTGTGCTTGTAGGCTGTTGTCTCCTGATATGCTCGCTTCTTGCGCTTTTAATATTGCTGATTTTTTATTTTTTTTTATTTCTGTTGGTCGTTTTTTTCTGTTGATGTTGCACGCTGACTGCTGGAGGAGCTGGCGAGTTGGCGATCCAGCGCAGGCAGGCAGCTGGCAGCAGACGCGCTAGGCAAACAAACCAACCAACAATATGCGCGAGGAGTGAAAAAGGCAAGGCGGCATGGCGACCGGGTGGCAGGCAGTCAACAAGCGCTTGGCTGGTAGGCGAAGCAGCAGCAGCAGCAGCAATCAAATAGGCATGCTGGCGGTCAGACGCCGTGCCAGCGTTGCGGCATCACTAGCGGCGCGCTCGAGTTGGAGCTGGGCGGGGCGGTGGCAGCGCGTCGCGCCAGCATATCAGCAACGCTGCACTAGGCGCAACGCCCGCAGCGTCGCGTTCGGCGCGATTTTTGTTATTACTACACATACATACATACATATGTATATCTTGGTATAGTCGTGTATATACATATGTATCCATATATGTATGTTTGCTTGTATGTTCGCTTGAAGTCTAGTGTTCTCTGCATCTTTTGCCGTTTTCAACGTTTCATTTATGTACCAAAAACAACAGTGAACATATCAGCATGCTTGCATGCCACAAATATATACATATATACATACACACATACATACAAAAGCAACAACATGCAGCCTTGATTGCAAGTTGTGCCTCATTGCTTGCATTTTTTCCGTTCTGAAACTTCATTTCACCGCGCGGCTGGTTGCTGTATTCCACATGTTTGTTGCTGTTGTTGTTGTTGTTTTAAATGTTATTTTTATTTGTTTCAATCATTCGTGCCGCGTATCTACAGTAGCCGCAGCAGCAGCACATGCAGCAACCAAAGCACTTAGTGGCAGAAATAATAACAACAGCAGCAACAACAACAAGCAGCAAAAGCAAACTTACTTTCTCATTTCGGTTATTTGCTTTGCTTTTGTTGTTGTTATAATATTTTTTCTTTTTAACTTTTTGATGATTTTTCTCTTATTTGTACAGCATGCGATATGGTTTTTGTGGCTTTTTTGCCACTATTTGCTTGCTCATGCATATAGTTTTTGTTGTAGAGTGTTGTTGTTGGATTTTGTTTAACAGTAGCGCTGAGAAAAGCAAACAGTAAACAGTAATTTACACTTTGTACGTCACAGCACATTTTAATGATAATGCAGGGCGGCACTCAAGCGGGGAGTGGGGCGGCTTTATGGTGATATACATACAAGTGTGCGGGGAGATGAAGTAAGAAGAGAGAAGAAACGAGAAAACACGTTAACTTCACCTGCACCGCAGCTCAAATACCCTTCACAGGTGATTTCCTATATCATACAAGGGTATAAAACCATCTTTATATTGTTTTTGAACGGCCGGCTTGTATGGCAACTCCATGCTATAGTGGTCCGATTTGAACAATATGTTGTGCAGATTCTAGCGTTGGTTTCGGTAATAATCTGCGCCAAATTTCTAACAGCGGTCGGTATTTGGTGGATAATGTCAGAGGGCTAAGTATACTTTCGAATTGAGAACCCTGTTGAAAATTCCCAAAAATCATACATACCATCAAGGAGATCATCAAGAACCACAGCAAGTTTGTTGCTGCTGCTGCTGCCTCTACTCCAGCTGCTGGTGTAGGCTCTGCTGCCGATAAGGAAGAAGCCAAAAAGGAGGAGTCGCGACGGAGGCAGAGGAAGACGACTATACGGGTTTCGGTCATCTCGACTAAACAGCTCAACACTAAAGTTGACTGAAAACCTACAAAGATCTTTGGAAATTTCTAATGTACACATAATGCTTGACACTACGAAGAAGCTTCGAACAAATAATAGTGAAATCAATTATCTAACGTCTCAAAGTAATCAGTCAACTGAAGCCGAATTTACACCATTAGAAACCACCATTCCAAGGTAGAAGAATAGAATAAAAATAACTACTCGTTAAGGAGCGGTAAACTAAAGCTGTAAATAATCATACTTTGAAGCCTTTTAGATTCCATTCCACAGGCACCGTCGTACCTTATATTGTGGATCTCTTTCGAGTCTTGAGTTTTGATAGTTAAATACGTTTCCCTGATCAACTGAAGTCTATGAAATATCTCCAACATTTGTCGAACTCGTTACTCCAAAATTTTCTTCAAACACAACTATGGATATCATCATTCAGGTAGTTCATACGAAAAGTCTGCTGTGAATAACAACTCGCTATTTTTTCAACCAAGATAACTCAAATTGAAAGCAGATCCATTGAAAAGTTTAAGGTAAAATATGAAAAAGTTCGTAATAAATAGTCCATCGACCATTCTCTAATAAGAAATTCACTAATGAAATGGAATTTTAGGAAAACTAACATAGTGATCCCAAATATTATTTGGCACTCGTTAAGATCTGGAATAAAATAGAAGTTATTGAAAAGCACAAGATCCTGGATTTAATTCTTGAAAACTTAATGAATAAATTTCTTAGCAGATTTCAGTAACTCTTAGACAGTTTCATATGTTTTGCTTCCCAATCATTTTAAACCGAATTACATTCAATTGGTACCACGATAGGCCATTCATCAAATAGAGAAGTAATAAGTCTGAATCCGTTTCTCGCAAACTCGTATTTAGTAGACCTGATAATAACCCATTTATACTATAGATTTTCTAATTTCCCAAAATTACTCCCATTTTGTTGGTTTATTTTTATACTCCGACCTAAATTTATTTTATTGCAAATATAAATTGATCAGCCATGAAGCTGATTAGCGCGCAGCGTTAGTAAAATTAATTTAAAAGTAATTACTTGTTTACTAACTCTAACAAGTACCATTACTTTAGTATTTAGTAGCTGTAACAGCATTTAGTAGAAATTAGAAATGTTGGCAATAAATTTTGTACCGGTAACCTACCTTAAATTGCACGTAGTAAATACTTGCTGGTAACTACCACACAGCTAATGGAGAAATAGTGAAATAAATAGAGAAGTAGTGATTAAAATAGAAAATTAACTGAAAGATCTACACAAAGAACAACGCGATATGTATATAAGTATATATAGGATTGTATGTATGTAATCGTAGTATATGTTTATAACGATACATATGGAGTTTTGTAGTATGTACATACATATACATATGTGTACGAGTTCGTGTCTATATAAAAAGCACATGTTTGTATGTATATCATTATACTATATACATATGTATATATTTATATGTTAGTATGGATGTGTGTATACGACTATTTGGTCGTGCTTGATCAAGCACAACTGTTGCTATGAAAGCTTAGAAAGAATACCATATACATATGTATGTACATAAGTATGTATGTATAAACGTATATTGCATGAAATTTGTTTATAAGCATGTACATATACATATAAACGTTTTGCCTGAATTCCAAACACTTGCCGTCATTAACACTGATAACTGCAGTTAAAGTAAGTGAAGTGTATTAAAAAAATATTAAAAAAAAAATAATTCCAAAAAAAACTAAAAATAAAATTTTAAAAAATTTACTAAATTTAAAAAAAAATATACATATGTATAGTAGTTTAAAAAAAATTAATAAATTTAATAATTAAAAAAAGGATAAAAAATAAAAATATAACAAAAAATAAAAGTTTAAATTGAAAAAACGAGTAAAAATAAAATTAATTTTCAAGCACTAAAATTAAAAATATAAAAACTAAATTTAATTTAATTTATTTAAAAATTAAATTTATAAATTTATAATTTAATTTTTATAATTTAATTTATTTCAAAAATTAAATTAAAATACTTTTTATCAATAAAAAAATATTTTAAATCACTTTTAAAAGCTTTTACTTTAAGCAAGTATTATACTAAGCAACAAAAAAATATAAATTAATTTAAAAAAATTTAAAAAAATGTAAACAGTGTAAAAAATTAAACTAAAAATTAAAAATAAAAGAATTAACAAATTAATTTTCAAATTTTTAGAAAGTGCAAAAAAAAAATAATAAATTAAAACTATACAAAAAAATTAACGAAATTAAGAATATTTAAAAAATTAAATTAAATGTTTTTTTATCTAAAAAAATTAAAAAACATTTTGAAAAGCTTTTACTTTAGCAAGTAAAGTATTGGAATAAGCATTAAAAATCTAACAATTAAAAAAGAATAAAACAAAAAATTTAAAACAAAAATTTAAAATATACGTATGTATAAAAATTCAAAACCCTTAAATAAAATTAAGAAAATTATATTTTTGAATAACATTATAATAATAAATTAATATGAATTTGAAAAAATTAAAAAAAAAATTAAGCAATGCAAAAAACTAAAAAAAAAGAAATAAGTAAACGTTAGTAAGTAAAAATAAAATAAATCTTAATTTTAAAATTATATTCATTTTTAAATATTAAAAAAAGTATATTAAAATTTTTTTTACTTTTACTAAAATATGTAAAAAATTAAAAAAAAAAATTTAAAAAAAAATTAAAAAAAAATATTTAATTTATAAAAATTACAAAAGTATTTTGAAAAATGTTTACTATATATTGCTTTATAAAGCTTTATAAAGCAATCTAATTAATTAATTGTTTTTTTTTTAATCAACTCGTTAACATTGCATCCTATGTATATATGTAAATTGAGTAAATATCTCATTTTTGCCCTTAAAAGTAAACTTTCCTTTAACCACTAGCTATCAGAACTCTTTTTACATCACTTTTATTAAAAATAAAAAAAAACTATACCGACTAATTAAACATTTTCCATCAAACCCAACATATAATCCAGAAATAATTCGCCTTCAGCCGACTAAAACACTCTCACTCGCATTTAAGCGTATAATTGCAAATAAATACTAGACACATAACACTAAATACATATGTACATAAATATGTATACACAAGATATTATATTTGCTTGGCTAAAATTAACTACTCACCTGCTATCGATATGTTTGCAATGCGTATACTATATGTATATGTATGTATGTATATTTAGTAAGCCTTACTTTGTTGCTTTGCAACCGACATTTCGCTTGTTGTAGTCAGCATTCACGCTCGTCAATGCTCGCATCTCACTCGTCATCAGCAGTTAGTCATGCCAAAGCCGTTTTGAAACAACATTTAATGGACAGAACTTCAACATCATACATCATCAGCGGTGTTTTAGTGGCTGAAACAAATAAAAAATAACGGTTAATTAAATTAATTAATTATTTTCATTAAGTATTAGTAAATAAAGCGAGGTTAGAGGTCTCAAGTTGTTTGAAAGTGAGCGGGTGCTGAAGAATATACATACATATGTATATGTCAAGAAATACATACATACCATGTATGCATACAAACTGTATATGTATGTATTTCTATACTCAAAACAACAACAAAAATAACAAAAAATATATACATATGTAGGTATAACCCACTTTTATAAACATTAAATTTTATACAAGAAAAGTAGCGTTTTTCAAGAAAAAATATTCATATGAGCATTAGGGTGGTTCAGAATTTTTTTTTTTAATCTTCTAAAATTTTTTAAATATTAAATTTATGCAAGAAACGTATTGTTTTTGAACAAAAAGTATTCATATAGTATAAGGGTGATTCAATTTTTAATTTTTATTTTTTTACTTCCTGTACTTTGAAAAATTGATTGGTAGACACCTTAATAAATTCTAAAACAAAAAATATTAAAATAAATTTCATACACTTTTCAGTTTTCTATTTTTCAAAAAACTTCATATCTCAGTTTACTTGAGTTTTAGAGTGTTTAAAAAGAAATCAATTATTTTTTCTGTTTATAGTCTGAAAAATTGCTTGGTAGATCCCTGAAACGAATTAAATTTTATGCAAACATGTCATTTTTTTGTGTAAACAATATTCAAACGGATGTTAGGGTGTTTAAAAATCGTTTATTTCTTATATTCTGAGATCATTGATTGGTAGACACCTTAGAAACATTCATATTAATATATTAGGGTGGTTAAAATATATTTTTGTATTTTTTTCTTACTTTCTGTACACTGAAGAGTTGGTTTTAGACACCATAAAATAACATATATTAATATATTAGGGTGGTTCAAAAAAAATTAAAAATTTTTTTTTAATTTTTTTTTTACTTATTATAATATGAAATACTGGTTGTAGACACTTTTAAATATTTCTATGAAAATTAAAAGAAATTTTCTATGACTTTCATTTTTATATTTTGTAATATTGTATAGTAAAATTTTGTACTATTGTACAGTTTTATATCTTTAATATTTGTATAAAATTTAAAACTTTAGAAATACGCTCTTCTACAGTTTTTTCGTAAAACTCAACGTTAAAAGTCATTGAAGTTGTCATAATAATTTTTTATTAGCGGGTTATAAAATTAATCAAAAATTAAAAAAAAAAACAAAAAAAGCCCTAAATAATAAACATATTACCATCCAAATGTGTATGTTAGTATATAAAATAGCACAACCTCTTCATTAAATATGATTTATAAACTTTTGCAATTTTTTTTTTTCAATTAAATGATGACAAATCGAACGGTGAATTGACTCAGTGGGAAATGATTTATAGCTGCTGCTCTTTCTGTCTCACACAAGTGTATAAACACATGTACCTGTATATGGTATACATATGTATCAATTGTATTAGTAAACTCTTGGCATCCGCAGTACAATATAAAGTAATATATATTTATGAACATATGTACATATGTATATATCGTATTTAGAAAAATATACAAAAATATCTACCTCCTGCGGTCAACTCAGCAAAAATATAAATTTCGCAGTGATTACTGCACCTGCTGCTAAAAATATTATTTGTTATAACCTCAATTTTATAGCTAATGATATAAAAATATAATTACTTTTAAATTTGCTTGAATTTTTTGAAAAATATTTTTATGTCACTTCTTATTTAATGTACATAAATTATATTTAATTGAGCTACATATTTTTCGAGCAATATTTTGCTGAATTAGTACTTGCCTATATATTTATGTAGATAATAATGTGATATATAAATGGGAATGCATATAGTACATATATGTATGTGTATATGTACTAACGACGAGTGGCAACAGCGAGCTGAATTCAAGTAACAGTTTATATGCTTAGCAGCAGCTTGAATGTATCGAGAATAAAGCAAACAAGCTTATGTACTTGGTAAGAAGCTGACTAAAAGTAGCCTTGCGGGAAATACATATTTGCGTAAAAAAATTGGTGCAGTTATAAAAAAATTAAGTTTTAATGATTTTCTTGTGCTACACTTGAAGAAATCATTAAGCGAATGGTAAAAAAAATAATAGTACTAACTTTTAGTACAGTCAAACAGTAAAAAAATTAAATTAATAGAATAGCAATTGATGAAAATAGCAAACAAAATTAAAAAAAGTGTGTACTAAATTTTAGTACATAGTGAAACAGTAAAAAAATTAATTCAAGAGAATAGTAATTGATGCAAATAGCAAAAAAATTAAAAAAAAGTGTGTACCAAAATTTAGTACATAGACATTTAGTAATAAATTAAAGATTAGAACTTGTTTAACCTTTTCAAGAGTTAAAAAACATTAAGAAAAAGGTACTAAAAGATTCCAAAAAAATCCACTGTAATTTGTACTAAATTTTTTACTACAAAATTTTGTTGAGCATTTTGGCA
This sequence comes from Bactrocera tryoni, assembly GCF_016617805.1. NCBI lineage: Eukaryota > Metazoa > Arthropoda > Insecta > Diptera > Tephritidae > Bactrocera > Bactrocera tryoni. Next base: position 22,570,450 of record NC_052503.1, on the reverse strand, counting down.
AAGAGTACTAAAATATGTGTAAATAAAAAATTCCACTCGAATAAATAAGTTAGACATAATTTGCTGAATAATTAGAGTTTATCTTAACGAAATTGTATATAATCGGTATTATTTAGTACTAAAATAGAAAAATTGGAAAAAAAACATTTTCATAATTTTTTAAACTATTCAAAAATATCCTAAATTGCTCAAACTTTATTAAAAAGAAATAGTTGTTTTGAATCGGGATTCTAGAAAATTAAGATTTTTTAGTACCTACAATAATTTCCTTATGCTAAGCCCAACAGCCAGTACTAAATTAAGCGGCTTGTATCTAAAAACATTTAGTTTTCTTTGATGTGGCTTCGTACAGGGTATTTAAATATTTTTTTAAATGAATTTTTTAGTACTTAATTTCACAAAAATTTGTAAATTTCTTCCCATAAATTATATTTCGTAAATATTCTTTGAATTTTTTAAAGTCAATAAAAATATTTAGTACTAATTTTGTTGTACTAAAAATTGTCACAGCTTCAAGGTAGTACTAAAACTTTTCATAGTTTTTCCGCGGTACTATTTATTTGTCAGATTTGCCGATATCTGTTTTCCGTGGTATTAAAATATATAAAGCACTGCAGCAACTTTTTCCTACAGGCCCTTTGGGCGTAATGCAACATTCATCAAGCCAGTGACAGCCAACAAATAAGGAAGGATAGTAAAAAATTGCTTCGAGCCAAATTCATAGTTTTTGTACGATGAATGATGGTGCAAAGGAAACAGGAAGCATATGATGACTCTTAATTCGTATTTACGTAGCTCTCTAATGGCCGGTTCGCTGTTGGTTTTCTGCACACGACTGCAGTAGCGATTACAGAACGATTGCAAGGCTTTGTGCACTTAAGTTCTCGGCTTGTTGTTTTTATTGTTGTTTCGCTACTTCTTCGCCGTTTTTTTTTTGCTTTGCTACGATAAGCATAAGCAATCGGTGGGAAGTACATAATAAGAGTAATAAAAAATAAAAAATAGAGAAAAAAGAAGAGAATTGGCAAAACAAGTGCCTGCGATATGAGCAAACAGCAATAAGGCGATAATGCAAGTACTAAGTGATATGCGCATGTGTATGCGTATGTATGTGTATTTGTATATATGTATATATTTGAGTATATATATGCATATGCATTATAAATACATATATGTATGGTCATTTGGGAGGAAGCTTCGAACCAAAGAAGTGAGTAGAAGTTGAGCCAAGGAAATATTATTGGCATATACACATACATATGTATGTATTCCAGTATATACCTATTTATATATGTATAAGCATATATGCATATCAATCATATTCTGGCAACAACCAACAGCGCTTAAAACCAAATAAGCATTCGTAGCTGACGTTTGCCGCCAACCGCTCGCTTACCCCTCAGGGACTACTAGGATGGATCAAAAAAACTGTTCACTACATTTTTTCATTAAATAACTTCTTCACGAAGTTTGACACGGACTTTAGTTCAAGATATAAATTCCAATTTTCAAATCGGAGCACTATAGCATATAGGTGCCATACAAATTGAACGATCAGAATTAAATACTTGTATGGAAAACTTTTTTATTTGAAAAGATATCTTTGCGACATTCTTCTAAGAAATTGCTGAGATCGGATCACTATAGCATATAGCTGCTATGCAAACTGATCGATCAAAAACCAGTCCTTGCAGGGAACACTTTTGTATTTGAGGAGATATGTTCGACAAATTTGGCACGAATTATTGCATAAAGTAGCAGTGCTATTATACGAAAAAATTTTCTAGATCGGATCACTATAGCATATAGCTGCCATACAAACTGTAACATCAAAATCAAAGAATTATTAAAAAAAATTAAAAATGTTTACCATGTTATACATAAAATGAATGTTTATCTAAAAAAAATTTTTTTATGGCCTACCCTACTGTACCCCACCACCAAGTGCTTAGCGTGGTACTTATTAATATCCCCCACATATGAGTGTATGATATGCAATAGCAACAAGTAAAAGCTAAAAATTCTACTATTAATATAAAAGGCAATAACATCAGAAAAAAACAAATCATCAGCACAACAACAACAACCTGTTTCCTTTAGCATTTCAAGCTGCTTGATGGTTAAAAGGCCGGCGAGTAAGTAGCTGCCGATTGGCTGTTCGCTGTTATAGCTTTCTGCTGCCATAAATATGCATAAAAACATACACACATATACATATGTATATATAGATACACATATATATGCCATATATATCGTATACAATATACATACATATATATATATATGTATACATATATAGATATACAGAAATCTTGCCATGAATAACCATTTTAAAGTTTCACTGCCACGATTCTTGTGCTTATAACTCTTTCGGATGTAGTTTTTCTTGTTGTTGCTATTACCATATAAAGTTTATAATCGTGTATGCGCATTGTTGTTGTTCTACTACTTTGAAGGTCAGCACAATTTTCGCACCAAAACTTTTTCTTCTTCTTTTTCCTTCTAGTTGTCGTGTCGTTTGTCTTTGCCGTGCTGTTTGTGTTTTTCGAAAGTTCATTTCAGCGACTATGAAATTAAGTAACGGTATTTTATGTGTGCTAAAATGGCAGCGTAACAAGATGGATTAATGGCGGGTTTTTAAATAATTTCGATTTCGATATGAAATTTTTATTGTAAAATAATATGAGAAATATGTTTTTGTTGTTATCCATATAGTATTAACAATTTTCGAAGAATTCTGCTGCGCTGATTGTCTTAGCAAGAAATAAATTTGTTTTCTTCTTGGTTATTGAAGCTTATTGTCTTATGAAAGCACATTTCATGTCTAACCAATATTTTAAACGATAATCTCAATCACTTAGAATCTTCTTGTTGCGGCTTTTGGAAACTCAAATTAAAGTTGTGAACTCCAAAAGACCTAATACTAAACCAAGTTTGGCCGCTAGATGGTAGCCATAAAAGAATATTCTATAAAATATATGTACCTTAAGTTTGAAGATTGAGGTTAAGTCTGCCTTGAGATTCTATAAACTCTATAATAAAGGTAGTCTGATACGCAATGCGAACCTGGATATGCCAAGATAATGTCATAAAATTCCTTACTTTACTCGTATTCTATTCTAGTTATTCTTTGCAGTGATTCATGACTTTTTTTAATTTCAGTATGGAACTCTTGAAAAGCACTGCTCTTGTAAGTAAAGGATCTCTCGAGAGTATAATTATATTATAAGTATATGTAGTAGAAAATCGGTTCCTAAAATCCGCAATATACGATCTTATTGAGTTCGTAAGATGAATTTTAAACATCTTCAGAAGGTGCTCTAAGAACTCAAAGCTCTCACTTTCTAAAGCGACGTTAAGATGGAAGCTCAGAAAGCTTAAAGCTTTTCAGTCCAATGTAAGAAGAGGCTCCCTGTAGAGTATAATTTTCTTATATAATAGAAAATCGGTTCCAAAAACCTTAAAGAGTAGCCAAAACTGTTATTTTCTTCATATACTTCTAAAAGGACGTCTTCAAGCTTATCTTTGAACAATGTTATGAATCTTTGTTAAAATACTTAAACGATCTTCTGCAGTTCGTAAGACAAATATTAAACATCTTCAGATGGTATTCTGAGTATTTGAACTTCGCAAAACGAGGTTAGGATGGAAGCTCAGAAAGCTTAAAGCTTTTCAGTCCAATGTAAGAAAAGGCTCCCTGTAAAGTAAAATTTTCATATTTAGGTTAAAATCGATTCCAAAGACCCACAAGAGTAGCCAAATCAGCTTTTTCGTCATATACGTATACATATTTCTATGGGACTTAACTTTGCTGGGCTTTATTTCATGTTAGTTGTAAGAAATCATTGTGAAACAAACTATTTAATTGAAAAAAATTCTTCGAAAGATATTCTTAATAGTTGATGTTCTTTCTGCCTAAATTGGGGATAATGTGAAAACTTAAAGCTTTTGAAAGCTATTCCAAAATTTCGGAATCTTTAGAAATTATGAGTCTCTGAAACATCTTTAATCTTTATAAATAGTTTAAAATCGGTTCTAAATACCCGAAAGAGTAGCAAAATCAGATTTGTTTTGTATATGTCTCAAATTTGCTGGGCTTTATTTAATATTAGTTGTAAGGAATCATTGTGAAACAAACTTTTATGATCTTATATTGCCATGAAGCTTTATTCAATTGATAACAAACAGCTTCGAAAGGTATTTTGAATATTTTACGTTCTTTCTGCTTAAATTGAGGTTAGTGTGAAAGCTCAAAAAGCTTAAAGCTTTAAAAGCTTTTCCGAAATTTCAAAAATTTTAAAAATTGTGAGCTTTTGATACATGATCTACATATTACAGGAACTATTGGGCGCATTTCATACAAAACTTTTCAGGAATAACTAATTTTTAAACCCAATTTGATCCAACCAAATTTTACAAGCATGCGATCCTTCCGAAATTATTCTTTCAAACATCTTCAGCGGGTATTTTAAGTATACGCAGAGATTTGTTCACAAAGGGAGTTTAGTGTGGAAGCTCCAAAAGCTTAAAGCTTTAGAAAACATTCACAAAATTTCAAATTTATTCAAAATTATGCGCTGCTGAAGACTTAGTATGTACTACAGAAACTATTTAGAAGCCATACATTACAATTTATGTCACAACTTCTACTTTCTTAGCTCATGTGGTCCCAAGAAAAATTTTGCAGTTATGCGATCTGCTCAAACCTTCCGATATTTTACTTTCAAGAACCAAAAAAACGGCAAATTTTTCAAGCTCAACGCATCAAAGACACACTCATGCTTTGATATGTAGGCATACACATACTCAGCATAAATTTTATGGACGCGTAATTTTTTTTTACACGGCATTTTATTGGCATTTCACTGCTTAACCGTGCGTTGCCTCACCACGTTTTATTGCTGTGCCGCAAATTTGCGCGCCATTTCGCTGCCATTTATGTTAATGTGCCATCTCATTGTGGATAAAAGGCAAAAATTGCTAAATGACAGGCGGCCGCCACCGCATTCCCCGCCGCGTATGGACATACATACATATGCATATAGTTATATAAGTATATGTATATGCATACATGTATGTATGTACACTTTAGACTCTATATAGCTGTGTTTTTTGTGTGCAGATAGGCATAGTGTTCGTAGACACAAAACAAGAAATATAATAACAACAAAAAATTAGAATTTATAATTTTTAAATATGTACATATGTAACTACGCTGGCTTGAGCTCATTTGTGACTAAGAATATATGTTTGCAGGTGCAGGTAATATACAGAAATTTGTGGAAATTTTATATAAATATATAGAATTGCAGACTAATTAGTTCTTAAAAATATTTAAACAAAAATTTCAAGACTCGAGCGCGAAAATATATCGCAAAAGTTTATTCAAGAGTTATCTTACCAGTCCAAAACTAGACTAAAGCCGCTCATATAGTCATTAGAAGTTAAAAAATAACAAATGAAAATCTCAAACTTGGACTATTACCCATACGGAATGGACCAGTCATATGCCAAACATGCTCCAATTGACTGTTGAGTTTGCAAATAATTCTTTTTTTTCATAAAAAACAAGGCAGAATTCTAGATTAGCAAGTTCTCAAACATTTTTCTACAAAAAGATGCGGACCCAGGCACAAAACTGCGAAAATAAACCTCAATTTTTTACTAAATGGTCCACCTCTCGATCAGAAACAAAGTTTTATACCACAATTATAACTAAACGTTCTACTTTTTCATCAAGATCTACGTCTAAACTGTCCACAGAGTCATAAGAAGTCAAAAAATTGCAAAGAAATTTTCAAAGTCGGACCAATACCCATCCTAAATGGACCAGTATTCTGCCAGAAACTCTGCAATTGACTTTTGGGTTTGCAAAAACTTTTTTGTTAAACAAACAAAATAGAACTGCACTTTTCAGACACATTTTGGACAAAAAATTGAGAAACCCAGTTGCAAAGTTGCGAATGTATACCGTAAAATTTTACTAATCGGTCCACTTCCCGATCAAAAACTATGTCTAAGCGGCTTAAAGAGGCATGAGTGGTGATAAAATTACAAAAAAAATAGGGGAGTAAATTCAAACTTGGACCAATACTAGTCCTAAATGGACCAGTCCTTCACCAAAAACGTTTCTATTAGCAGTTGGGTTTACAGAAAATTTTTTTATATAACAAACAATAAACATATCTATACAAATAATGTACTTATATGTGTTATTAGCTGTAAACTTCTTGCTCGCAACGACAGTGCCAGCAACAGGCTGCCAATCACTCAACACATTTCCACTGTCCATTGCACAATTAAAGTGGTATGTACATATGTAGATACATAGATTGAAATGAAAAAAACGAAACGAGCGAAATTCCAGCGCATTTAATTAACAAATTTCTGCAATTCACCGACACCCCTGCGCTCCGGCGCGCTTGGCCCACTGACTGCTGACATGCCTCCCTCGCAATCGCACTCGCACTCTTCAATTAATCAAAATTAGCTGTGTCAATAAAGTTGTTCGCGTACCCCGTTCAACAGGGCCACACACACACATCCATGCATACATATATACATATGTACATATGTACCTACTCATGTCCATACTGCCCCCTGGGGTCTTGCGCTGCGCAGTTTTATAAATAGCCGGCGATTGTGAGCTAGTTGACAATAAACGCTCTCGACTTCTTTTATATATTTTATATTATTTATTCAATTTTTCAACTCCAGACTTAAGCGATTTGCATTCAGTTTAGCTCACATTACACCATAAAAGTGTTCGACCAGTCATCAAAGCAAAGAGTTTCTAACTCAGTTTGCCAATTTTGTGCTGCCATTTAGAATTAACACGGCAAAGCTATAAAACGCCTTTGATTTATTGCTCGTCAATGTTGGATTTCGGCGCATAAGTGGTCGCTCAGCCGCCTGTGTGGGCCACACGTTGCCGGTTCAGATGGACTTCGGCGCTGCCCAGCTGGGCAAAGCGCCTCATTTGCCTGTCCCGAGTGCGGAATTGAAACCGCTTGCTTTGGAGGCGTTTCGGCGCTGTGAAAATGGGTGCAGCGCCAGCGCGGTAATTTGTCACAGATAATTGCAGTGTTAAAATGTGAAATTGACTCAATTTTATTGTTGCTAGTTGCATGCATTGTCAGCGGCGAAAATTACTTGAAATAATCGGAGCTCGCAGTTTTGGGCGCCACCAAAGCGATGACTCACTGTGATCGGGAGCTTTTTATATTTATTTAAAGCCGCAGTAATTCGATAACTGCTGCGTTATAAAATTTAAAAAAATTTATAAAATTAAACAAAAAAAATAAATGAAATTACGTAACTATATAAATTAAATAAAGTATGTGGAATGCAACGAAATCTTGTAGCGCCACAAAATTTCGCCACGCTCGTAGTATATAGATTGCTACTTGAGTGAAAGCTGAACAGACTTGAGTATTTTTGTTTTTTAGCTGACTCACGGTAATATTTTTGAACAAAAAATGTTGCCACCCGTTGGAAATGTACAAGCAAATAAAAAAAATAGAATGTGGAGTGTTACTAGAATGTCAGTGACAAATGAAAACGCAGAGGAGGACGAAAAAACTTTAAGAATTCTGCAAATTTAAAAGTATTTTAAGAGAGTTGTCACCTGTACGAAAAATTTAGCTCAACAAAATTGTTATAATGAGCAATGCAGCCAAAAGATTTTCTTCGATTATTTTAATATTTTAATTTGTGTTAAAAAAAAAGGTTGCCACCTTTTCGAAATTTACAAGTAAAATAAAATTATGAGATAAAAAAATAGTAGAATATGCGCCAAATTATAAAGGTTAAGAATACATAAGTTAAAAAGTATTTTAAGAGAGTTGCCACCTGTAGAAAAAACTTAGCTCAACAAAATTGATGAAATGAGCAATGCACCCTAAGTTTTTCATTAGTGATTTTAATGTTTTAAATATTAAAAGTAAGGGTTGCCACCTGTCGGAAATTTATAAGTATATAAAAAAATAAAAGATAGCGTAGGCTTAATATGCATATTATTTTGCAAATGTTTAAGAATACACAACTTTAAAAATATTTTAACAGGGTTGCCACCAGTTTGAACAATGTAATTCAATAAGATTAATAAAATTAACTATTTTAGACACATTAGCTATTACAATAAAGGGTTGTAGAGGGAAGATGGCTGCTGCTGTTTTTTTTTTAAGGTGTTGCCACACTTTTACATTACTTTCATTATAAAACGATTCGGAAAAATTTCTATTCGCAATATTATTAAAAAAGCATTGCCTTGGAGTATTTGTTTGACCTTACCGTTACATGATATAAGGACTTGGTCTTATTGCACCGCGACCTAAGGTTTATTGTGCCCTCTCCTAAGTCACATCGTCCCATTTAGCTCCAGCATATTGAAAAATTCCAATATACTGCAGGGTGCTAGTGAGGTGATGTGATTCCTATTTGGAAACATGTTTCCAAGAGCCTTTATCCTGTCGCAGAACCGGCAATTTGCAAAAGAAGCCAGGCCCAGGTTATATAAATGCTTTTTGAGCTTACAGTGGCAGGTGCGAAAGTAGCCTGAGCTTATCCTTAGCAAGGCTGATTACCTATTTAAACCAGCTGAGTTTGAGGTTGGGTCAAATGTGCAAGGCGAATTCATAAAGCTGCTCTCATAGAAACCAATTTGCAAACAATTGGGATAGTTTTCACATTTGTGACCTGGCCTTGTTCTGATAGAAGATCATTGCTCTCCGTTTTGTCAAAGCTGACCACTTCTGGGGTATTGGCATAAGAACAATTTATGCTGGCTCGCCACGATTGTACCACGACCGTTTCCCTTTTTCATGGGAAGTAACCATCCACTTCAGAAACGGATCGATGCAGCACCGAATCGTAGAACGAAATTCGATATATGCAATTTTTTTGAGTTACCTCGTGTGGCACTTTTACATCAAGTTTCTTTTTGGATCAGTGGACTTCCATTTGAGCAAAGTTGATTAAAATTACAGAAATTTGTTATTTCAGAAATTTTATGATATAATATTACTTTCTGCTAGAATAATTTTTTTCTTAAACATTATGATTTATATTTTTATCGGCTAATAAATCCACAATAAATCTTAACCTCAATGGATTTTATTGAGTACGTTCTTCTATAAGAGTGCTGTAGTCAACGAATCAATCGACTACTAGAGGGTTATGTAGACTTTTAGGGACCACATCGGTGGAGCAGGGAGAGTTATTTATATGAAATATACCGAAGATGCCAAGGATTCGTAGGTTCATCTTTCGAAATTAACTCGGAATGGTTGACATATTTTTACATATATAATGCTACGTGAGTGCTACAAAGCACAAAGTGATGATCTTGAAGTCAGCGAAAACTTGACTTATGCGAGTCCTTCATTCCCGTCTGTCAATGATTGGTGACATTGAAAAAGGTAATGAAACTGTGCTTTAAAATCATCATATTGGCAACAGAGAGATAGTAAGGGATTTCAACTCCTTTGGAACGACTCGAGACATTTTGGTTAATTTTTTGGGTATATTTTGGGTATGTTTTGGGTATGGTAAGTGTTAGAGGCTTTATCGTGGAAATTTATTAGTTGGGGACTTAAATTGCCTGCAGAGCCATAATCACTGCTCTCAAGAAACACCTTCAACTGCCCAAAATACCCAAAAAAAAATATTCCGCGTAAACTTTCACCAAAAATAAGCTCCCTTAAAGTACTAAATATCGATTTTCTTTAACGATTTACGCACTTCGACATGGAATCCAAAAAAAAAAAGTTTACACGCCAACTAAAAATAAACCAAGCCAAACTAAATATGTTAAATAGCAGTTGGGAAAACTTTGAGAAATTCAACAAGGTCTCTAATTCGACTAATTCGTGGAAAGCGCCTCACTCCGGCGTTGTTGTTGGCTTTTGGCTGTTGGCTGCTAAGCATAAATCATTTTTATTAGACATTTCCCTTGGAAATGAAGCCAAACATGGCAGTGCCACGTAAATGATGAAGACGCACGCAACACGCAACACGCGCTACGCACTTCAAATTGCCCGCAACAACAACAATAACAACAACAACAGCAGTAAATACTGCATAGTAACAGCAATGCAAAACTGCTGTGGAAGGTTGAAGGCAGGCAAAGGACGTTGCATAAAACAAGTGAACACGCACAAAAGTAACAAAGTCAGCAGATATTACAACAACAACAACAAAAACGAAATGTTGCCAGTGTGCTACAAATATAACTGTAGTGTAAGGATAACGCGGCAGCGCGCATGTGGGCAGGAAAGCTGCCATTAGTAAGCGGCAATAACGCTGGCTCCACAAGCCAGCAACAGAAATGTGTTGCAAAGACATTCATTCCAACGTACACGCATACATACGCACAGAACACAATCATTGAGCCAGTGTTTACTTAAATGCACATAAATGTAGAAAAAATGTGTGCAGGATCAATGTAATAAAGTCAGAAGGAGCTTGGTGTAGAGCTGCCGCGCCGTGTGGCATGCAACCGGGTGTGGTTATAGCCGCAGTAACACACACACATATAACTAACAAACACACACATGCACATATGTGTGGATTTAGATATTTTTTATGCGCATAAATCCACCCATATGAGTACACGTATTACAAAAACAAAGAAAAAAATATGTGGCAAAAAATAGCAAACCTACCCCTAGCTGATTTTTTTGTTGTTTTCTTTTAATTTTTTTCGTACTTGTACCTACACATGTGGTTAGCGGTGGTTTGGCTCGGCTTATGTGCATACGGTGACACAGAGTGAGAGGAGTATATGTTTGTAACGGTAACAGATAACCATTTTTTCAACGCTCATTTCTTTCTATTTCATTCATATGTGACTTTTGTTTTGTTTTTGTGGTTGACAGGATAAGAGCGGCCAGCAAGGATAGATACAAATTTATATAGAGTTTATGTCTGCTTCGCTCATGCCGCTGTCGTTGACTCCTGCCACCGACAATGTGTGGTCGGCTGTCGCACACACACGCATCCAAGTGTGCGCATGTGGGGGCGTCGCCGACATGCCAACGGGAACGGTAAATGTGCTACAGCCAATATGTGTACACATGTGTTGTTGCTGTATTTCTTTTTCCAATTTTTTTCTGCGCAGAAAAATGTCCGTAGTCATATTGGCAGCGCTATGGTCGCTTGTAACGCCTCATTCACTGCATGCACTGTTATGAGATACCACGAAATTCCTGCATGCCAGGATATTTAAGACTCTCTGCGCCCAGACAGTATTACAAACAACAAATTGAATGTGTGTGTGTGCATGCGTGTGTGTATAAGTCACACATGCCGTGTTCTCGAAATGAGTTCATTCAACTGTGTGTCGACAGTTTGCGACAATTTTTGTGCGAGCATGACAAAGTGGCCATTTTTGAAAATACACATGCGTCTTTAAAGTTGCGTAATGACCGCTTGAAATATTGCTTTGTAAGATTATTACACTTTTTGAGTATCGGAAATTGTTTATTATTGTTACAAGTTACATAAAACTAATTGTTTCAATATTTTTGATATTTTTTTTTGACAAAATCCGCAATTAGTAAATGAAAAGTGCCCCCAAAGTGGTCAGAAAACCAAAAACAGCAACAAAAATCTTAAGCATGCGAGGATCGCTATATATTTTTAAAGTAAACTGAGTATCTGTTTGACATAAATGACAAATTTTGTGAAGATATCTTGTCATATAAAAAGGTTTTCGTTAAAGGTGCTTAATTTTGATCGGTCAGTTTGTGTGGCAGCTATATGTTATAATAATCCGATTTAAAAAATTCCTTCGCATAATGTAGCATTGTCTTGAGTAATAATCTGTGTAAAATTTGGTGAAGATACCTCGTCAAATCAAAATGTTTTCCATATAGCGACTTCATTTCGACCAATTTGTTTGTATGGTAGCTACTTATATGCAATATTAGTCCGATGTAAACGATATGTTCGAAGATTATAGCACTATCTTAGATAACAATACATGCCAATTCTCATGAAAATATCTTGTCAAATAAAAAAGTTTCCCACACAAGTACTTGATTCCGATCGTACAGTTTGTATGACAGCTATAAGCTGTAGTGATCCGATCACAAAAATTTCTTCGTATATTGTAGCATTGTCTTGAGTAATAATCCTTGTAAAATTTCGGGAGGATATCTTTTTTAGTAAAAAAGTTTTCCATACAGGAACTGACTTTTACCGCTCAGTTTATATGGCAGCTATATGCTATAGTAGTCCGATATCCACAATTTCGAGTTATGAGTCGCTTCTTAAAGAACAAAAGAAGTTTGTAAAATTTCAGATCGATATCTCACAAATTGAGTTCTTTTTTCAAGTACATACAGACAGAAGGGAGTATACATATGTAGATCGTCGCGCTGATCATTTAAACAGAAATGTATTTTATAGAGTCTTCGAAGTTCCCTTTTTGATTACATAAACTTTAAGTCAAACTTTTTTTTTATTAGTATTCACCTTAATTAACGATCTGTCGTAAGACAATAAGTAAATGTAATTGATTAATGTGATTCACATTGATGCATTGAGTGCAATTTAGCCTTAATATAAGGTTATTTAGTAACTAGTAAACTTGGGGAATAAAAATGACATAAAAATTATACTTATTTTCCCACCTTAGATCTTAAATAAAAGTAGTATGACAGCCAAATATTTATCTCTACTATTACTTTAGCCCCTTAATGATGATTTTTTCATAACTAAATACGTATTTTTCATTAATGGATATGTTAGACCTCTTATATTCCTTCTGGGACACTTCACTAAAATCTGCATTTTAAAGAATATTAAGTAGAGCTACAGCCACTTGTAAGATCCAAGTCATCTGCCTGTTTATCATTTTTTGTCAAAGCAAGAAGCTGCCTACTAAAAGGTTAATTACCATCCTATATAAGACCCATTCAACTGGTATACTCTGGAATATCTACGACCTAGTTTTGGTCCTTTGTGACACCAAACGGAGTTCAGTTTCTTTGGTCCAAGAGAATTAGTGCGGGACAAGTGCACAAGTCTACGGCTTAAGTTTAGAAGACAAAATCCTGTATTTGAGTTTAAATTTTTTATAGCGTCTTCCAGAATAGCTCTTCTTTTCCAGTAGTCATCTCGAATTTTAACGTGCATAGGCCAACTGATGACAGAGTATTTGGAATTATCTTCTTAACTAACGCAAGGAAAATACCGACTCCGTTTTCTGACAAAAACAGTATTTTCAGAACTCTTCCAAATTCTTTAAATAGCCGAAACCAACTTGTACTAAGTACAGAATAGTCCAGATTTCACACCAAATTGACCGAAATTTTAAGAGAATAATTTTAATTTTGTCTTGAATATTGACTCGTAACATTTAAGAGTAACAACCAAAGTATTTTTTAAATGAGAATTTCCACTAATCTTGTGTCTTGAGCGCGCTTTCATAGATTACTATATCGAACTATCTTATGAGTGTATAATGAACCATCTCAGAAAAGCTGCTCTAAGTTGTCCAAATTGAAATAAAATCACCCCAAATAGTACTCACGTAGTTTAGTTCCAAACTTTTCTCTATTCTTGTTATAGATCAACAAAATTTGTTAGGAATGACGGCCTTATAATCCAGTCTACCAACTTTTGTAGAGAAATCTAGAGAAATTAACAAGAATTGGTGCATTTGAGGAAAGAATTGAGATTCATAGTCACATCGTACGTATGAGCACATAACTGGCGCTCGCTAAAAAATTTCCAGGCACTTAACGTGGTCTCTTCTTTAATTTATGTTCTACTACATTTAAGCCGAGAGAGAGACCTGCAGGTTAGTTTGAAAAACAGTGGAAGATCTTAAGAAGCTGGAGTTTAAGGTGTCACCTTCAATCACGCTAGTCAATAAAATATCTCCCATGCCATTTCACAAACATATTGATAAAAAAAAACTTCTAAAGAATAGCAATCGTGCCTAACAATGTACAAATCATGATTTCTTGCATGCAAAATTCGTACTAAACCTCTGTATCTGATATCAAAATCCTAATGAACGATTTCTCAAGTTTCAAGCAACCGATAAATTAGCTCGTTAGTCATCGTTAAAGATCGTAATTTCTTTTAAAAATGCCAGTTTTAAAGCATTATAAAAGGTGAGCGAATATTTGAAAAAGTCAACTTTTAAGTCCAAAAAACACGTGTGAGAACTCTCCCACTTAATGAAACGCAAAAATATCAGATATTTAATTAAAACTATGCATAGAAAACATTGCTGACACTACACTTAACATTCAGCTGTCTTCTTCTCTACTTTTTTTCTGCTTTTTTCCTCTTACTCCAACAACAATGCAATAAAAGCTGCAAAAATTAAATCATCTTTACGGCATTTATTTTCGACTACAGCGTTCCAGCTGCATGATAATATTAATTTATTTTTAAACGCTGAGCGCATAATTCGTCATTACTTATTACCAGTTTGTTGATTTATTAGTGAAGCACTTGAATTTTCACATTTCATTTCATTTCAACGCTGGCCCAGCCAGCCATTATGGCCGCTGGCCGATGATATCACCTACGGCGTTGTCCCTGCAAAAAAGTACATACCTACTCACATACTTGTATATACAGATGTGATTATTTGTAATTATATATACATATATATAATAGTATATATATGCTAGTGCATATATACTCTTTACTAAAGACATACATACACTTTTATATGCTTGTAGATATTTACAGCTGTGTGTCGGTTGATGTTCAACGTCTTATCAGTGCCTGTCTGTTACTCTGCGCGGGTCTTAAATTACAATTACAATAACAATTACAACAGAAAATTGATTAACGTAAAGCACAGCTGCGTGCTAGAAAGCACATGGCATTAATTTCCATTTGATAGACCGAAGTCAGTCACAGTAATCGAATCGTACAAAGTTTACTAAGCCACGTTGTTGCAAAGTGGATTAACTAATCAAATTAAATTAAATTAAAATATTAGAAAAATGTTTTGTTTACAGTAATAGTATTAAGAAAAGCCGCACTTAGTAAATAATTAATTGTTATTATTGCTTTTCTCTCTAGTAAATATATATTTTGTGCGAAGTTAATTTGAATTTAAATGATTTTCTCTAACGAGTAGTGTGTGCCCCAGAAGTCAAAGATTGGCAAAGCCTTTTTTTTTTGGTCTTTCTTCTAAAGCGTTATTTTATTTAAGTTTCTTTGAAGATTAAGTTTGAAGCCAAATTATTTATTAAATAACTGACAAACTTTTAGTTCAACTGTTTTCTTTCTTTATCTTGATTTATATCGGTCAGTTTGTATGACAGCTTATGTTATAGTGACCCGATTTGAGCAATTTGTCAGGAGATTTATTGTTGCCTTAGGCAATAATTCGAGTCAAATTTCTTGAAGAAATCTACTAAAATACAAAAGTTTTCCATATAAGTACTGGTTTTTGATCGGTCAGTTTGTATGACAGCCATATGCTATAGTAACCCGATCTAAGCAATTTCTTCGGAGATTTTAGAATTGAATTTAACAACATGTCTCGTCAAATTTCGTGAAGATACCTCGTCAAATAAAAAAGTTTTCCATATAAGGACTTCTTTTGGAACGATTACTATGTATGACAGCTGTATGCTATAGTGATCCGATCTGAACAATTTGTTCGGAGTTAATAGCACTGGCTTGAATATTAATTAGAGCAAAATTTCGTGAAGATATCTCGTCAAATAATACATTTTTCATACCAGAACTAGATTTTTACCCTTCAGTTTATATGGCAACTATATGCTATAGTAGTCCGATATCGGCGGTTCCAACAAATAACACGCTTTTTGATGAGAAAAGGACGTGTGCAAAATTTAGGACCGATATCTCAATAACTGAGGCACTAGTTGGCATTTATTTTACTTATGATGAGTCGAACGCGACTATGGTAAATCGAGTCAGCTCGTCACGTAGATCATTTATATACAAATGGAATCACGGGATGATATTGAAATTTGCAGTATGCTGTCCCGTGATGATGAACAAATGCATTATCCGTCATCATATCAATCATCCGTGCCTCTAACAGCCACTTAAACGTCGAAGTGAAAAGCAGGTTTCTCAAAATGTTGGAGCAGCGGAAATCAACATCAACCAACGAAGGGTCACAGACTGATAACGGATTATTTTGCAAGATTTGAGAGGAAACATGAATGCCAGTATTACCTCCTGGAGTCCATAATGATTTTTGTTGATGTCTGAGTGAAAGAATACTTTGCTGTTCAAAAGCCTTCCCACCTAAAATAAAAGGGGTAAGTGGCAACAGTCAGAAGTTGAAAGCTTTTACTTCCATTTAAGCACCTTGTTAAATGGAAAGCCGTTATTAAAGATGAAAATTTTTCGGCAGATACAGATCAGATCCGTTTTCGGATCGACCTTTTAACTTAACTTAACCTGACCGAACAGTCAGTCTGTCCTGACTGATGTCCTTATCGTAATATTATACATATGTTAGGATTCCACTTTCAGCGCTGAGAACGCCGGTTCATCGTGATACCTAAATGTTCTAGGAATCGATCGAAAATACTCTCAAACAAAGCCATTGTAGCCGTCTGCTATAACTTTCGACTATTTCGACAGGTTGGCAGGAGATATGACTGCTGAGATGTTTCAAAGTCAAACTCGCAAAAGCTTAACAATGAAGGAGAGATCGCCGGTATGTTTCCATGTTTTGTTGATAAAATTGCCTGTCTTATCGCATGCACGCCTATTGGGCAATGGCCAGTACGAACTTCTCCAATGGCGACAAGCTGAACCGTACCGAGAGAAAGAAGTTAAGAGGATCTCATGTGCACTACATTAGGCCAGCAGGATTTCGCAGTTGCACAGGAGCTAGCGGTTGATCAGTGTCTGCTAAGCTCACGCGACGTCCAGGGCTAGATATGTAAATCAGATACTTAAAATTGGTTGTCGCTCCCACGAAGTAATATTTAGTCCGATGGATCTGTGAAAAGTCGTGTTTTTTCGTTGAAGTAAGTCTATGAGAAAAAATATCCACAATCAATATTAAGGTTACTCATCGCGTGCGAACAAGAGCTCCTGAAACGGTATTGGTAAAATAAAAAGTGACTGAAATTTCCTGCAAGGCTTCAGTAGATCAGCCAAAGATACTAAACCCTTAATCGAAACAGTTAACATCTAACAATAAAAAAAATCTTTATATGTATTTCTTGCTTCTTGTTGTGCTCCACCGACTCTTTCAACACCAAAACCAGCCGCCTTCACTTTCGCTCAACCAAGAAGCTCACCAACTGGGCGTGCACAGCTGGTCTCCCGCCTCGTTGGACTAAAATGTGGGTCACTTTTTGACATTCGCTGCAACTAAACTGTGCGACAGCTACAAATCTCTAACACATTCTGGGCTTAAATTTCAACAAACATACATACACATACAAAAACTCGTAGCAATAAATGCGCATGTAGCATATGCTTAGGAGAGGAGAATTGTTGTATGGTTTTGTTATGACATTGTGACATTATTTCGTAATTATATGCGTTTTTATAATGAACTGTTGGATGATTTACGGAATGACCCGTATTGTTGCGTCGCTGGCTTTTGCTTTACGCTTGCCAAGGCGGGATGCTACACAGCACAAATGCAATAACAATAACATACGCTTGCATGTTGCATGTGGCGCAACACAGCCGCAAAGCTATGCCATGCCCTTTTCTTCGCATGGGCTGTCATGTATTTTACACTTGCCTGCATGTGTATGTGTGTGTGCGTGCCTTATGAATTTTCTCTTTTAGCCATAATTTCTAAAATTTGTTTTGTTGTTGTGGTTTTCCTTTACTTTAAAATCTATTTTCGTTGGTTTTGCGGCTGTCGTTGGTTTATATTCATATTTTATAGTGTTTTACAATATTTTTAAATTCTAATATGCTTGGTGTTCATATACCTACCATATATATTTGGGTATTTACGAGTATACCCTGAAGAGTGTATATTAAGTTTGCCACGAAGTTTGGAATAACTGGAGGGAACTAGTCCCTCAGTTTTTGAGATATCATTCTGAAATTTTGTACATATTATTTTCTACCTAAGAAGCTGTTTATTTGTCGGAATCACCGATATCGAACTACTATAGCCTATACCTGCCATACAAACTGACCGTTCCAAACTAACTTCTTGTAAGGAAAACTTTTTCAATTGACGGGGTATATTCAAAAAATTTGGCATAGATTATTATTTTAAGCAACACTAAAATTGTCAAAAAAAAAATTTAAATCGAATCACTATAACATATAGCTGCCATACAAACTGACCGATCCAAACCAACTTCTTGTATGGAAAACTTTTTTATTTGGCAAGATAATTTGATGAAATTTGACACATACTATTATTTTAGAAAATTCTATAATATCCGAAAAAATTTATTAGATCGGCTTACTATAGCATATGGCTGCCATACAAATTGACCCTCCAAAATCAAGAAAAATATATTTTTATGTTGTTTTAGGCTATAAGAAATGCACATGTGAAGGGTATTATAGCTGCGGTGCAGGTTAACGCTTTTTCTTGTCTTTTTTTTTGCTTTTCAACATTTTTTCTTCTTTCAATTTATGGGATGAGAGCTTTTTTATAAATTTGTTTGAAGAAGGTCAATAAATCTTGTGCCTGTCAAATTGTCGAGTTGTTTTTGTTATAAGGCCGCAGACAATGGATAAAGCAGATATGGAAGAGTAAGTCATAAGTGTATTATGTATGTTTGTATATATGTATATGTGTGTATATATATCTACTTACTTATACATACATATATATGTATTACCACTGTATTTATGTAGATGAGCATGAGTACTAGATAGTTGTGCTGGGCTTATAGCCAACCCATATAAACATCTTCAAAATACAAACACATATAAAATTTTTGAATATAAAAAAATATATATGTATATGTATATATATATTTAAGTACTTGCGCACATCTGGCGCTGTCGCCTACCCAGCTAAGGTGTGTTCCATCGCGGCCATAAATTATGTGCGGCCAAATCAGCGCTCAATGCATTCCGAAAATCAGCGTGTTAACATTTATGGATTTTTGACAAGCGCTTCTTAAGCCACAGCAGCTTTTTAAGCGCTTTTCCATAAAGTAATATAAATACCAAGCGATAAAATTATTGAAATTTCCACAATTTATTGATTTATATTATGTGTGTGTGTCTTTCAACGTGAAATTTTCATATCAATATGCTTAAAATTTAATACGCTTGAATTTTAATATGAATGAGTTTAATTATATAAGCCGCTATATACAAATTTTTACAATAAATACTGATATATATACAAAGAAGTAACGAAGAAAGCGCTTGAACACCTGTAAGGCATTAAGCCGGCTATAAATGCAGATTTACACACACAGATACGCACAGAAATTTCAAATTCGTATATATCTTTGTATATGTATATATGTACATATTTACATATCTATGCCTAAGCGGCATGATTATCGCTTACTTAGCATGCACGTGCGCCAAACAGGTAGTGCCTCTGTAAGGTCTAGTCAATGCAGCTTAAGCAGCAATTTCACCAGCGACCTATTTGTTGTTGTTATTGTTTTCTCAATACTACTTTTGTTTCATTATCTATGTAAATCAATCAAATTCAATTGTGGCAGACAAATGGTTTACGACCGCCCACATGTTGAGGTGCGTGATTTATTCTTAAGCAGAAGGAGAAAAAACAACAACAAAAATGCACGTGTAATGAGTAACTCTGGGAAGGAACTGGCCGCGATCGTAATGCAGCTACATGTGTCTGTGTGAAAATAACGAAATTTTTTTAATGAAGTAAAAAGAAAACCAAAAGATAGTAATTCTTCCTCTATGCTGTATGGCAGCTATATTGTAGAGTCCGCCGATCTTTTCGATTTTCGGTTTCTACACTCTATACCTAAAAGACAAATATTTTGCCAAATTTAGTTTTAGCAGCTCTTTATATAAATGATTTATCGCTCAAAAACTCATTTTTGAACTAACGGTTATATGGGAGTTATATTTTTAAGTCTTTTGATTTGTATGATATTTTCTGTCCACACTCTACTCTTGATAAATACAAATATAACCAAATTTAGTTTTCGTAGCTCTTCAACTGAAAGAGTTTTGGTACAAAGCTTTACATACGTATGATCGGCTATATGAGAGATATGTGTTTGAGTGCTCCGAACTTTATGATTTTTACTATTTATATTCTTACAATAATGGACAAAAATATTTCTCAATTCAGTGTTCGTAGCTTTTCATAAAAAGAAGTTATAGTAGAATATTTCCTATCTGAACAATCGGTTGTATGGCTGCTATATGTTAAAGTCATGCGATTTCAATATTTTTCACTATGTACACTTAGTCCCCAGTAGATAAACATCTGGAAAATTTTTCGTTTCAAACGCTTTAAATAAAGAAGTTATACTGCAAAGTATCACATCTGCATAATCGGTTGTGTGGGAGCTTTATGTGTGCGTTCTCCGATCTGTATGATTTTTAGTGTTTACATTCCTATTCCCTTGGTAAATAAAAGTATTACCAAATTTAGCATGCGTTCGTAGCGCTCTAATTGAAGGATTTAGGCTGAAAGTTCTCAAATCTGAAGGATCGCTTGTATGGGAGATATATGTGAATGTTATACTCTCTTACTCACTGTCTAAATTTAGTTCCTAATGCGTAAAAAACCGTAAAAAAATCATTCTTCTAACTCTTCAAATATCGGTATTAAACTAAAAAGTCTCATATCTGAAGGATCTTTTCTACTTTCCCCATAAATCCTCTTAGTACATTTTCCAATCAATATAAATATATATTTCGTATTTCTAGTTACATAATTATTGGAGATATGAAACCAAATTTCCATTTTGTACTTATGAATATATAATGTCCTTAAAAAGTCGTTCATATAACTCGAAAATAGAATGATTACTTTCTGTTCGAATCAGCTTATTTTTCGCGTCTGAAATATTTAATGTACCAATATATATATGATAACTCTGAAATCCTAGAACAGTGAAACAAGAAATGCACTCTGAATATCTTATGGGGTTACATGGGTTTACGTGTTTCAAAAAATTGAATTTTTTCATCGTCTTATTAATTTCTACAACACCTCTAGATTAGTGTCCTAAATTTCCAAGTTAATCCGATAATTGTTTCGGAGATAAAGCTTTGAGAACTTGTGCGCTCGGCACGGCTATGTGCGTCGTCTTTAAACGCGTTTTTCTCGAAAAAGATTTTTTGAAAACGGTTGGCAAGATTTCTGGAGTACTACTCAAGTGATCTTCATGAAATTTTTCACAAGTCTTTGAAGTACAATTCTTTAAAACTTGGACAAAGGATTTTTTTCGATTGCAACTATTTAAAAAAACCAGAAGTGGCGTCGCCTTGGCCGAGTTTAAATCCTTTTTCCAAAAATTTCAGAATTTCTTTGTAATGTTTGTACCTATAAACAATTCTTATAAAATATTTCATTTTTAATATGAGAAAAAATTTTTTTAAAAATTCTGTTTTTTACCCATGTAATGATTAAATATAGTATCTCTCTGTTACTCCAGAAGATGAAATCAAGGAATACCCTTTAGATATATGTACATTAGGGTGATTCAAAAAAAAAATTATTTATTTTTTTTCGATTGGTACTCGCAAAAATAGGTTCCTAGACACCTCTAAGAAAGCCTCTCCAAATATGAGTTTTTAATTGTAACGGGAAGGTCTTCCGCCTAACGGTTTTCTATTTTTTCTTATTATCAGATAGAAAAATTTATATCTCGCTTCCAACTACTTGAAAAAATATCTTGTTAATTAGGTTTTGTAGGAAATTGAATGCTCTAAAATATGGTCTCGTAAATGATATTTTTTTCGTAAACCCAACCGTTTAAAAGATATTAACAGTTAAATTTTATTATTTTTGAGAAAATTTTTTATTTCCTAATTAATTTTATAACTCAATGAAAAAAAAATATTATGAAAGATGAAACACATAGTTTTGTAGGAAATTTACTGCTCTATAAAAATGGTCTACTATGATTTTTCGATTAAGTTAAGCGTTTACGAGATATTCATCGTCAAACATCAATGCATATTAAGGTGGATCAAAAAAAAAATTTTTTTTTTTCGTTTGATACTCTGAAAAATAGGTTCCTAGACACCTCTAAGAATACCTCCCCAAAAATCTGTTAATAATAATTTTTTTTTATTGAGTTATAAAATTAATTAGAAATAAAAAATTTTCTCAAAAATAATAAAAATTTAACTGTTAATATCTTTTAAACGGTTGGGTTTACGAAAAAATCATACGAGACCATATTTTAGAGCATTCAATTTCCTACAAAACCTAATTAACAAGATATTTTTTCAAGTAGTTGGAAGCGAGATATAAATTTTTCTATCTGATAATAAGAAAAAATAGAAAACCGTTAGGCGGAGGACCTTCCCGTTACAATTAAAAACTCATATTTGGAGAGGTTTTCTTAGAGGTGTCTAGGAACCTATTTTTGCGAGTACCAATTGAAAAAAATAAATAATTTTTTTTTTTGAATTACCCTAATGTACATATACAAGCTATAAAAAGTTCTCTTTTTCATAATGCAGGACGTTCCGGCTCAAGAAAAATATTTTAAAGTTAAAAAATCAAAAATCTATTATTTTATTTATTTTTTGATAATTTTTTTAAATTTGTTTTCTTTTTCCAGGGTAAGAACAATAATATACGGTTTATACTTTTCCCTCCCGCTGCTGTCGAGAAAATAACAGGTTTTTATACATTTTTATGCGAAAAACTTAATAACAAATAATATGTGGAAACCCTCTTATTTATAAGCGAGTGTCAAACGAACGCTCAACTCGCATACATTCTCTTGTTTGATTGTTTATAAGACTGATAGGAACTCAAAAGACGTAAAAAGCTACGTGCAGTTGCCGCTTTTGAGATCCAGAATCAATGAGGTTAGGTTAAAGAATTGATCGTAACAGGTATCTTGCTTGGACAGCTGGAAATACTAGTCCGTTGTAGTACCTAAAACTCCCATATTTGATCATAAAGATTCTCAAAAATCGACAAAGTGCTTTGGGTCTATTAAAATTTTTTTGGAATTGGCTAATATCATTTTCAGCCATATTTCCTGGTTTACCAAAGGCACATTTGTATGACTGCCGAGTTGTTTCAGTGCAGCGAATGACTAGATGTTTCCACTTCATCGTCTTCCATACAACTCTGACGATTTGGGTCTGACAAGAAGCCCTACCGCGTCACAGCCTGCTGGATAATATCAAGTAAGAACTTCTACGATTGCGACAAGACAGCATTTTGCTTTCTGACTGGCTTATACTTGCTTATTTTTGTACCCACTTCGCTCATCAAAAACAATATAACTATATTAGCGAGTGTTCGTTTGGCACTCGCTTAAGTTAGATGAATTTAAAAATACATGGATTTTGGAAATAATTTTGATTTAAAATCGTAAGCCAGACGAATTTCATAAACAAACTGCGGAAAATTTTGAAAAATTAAATCAGCTAAACTATATAGAAAACTATCTTGTTACTACCCAAAAATGTGGTTAGCTTAAAATAAACAGTTACTAGTAAACACTTCTTGCTGTTGTACATGCAATTGTAAATGGTATTTAATTTAATCAATATCTGTTACTTTCGAAGCCTCTGACATCAACACGCTACACCTTACGTTGCAGCAAATCATTATGTGAACACTGTCACACAAAAGCATACATATTATATACATATATTTATATGTGTATATATATTCGTAAAGCTCCCCTACTCCTGTTTATTGTTATTTATTTTGTTTTTAATGATATTTTGATGGGGTCTGCAAAGCGATTTGTCAGCGCCTGCACGTGTTCTATGTTGTCGTATGCAAATTGAGTGTCGATTTTTCCGTTGCTCCTACGAGATTGCTTGGAAGATCGTGGCAATCGCCCAGGGCATATCGACACATCATACCTGTTCATTATACATACATATATACACACAACATCTTATTGGCAGGAGCGTTATATACCGCATGTTGTCATGCATAAGATAATGCTTACGAGGGTGGGTCGGGAAGTTGCGAAACTTATCATTATTCCATTTTGGAATTTTAAAACAATTTTTTTAAATTTTTGAGGAACTCTCACATTTTCCGGTTTAAGACCTCTTCAAATGATATTTAATACTTACAAAATAAAAATATATTTTTTCATTTTTTTTAGAAATAAAAAATAAGGTAATTTCGATAAATTTTTTTTATGTTTTAAAGACCATTTCCTCTTCATTTTACTTTATTCCAATTTTTTTTGGATTTTTTTTTATTTGTGGCAAATTAATTTTTTTATTGGTTTTATTTGTTTATTTATGATTTTAAAAAATATTTAACATTAAACTTTTTTAAAAATTTAATTATCTTTTATGAAAGTTTTTTTCTCATCATTTTTTTTTTAAATTTTAGTTTCTAAAACCAAAATAATCAAAACTAAAAAAATTAAGAAAATGTGTAACTAAAACTGTTTACATTTTCTTGAAAAACAAAACTTTTTGTTACACCCTAGCAATATCTGTATAGCTTTCACACACACATACAACATACACACATCGAATATGTTAACCCACATCAGCAAACAACTTGAGAAAAAGTTCGCCGTGATTAAATTAACTGGAAAATTTGTAAATTCAAATTGGGCTTAGTGCTCTTACCATGTTTCCGTGTCTTCCAGGCGCCGTCTCCGCCGTCGGTGCCGCCACCGTATGTTGCAGCCACATGTAGCTACTTGCCACGCAGCTCGACCAGGCCGTTGGTTGGCTGCGTTCTTCTCATGCATGGCAACCCATTGAACCTGTGCTCTTCCATGTTCCCCTCAGGCGCTTTCAACCGAAGCATTTTGGTCGTGTATTTTCTCTGGAAGGAAAATGTTAGATTATTTATTAGCTTTTAATAGATTTTAATGAAATTGAGGTAGAAAATGTGTGCCTTAATTGCATTTCCAATTAAATCTTATTGGGTAAATGCCTGAACTTAAATCTCATTAGAAATTATATACTCGTCTACACATATACTCGTACTTGATGGTATATTTTCTCAGCAGAAATCGGTGGTTAGGCCTAGTGAATATATGTATATATCTATCATATCTAAATACATTTATTTCTAATTAAGATCTTAAATTCTAATCGTAAGTGTGAGGAAATGTGAACCTCGTTTGAACGTTACTTCGTGGCCTTTTCGAAAGGTTAGAGAGAGCTAACTAGAGTCGTTAATACTTGCTGAAGCTGAGCTGGCAAAACAAGTATGTCCAAAAGATTATCGGCTAATCGTACAGAACATAATCAAATGCTTGGTTGAAAGTGGAAGTCGACGAATATCTGACCGCAGTTGGCTGTCATTTTGATCTTTTTTAAGATTGTTGCGCTTTCCAGGGAGAGCCTTTTGCTTACCCAAGGGAGGCACCTTGCTTGCTTCACTGATAATCCAACTGAGGCTCACCATTTTTTTAGTTTTTCAGTGTATGGTTGTCCACTTCTATGATTGCTACCTCGAAATCAGTTAAGAGATTAGTATATTTTCCAGTTAAAGCTAGAGTCCTCTTGACTTATTTTCTTAGGCACACAAATCTTTGAGAGTAGCCAATCGAACATGCAATTGGTATAAATGAAATAAACTGGTATTATCGGACAGCGTTCGAATAACAAATATTTCAGCACATTATTTACCGAATTCGATCGTCTAAACTTTGAAAGTTTGTTTGAGACTTTGAGCAAATCAGACCTACATTTGGTATAACTGGCGTAAATAAAGAGAGTTAGAATAGCAAATTGTTATATCGCTCCAATGAGGTGGAGAGCACCATATGTCGCCAATATTGAATTCAACTGGATAAGTCTGTTGCAACTTTCTCTCGTAAAGGAGACTACAGTGCCAAAACTTGGCGATCGGATGATCAGATGAGTGGTGAATCGAAGAGCTCAACACTTTTTACTAAGAATATATATTTTCCTTCGAAAATCCGACTATTAACCAATTAAACTGAATTATAACCTGAACAAGGTGTAATAAGATGCCACGAAGCTTGCGGTATGCTGAAGGAAGCGGTGGAGATACTTAAAAAATATATATGTGTATAAGTACATACTATAAATAACAGATTTACAAGCTGATTCAGTAATATTTTAGGATATTCATCCGAAATATGGCACATTTTTTCATCGAAAAGCTGGTAATTTGTCAGAACCAGAGGTATCAAATCACTACAGCATATAGCTTCAATTCAAACTGATCTGTCAAAATGTATCTTCTTCTTTATATGCCTTACGCCATTATAGCCGGAGGGTGGAGCCATGCGTAGAAGTTCACACAAGTGAGGAAAGTTTTATGAGCGACATTCAAAAACGATTCTTTTACATATGGTTTAAGCAGCTCACGACTTCCGGTCTTAGACCAAGTATCTTCTCGGTAACCAAAAAACATTCGTTTGAAGGTGAGCTAAAGTGATCCACTTCCCATGGCTGTGCGCTGGGATTGGCACCCGCCACGTAAAAAACATTACCAATGAAAAGAAAAAACAGCCTTAGATGAAAGCCCTTGTATGAAAAACTGATTTATTTGGCAAGATATCTTCATGAAATTTGACAGGTTTTTACTTAAAATAGAGCTAAAATTTTCGAAGATGTTGTTCTGATCGGATCGCTATAGCAAACGGCTGTCATACAAATCGACGTATTGAATCTCTTGTATTTTTGCAGTGTATTCTAGTTTCAGAGTAGCAAATGTTAACGTTTATCCTTTCTTTAATGACATAAATACGCCGTTATGAATTGAATTAGCTCCTACTATACTACAACAACAAACTAACAACTAGAAAAAGAGAAGAGTACATAAAAGCACAATTTATTAGCGGTTATTAAATGCTACCTTTTAACTAATGGCGTTGCCATATTAACATTAATAATTAAAAGCAGCCATTAGAGCGCCGATTAGAGGACAACGATAAAATTGCATAATGTAATTACAAATACAGACACACAAGTGCATATGTGTCATTAAAGGAAGGGCAAAAAACAGGAGTCCTTTTAGTAGATGGAGCGATAGGAATCTTAGTGTTATGACTTCCAAGCCTCATTAGAACCCAGCAAAGGCGACTGAGAGAGGAGGGAGGTAAAGTTTTTTTGTTTTTTTTTTGTTTTCTGAATTTGTTGCTATTAATATGCCTAACATGTAAACTGCGTACAAGTCCGTTTTATAGTGAAACACGCACTGCAGCTGTAACCAAACATGCCACCAGAGCGTCACTGACGCACACGCAACGCCAGCGTTGTCTACGAAAGTGCATTAATGTTATAGAACAACAATAAAAATAGCACAAACGGTAGCTAATAAAAGAGCTGCATAAAATGTTAATGAAATGGTTGTGCCACGATGTTGCAACAACAAGCTAACAACTAGTTATATGGCAGCACAAAGTCGAACAAATAGCAGCAAGTGCATAATAATAAAACAATACAGCAATAACAACAATAACAGACATTGCTGTATTGAATTTTGTGCATTTTGAGCATTTGATTTAAATGCACGACGCCACCACGCAATGCAACGTGCAACATCCGCAAGTAAATAGAGGCGAAATTTACATTTCAACAAAAGGTTGGGAGGCGACACGCGTAACTACGAATAAATAGGAAGCAGTGCGATAGAATAAGGTAACTTTAAAGCTGAAAAAGCTGAAAAAAATTACAAACAACAACAACTTTGTTTAACTGAGGTACATGACATACATAGTAATTGTTTGATTGACGCGCCCATAATGTTTTAATAAGCATATATGAATGTATGGTATATACAAGTATGTAAATAGCAGTTATATTCGATTATATTTGTTGCTGTAGACACATACTCAAACGCATCTGTATGAATGCATAAATGCGTCCGGCGCGGTTTTTATAGTAAACTTCGATTTTCTACTAACATATATATGTACATAAATGCATTATTGGTTTGGTGGCTTACCACCTGACCAAATTTGAAACGGACTGAGACAGTTAGACCGTGTGCAAAAACCAAATCGATATCTATTTTCACATAGATTAATATCACTTATGGATCAACTCAGCCATTTTGGTTAAAGTTTTGGTTAATGTTTTGGTTAAAGTTTTGGTTAGTGTTTTGGTTAATGTTTTGGTTAATGTTTCGGTTAATGTTTTGGTTAATGTTTTGGATAAAGTTTTGGTTAATGTTGTGGTTAATGTTGTGATTACTATTTTGATAAATGTTTTGATTAAAGTTTCAGTTAATGTTGGTTAATGTTTCGGTTAATGTTTTGGTTTATGTTGTGGTTAATGTTGTGATTACTATTTTGATAAATATTTTGATTAAAGTTTCAGTTAATGTTGGCTAATGTTTCGGTTAATGTTTTGGGTGTGAAGTGTGTCAATGCGGAACCGGTACCAATTAGAACTCACTGAATCAAAAAAGTCGTCGAGTAGCGGTCGCAAAAGAGATGCTTGACAAAGTACCTGAAGACCCAACTTTCACCAAACGCATCATTTCTAATGACTTGATGGATCCACACTCCGGCTTTTGATACTTACCCCTACTGAATACCAAAAAAAAAATAAAAATGACGGGATGGATATGACGTCGAAACTGTCAAAAAACCTGACGAATGATTTCGATTATGGTTCAAAAATGAAACGAAACCAAAAACCAACATTCGAAGGACATCCTAGCAGAGGCTTACAACAAGTATATGGATAACTGATACTTGGATTGCTTTTTTTGGCTCAGGTGATCAGGTATTTTGTAGGTGATAATACAAGTTTATTCTAAAATACATGAAAATGAAGTTTTTTAGCAGTCCGGTTCAGACTTGATCAGAGGGTATATGTTGAAATTGTTCACGCTGATGCGAGTATATATGTATGATCTGCTTTAGATGAAGAACAGACTTAATATTTTGATCATAACTTCTAAATAAGTGTCAAACGTGTAGATTGAAACTATCTATCAAGCTTCACCTGCTCATTCAAGAACCTTTCACAACAAATATATGTATGTAGATCTCGCCACGATCCGCCCTTGAATCAATGACTCAACTCTGTATAGACATGCGCAAAAATCACACAGCTGAGGTAAAATCATGTTTCAGGCATTAAATAAAAAAGTGTTAAATTTAGTTCAGATGGAAACCATAACCTCCAACAACAAATTATTCACAGAGATATGTAGAACAAGAAACTTTTATCTTAATACTTGAGGAAACATCGCAAGAAGAATTTTGTGAACATTTGAGCCTGTCTAGTACCGTTATGATAATGATTATGAGGATTTTGACCTTGAAACAGGTGCAACGGGCTTGCTTGCTGGGGGTTACGGGCTCAATGAAAATCACTTCAACAAAGGTTCTGAAGGTTATCCTCGACATCCGGCTAATATACATATATACATTCAAGTGCAATGCTCACGGTCAGCGAACTCATGATTTTAGAATACTGGAGCCAGGTTAGTCGTCACTACAGGCAAGATATCATACTCGACCTTGTTAATGAACTCGGCCGACAATGCGACCGAGAAAAGGAGACCTACAAGGAACTAAACACATCGATTTCATTCCTCAGAAAAGAAGATCGGGTCAGTTTGGGTTCCGTGAACGACAGTTCCAACTTTTAGCAGGTAACTCAGTTAATATCATCTGGATACCCGGTCATATAGAAATAGGAGGAAATGAAAAGGCAAAGAAATATTAAAAGCCAGCTTGGCCCGCTCGAAGGCAACTGGAGGCACCATTCCCCTAGGCTTCTCCAAGCAATTCAGCTCTTTCAAGGGTTGTGTGAAGCAGTGGATCCTAGAGGAAGAACTTAAGTCTTGGAGCATAAGCTATGCGGCACACCACAAAGCTACTTGAGAGTAGTGTTGATGGTGGACAGATCAAAAAGCTTCTACTCCGTGGCAAATGTCAGCTTAGCAGCATTGTACTCTTATGATCCCACCTTAAGAATATGGAAAAAATGGATTCAATGGAATACAGCACATGCGCGTAGGTTGATGAGACATTATCTATGCGAAAGCCCAGCCTTCAACCGGATGAGCTGCATATTCCATGGCTCTAAATACTCCAACTTAACGTTTTCTGAGTTCTTGGGTAAGGCTTAAATCGGTTACCACACGGGAGCACAATGGGCCTAATGATGACTTAAGTGCGACTTATCTGGACTTCGTAAGACAGAAAACCATCTTTTTTTCGTTTTTTTTTAACATATTTGAAACATAATCTTTAGACATGGTTTTTAAAAACCTTTTCAGGGAAGACACTGAACTTTTCGGCTCCAATTTATCAGCTCTTCTGCGTCCAGAGTTTCTAAGAAAATACATTACTAATCTTTCAAAGTAGAGTGTCCTCGAAAAATATATGAAATATGAAGTCAGCAAAGCACCCAAGTTCACTCCCAGCTGTACAATTTCTCAAACCCATTTTTTACGAAGTTATTAAAGACGAATGACATAGAGTTCTAGTAATGGATTGGTACTCAAGTGCGGAACTACAGCCACACAAACACATATACGAACTA
The DNA here is from genome assembly GCF_016617805.1 of Bactrocera tryoni. Taxonomy (NCBI): domain Eukaryota; kingdom Metazoa; phylum Arthropoda; class Insecta; order Diptera; family Tephritidae; genus Bactrocera; species Bactrocera tryoni. Next base: position 22,539,886 of record NC_052503.1, on the reverse strand, counting down.
AAATAAACGTAACTGGTCAAATATGACAACTAATTCCATAAATATTTGTAAAAACATCCAAAGGTACATATACATATGAACGAACATTCACCCAAACTCATATATTATTCAGCGACTCTTATGGGTTTATTAATAAACAAAATACAACACTGTGTGTACAATTGGCGTGTATATAATGCGCTGGAGACGCGCTTATTGTCCGCGCTCATTTATTCATTGTAAGCGGCTTCAATCAACCAAATGACTAGCTTTCCAATCCATTATGTTTGCCAACCGCCCCCTTTTTGGGCCCTTGCTGGTCGGTTGTATGTGGTGCTCTGTGGGACATTTAACATATTAGAGCATTTATTTCGGACATGTGGAGGAGTAGGCAGAGTCGCTTATTGCAGCTATGCTACTCGTGGACTGAAACAGTTTTCTATTACGTTCACATAGCGCTGTGTCTAGAAAAGAGGGACTCCACGTATATTCAATAAATTCATAATATTCGCTTACTTAAGCATAATTGGGCACTTTTGAGGGTTTTAAAGTTGTATTTGTGGTAAATATTTACCTTTTTGAAGGGAAACTTCAATTAGTAAAGTAAGTAAAAATATTTATAAACTTGTTTATTAAATGTAGAAGACCTTGAGAAGGTCTTCGTTCGAGGCTAAGGCTATAATACTTAAAGTTGCGGCTTTTCGATAGCCTTTCAGAATCGAAATCGCAATTCAAAGACTTATGTAGTAACATTGTCTTCGTGAATTTTGAACAAAGAAAACAGATGACAGTAAAAGGAAGGCTTCAGAAAAGAAGAATATTATCTCAAGCTTGTGGGTACTTTATTCCTTTAACCTTCGTTTTAAGGATACCATTTTTTTATATCAAGAACGCTTAATTATGTATGACCATAATCTTAAAATTGAGAGTATTAGGTCACCACTTGCTCTATGAATCGAGATTATCTATTCGGATATAAGAAACTTGCGTAGAAGTACGGTTAAGTTTAAGTAATGCACCTTAGCCTCGCTATCAACAGAATGTGAACGGATTCGCTCTCTTTGTGCGTTCTACTACTGGAATGCCGGGCTTCACTTAAGCTTGGCCAGCGTTGGGCTACCATTAGTGGGATCCTCTTCGCCCAAAGTTGATTGCAAGTAGTCTAAGAAGCTCTTCGCCCTCACTAAGGTTAAGATTGCCCTGAGGAAATAAGGGGTTCCAACTAGTAAGGTTTAAAATCTTATAGAATGCCAGTATAGAAGCGGCTTGAAAGAAGAAAAAATAACCACTGCTTCTTTCTTGTTTGTGCCGCCTTTTCGAGATCAAATCGAAAATACTTGGAAATTCAAAACTTTCGAACATTATTACAACTGATGACACCTGATTACTGGTTCGATATATTCCGACTGTAGGAGTGCATATATGAAGTAGTCGAAATGCGATTTCAATCTTGAGGATCAGCCATTGAACTTAAACTAAAAGTTTTTAAAACTCATGATATGAACAAAGCTCCATCAACGCTTCAACGGTATTTTGAACTATGAGACCCAATATCTGTTTTAAAGAAGTATTGTTGAGTTTTTATATCTGAACATGTTGGAGAAACTGCTTGAGATTTGCATCAAAAGAGATTGTTACCGACGAAAACATCAAAGAAGTTTACAAACTAGTTCTGGATGATCGATAATGATTTCGGAGCGACCGTGGATGAAACATTGCTCAATAATTTCACTCCGAAGTCCAAATCGATAGTCATCCGAGTGGACTGCACATGATGAATCCGCTACAAAGCGTGGATAACCACCAGAATCGGTTGATCGGGTTATGGCGTTTGTATTTTCGGATGCGCTTAGAATAATTTTCATTGACTGCCTTTAAAGAGGAAGGACCATCAACAGCGTTTACATAGTTTTCCGCCGACAGTCGAGTCTTAGTAACCGGAAAGAACCCGGATTTTTATCCAACCAAGAACTGTCAACTCGGCACCATCCTTCGAAATTACTTCAGGAATGTTTTATGCCGCTACAACAACGACGTTGCATAGCTTTATTGAACCATTCGAAGTACGAAATCGCCGAACTTGAAGAACAATAAAGCACTGTTTCACTAAGGCAATGCACCGTGTCAGGAATCAATGAAAACGTTGGCAAAAATCCACGAATTGCGTTTCGAATTGCTTTCGCATCCAACGTATTCTCCAGATCTGGCGCCCAGCGACAATTTCCTGTTCTCAGATCTCAAAAGTATACTGGCTGCGAAGAAAGTTTCGTCGAATGAAGAGGTGATCACCGAAACTGAGTTGTATTTGTAGCAGAGAACCAATCGTACTACAAAAATGATATCGGAAAGTGGGAAAAAGTTGCTCAAAACAAGTCTTAACTGTACTTAGACAGCTTTCACTCTCGGAAAATGTTATAAAAAAAAATACCACAAATTCCAAAATTTATATAAAAATATATTTCCCACATTTTTTTCGCATGAAGTCACTAATGAAATATGTCTAAATTGAATATAAATAGATATAACACTTAGCCAAAGAATAAACTGAAAACTGAGGAATCGACAACCAACAAACAACCAGACATGAGTACATAGGAACACGAGCAAACATCTGTATACATATGTACGTATGTCTGTATACAGAAGCTATTGCCAAAATGATGAAAGCGATAAGCGATGAAGGAAGTTGATAACACCAACTGACCATTAGACATGCCGTCAATCAGTCACTTAGTCATTAGCGAGCGCGTAAAGCACGGCTAAAAATGCTGAATGTGCCAAACGTGAGCCCACTTCGACTGCCGCCGATTGTGTTTGAGTGCATATGTATGTGGTGTGTGTGTGTGTGCGGTCGTAAAGTGAACGCAAACATTTCAGCACATGCCATTAAATTAATTTCAACAAAAATTGCATAATTGCAAAACAAACAACGAAACCCAAACAACACACAAATGCACGAAAGAACGGCAAGCAAATGCAAGTTGGTACAAGCGCACACACATACATATGTATGTGTGTATATGCGTGGCGGCATTCACATGCGTTGATTTCATTGTAGGCAAATAAAATTGTGGACGTGCACACGTGGGCCACGCCGAAGATTTCTGCGCACATGAACATATAAATTACGTATTTGCATGTGTGTGAGTGTGTGTGTGCGTATACATGTATATACTGCACTTTCGCGCCATGTCGACTGAGCCCCATTCATGATTGTTTTGACCGACAACTGAGGCGAAGTAGGTAGGTAGTATTGGCAGGCGGGTGTGTGGGTGAGCATATACATATGTATGTACATTAGAGCGGGTCGGTTTTTTCTATAGAATTTAAAAAATAGACTTTTTTCAAATTTTTTTTTAGAACTTGGACGACGAAAAAAAAAACTGAAAATTGAATTTTAGCAGACATTTTTACAAAAAAAAAAATTAAAAATTCATTGCAAATTTCGCGAAATTGTTTTCAAATAGTTGTAATCGAAAAAAAATCCTTCGTCTAATTAAATTTAATAATTGTATCTCAAAGACCTGTGAGAAATTTCATGAAGATCAGTTGAGTAGTTCTCAAGAAGTCTTACCAACCGACTTCAAAAACACAATTTCGAGAAAAACGAGTTTAAAGACGGCGCACATAGGCTAGCTAGCCTCGTGCGCACAAGTTCTCAAGGCGATATCTCCGAAACTATTACTCGGATTAACTTTAAAATTTAGTACAATATTCTAGAGATGGTCGAACTTAATAAGATAATAAAAAAATTGATATTTTGGAACCTGTATGCCCACATGACCCCCTTAACAGACTATGGATATAAAAACGGTTTCTGCCTGCTATTTTTAAGGCGAAATTTAAAAATACTGAATAATCGGTTGTAGGGGAGGTATGTGTTATAGTCGTCCCATCTGGCGAACTCCGAAAAATGAACAATAGAATGTAAAAATTCAATTATTTATTAAGTTTTATGCGGATATCTCAGAAAGTGTCGAACAAATTTTTATAAACCCAAACATCGCTGGCTCGAAACCGATTTTAGACCCATAATTTCTTAGGCTAATTTCTTCAAAATGATATCTAGCACATTTCTTGCATATGAAATTTTTCCATTTTTTTTGGCGCCCTGTAAATCGACCCGCTCTAATATATGTACATATATACCGGCAAACATACCAATACATATAGCAATGCTTCCATACACATATATGTACTCTATATCCACACACTCCACCATTTCCATACATGCTTCCTTCAACATTGGCATCCATCCATTCCACCTCCTCGAAATTGCAATGAGCGCCCGCCTAACCGCAACGCATCGTCTGCATCCATGAATATCCGAGCGATGCAAAGTGTCTGCAGGCTGCAAATTCACGACTTCCCAGCGTTGCCATTCACAAGCAGCAAAGTTGAAAGTAAAAAATTCGCAATTGCATGCCACTTTTACACACACAATTACATGCACATATATGTACAACAACCACAGGCGTGTGAGCGACCGAGCACGTGTGTACGTTTGCATGTATGTATGTATGTATTTGGGCTGGTAGTTAAGCGTTGGCAGCGCTTTTTCGCTGTCAATCACTGTCAGTGTGAAGCTAAGCCATAAACAATATCGGATTTCTTGGCACAGAATACTAATTAAATAACACAAAAATAAATAAGATCCAACTGACAAGATAAGCAGAAGTAAGTGAGCACTACAACTGTATACCATATACATACATACATACATATGTATGTATTATATGTATGTATGTGTGCATTTGTGGTTGGATTTGTGGCAGCGGAAACATTCAGCAGTTATCCAACAAGCCAAGAGCAACATGTGAATGTGCCACTAAATTTTTTACAATATTTATATGCCACATATCTAAAGACAAGCAAAGCGCTCGAGGAGTTGTGAAAAATATGCCGACTTTAACGAAGAAAGTTCAAAATTTCTTCACAGTTATCTCTACTCAAATAGTACTAAATCTAGCGGAGTTTTATAGTCAGTATTACCCTTCGGTCACTTAAGCGAAGCCTCTGGAAAAATGGAAGGTGCAGTGAGCTTTTTCACGGATCTATCAAAGCTAAAGAGAAAGGTCGAATGTTACGTCTTCTGTCGAGAGTTCTCCAGCGCTCTAGCTTTAGACTACCCGACCACTGCAGCTTCAAACGAAAATGGCTGCCATCACGCTACAAAATGCAGCTTCCCTCAAACAGGTGCGACTTCACATCGATAGCAGAGCTACAGTAAGCACACAAAACTAGTGAATCAGTGCTTGGATGCCGGGTCATAGCGTAATAGTTGGAAACTGCAAAACCGATGAGCTTTCTGAGTGGGATTTCATCAGATTGGCAACGGGTCCGGTCTTGGACTCTTGTGTTGCATGAATGGACTCCCTGTGAGCTTGAGAAGCACTAAACAACAACAAAATCTTGTGCAGCTGCGAAATTGTACTGGCCGAAAGTGGTACGCGAGAGGTCCCCTGAACTACTTGGTCCTAGCAAGGTTCATCTCGACTGCCATGACAGGTGTCCTGACTGCGCGCTGACTAATAGGCTCACATGCGCTGAATTTATGTATCGCGTCGGACGTAAATATCCAAAACTGTTTCGAAAGAGGCAAATTGGAGTCATCTAGACACTTTCTACTCAACCATTCAGCTTTTGCCAAATTGAGGTTGAAACAATTCCACAGTCGCACTTACGGCGAATATGACGAAGCGACTGGAATTGATATTAGGTGCCTTAACAAATTTGTGGCAGGCTCAAAATGCGTGGTCGATCTACATTTATAGTAATAAGAGGGTATATATCTAGGAGTTTCGGGAATCACAAATAACCAGCATTCACAGCTGTCCAAATAGGATCATGCTTTACCTTTGGTGCCATGATCAGCTCTACGATCTAACGTAATCTCTTTAAGTTTTTATAATAATCTTTCTATTTTGCTTACCTGATGATCCAAAGAAACTTCTGGATCGATAATAAACGCTCTTAAGTTGCTAGACGTTGATTTATGGATTGTGGGTCCAGATCCTGTAATAGAAACAAAATAAATAATTATAGATGGATACTGAATTAAAATGAATATATGTATGTATATATGTTTTTAAAGTTGTAATTACATAACTAGGGCCTTCAAGGAGTATAGTCCTAGTCATTCTTCCGATTTTCTGATTTCAAAGATGGATATTTTTCGAGAAATTCAAGGTTTCATAAGTGTCAGGGAAGCATTTTATCGTAATTTAAATTTGTTCTCAGTCGTGAGCTCAGTCTGCAATCGCGATCGTCACTACGTCACTACGGTTTTCACTAAGAGATCTTCAAAACTATTGGTATTGATAAAGTGATACTCTTACATATTTGTCGAGTTTATAGCAAAACCGAATACCGATCTTCTAACTCTTCCTTTGTATATTTTAAATTAAATATGAAAGGGTGTGCTTTTGAAAGCTTACCACTGAATGAAAGCTGACTGAATAACTGAATTAATGACAAATCTAAATATTGGCTTTCGGAAAAAACGCTTTCTAAAACCTACGAGATTTTATACGTTTACGACAGGTTGTAAGCTCTCCAAGTTTTACATTTTTTAATATAAAGTTAAAATTGAGCTATTAAAAGTATATGAACAGGTGAAAGCTTTTCTTGCAAAAACATTAAGCAGCTCAAAATGGGGTGTTTTTCTTAGACACAAGCTTTTTATGAGCATTTTGGAATAATCAACTAAATAGTTCATAACATACAATTTAAGATCAAACACTTATATATTTCTGTAAGCTTAAAAGTGACAGAAAAGGTTATTTCAAATTTTTTAAAGTATTTCTTGGAAAGCTTAAGATGAGAGAATAATTTTTAAGCTTTTTAAGATGTTTGTTTAAAAAATGAGGTGTTTATCTGTGTTCTACTCGAAAATATTTAATTTTTTAAAGATTTTGAAGGCTTGAAGCTTTTTTAGGTGTTTAAGCTCTTTAAGCTCCTAAGCTTGTTTTCATAATTTAGCTAGAAAATTAAGGTTTCAATTGTGTTTTGCTGAAAAACATTTTAGAGCATTTAAGATTTCAAAGTTTTTTAAGGGTTTAACCTTTTTAAGGCTTTTAAGCTTTTTTAGGCCTTTAAGCGTTTTTAGGTGTTTAAGCGTTTTAACCTCTAAGCTTTTTCTTATAATTTAGTGTGATTTCCAAGAACTTTAAAAGTTTGAAGTAACCCAAAAAGCTTTGATATTTTTTTTTATTATTTCCTTATTAATTATGCATCCGTGAGCTTCTTGATTGCGCCCCCTGTTTACGCAAACATGGCTCTCAGCACTTATAAGTTTATGTTTCCTCAATGCAAGCGTCTTAAGAGCTTTTACAGTGTTAACATCCAATCTTATGCGAACAAATTGCTGCCTCACAGGCACTTTGCAACAAATTCGATTAGAAAAGTGCAACAGGCGGAAGTTCAACTCACCGGCTGTGTTTAAAATGCGTTAACTAATTTCTTGAAATGGTCAAAACGCACGCAATCGCACGCGTTTGAGAGCAGAAAATTATAATTTTTTGCTTATAAATACTATTTTACATATGTACATACATAAATGTGTCCATATATAAAAGCCACACATATGTATGAAAATATGTATATGCATTTCCATTTTATTTGCTATTAATATATTTGAATTTATGCTGATGAGCGGCAAAGTCGACGGCGCTATGCGGTGGAAGCTGAGAACTGCCAGCGCTTTTCGCATTGCCAGCCGCGAACCGCCAACTGGCAACCGGCAACAGCAAGCAGCTCGCCAGCAGCCAAGAGCCAGCCAACCAACTGCCAACTCAAAGCGATTGCGCGTATGAATTAAGATCGCAGCTTGTCAGATGAAAGATATGCAGGTATTTTCGTAGTTTTGTATGGCCAACCGAGTGCTGGTGGACGCTGCCCAATACACACACACACGCATATATATATACACACATTTATATTTTATGCATACTCGTGCAGCCTTCAGCTGTTGCTGCTGTGTGGGTTGCATTGTATGCTAACAAACACACACCCATACATAGGTATATATGTGAATACCTGTAAACGTGAAAATAAATTCAAATCAAATATGCACACACTCACACACATGCACGCATACATGTCATTTGCTGCGGCTGAAAAGACTCATATGAAATTGAGTTGCAAATGTGGGCAGTGTTGTGCAACAAAATAATGAGCTCCACTGATTTGTATCTGAATTAAATTCAAAAGCATCAACAAACATGCAGACATACGTACGTAACTGTCACGTATATCTGTGCATCTGTGCATATCTAGCGTATCTACAAAGCTGCTGATAGCTGTATAAAGCGTAAAAAATGCTTTTGTTTGGAATTTCCTGCGAAAAAAAGGCAAAAAAATAATCTGTTTGCCTTTTCTGCTCGCGCTTTTTCAGTCGCGCATTGTTATTGTTCTAAGACCGCTGTGCGCTTGAGTGGCATACTATAATTTTGAAGGTTGGTAATTCTATATTATTTAGTGGGTTGAACAAAGAGATATGTTACAACAACAAATGAAATGGTTGTTGTGATATAAAAGTGTTGCATTTATTATTATAATTTGAAAAAAAAAAATTATATTTAAAAAAAATTTAATATTTCGAAAATCTTCAATTTTAAAAATTAAATTTTTCAAAACTTTAAAAATTCAAAACTTCGTAGACTGAAACAAGAAATATGATGTAACTACAAATAGTAGGGTTGGTACCTTCCGTTAATAGTTTAAGTAAAAAATGATATTTAAAAATTTTTTTAAATAAAAAAAAAAAATAAAATTTTTTTATTAAAAAAACTGATATTTAGAATAGTTCTTAATTACATTAATATTACAAAATTAAAAAAAAAGCTAATAATTTTCAAAAAAAAAATTATCTCAGAATTTAAAAATTTCAAAAATTAAGAGATTATAAAGTTTTATAATTAAATTTTAAATTGAAATAGCAAAAATTTTAAATTTAATATATGTATGTATAATAATTTAAACAAAAAAATTTGTAGAAAAATTAGATTAAAATAGACAAATTTTAAAAATTAAGAAATCACAAAGTTTTAATTTTATATTTGGAATTTAAAAAATAAAAAAATGATATTATTAAATTCAAAACGCTGAATTATAAATAGTTTTCAGAAAGTGTCACAATGTCAAAACAAAATTTAATATTGGGTTTTCAAAATGTCAAACATTTTAAAATCACAAAGTTTTAAAATTTAGATATGAAACTTAAAATTTAAATAAATAAACTGAAATTTACTAATTTAAATAAAAATAGTTTTCAAAAATTTCAAAATTAAAAAAATGTAAGTTTAAAAATTTCAAAGTAAGGAAATTATAAATAAGGGAATATAGTGTCGAAGTTTCAAAAATTAAGGTATCAATATTTTTTTTTAATTCAAAAGACTGCATTAGAAAAAGTTTTCAGAAATTTCAAAATTAAAAAAAAATTAAATTTTAAAATTTCAAAAATTAAGAAATCACAAAGTTTCAAAATTTAGAAATTAAATTTAAAACTATAAAAAATTTTATAAAAACTGTGCGACATGCATAAATCAAGTATTTAGTTTTCTAATGTTCAAAAGTGGCCAATAGTTTTCGAAATAACTCAAACTCATTTACATATTTGTTACAAATTAAAAAGTTTATATCTAAATCTCTTCTCTATCTTCATGATGCTATACTTTTAAATATGACATAAATATCATAACAATTTTATTTTTGTATCGGAATTTTCTAACATTTTTTACTGAAAATTTCAATTATTTAAAATACTTTTGAGTTTTTTGTAACCCAAATCACTTGCAAAGGAGTTGGTATTTAATTTTGAAAATATTTTCAAAGAAAGCTTGTATTTGATATGCATATCGCATTAATTTCGGTTTTAGTTTAATGTCTATTTAAATATTTACAAAGGGTGGCAACTGCGTTAACATTTTTGTTTAGGCTCCGACACTAAAATACTTTTTTATAAGTTTCAGTTATGCTATATTCAACTTAACGTCAATTTTTTAATCATTTTTATTTAAAATAAGGTGGCAACTTTAATAAAAAATATTGTTTTGATTCTTATTGTTAAAATACCTTTCCAATGATAGCAATTTAGTCGATTTGTACTAAGCATTTTCATAATTTACCATAACTAATATACATACATATAACATGTGGCAACCTTTTGCTTTTCATAAATCGGTTCTAGTAACAACGCAAATGAACCCACAAATGTAAAACAAAAGCTTATGACATTAGTTCCTTATATAGATACAAAGATAAGATCAGATATGTATTAGAGGTAACCAACTCCGAAACTAGTGGGACTATCCAAATAGTGGTCTTATAGCATTGACAGACGGCAGCGTTAAACCAGATTAATTGCATTTTTCGGGATTAATTCAGGAGTTACCACAGCTAACTCCGTTGCTGAATCCAAAAATAACTCTCAAAATTTTAGGGAGTTTGTGAGATTTTCGTTGGCAACATTGTTAAAAATGGCCAATTTTCATCTATTGAGAATGAAATACAAGCAACCCTGACAGCTGTTTATCAAATTCTCAATATAATATCAATAAAACTTCTATGTTATGATGCAGTTTTAAAAATAATGTGTTGATATGCTTTTGTAATAAAAAATGGTTTGGTAAAAATTGGTCGGCTAACAACCGTAATGTTTATCTTCTATCAATTTTCATGGAAAATATTATAAGAAGGACAATGAGCTATTTATGAGAGTTTCAAACTCGCATAGCTGCTGTCTGTCACCTACAAATTTGGATCTGATTAAGTGCGCAGTTAATCCGGATTAACGCTGCCGTTTGTCAAGGCTATTAGAGAGCCTCTTAAGTTGCTGGTATGAGACTATGAACTTACTTTAATTTAGTCGAAAGAATGTAAATTGTAATGACCGATTTTATAAATCTAAAATTTTCGGTACTCCAGTAGACTTAAAGGGTTTTACCTTCCTGAAATTTTGTTTTTTGAGTCAAATAACGGAAGTTCAGTATCGTCATGTGTATCAGCATTACAGGCCTTTTAAACGTTTATTTAATTTATCACTTTTTCTATTCATTGGTAGCCAAAGATTCCTGTTTCAGATTCAAATAACCATTTTATGTAAATAACCTTTCAAATACATACTTGGAGATAACATTGATAACGGTTTTAGGCTGAAATTTTTCTATATGACTCTACGAGAAGCTTAAAAAATTATCATAATTTGGAGAAGTTCAATTTAATCCCTCATTTCGTATTTTTAAAGACATTTTACTTATATTGCGCACAAAACCTAACCTTAAATTAACGGTATACATATGTACATTCATATATTTACATAAGCTTCTAACTAGCGTGTCACCGTTAGCCTGCGTGCCACTTCTTATACCTATATGTATAAACCCATTCTTGCAACATTTCACATGCGTGCTTTTCCACAAAGTTTTTTCACACAATCTGGCAACATCTAGCGCTTTTAGTGTGCGCCTGCGTGGCAGCAACAGCTCAAATTGTTCTTAGTGCAATGAGATTTATTGTTCTGTTGTTCCTACATGTTGCTGCTGCATGATGTTCGTAACGCTTATTTATTGCGGCAACCTGTTCGGCTGCTCCACTACCGTTCCACACGTTCTGCTAATAATATTCAGTTATTTTTGCGTGTTAATGTGCTGCTGTTGTTGTTTTCCCCTTTTTCGACATTCTGTCACACATTACTTTGCTAATATTGTTGTTGTTTACACTTTTATTATTTTATTATTGTAGTTTCTGTTGCATGCTGCACTTTGTTGGAGTAATTATATGCAGCATATGCCGTTAATTAGCATCAAGTGCAGGCGACGTGTGGATATGCCGTTAGAAGCTGCTCGTTCAGCGATATATTCAAATATAGTATATATTGCTACATATTCAGTTGTCTGAAACGAATTTCAGGTGTGTTCTTTTTTGGTAATGCTGTAACCATATTTAGGAAGCATGCCTTGGAAGCATGTTTCGATGACAGATCACGAGAAGAAACCAGTGATCGGTCGTTTTATTAAAAATCTTTGTATATAATTTGTATTAGCCTCTGCTTTTACGGATCTTTGGGTCTTAGCTCTCACGTCCTACAATAATTTCTTTGGACGGGCATCAAAATATGTAAAAGGAATTCTCTAAAGTATTCCACATTTACACCTTGGATCATTTAAACAATGTAGTTTTTAGTGCTCTTAGACGCTTCCAGTCTTCAACGTTTGTAGTTAGTCTGCCTCTTATAATTTACAGCGCTATCTATGGGCTAGTGGTTAGGTAAGATCTGGAGTAAGTTCTACACGCAAACCAAAATCTCTTTCTTAGTGTTATGAGGTACATACGTGTTATAGAGGATGTAGAAACTATGTATGTTTTGCGATCTTTGAAAGTTCGCCTACCTTGATAGATTAGTCGCATTTTACCCAGCGCTAAGGTCTCAGTATAGTATAGGATAAGTAGTCCATACTTTCATCAAGAAAGCCCATAAAAAATGTTCAATAAATTTCAGTTCAGTAAGCAGTTCAAGTTTTAACTTAAGTTATCTTCGATTATTCTATAGTTTTATCAATATTTCGTACTTCGACATATAATAGGTTCTTATAAAATTGTTTTTGAAGCCATAGTTTTTGAGAATGATAATAGTACAGTTGATCATCAGCAATCAGCAATCAGCAATCATACCCAGATTTAGGTATGACAAGATTATCTAACTTGAAGATTTAGTCCTATCTACGATTTCTAAACTCGTTAGAGAATTCCACCTACAATGTTGTTCATGGAATGAGTATTTATTCTTAATATGGTCTCATCTATGACTATTCAACTCAATTTTGCCAGTTAGACGGAGCTTCAGTCTGAATATTCAGTCTTGTTCTCCAGTTTCGGTCAAAAGTTAAAGTTTAAAAATTTTTAGTTATGAAAATGGCTGAAAGATTCTAACATAAGATACTATCCGTTGCTTTTATTGAAGCGACAGAAATATGTCTGGTTGACAGTCCTTGGCCGGATAAAAATCCGAGTCCGTTCCGGTTACGTAAAGCCGACTATCGTGCGAACTGAAGATAACTTTGTATACTTTGAATAAGATACTATTCGTCGAGTTCAGTGCTGAAGTCTTTGAGGAGAGTGCAACTTAACCAGGTCTCTTCACAATATTACTGTTGATACCGGAGTATGATGCTTTCTGACCATGTGTATTGGAAGGTAAAATTTCCAAATTAAGAACCGCCTTCAAGATCGAGATGAAAATATTTACAGAATACGCGCGTTTCTGCTGCCGCTCTCACCAATTACACCTTGCGCTTCGTTTGCTTAGCAGCCGCGCGTTTTTATTATTCCCACATTTGTTGTAGCTTGTTGCATGCCACAAATATTAAGTTTATTTCTCGCACATACATACATATACATAGATATATCTTTGAATACTCTATGTATTTGTTGTTTTTGCTCGCATTTTTAGTTTGAATTTTGCAATTGCGCGCAGTGAACGCACCCATGGCGCTTGGCTCTTCATAGCATAAGCGCAGAAGAACAAGTGCCTGCCTGCCTCGGTGAAGATTTGCCAGCTTCACAGCATACATAGAAGTTAGCGCAAGTATTTTTTTTAATTTTAATATTTTTTTTTATTTTTTAAATATTTTAAAATCTTTTTTGTATTTTCTTTTTGGATTTATCAATTGTTTTTCAAATTAAATTCTTTTAGCAATTTTTAACTATTTTTTCATTTTTTTTATATTTTCGCCTTCGCTTCAGCTTTGGCCTTCCAATTGATATTTTTAATCAGATTGTGTCCGCTTTGCGCTCACTTCTAACAGTGCGTTGGCTGCCTGTTGTCTCTACTGTTGTTCTTGTTGGCATTACTATTATTGTGGCAAGTGAATGGCAAGCGCTGCAGCAAGTGGCAAGTGCCGCAATCACTTCACATTCATAATAAGCCGCCCGTGTCTTCCATTGCAATGAATGCCAAGCATTTTGGCTAAAGTTGCTTCGAATCTTCTTCGCATCAAGCGTTTTCAGCTGGCATTTTTAATTTTATTTATTATTTTTTTTTATTTTTAATCTTTTAATGTTTTTGTTGTTGCCTTCATTTTGCATTTAACTAAATGCTATATTTACATTAATCGGCCTGGTGTGCATTCACTTTTTGTTAGCTCAGAACGAACGACAAGTTACGCGATCGGACTAGTGGCAACAATAACAACAACAAATAATCACAAATAACAAAAAGCAAGAAATTAATTGTTGCTCGCAGGCGGGCAGATGTTGTGGGCGCTTAGTGGCGGCTGTGTTGCACTCATTTGCCAGCTGCCACAATGCATGTTGCCACATCACAGCGCACGTCCGCGTTAATTTTTATTATAAATGCATATATATACATAAATACACGTATATATTTATAGTAGTATATACTTATATATTTATGTGTGTGTATTTTATTATTTTCCAAATGGAAGCACTCAATTTAATGTCATTGCTGGTGCAATTCTATGTCAATTCTCACCATACTTAAAACGAAAAAAAATTGAAAAAAAATATATATTTATTTATTGAAGTGATGCCAGCTGAGTTTCTAAATTTCGCTTTCAAATTTTATTTATTTATTTTTTTAATTGTTCTTCATTACTTAGACCCATGCTGAGGCCTTTGTAAATTGTAAAAAGTGGAAACTCATCCAGTTAGAGGTACTTCTTTCAATAGCATTTTTTTGACAGATCACATGTGTGTCCTAAATTGAAAGCGTACAAAATGCCGCTTTTGCAAGAACTGAAGCCGTTCGACCCGCCCAACGACAACGTATCGCTCTATGGGTTCTTGAAAAGTTCCAAGAAGATACGATATTTTCGAATCATATTTTTTTCGGCGATTAGGCCCATTTCTGACTCAATGGGTATGTAAACAAGCAAAATTGCCACATTTGGGACAAAAAGGAACCTGAAGAGATTCAAGAGCTGACATAAAAAATAACGGTTTGGTGCGGATTTTAAGCCGTTGGAATCATCGGTCTATATTCCTTCAAAAATGATGCCGGTGAGAACGCAACCGTCAATGGCGACCGTTACCACGCCATAATAACTGACTATTTGATGCCTGAAATTGTTGCACGTGATCTCGGCGACACTTGGTTTCAACAAGACGGCGCCACTTCCCACAAATCGCATCAATCAATGGTTTTAATTAGAGAACACTACGGTGTGCGGATAATGTCACGTTTTGAGCCAGTCGATTGGCCACCAATATCATGTGATTTCACACCATTTGATTCTTTGCTTTGGGGATATGTAAAGTTTAAAGTCCATGCGAACAATCCGGTTTAGATTCAGGCCTTGGAGCAAGATATCAAGCATGTCAATCGCCAGTCACCAGTCGAAATGCTTAAACGAGTCATTGAAAATTGGACTCAATGGATGGATTATCTGAGGCATAGCCGCGGCCAACATTTGAAAAAGATAATCTTCAAAAAATAAATACCAAAGAATATTCTTTCGAATGATAATAAACATTCCCGAATAAATTTGAAGTTTCTGTAGGTTTTTCCACCTCGAAATAGATCACCCTTAACATGCTTATGTATGAATATAAGTGATCAGTTTGACGAGATGAGTCGATTTGGTCTGCAGCTACCCGTATTAGTACCGCAGTTTAGAGTTGCCAATCTGAAATTCTGCACACCTCCTTTTCTCCTCAAAACGCCGCTTATTTGGCGGAATCAGCGATATGGGAGCAGTATAAAATGTAGGCGTATTTGATTCTAATCAATCAGAATAAAATCTAAATATGGAAAACTGTCTTATTTAACAAGATATCTTAACGAATAATAGCAAATAGCTGTCATACAAACTGAACGATCGGAATTATGATATGGAGCTTTTTATACCCTTTTTATGCTATAAAAAATGCACCTATAAATGGTATTAGAGCTTCGGCGCAGTGGAATTTAACGATTTTTGCTCTCTTATTGATATTAACACATTAGAAACGCCTTGTTAGCATAGAAATCAGAAACAGAGAACTGAATCTATAAACTTGTGCTGTTTTGTTAGCTTTTTATGGCAATTTATTGCATGACAACTGTCAATTTGCGCTTTTCCCTGTCATTAGAATGAAATGAGTGGATAATTTAGAAAAACTCATATACACATACCATATGTATTTTGCATATCTCTATGTGATCTATGTGAAATCTGAAATCGGCAATGGCAAAATGGCTCAAATGCTTATTGTTGGTGGGCCAATCACATTAGTGCGGCAATTCGCAGAGAGTTAATTTCAATTGGCAGTCAATTGCCAGGCCATTATCCGATGTTGCGCGCATAATTGCCATTCCCAGTTGTGCATAGTTGTATTTTATACATAAATATCCACATATGTATGTACATACAAGCATATGTCAGGGCATTGTAATAGCTATAACAAATAACAACTACGAAAATAATGCCGCAAATAACAACAGCAACAACATAATTTCACATAAGTGCTGTGGCCAGCGGTGAACCAGTGATTTGTGCTCATATTGACAGTTGTGGCAATGTAGGAGGTGTACTATATATATACATTTATGTATGCATATGTAGCAAGTACACTTATAAACATATATATATGTATGTATACATATATACATACGCACATACGTTAAATTCTTTTACTTTACCATCAATTTAATTTATTGTATGCAATCAACATTTTGACTTCCAATCCAATATATAAATGATTCGTAAATTCATAGGTATGTATTTGTATGTGAGTATGTTTGCATATATGTAAGTATGTAAGTATGTAGAATATGTACACATGCTGACATTCACCGACTCAGACAGATGTGTAATAGATGAGTTGGAAAGTAAAATAACATACTCAGTGCCTATATAAATGAAATAAATGAGCTTTAATATTCAGGCATACATACACACATACAAAAATATAAATACATACATATATATGAACATAACGTTGTAAATACAATGGCAAATTGCAACTGCTAGTCAAATTATCAAACAGCAAGCCGACGAAACCCAATCAACATTTAAATTTGACTCGAATTTACTTTTGAGTTGAGAATTAACAGATCGCTCGAGCCTCAAGTGATGCTTCTCAACAGTAACTCGACTGAAGAATGATAGCCGACCGGACTTCGGACGCAACTAACTTCCGACAGGCACTGACCGCCATTCACAGTGGAGCTATCAACACATTCACCGACTCGCTTACAGTGAATGGCGTTCTTGGTGTCAAATCACCACCCATCGCTGACTAAAAGCCCGAGTTGCTTCGTTCTGGATACTGTAGGAGGTTAAACTCCAAATTATCCAGAATAGACCCAGACATATCCAATATATGTTCTGCATGCAATGAGTCTCCGCATGACACTGGCCACCTCTTTGCATGCCCTGCCAACCCTACTCATCTAACACCCCTTTCCCTATGGTCCGACCCCGTCGAAACAGCACGTTTCCTGGGCCTCCCGCTAGATGACGTCGATGACAACATGGATAACCCTTGCCATCCTAACGGGGTTTGATACTCCGTTAAGACAACAATAGTTTTCCTAACAACAAAAGTTTTTTGAGCGGAGATAAAAATTTTCTCAACTTGAAGAAGCCATTACAGTCAACGTGAGAAAAATATTATTCTATAATTCTCAACTCGAGAAAACTATTATTCTCAAGTCGAGAAACCTGCAATTCTCAACTTGAGGAAAATATAATTTTAAACGCGAAAATACTATAATTCTCAATTTGAATTCTAATCCGATTCTCGTTGGACTTGCGTCTATTCGAGAAATTTCTTAAAAATGTTATATCGATTACTATAAGCTTCTTAAAAATTTCAAAAATATTTTCTGCATGTTTATTGGGTATAAAACAGAAATAATAAATATTTAAGTATTCGTTTGTAATTCAACAAATGTAAGTGCGCTCTGTCAAGCTCCAAAAGCAAATGGCAACAAGTGCATGTAATGGCTGTTAAATCGACAGACTGGCAGGCAGACAACCAGACGCAGATCAGCAATGGCTGCAGGCAGTAAGTCAGCGACACGATTATTGTTACTCGCACACACACATATACAAACATAAGCAGTTGTGTAATTATACATATATACACACACAGACAAATAACTTCTAAAATTATGAATTTCGTTTTAAGGGCACAAATAGTTGGGAATTTTCGCAAAATATGTCCGCCTTATATGTTCTCAATTGTCTGTTTGTCCATACGCTGTAGTTGGCACGGCATGGTAATCCAATGGTTTCACTGTCAGATAACAAAGCAATAATTGTTTGTCAACATTCGTTTAGTGAGCGGTTGTGCGGTTTGGCATGCGAAAATTTTATCAACTTTCGGTTAAAATACAGGATAGTTACATATACGAATATTAGGTTGGTACTTAAATGTATGGACAAAAATTAGGTGCAAAGTTTGAGATTTAAGCTACGAGGCTGAAGGAATTGAGAGCATGTACATGTACGTACATGTTTTAGTTAGTTCATGTTAGTTTTCTATATACTGTAATCAATTCTTCTGCATTGCGAAAGCTCGGCTTGAAGTGTGTAATTTGGATACTAATACCGATTACATGTGAGCTTCAGGCACAGAAAGCACAGATGCTATAAAAATTTTGAAATCACTGACTTTACTTTAACAAAAATTAAAAACCATATAAAATAGATGATAAATTTTTTTTAAGAGTGTTGCCACCTATTTAAAACTTTCTTAATATAAAATATTTTATATAAGCAATCTTACAATATATGTAGATATCAATACAAAGATATATATGTATGTATGTAGAGGAGTTGGTTTATAGTTGACAATCGAGCGGCGTTGCCACCTGAAAAATTTTTTTAGCTAATTAAATTAAAAATAAAATTAAATATTTCAATAGTGGTTGGTTGATAAAGAATTGCTGTTAGCTACATTTTTGAGTAGGGTTGCCACCTGTTTAAATATTTAGTACAGTGAAATGTTTAATATAAGTAAGTGTTCTTGAAATATGAATACCAAACTAAAAAATATAAGCATTTTTAAAATATGGATGTCAGACTAAAAATATCTAACAAGGTTTCCAGGTGAAATTATACTCGAGAAGCGTTGCCACTTGACTAAAATTTCTGATTTGAACAAATTTTATAGAAAATTAAAAAGTTATATATTTGTGGACTTACCAAGGAGTGATGTTAAACATACTTTTGTGCGGGGTTGCCACCTATTTCAATATTTAGTACAGTGCAATGTTCAATATAAGTATTCTTAAAATGTCGATGTCAGACTAAAAATACATTGCAAGGTTTCCAGGTGAAATTAGTCTCGAGAAGAGTTGCCACCCGACTAAAATTTGCGATTTCAACAAATTTTATAGAAGATAAAAAAATTGTATATAAGCAGGCTTACTGAGGATTGCTTTTAAAAATACTTTTAAACAGGGTTGCCACCTATTTTATAATATATAACGAAAAAAAATATGTTCCAAATAATAGTATTGTAAAATGGTTATAAAAGCAATGTCTTTGATACATATTTGCCACACAGAAATAAATTTGTAATTTAAAATCACTCGATTTTGGCCAGTTAGGAGCAAATGTTCTCTAATCTATCAAACTTCATGATTTTTAGGTTAACTTGGTTTAGTAACAATAATATTTATCCGTGTTAGGATTTCAACTCATATCATAAAAAAATATTTTCACTTTACCAAAACTTTCCAACCCTTCGGCTACCGCTATCACCTCACCTTAACAAGTCTTTGCTGAATTTGGTTCATTCATATTATTTCAAAAATCATTTGGTACGTTAGTTCTAACTCGCCTTTCATTGCATAAAAAACTAAGCAAATGATGACACCGGTTTCTTATTTTTGTTTTCCGAACCTTAAACCTATAATTTTCGGTTCAATATGAGCCGACCTTCTCTTGGCCGTGTTAAGCCAACTAAAACAAGCAGAAGAACTTCAAATTCAGTTAAGCCACAACGCGAAGTTGTCAGCCAAACCCCAACCAGATTCATGTCAAATCGTGTCACGTGAGTTGTCATGCATGTGTCATTTGATGAGTGTTTTCCTTTTTAACGTTTTTCCTCTCACATGCAACATTATGCTAACTATTTAAGCAGGGAAACATTTTTGCGGTTACAAATTTCTTCGGCTGGAAAAAAATTCGGAAAATTTAAGACCAAAATACGTAAATTAGAAAAAAAAAAATAAAATATATGTATGAATATTAAATTTAAAGAAGCGGCAAACATGCAAAGGTAAAACGAAAATGCCACACAAAATTTCAACAAAAACGTTAGAAGCCAACATGGAATGCCCCGAAAGCGCCAGGGTGGCAGCGAACAAGAATATCATGCATTCAATATGTGCGTGGCCTGTGTAAGTGCTGGCATGTACAGCAATTCATGTGTATAGTTTGAGAAAGCAAAACACAAAAACAAAAAAAAAAAAGAAACAAGTAACAGAAAAAGAATTCAGCACGTCATTTGCTTATTATTAAATTTGAAATAGAGCGGACAGGTTTGCGTGTAGCGATAATTGATGATAAATGTTGTATAATTAGAAAAATACCCAAAAATTATGAGAGGAAAAACAATTGTAATAATAAATGTACACGGGTGAAAAAAAACACTATTATCGAGTGAGGAATTAAGAATAAATATGCATTTACGTAGTGACATTGAAAATTATGCCTTATCGCCACATGCAACTACAAGCAGCAGTTACGAAACAGTGGCATTTACATATGTACAAATATACTAGCAAACATAAATTTCAGTAAATACGTTTGTAAATACATATATACATATTTAGTTTCATAATGTACGATATGAAAGCATTTGACAAGTCTCATTCCCTTCTCAGGCCTCTAACACCTTTCTAGGGGGGAACTACAAATGGTGTGAGGGTAATGACGGTAACTGAGGCAGCTGGCACTTTCTTCGTGCAATTATTTACATAAAATATTTAATGCAATCGAGTAAAAAAATTTTAGAACAAGTTTGCTGTCATGGGCAGTATTACGAAGCCCACAAGCAGAAGAAATAAAACATTAAATTTATGTAATTGGAAAATGCCGATTTATTAAAATAAAGCAATCCTAAAAAAAATATGCCCAGAAACATAATGTGTCTTAAAATCATTTAGCTCAGTGCAATAGAATCCGAGAAGACAATAGCAAAGACTCCTTCCTAAAACTCCAAATTATATCAGTTATAAAAATGGGCATCACTTACTGTTTGACTGAAAATTTTCGAAAAAATAGAGCGCTAGAGATTACTATGTGCGATTAAGTCTGACAGTTCAAAAAAGGAGATTTTTATTTTCTCTTAAGTTGTTAAGTAAGTATAGAATTCTACCCATTCCTTTGAGTGGTCAGCATAGATGCTCTTCTCAAGATAGTTTCATGAAGTTCTGGTTATAGTCTCAACATCACTCCGTCGCTACGGAAATGCAGTTGAAGTTCTGAACAATATGCCAAAGATACTCAAGATCACTAATTAGTGCAACTTCTCCGTCGGAATGCGCTACAAAGTTAAGTGTGGGAAGTTTCGGAATCATTATTGCCATACTACACTAACCTAAAATTCCACGGTTCGTCTGTGAACTCACTAAAACGAAGTTTGAAGCTAAAACAATTATTTTTCGGTAAAACCTGTAGTACGTCGATGAAAAAAAAGTTGGTTTAACTACAAAACTTGAATCATTTCCGACATAGTCCACAATTTCAAATACTTAACTTGTTCTGAAATGCTTTCACATTCCTTACAGCTCTACATATTGCGTAATATATACGAGTATGTCGAAAAATTTTACACACTCTTCACTTGTTTCGGTTCTCCAGTTGCTTTCACTTGAAATCTGTGTAACCTGAGCGGATCGCCTGTATGAATGAAGCCACACAAAAGCCTAACGACAACATGCGGGAGTTTCTGCGGAGCCAAATGAAGTACTGAGACATTCTTCCGCTCTTTGACATTGTTCGTTGTGCGGCGCAACCGCAAGTTCGCCTTCAGTTTTCGGGTTTGTCACTCAAATTTTATTGCACTGCATCGATGCACTCGTGACAAGCGCTAATAAAAGTTGACAAAAAGAAGGAAGAATACCGAAAAAGTGCCGAAATAACCGCAAAGCAATTAATTGCGCTCGTATCGATGCAGCAACTGCTGCCTCTTGAGAGAACCTGATATCAGTAAGCGTCGAAATTTTACGCAATTCATGCTACAAAGTTGTTATGTGAATGAACATTTTTGGTTTTTCCACGTATTCAGGACGGGTCTGCATGAAATTCTAGTGAAAACCGCATGAAAACGATGCTGAGCTATTAAGTTTCCGTATAGACTATGTGTGAGGAACGATGGGTTCTTATTCATGTTGTATTACAATGGACGTGTATAAGGCTCCATTCCCAAAATGGTTATATTTGCTTTGGACATTAAGTGAAGGTATTTTTGGAGGTTAATGTTTTTGTATTGAGAGTGATTTGAAATTCTATAAATATTCTGTAAATATTGTGATATTTGTAATATAAACAATATTTTTTCAATATCTTCTATAGTTTTCAATGTTAGATAGTTAAAGTTCTATTAAAGGTCTAACGCTATTCGGTGTTTCGAAAGAGCAATCGAAATCACTCTTTCCTGTAATCTCTTCTTTCATGAAACTCCCGGTTAGGGAAGTAAATCTACTCTCTAAAAGAGCACATTAATTCGTAGCTAACTCAACCAATCTCTCGAGCAATATTTTCATAGAGCACCCTCCTCTTTCGAGTAGAAAATTACGATATGAGCGGACAAAAATTTACGAAATTTACAGCCACAAAAAGACAAAGCAATTGTCTATACCGCCTCCTCCGATTCCAAATCTAGTACTTTCGAATTTTGGTTATATATAATCTGGCGTTATTCGATCACGATGTAGAAGAGTCTAAAGATGCTATGGTGAGAGTCAATTAGTGAGTCTCTCCTGACTCCAAACCAAGTTATCTCGAATTTTGGTAAGCTGTTAGATATTATCGTGCGTTATTCGATCACGATGTTGATGAGGCTAAAGAGACTATAGTGAGCGTAAATCGAAAAATCAACAACCGAAAAATGTCGGAGAGTTACTGAGCGTTTAGATCGATAAAAATCAGAATTATGAATCTCAGAGTGTTCCTAAGCATTTTGTTCGATATAATTCGTTTAAAACCGTATATTGAAGAACGCTAGTCCAGGTAATTACTTTTTGGTCAAGCGATTTTTTTCCTGGATCTCGAATAGTTTTCGTTCATCAAATTTTATAATTTTGGACCTTGTTATTTTTCAAAAATATGTTTTTACATTTCGTATGACACGTTTTTGGACTAGTAATCTAGAGTAATTGAAGAGTGGAATACGGTGTTCGGAAAGAAGCCTCGGTTTTAGGAAAGCATTATCGCTTTTACTCACTTATTCAAGTATACAAATTATTATTTGATATATCAATTTAAAATACTTCAGTAACAAATTTCCTTCACCCTCCCACAACTTAAAATCGCATTCACCGTTATCTCGCCTGCACAGCAGATTAGCATTTCGTGCTCCAATTAAGCCGAAACGGAGTTGAGAACAAATGAGGGTGGCATGGTAACAATGTACGCCAGTTTCCAACGCCACTAGAGTCAAGTGTATCCACACATACATATATATATATATATATACATATATGTACATATATATGTACATACAAACATACATAAGTGTATGTGGTAGCCACAAGTAGTTGTCGAACAAAGTACGAACGCGATAATTCAATTAACACGACTCATGAAAATATTAGTTTCTTTTTAATTAATGTGCAGCTATCATGCAATGCGATTATGGCAACAACAACAACAATTGCTACATGAGCAAACAACAACATGTTGTACAATGTATAATGATGCCGTTGCAACATCGTCGTCGCTAAGAATTCTTTCGGCTGCTTGATTGTTCTCGATGCTGTTTGGCGCGTTGCAAGTAATAATTAAGTGCAACAACAACAATTAACATTGCGCTCAATTCGCTATACATTTAATTGGCTATGAAAATGAAATCCACCAGCGCGCTTCTAAGACGCTGAAGTGGAAGTGGCCGCAGCCAAGGCGAACTACAACGGCGCTGTGGCATGTGATTTGCATGGCGAGGTCAAGGGAAAGTGATGCGCTTGGAAATTAAGCGACGCGTTTATTAGTGGTAAACACTAAGAGAAAGTTAACGAGCGCTAATTTAATTAAAAACAGGCTGAGCTAATCAAAAGACGAGACCGGGCAAATTACAAATAATTCAATATAAAACAAAAAACAAAAAAAAAAAATATATATACATACATACATATGTATATAGGGAGAAAAAACAATAAAATATTGTAATTTGTTGCACCGAAGCTACAATACCATTCACAAATAAAGAAGTTTTCATATAAAAACTTGATTGGGATCGTTCAGTTTGTATGGCTGCTATATGCTATAGTGATTCGATCTGAAAGATTTCTTTGGATATTATTTCTTTGTATTGGGCAATAGTTCACTCAAAATTTCAAGCAAATATCTCATTAAATGAAAAAGTTTTTCATACAAGCACTTGATTTGTAGCGTTCAGTTTGTATGACAGCTATATGTTATAGTGATCCGATCTAAATAATTTCTTCAGATATTGTACTCTTGCTTTAGATAATAATTCGTGTGAAATTTCTTGATGATATCCTTGCAAATACAAAAGTTTTTCATACAAAGACTGATTTTTAATGGTTCAGTTTGTATGGCAGCTATGTATATGCTATAGTGATTCGATCTAAAAGATTTACTTGGAGATTATATTCTTGCATTAGACAATGAATCGTGCCAAATTTCGCGAAGATATCTCTTCAAATTCAAAAGTTTTCTATAGAAAGACTAGTTTCCGATCGGCCAGTTTGTATGGCAGCTATATGCTATGGTGATCCGATTTGAACAATTTCTTCGGAAAGTGTACTCTTGTCTTAGACAATAATTCTTGTCGTGTTTCTTAAAGATATCTTCTTAAACACAGAAGTTTTCCATACAAAGTCTGGATTTTGATCGATCCGTTTGTATGACAGCTATATGTTATAGTTGTCCGATCTGAAAAATTTATTCAGATATTATAGAATTTTCTAGGGAAAAAAATGCGTGGAAAATTTCATGAAAATATCTCGTAAACTAAAAAAGTTTTTCCTACAAGGACTGGATTTCGATTTCGATCAGTCTGTATGACAGCTACATGCTAAAGTGATCCGATGTAGACGGTTCCAACTTAGGAGCAGCTCCTTGTGGAGGAAAGGACATGTGGGAAATTTCAGGCCAATGGCGCTAGAACTGAGCGAGTGGTTCGTGTATTTACAGGGCTTCTGAAGTTTCTTTCTGGGTGTTACAAACCTCTTTGAAACATATTGTACTCTATTCAGGGCATAAAAACCATGCTTAAACACTTCAAAGAAATGTTCATGAATTTCCTGAAAATATACCCCAAATTAAAGCTGCATCGAGTACAGCTAATCAGTAGTTTCCTCGCACAGATATCACCAATCATTAAAGATTGCTCGCAATTAGTTAGTTGATTGATTAAAAGGAAACCACGCTCACGTTGCTCGGGGTCGAGTTGCAGTCAGCTTATTGCGCGTCCACCCGCGCTTTGGTATTTGCTCTTCATCATTGCCGTTGATCATCAATTGTTGCCGATCGAGCCGCTCGTTGTCGCATCAATCAATTAAGCACTTAACAGTTTAACTCTTTATTGCCGGCATTGATCGCTGAAATATGTGTGTGTGTGTGTGGAAAATATATAGTATAAATAATTGGCATGATTTCTTGTGACAATGACTGCAAAGCACTAAAAATAGATGTGCGATCACTGATCGGTGACTTGGAAAATGATCACGCTACGAAGATGCATAAATTTAGATATGAAAATTTTTTTATTTATGTGCTAGTAAAGTGGTAAATTTTGTTTCGAAAATTCGTATTTATTGGTAACCGCTGCAATTGTGGTTAGTTCTTGTATATAAAATAGTATTAGCTGAGGATTAGCTGAATCGAAATTGAAGGCAGTAATTATAATTTAAGACTTTAATAAAATAATTAGTGATTTTCAGCGAAACTTTGCCGGAAGTTTTCAACAAAAACATAATTTTGCGAAATTCTGCGAAAAGATGCGGCGACTAACAGAAGCCTTCAGGAGCGGAGCCTGCTTTTGTAGAACCTCCTAAGGTGATATAGCGACTGATACCCATAGGATACTGAAATTATGGAGGGAACAGGGCATAAGTCTCCTAAACAACACGTATAAAGTTCTGTCCATCGTATTGTGTGGAAGATAAAAGCCCACCGTGAACAAACTGATTGGACCTTATCAGTGTGGCTTTAGACCTGGAAAATCAACAACCGACCAGATATTCACCATGCGCAACATCCTAGAAAAGACCCGTGAGATCAAAATCGACACACACCACCTCTTCGTCGATTTCAAAGCTGCCTTTGACAGCAGGAAAAGGTACTGCCTTTATGCTGCGTTGTCTAAATTTGTTATCCCCACAAGACTAATACGGCTGTGTAAGTTGACGTTGAGCAATACCAAAAGCTGCGCCAGGATCGAGAAGGACCTCTCCGAGCCATTCGATACCAACCGAGGTCTCAGACAAGGCGACTCTCTATCTACACTCCCATGTCACTCATCATTCCCGTCCTGCTTTATGGCGCAGAGGCTTAGAAGATGACAACATCTGTTGAGTCGGCGTTACGAGTTTTCGAGAAAAAGGTTCTGTGGAAGATTTACTGCGACTACCGCAGTCGATGGGACGATGAGCTGTACGAAATATGCGATGGCAATGGAAAGTTGAGCGAATTAAGAGACAGTGACTACGCTCATGGATGTCATGTCGTCCGAATGGATAAAAACACTCCATGTTTTAGAATATTTGATACAATACCCGCCGGGGAAAGCAGAGGAAGAGCTTCACTCCGTTGAAAAGTTCCGGTGGAGACGGACCAATTGGAATCAAGGAAAAAAGGAAGAACGATTGCAGGTGTACTTTGTATCAGGAAAGCTCAAAGGGTCCTGTGGCTTATTGCGAGATTGAGATTATTCTACAATATTGCGGGCGTCTCATGACTACCTTACTTTTACTAGAAAATCCACTCGGTGAAAAATGAACTTGCTTTTCGACATTTGCTCATCCTAAGTGTTCACTATATAAAGATGTTGCATGTCTATACATATATAAAGATATCGGTGTACATATATATACATTTCTGCCAGAAATATTCATGTTCACACTATTCTGTCATATTTTTAGTTGAACCCCAAAATATGTTCTTTTTTTACCCAAAAATATATAATCGTTTTTGTGCGCACACAACTCAACTACATACTGAATATACATAGTATAGATCTGTACGTAAATCTTTATGAAAAAGAATAAATCTAAATTGGAAAATCACAAAAATTATGTGTATATGATATTGTTGAACTAATTTAAATTTCCTATTTTTAAGACTCTATTATTTTTAGATTGAAAAGCTGAAAATTTAAATAAATGCTCGAACGAGTACCATTAACAGCAGCAACGCTGGGCGGTGGTGTGCCGCCGCTGATGGTGGCAACAAACTCAGCTAAGAGCAACCAATACAAAAGCAACAACGCAGTGAAGTGACTGACGAACGCCTATAGCGGACCATACATATATACATACAAGTACATACATGGCCTTTTGGCAGGTGGAACGCGTTCGGCCAACACCAGCCGCACCGCTGCAGGCGTCCGCGCGATGCGTTGGTTGCATGCACTTTGCCGCTGTGCTGACTTCTTGAGATTTTATTCCAATAATAAATTCGGTATTTTCCGCTTATGACTATGAGTACCACACACAACTACACATACGCACGCATACATATACAAACACATATGTTGTTTTACATATATTTTGTTGTGTATGTGATGTGTGCAAGTGGCATGCCGCGGTGACCGCGCCACTTACGGCGGGTGTGAAATGCACATTTGCGCCTAAATGAAATCGTAAAGCACACAACAACTACAGCAAGAAGAAAAATTTAATTTATTTCTAGATTATTTCAATGATGCCATTATTCATTGGCATGTTGTGCGCGCCGCTTCCACCAGCGTCATACTCGTTTGCGTACAAATAACTGCACATTAATGTACAAAAATATTTTGTTTTCAATAAAATTTTGCTTTTAATTAAATTGTGCAGTTAACGTAGCGTATAAATTGCTAGAGAAAATTTCATAATTCAAATTCAGGAAAATAAAATTTTCGGAAATTTTTTTTGTTGCAAAAATATTTTGTATTCATTTTTATTTTGTTGGAGTACTTTTAATTTTTTTTTTAAACTTATTGATATTTAAAAAAATTACAAAAAAAATTTAATGAAAAAATTTGATTGAATCAAATTCATGAAAATAAATTATTTGGAAAATTTTTGTAATTGAAAAAATATTTTTTATGAACTCTTTTTGTGTAAACTATTATTTTGTAAACATTTTATTTTATGTTAAAAGTATTTTTTCTTATAAAATAAAAAAAATAATAATAATAACTAGTGGCACTAAAATATTTAGAAAATTGTTGTTGTTGTAAGCAACTTTTGTAGAAACTATTTTTTGTAATTTTTTTTAAATCAAGACAATAAAATATTTAAAAAATTGTTGTTGTTGCAAAGAACTTTTGTAGAAATTATTTTCTTGTAAAATTTCATTTAAAAATATTTTTTTTATAAAAAAGTCATGACAATAAAATATTGAGAAAATTGTTGCTGTTGCAAAGAACTTTTGTAGAAATTATTTTTTGCAAAATTTCATTTAAAAATATTTTTTTATAAAAAAATGCATGGCAATAAAATATTTGGAAAATTGTTGTTGTTGTAAACAATTTTGTAGAAATTATTTGGTGTAAAATTTCTTTTAAAAACATTTTTTTTTTGTAAAAAAGTTCATGGCAATAAAATATTTAGAAAATTGTTGTTGTTGTAAACAACTTTTGTAGAAATTATTTTTTGTAAAATTTCATTTAAAAATATTTTTTTTTATAAAAAATTCATGACAATAAAATATTTAGAAAATTGTTGTTGTTGCAAAGAACTTTTGTAGAAATTATTTTTTGTAAAATTTCATTTAAAAATATTTTTTTTATTTTTATAAAAAAAGTCATGACAATAAAATATTTAGAAAATTAAAAAATCAAGAAATTAAATTAAAAAAAATATTTGAATATTTATAAAAAAATTGTAATACTTAAGTTAAAGAAAACTAAATTTTAGGGTTATAAAATTCGTTATTGATTTATTGCGCTTTTATTATTTTTTAACGGTACCGTTATATGGGAAGTAAGCGGGTTATCTTCCGATTTCAACCATTTACAGACTATCGGTTGGAGTTCTTATAGTATTTGTGCTAAGCACATCTGGTTGTTGTGGCTTTGGCGTTCACAGCGCCACACTCTTCACTTGTGATGTTCCTCCACAGCTTAATTTGCCTTATCGCCTTCGCACTGCCACTGCCGCTAAATGCAACAAGTTTCTTAACGGTTTTATTTGCTTGCTTTTTCAACTAAATATGACAGCAAGAAATTTAGAAGGCCGCCAGATAATTTGGCAGTCACTTTCGCCCCGAACACACTCACATCCAGCTGCACTCGTCATCTGCGTAGCATTTTACGTTTGTACACATACTTATAAGCCGCACTGTTACTTGATATGCGCCATTATTGCATAGAATATACGAACCGCACTGACGGCATTGCCATTGGCAACGACTGCAAATGAACTTTTTTCGCAAATTTCTCTTCGCTTGCGCTCTTAAATAAATAATATTAATTTCGATTATTTTTAAAGCGTGAAAAACGTGCCACAAAGTGTACACCATTTATTTTTGTAATGAAGTGAAATGAAATTACGCTAAAAATAAATGTCAATGTGCAGATGTCCATATGTGTTTATGTATATTTTGCTGAATGCGCCTTGTATGTGTGTGTTTATGCAAATTATGTTGAGAAAATAATTGAAAATTGGCAAGTAGAGGTCATTGATGCTTGCAAGCGAGTGTGGATTTAGTGGAAATTTATATGAAAATGTATAAAAAACAATAATATATAAGCATATACTATGCGTTTGACCTTAATAGTATTATTATTTAGTATGTAATACATTTTTTTTTTATTTTTTCTTATTCTATTTATAAATCAATGCGTTTTAAAAACGACTTTCATTACTTTCAGACCAAAAAACCATCGACGATTGGTGGCTATTATTAGTAATTTATATTTTTAATACCTACATATATGAAGTATACAATATATTATAATTGCCTACAGAGCACAAAAAAAAATAAATTTTGAATCTAGACAATTGTTGTACTCTTCATAAGTTACCATTATGTTCGAAAACAGATCTGCTTTTTATCATCTCGACGCCTACTTAACACCTCACAGATTTAAAAAAACGCTAAATACGAGTATAAAATTTAGCTTAGAGAGTGATTTAGCTTAGTTACTAATTGCGCTTTGATCATGTTGATCCAGAAAGAAATAAAAAATAAACCGAAAAGTAAACCCTTTCGATAACCTATTGAAGCCGAGAGCTGCATATAAAGTGCTTCAGGTGATTAAATGCCTCCCCTAGAGTCCTTCGATTCTATATTTACAAAAAGACTATGACCAAACTATAATTGTTGTTATAATTGGCATGAAAAACAGTTAAAAGTGTCGATCTCAAGTATTTTGTAATTTAATTATCACTCACCAAAATAATATTAGATTAGATTGATAAACGTGAAATGCACCGCGACCTTAGGTCTATTGTGCCCTCCCCTAAATCATAAAGTCACACCTAGCCCCAACATATTGATAAAGTCCAATATACAATTTAGAAACATGGATCTAAAGGCCTTCAGGGCAGTCTATTAGCAGTATTTCTGGTGTTTTAGGCTCTCTGTCGCAAAACCGACAATTTAGGAAAGAAGCTAGGCCCTCAAAATAGTATACCCTTCTTGCTATGCCACAGCAATCACTTTAGAAAGCAAAACTACTATTCTTTAAGAGCCTAAAACAAATTATTTACTGAAACCTTTTTCGTATAGGCCGAACTTTTTCTTCTTTAGGTGATATTACTGCTAAGAACTCATGTAGTACTACTAAACAAAAGTCTTCTCTACCACAAAATTCCTCCAGAATAAAGTGTATTTTACAGAAAAATTTTCCAAATACTCGTAAGTACAGACTCTACTGCACAGAAATAAAGATAGCATGAAAGGCCAAGTACCTTCCTTCGATGTTTCGAAACTTCCGTTGAGCTGTTAACCGCAAAACCGAGCTCTCAGCAAAAATCACTAGAGTCGTAATGACTATCAAGAAGAACGAATATGAAAATAGAACTTACAAATTGCTTCTGATTACTTTGTATTTAAAAGGATCTATTCGCTTTAAATGTAAAAGTCCATTAAAACTCGTATTAAGCTCGTTCTTTTAACTTTTGTTTGAAAACTATAGTTTCTCGAAGGATACGCAATTTCTTTTGCAATACAGTCTCTGTTATCTTTTGCAATCGGAATAGATCAGAAGTACACATAATTACCTATTGGCCATCGATAGAAGACACTATAGGAACACGATCGGAATACTAACTGATCACTGTTTGGTGGCAACACACGCTCGCAGAATGGGACTGACAGGTCGAGAAGACTACGAGAACTGTCTAGAGCAAGGCTCCAGGGAAAGAATAGAATATCTTTTGTACACTTGTGCTGCATTGGCAAGACAACGCGGCAAGCGCAGGTACCCTAAATGATGACTACTTCTCATGGAGTCCATCTGGTAGCGCAAAGAACCAAAATTGGTCTATGTGTGGTATATGGGCCTACCAGATTAACCTAATCTAACCTAACCCATTAGCAGTGTAAATTTGTCTTTACTAAGGAATACTTAAGTATACTCTTCGATGAAATTTATTATGTTAACTCAGATTAGTTACATAAGCTTTTTTAATTTTGCTGATGTGACTTACCAATTATGCTCCATTTTTTATGTTGGCCCCTGAAATATGACAAAGAAGAATTCAAATTTTGAATTAATATTACTATTTTGATCAATATAAATATATAGATTAAATATTATGAGAGGATTTTATATACAATGTCGATTCAATATGACTCGAAACACTTCTGAAGCTGTAATTCTTTTATAGCGTCATCTATTTTCGAATCAAAGGTCAAACGTTTACTGCTAGGAAACCTCTATAAACTCCAGCTTCAGATTTCTAGACTATTGGAGAGTCTTCTAAGCCAAGCTTGCGGCCATTAGGGTAGCAGAAGATCTACTGCTCCGAAGTGCAGCCTCCTTCAGAAAAGTGACCATTAACTTAGATAACAGAGCGGCGATACTAGCCTTGAACTCAATAATAGTGCGTTCAGGGTTGATCGAGGAGTGCCTAACTCGCTATCAATAGCATCGACTGTCCTTGTCAAAAGACTGGTATGCGTGTCAAGCCACAGCGGAGTCGCAGGAAATTGCAAAGCTAATGAGTTAGTAAGGAAAGGCACCCTAGAACCGCTATCGGTAGAATGGGGGCGGATCGGTGCCCCGTATCATTTTGCGTTCTACTTACAGAGAAGTGGGCTTTGCGAGAACTTGGCCAGTACTGGGCTACCATGGGTAGGTGCGCTGTTGCAAAAGCCTTTTGACACAAGATCGATTGCAAGACATCTAGTGATCGCTTTGTCCTCAGGCCAGCCTCTCCCTTTTGTAGGGATTTTAACAGGACATTGCTCTGGTAATGTCAATGCTGAAAGATTGGGAACAACTCAACACTTTCTCCTTGAGTGTCCCACGCTGGGTAGGTCAAGACTTAAACACTTGGGAGCTGATACCTTCAGACATCCCACCGTACTGACGGGAGTGGGAATTAAACGGCTGTGTTAGCTACTAAGCGTTTTGCTTATTTATAAAGTTCGAACACAAGAGTTGTTGTTTTCTATGGCTTCGCAAAGCACTACATATTGCAGACCACGTGCGATCTTGGATTAGCCAACTAACAACCCAACCTAACCATTCAGCAAAAAGTGAATTTCATCGCAGAACAAAAGTTTTTGGTGAAAACCGGGATAGGTGGTCATCTCGTTTTGGGCTCACTCACCGAACGTGCGACGCGCTTGATGGTCATTTGGCTTCATTTCTTGCACGAATCGGATTTTGTAAGCCTGCAAACCAAGAGCCTTTCGCAAAATCTTTCATAAAGTGAGCGGGCACAGCTCACATTCAGGTCTTCTTCGATACTCTGCTCCACTCTTCTAAAAGACATCCCCGCTGTACATAGATTTCCTTCAAAAAACTTCCATAATTCATTCTTTCCGACTGCTCAAACACTGTTTTCAAAGCTCTAGCGAATAGTACTCGCCTGACAGTCTATAAAATTGCTGACTAAACAGAAAACTATAAACTCACTGCTACCTGAAATCACTTAATATTCACTAATTTCATGTAAATACCGACTTTATTGGCTGCTTTGTGTGTTATCCTTTCAATGACGAATCAATAACATCAATTAGCATGTCATTATCACGTTTCAAAGCATTAAATATAAATAAATAAAGTCGCAAACAAACCACCCCACCAAAAGCAAACAACCAAAACAACACAAACAAAATGAAAACAACAAAACCAACAGGCACTAAATGCAAGCAAAATGCAGTGAACGAAGTATTCCGGCAGTGAGACATCACAAAGTCGCTTGAGCCCTTACTACGCGCCGAGACAACTGCGCGGCCTAAGTGGGAACCCTCGAATAGAGAATGCCGCCTGCGGTCGACGAGCGGCAATAAATGGCAATGATATGCGAAAATTCTATTGCAAAAATATGCACCGCTGTTCAATTGTATCGAAGGGATAATAACCACCACACACGCACACACATATACATGCATACCGGGCGCTTGTGCGTCCTTACTTCATGTCAATTCAAGCGCTCAGCCAGCTTGGGTTGAGTTGGAATCCCTGTAACTTCGAAAACTCTGCTGTTGTGTGGAAAGTTAATAACGGTTTAGTGTTCATGATCGGGCATTTTGTGTGCAACAAGTACACACACACACGCATGTGATACACACAAGTTTAATAATTATTGGTTTTGTTGCTGTTGTTGCTGCATTTAATCGGTTATTTATTGATGAGGCTATGCATAGATTTCGTAAGGGATTTACCGCTATTATAGCTAGTTACATCCCTAGGCGCGTATGCAGATACCGTTTTGCGCATATGTATGTGTGTGTGTGTATTTCTCTTAATTGACATTGGCAGTATTGCGGAGATTCTACCTGCTTCACATGTATGTATATTTGTGGGTTTTGTAGCTCCCAAATAGACGCAGTTCAATAAATTTACTTTGTGGTTGCATGCTGGTGTATTTGGCAATCACAAATAATTATGCAAATGAAGTACGTTTCAATAGCTCAATTTTGTATGTAGAAGCAGTGAAAGGAATCAATGACTTTTGTTGTTTTCAGAAAACGCGCTAAAGAGCTACAGGGGGGCTTTCAAAGCAGCAGCACAACAAAGAAGTTAGGTTTAGTATCGAATAGAATCCAACCGTTCCTTAATTTCAACGCTAAGCCCTGGGTTAAACTACATATGGCACCAAGTAACCGAAGAGTTTTACTTTCGGCTGCCCGAGGAAGTGCCTGTTGATAACCTCTATTAAGGGGTTATATGGGTTTCAAGGCTTCCAAAAAGCGTTTTTCATACTATATTATTCCATTTTCTAACATACCTAGAATATTGTCTTGAATCCTAAAATATATTTGAGTAACAGTTTTGGCGGATGAAGCCAAGTGTAGAAATTAACGCAAGTGAGGAAAGTTCTCTAACGCTCAAACAGTTCACGACTTCTGGTCTTAGACCAAGTATCCTCTGGGTAGCCTAAAATATTCGTTTGAAAGCAAGGTAAAGTGAGAACCAAGTGAGTGTGACCATCCGACGGAAGAGAAGGACGATGTGACAAATGATGTCTTCTATGAGGGCTTGGAGCGAACATGTGAGAGCTGCCCCCGCCACGATGTAAAAATCGTGCTTTGTGACTTTAACGCAAGGGTGGCAAAGAGGATATCTTTGGCACAACGTTCGGTAAACTCAGCCTCCATGATGAAACATCTCCAAATGGGTTAAAGCTGATCGACTTCGTCGGGACCGAAATATAGTGATCTCTAGTACTAGATTCCAGCATAAAAAAAGGAACCTGGCTGTCTCCCAATCGGGAAGTCACGTAAGACGTGCGTACGCTCCGGGGTCCTAACATTGACTCAGACCACTGTCTTGTTGTAGCCAAGATACCTTCCCGCCTTTGTGCAGAAAAAAGCGTACGTTAACAAACGCAAAGAAGGTTCGGCGTGGAGAAACTGCAATAACAATAGACAGCCAAACGACTTTCTACTCGACTTGCACTTCTGCTCTCTGGGAGCACTCATCAGCAACTAGGTATAAGAAAACTTTGTAACGTAGGCAGACTGCTGTCTGGTCAAGGACTGTCAACTTGGCAGTGTTCCTCCAAATTACGTCAGGTATGTTTTATGCCGCTACAACAACAATCGCCATAGAAAGAATCGACGAGTAGTTATTAATAGAGAAACACTAATTCTAGGCTGCAACTCGACATGATCTCGTAGAGGTTGGTTTATTAAGTGTGGCTATTGACTATATTCTAACAGTACAATAGACTTTTACTGCGAATTTCGCTTTCTTCAAACAAATGACATAAAACTTCCATATGCGGATTCTCTAATCTTTATTAGAGCCTCCCAAAAACGAATTGAAGTGGAAGTGTTCTGCTAAGCTATGCAGTTACTGATGGCAATGATCGTTGGGTAGATCAACAGCTATTTGGGATGTAAAATTAACAGCTTATGTCCTATAAAAAAGCTTCTAAAAAATTATTATTATTAAAAAAATTAAAAATAAAATTAAAAAAAATTAAGAAAAAATTAAAAATTTATAACAATATTTTAAAAAATTCCAACAACAACAACAATAAATTTTATTAATATAATTTTTTTTGTCAAAATACTTCAAAGCTCTCATGCGGTAGCTGCATATAAATTCATTTGTATCATATAATTTTTTCAATTAAATAATATTTTCTTAATTTTAATTCACTTAACAATAAATAATTATAAGTAAATCATCAATCATCAGTGAGTAGAAATTTAAAAGCAAAATATTTCTTTCGAACCCGCTAATTTGCAGCGCTCAAGCGTGCACCACAATTAAATCGATATCAAATTTGCCACAAAAGGTTAAAATACCGTTAAGAAAAAAAACGCCAGCAACAAAAAGCGCCAAGAACTAAATAAGCCAACAGTGGCCGGAGGCGCAAAAGCCGCGTCTAACAGTAGCCAAAAACGTTTAATTTAACAAGCTGTCGGCAGAAAGATACAATTAGCAAACCGGCTACAATAAATAAAACAACAACAAGAACAAAAACAAAAACGAAAATTCTAAAAAAAGTGAATACTGCAATCGATAAACCGGCTATATAATTGTTTTCCAACACGAAAGAGATATGTAATGGAGCCCACACATCGATGTGTATATAGTACGACGTATGTATGCGTGTAAAATGTATGTGTGTGTGGGCATGAAATTGCCTGCATTGTTCTACGTGGCTTTGGCCACGGTGAGTGAGCGCTACACGAGCAAATCTTAATTAAAGCGCGAAATCATAAAAAAGAAAAGCAGAAAATTAAAACCGAAAACGAGCGAAAAGCATTTGGAAAGTAATAACACACATGCATACATTAATGCATATGTGTGGGTATGTGTGTATTTTTATACACTTAAGAACAAGTAACATGAATATTTCGACTTGCTTCAGCAAATTGCCAAGCGCTTGACAACA
Organism: Bactrocera tryoni; assembly: GCF_016617805.1. NCBI lineage: Eukaryota > Metazoa > Arthropoda > Insecta > Diptera > Tephritidae > Bactrocera > Bactrocera tryoni. The sequence continues at coordinate 22,503,030 of NC_052503.1, read as the reverse complement.
AGTTCTATACAATTTTTGTTGTTATTGTTGGTATAAAACTTTTTCACATTTTGTTAGAAGATCTTTTTAAAAATTTGGTTGTTGTTGCATTTTTAGAATTTGTTGTAGCATTTTTAAAGTTTGTTGTTGTTGTTGTTCTTTCGAAACTGTTGTTGTTGGCATTTCTTAAAATGTTGTTAGACTTTTTTTTAAATTTGAAGCTATTTTTTAAGATTGTGTTGTTGTTGCATTTTTTTCGTTTTTTTTATTGTTGTTGTTTTTCCATTTGTTATTGTTGTTGCTTCGACTTTTTAAATGTTGTTGTTAATTTTTTTAAGTTTTGATGGTTCTTAGAATTTTTGTTGTTGTTGTTTTTATTTTTTTTATTGTTGTTGTTTTTATTTTTCGATATTTTTTGTTGTTGTTTTTTCTTGCCACTCGAATATTTCTAACTTTTATGGCTTTCAATTTAATAGTACAGACATTTATAAGCGCACACTCACACACACACACCCATACACACACGCCGACACCACATCCGCGGTGGAAAAATCAAAATTTTATGATCGAATATGAAAATCGTATTAATAAATATGGATGATAAACTCGTAAAAATTTAAAGTGAAATGAAACAAAATGCGATTCGAGTTGGATCACTTCGCGCGCAGAACAAATCGAACGGCAGGAATTATGACCATGTACACATATGTACATGAGTGTGCGTGTGTGTGTGTGCGGTTGACAAGCTACAAGGCGTTAGGGCGATTAACATAGGAAAACACTTGAACCAAATTAATGACAAACAAGTGTGGCCGAGCAATTCTTTAGCATCTGACATGACACACACATAAACACGAACGCATGCAAATGTTAAACACACACACATACACATTTCTGTGTATGTGGTTGCAGTCACTTGCTTAGCAGCGCGCATTATGGCATCTAAAATCTATTTTAGTTTATTGAATTTTTTACTTGTAGCAATGGTTATAAGCGTTTTGTTCGCTTGGACGTGCAAATATGTTTGCGGTTTGTCGCGCTTTTCAATTTTTTGGCATCGATTGATACTTGCCCACTTACCCACACATGCATATCTACTTGCGTATGTGTGCGCAATTATTTAATTAGAATGTTTATGATCTGTGCATTTTTTGGATATTATCGCTGACGCACGCGAATTCGCTAATAAAGTTTGCTGGACTTTTTCAAATCGCTAATGACAAGAGGAATTTGAAAAGTGTCAGCTATAGTTTGGAGAGTGTGCAGAAATGAAGGTGATTTATAGAGAGGCGATGTAGGAAACTTTACTCCTCTCTATACATTATAATATAAGGAATATATTGTACGTATTATTCAAGGGAATCGCCAGGTGTGAAATTAAAAAAAGTACGATTACTTTAGATATGTTATCGATATCTCGAACTGCTGCCAAAATGTAGCCGCTTACTACTATAAGTTCCATAGGTTAATGTTTAAACTCGTCTTTCTCAAAACGACATTTTTCGAATTTGCTTGACTGCTTTTCCTGAAGACAAATGATCATGAAACGGACGATATCTGTTAGTAGAGTTTTTTTAGGACCTCGTTTTTTGAGTGTACCCTTAAAATATGCATTGATATAAATATTAGTTTCATTCCACCTTTTTACTCTAACAGACTGGGTGTATTTGTATAGAACTGTACTCTTACTTCACTGACGGTTTCTGGAACCCATCTACATATATTCAAATTATTCGAATAATTTCCGCCAAAAATTTGGGTATAAAAATATCGCTTTATACTTAAGATATTCCATAACTTTTCTGTTTATGGTGAAGAAGTATGAGAACTTTCATATAACAAATGTTAGGTTAGATGGCTGAACTAAAGAGATCATACGTGCACTGCTATAAGTAGTCCTTCGTGAGGCCATAGAAAAGAAGAACTCTTGCGTTCAAACTTACAAATTAGCAAAGCTTAGTAGCTAATACAAATCTGCAGATGCGTTTAATTCTCATTCCCGCCAGTTCGGTGGGGTATCTGAAGGTATGTGCCTTAAAAATTTAAGTATTGACCTCCCAAGCACGGTTTCCAACCCATCTTCTTCCCCAAAGCTTCTGCAGAATGTATCTGGTAAGATTCCCAGCCTTATAACATGAACACCAATAGGAAAATGGCCTGTTAAAAGCCCCACAACTAGGGAGAGGCTAGTCTTATTGAGGGGAAAGAAATCACTTGATCTCTTGCGATCGATCTTGAGCCAAAAGTCTTTTGCAACAGCGCATGTACCGACGGTGTCCCAGCGTAGGTTAAGCTACCAAGAAACCCAGCTATCTGGCAGCAGAACACAAAACGATACAGAAGCACCAACCCGCTCCCATTCTACCGATAGCGGTTCCAGATTTCCTTTCCTTGATAGCTCATCAGCTTTACAATTTTCAGAGACTTCGCTGTGGCCCAGCACCCATACCAGTATAATCACAAAGTGACTCAATGCTATTGATAGCGAGATTAGGCACTCCTTGACCAACCCTCAACGCGCTGTTAATGAGTTCTTGGCTAGTATCGCCGCCCTGCTATCTGAGTTAATGGTCACATCTATAAAAAGACTGTACTTCACAGTAGTAAATCTCCTGCTACCTTAATAACTGCAACCTCGGCTTGGAAGACACTGCAATAATCAGGAAGTCTGAAGCTGCAGTTGATAGAGAGCTGCTGACATAAAACGCCTTCACCAACCTTCCGCCAAGCTTCTTCCCACCCACAACTCCCTCGCCGGTATATGGGCAGAGAAGAAGCCGCCAGAGTTCGGTTTGGCGATTCCATGATCCAAGTGATCCGGTATGAATTCGAAGTTTGTGAGGACATCCGATTGTTCAGACACGTGTTCTTTTAGGAACATATTCTTAGATGATCACTTACGGTGAGAGACCCCACCTTTTGCAAATCACTCTTCTATAGCAGTAGAAGGCAATTGCTAGTTTGGATCCATAATTTGTCGATTTTGGACATAAATCTACAACACTCAAGTTTGACTCTACTTAATAGAACACAAGCTATACATACTACCACCAACCCACCGAAAATTTAACACACTAACAGTTACATACATTTTAAATCCCAACTACTTCCCTGCAATCCCCAAAAACGAGGGCGTATTCAAGATAAAAATTTTACAGGCGTCAACTCTGAAATTTGCATGAAAAAGGTCGTGTACACTGTCATTCCGAAGCAGCTAAAATGCGGCTAATTACCCCTGCGACCCTTTGATGTGTTCACGCGATTAAAAAAACAACAAACAGAAAAAAACATACCAACATTATATAGAGATATGTATACTTATATGGCTGCTACTTTTAGACAGTGGCCCTCAACATATTAAGAACAAGGATCAAAGCGGCCACATGCGGCAGCGGCAGAAAGGTCAGCTGCTGGCCGCTCATTAAGAGCGCAATTAAATGTAAGAGAATTTCCTCTGAAAGTGAAAATACAACAATGTGTAAATTAAAATGCAACGCGCTTACATAACCTCTAGTTCAGACAGTGTGGCAGGGAAAAGGTTACTTAATAGAGGCCAATGAAAAAAATGAAAAATCGAGTTAGAATTAAGGACAAAGGACATCAGCTGGCTGTGCACACACACACACAAACATACAACACGCAGAGCAGTGAATTATAAAATGATTACCAGCCGCAGCCGTGGCAACTATCTGACTAAAGCACTTAGCACACCGCTCGGCTGCGAATAATTTTAATTAAAGAGCTGCAGCGACCGCGCGCTCGGACATTTGAGCTATGGCGCGCTATTAATCACACGCCGTAAAGTCGTACGTGCTCACTGTTATAATATTACTACCATAGGTGTGTATGTGTGTGTGTATGGGTGAATAAAAAATGTTATTTGAACAACCCCGTTTAATAAGAGGCACACACAATTGATGCTTTGGTGTTGAATAACTTTGAAAACTATTTTGAAGTATTTACTTTTTGGCTTAAAGACTTTAACGAGTGTCTGCTGGAGAGCGACGAGTGATTGGGGACTTATGTTCTTCCCATGCTCACAGTATTTGTAGGTACTTACGCACTGCCACATTGGTACAGTGGTTCTTGCAGTAAAGGACAACAACAATGCAGTGGTAGCGAATCAACGGTATTGCCGCAAATAATGCAACGGTAAACAAAATGCGAAATAACATTTGTAAATAGCGCGAATGATGGAAAAAACCACACAGACTTATGATAAATATGTTATAGTGCTGGATTACTATGGACAATTTTAAATGTATTTAAATATGTCGATAAAGGGTGTGCAATTTTGGTTAACCCTATTCAAGCGAGTATTGTGAATTTTAAGAACTAGATTTGTTTTGGCTGAGTTATCGAGTAAATATAATGGGTGATCCCTTTAGAGGTTCCCTACTTAAAAAAAATACAGAAACTTCAAGTTAGTTGAGGAATGTTTATTTTCATTCGAAAGAACATTCTTTGGCATTTAGTTCTTGAAGATTATATCTTTCATCCGTTGAGTCCAATTTTCAATGTCTCGCTTGAAGGAGTAACTGGCGAATAACAGGCGTGAGTTTTTGCTCCAAGGCCTGATCGAAGCGGAATTGTCCGCATAGACTTTGGACTTTACAAATCCCCACAAAAAAGGTCCAACTGTGTGATATCACAAGATCTTGGTGGCCAATCGATCGGCTCAAAACGTAGAATTATCTGCTCACTGTAGTGAACTTGTTGAAACGATACCATTTTTGTAGAAATATGGATATATGACTCCACCGACCCACAAACCACACCAAACCGTTGTCTTTTCTGGATGAAATGGCAGCTCTTGCATCTCTTCAGGTTGCTCTTCATCCCAAATACTACAATTTTGCTTGTGTACATACCCATTGAGCCAGAAATGGGCCTCATCGCTGAACAAAATTTTGCTCGAAAACAACGGCTCTTCCTGAAACGTCCCATAGAGCGAAGCAATGCCACTTGCGAAAATCGAATGACTTCAGTTCTTGAAGAAGCTGTATTTTATACGCTTTCAATTTAAGATATCGACGGCAAATAGTTTTGGAGTTTTGAGTGATTTTGTAAGAATCTTTTATTATTTATTTATCAAAATATCACTGCAACGCAGATCCTTCTCAGAGTGGTTTCTTCTCTGCTCATACACCTGCGATGTATTTTCTGACGGGACGAAACTGTTGGAGAAGAGGTGCAGTGAGCTTTTTCAGGATGAATCGAAATTAACTCTAGTTTTAGGCTACCATTCCACTGTAGCGTCTTACAAGAGGAGGTGGCTGCCGTCAAGCTAGCAGTAGATGTACAACTCTGAAGTTCAGCTACCTTCAGAAAGGTATATATTCACTTCGATGTCCGCTTGTGTTCTAGCACTGGAGCTATGGACATCCAGTGCTACTCGATAAGCGCTGCCCAACAACCAGAACTTGTGCGTAATGCTTCTCGCCCAGAGTGAATCGTAAGAGGTCCTACGAACAACTTGCTTTTAGCAAAGGCAATCTCGGCGCAATTATGGGTATTCTGACTGTACACTGTCCAATTTGTTCTTTGCCAAAGCTTTATAGCGAGGTGGAATCATTTTGTCACTTTCTAATCTATTGTCCGGCTTTTGCCAAAATAAAATTGAAATAGCTCGTTGGACCCACATTGATATTAGCCGCCTTAACAAATTTGTAGTATGCTCAAAATGCTTCATCAATCTACGACATCTATCTATATGAGGTTCTGGTGATTCACTTTTAAAGGCCTATTGATAACAAAAATGACGAATATCTGTCCAAATAAGATCCATCGACTAGACTAAATTTCGACTTTCTAAATGTTTCTGACATTGCTGATTCCGATTTTGTGATTTTGTGGAAGTTGTTCTGTATCAATCCTCAAACATACTCAGAGAGATGAATATGGCAGAAGAAACGAGAACAATCTGGACTCTTTTTTTTACCAACTTTTCTTAGGTGACAAAATATTGTATGACATTTAGTTTTAATTTGCCATGCAGCACTATAAAGCATTACAAAACCTTCCGGTAGCTACATATTTGGGGTTACTTGCTGAACCCATAATATATGTTAATATGTTGACTGAGGCGACAGATTTTGAACAGACAGAAATTTGATTTCCATTTCAAATATGTTTTTGAAAAAGCTAGTAAAATTGTTGTAGCAGTATAAAGATTTTTCTATGGTTCTAGAAATAGAAACTTGTTAATGATATGAAATGCGGACCTCTTCTGTAGGCTAAAATTTAATTGCTTGAGTATAGCCGATGTCTCTTGTCTCTGAGTGTTTTAACAATTATTTTTTATCAGTGTATACTATTCTGAATGCATTTCAGACATAATCTGTCTTTAATTTCCCTAAGTTAAGTTATTTTGTGATTCAACTTCAAACCAGCGAGTCTTCTAATGTTTAGTACAAAACCCAACCATATTACAAACCCTGTAACTTACATATGCCGCCGCATCTGTGAGCATACGCACAGCAAATACGCGCTAACTCACAGCAACAATTGTTGTTGCAATCAACGGCGTTCGCTTTACAATTTACATTTGAATGCGCGTATCTCAGCGGCGCTGACTTGCAACCCAAACCATTTGACGACATTTTTATTTTTCATTACGATTTTCACATTTTATTTCAAATGCACGCATACACACACATACATGTATGTAAATATGTAGGTAAATACACTTTTTATTTCACCTTTTATTGCTGCCTGCATTCTGTTTTATTGTTTGTGCATACACATTTACTCGCCGCCGCCGCTACCGCTGATCATCTTAACAAGATGCGCGCATATCATTTTCGCTTTCCAAATGTTTCGAATGTCCCGCGCGCCGCCCAAAAAAAAATGTGGTTTTTCTAGTTTTTCAATTTTCCTATTATAATCAGCGTTATTTTCTGTTGTTATACCACAAGCGCGCATATCTCCGCGGCGGAATCTGTGATTGTAGCGCGCTGCCGCGCTACCACCAAACTGTCATGTGGCAACTGCCGGCAAAGCGGTGGCGTGGTCGGTGATTTGCTTGCGCTGCTTGAGTTTGGGTTTTCGTTCTCATGGCGCACCTTTCTGCGCGCAGCACATCATCCCAACAAACAAATGCAACAAAGGGTTGGCATTTGAAATGTGCGCCTTTATTGCTTACTACTTACTGCTTATTGCTATCATTGCCGGCATATCGCTTGTCGTCGTCGCTGTTGCTGTTGTTGTTGCTGCTACCTATTATTGTACAATTGTACAGCAAAGCAGTGTGGCAATGCGCGGCGCAACAGCTGAAGAGCCGAAAGTCAATGGCTGTTGTGTGCGCTTCAAAGGACACGTCAGCCGCGTGAGCCTGGCAGTTGGCAGTTGTAGCATTTAGAATTTGAGTGGTTGGGAATTATTTTCAATTCTATGTATTTTTCTTTTTTTTTTCAAAACGACAAAAATTCAAAAAAAATATTTTTATGCATTATTATATTTTTACGATATTTCTCAGCGCCACAAATGGGCACATTCGTATGCTAAGTAGAGTTTGATATTTTCCGCGTTTACCTTGCTCAAATTTGAATGACTTACCCTTTTCTGTTTCTGTGTGCGCGGAAACGCAAGCAAAAGGGTGAGAAAGGATTTAAAGGCAAGTGGGAAAATGTTGAATGCCGTGCAAGTAGACGCGTCAGCATTTACAGCATCTTTAGTACACCTTTAATGTGCCACACACAAAAAAAGCGTGTGTAAATATTTCTGAGTTACCCTTTCCTTTCACTGAAATTTCTGGTGGCAAATTCCTTGTAACGCGCACAAAAATTTTGTAGTTTTAAACACGAAAATCTCAAATTAAAGCGCTTTCTTCTTTCTCCAATTTGCATGTTTCTCATGGCGCGGCATTTATTCACGCCACTTCGACTGAATGTCAAGACGCTGTTGTGCAAATGCGCGCGCGATGGCGCTCGCCATATTAGACGCTGCGCGCGTATTAAGTACAGTAGCACAAAAACGGTGCGCGCTTGGCCCTTCGCCTATGTTTAGCATTAATCAGTTCACATTATGTGCGACTTTTGCAATTAATAAAGATTAAAGAGCGCTGCCAGTGCCAGCACAACACAAACGTACAAGCGCGCACATGAAGGAGCTGACGCGCGCACAGGGCGGCGGGAGCGCGCATATAAGAGAACTAACGCGCGCGCACGCAGGGCAGCGGACGCGCCAACATTTGATGAATCTACAATGGCGCAGCATAAATGCAAATGAACCAGTTGTTTTGCCGCAAGTTGGCACAACTAACATTGCGGCATGTGACATGTGGCGTTCCACATTGCTGTGTGTGCTGTTTGTTGTGTTGTGTTGCAAGTTTCTGCTGGCGCGGCATGTTATTTGCGGTGTGGCACAGCGGTTGGCCCAACATTGCCCCACAGACATACCTAAATGCCGGCGAAATAAATGCCTATGCATGTAGATGAGCCCAATACACACATTTATTTAGCTCCAACTGAGCAATGAATTAAATTTTATTCGGCCATTGTTGACGCGGCTTGCGTGCGTTCGCATCGATTTGGCACAGTCAACACAAATTACGCTGCCAAACAACAACAAGCATAACAACAAGCATGTTGTGTGTGAAACAAAATAAGGCGAATAAAAATTAAATTAAATGAAAATGACATTGTGTTGTTGTTATCGGTGTGCCTTGGTGTATGCGCTTCCAATAATATGTAAATAAATGCGTATAAAATGCCGTTGCGTCATTTGGGGATTAAGTTTAGCGCTGCATCTGCATAAATATTTTTGTGGCGGCTAAGCGACGCCCAACGAGCGCCGAAACCAGCGCACGAGTGTTGAAAAGAGCATTGATAAAGTCACATGAGTCCATTGTTTTGGGTTAACATGCTCTTAATCACATGAGACAAATTCGAAAAATTCCTATACTAACTATATATGCGCGTATTAGCGGCAAGTGTGGCGCAAAAATACACTATGCGGCAATTGCATAGCCCCACAAATATATTTTTAACAATTTCATAAGTATTTTTGCTAGCAAAAAAAGTATTTGGAGAACATCCGACACCAAAGTTACGCTCGTGATTATTAGATTATTTTGCTGTTAAAAAAAAATAATTTGAAAAAATATTTGAAAGAAATAATATTTGGAAAAATTCGCTACGCCATTTCAAGTTATGCTTAATTTAATAAATTGTTAAAGTTCTAAGCTTTGAACTTATATAAAATGACCAATAGCAGGAGTTCGTATTCAAAAACAGTGGCAACCCCGTTCGTGAAACTTTTCATAATTTTCCAAACAAATACAGCCGTATAAAAGCCAGCCTATAACCGAACTAAACATTTCTAATTAAATTTAGCATACTTTTGTCAAAATAGGTGGCAACATTATAAATATATATTTTTTTGTTTTCTTAATCTAGGTATTTTAAACATCATTATTCAGATTAATACTGTATTTTTTAATTTTTGTTTATATGTACCTAATTAATTTATAAAAGGTGGCAACGTCATTTCAAATTATGCTCGAATTTAATTAAAAAAAAAAAAACTTATAACCGAACCAAACATTTCTAATTAAGTTTAATAATTTTTTTTTTCAAAACAGGTGGCAACATCAAAAAATTATAGTTATTTGTTTGTGTAATCTAGGTGTTTAAAGTATCTTTATTCATCCTTATACTGTATTTTGTAATTTGTAAATTTATACCTAATTAATTTATTAAATGTGGCAACGCCATATCAAATTAGATTAAAATTTAATTAACTGAAAATACTGTAATCATAGTATCTATATAATAAAATACATTTTTCGTATAATATCAATCACAAATATGTCATCTGTTCATATGTGAAAACATGTGGCAACTCTATTTAAAAAATATACTATTATACTACCCGCTTTAATAGCTTTCGTTGGGTAACCATTTTGTAAGCTTTTATTAAAGTAAAGCAATAAATTAGTATAAAAGACAGGACGAGAGGGTGAGGTTATGTTAGATAAATGTAGAATCCTTCCGAAAACAGCCATAAAGTTGTTTTACCACGCTGGTAGTGTTTTTAAACACGACTTATCAAGCCTTTCTCCAATTCCCTAATGAATATTAAGCCTTGGGCTTTCTGGTAATGACAGAATGGTGAATTTGAAACAAAAAAACGCGGAATCTTCAAAATACTCAAGTACATGGGTTGATCTTTCAACCTTCATAGATACTCAATAAGATTTGGTGTTGTAATCAGAAAGCATTCAGAATCTCTGCTGTTTACATAATTATAAAGAATCTTGCACCCATTGTAACTGCACTTTATTTGAATTCTTCTAAGTTCTGCCTTAAAAGTCTTGGAATAAAATATTGCCAACTGTATGGTGGTCTTACCACAAGATCGCTTAGTGTACTTGTATACTGTGAATTTACATATTAGTGACTGTCATTGTTTTCCGAGTTTCACATGTACGAGTACAGGTGCGCTAACAGATCAGCCAGATGGCCGGCCGAGTGGGTTTTGGAAATAGTGAACATCAGGTGCCAAAGCTGGAACTGGATTCGCAGTCAGCTGTTCGGTATATGAAATGAATGAACAATGAACTCTGTTAACATTCAACGATGAATTCAATAGAGGAAGCATATTATAGAATATTTTGAAGAATACGAAAGAAACCTCGTATAAATGACAAGTAGTCATATCCTTTCGGTTAGAAACTATTGAATTAGGAAAGGGTTTTCAATGATGATTAATGCAATATAAACATAGGCTAACCTGGATTTAGTTAGTTAGAACCCATTTTTTTCTGACGGAAACTCTTAAAGAAAAATCAAGTTTCATAGATTAGATATATGAAACGGATTTTTATGTTTCTCAGCTAGAACTGAACCTCATATCGCATATCGAACAGAAGTGCCTTGAAAAGCAGGGCAGCAGTGGAAAGTGTTGGCAGAAGTAAGCAACTTCAATTCTGCTGGGTGCCAGGACACAAAGGCATCGAAAGCAATGAAATAGTGGGCGAGACTGCCAACAATGGTGTACTTCTTAACAGCCGAAAATGATCAACATTGGGAAATCCATACATTGTCTATACGACGATCTCGATAAGAAAATCAAAAGCCGATGGAACGAGTTACCTGGGTGCAAAACTGCAAAAGTCATGTGCCAAATGGTAGATCAGAAGTACACAAAATTCCTATTGGCAATCGAGACTGCAGGAAAATGATTTGTATTCTAACTGGTCACTGTCTGTTGGCTGAGAGATCGAGAAGACTGCAGGAAATTTTAGGAGCAGCATCTCTTGTGCACTTGTCCTGCATTGGTAATATATATACTCTGTAAGCATCTTTGGTCGACACGGTAGGATACACTGGGGGAGGTATCGATAGTGAGACCGCAGAGTCTGTTAAATTTTGTGTCAAGCGCAAGTATCCTAAAACCTGACTACTTCTCTAGAATTTAGGAATTGAACTCCATCAGGTATCGCAAAGAACCAAAACTGGTCCATGCGTGGCTTATTTCGGTACAAAATTAGTTTTATGTTAATATTGCGAATGTTTCATCTTGAAAATGGTTTAAAGCATGCTCAAAGTGATTCTCCGACATTGCCATTATCTAAGTATGACTAACATTGTCGGTTTATGCTTATTTTCTTCGAATAAATTTTACCCCGACCCTTTCTCTTTCAAGTGTTTTTTAGACATTTTTTTGTCAAATATATTTTGAAATACTTTAGGTGGAGTTCTGTAAGCGTATATTGGATCATTTCGGCTGTTCAACTCCATTTTTGGTTAGGACATTGTTTTGCCATTTTTTGCGGGAAGTCAAAAGTACTTCCAAAATAGTTTTATATTTTGCACAGAGTATATTGAGTTTGCCGCGGAGTCTGTCACAGGATACTCTATTAAATACATACATAAGTCAAGAGGGTAACATAAGTCCTTTAGTTTTTGAGTTACCGATCTGAGTTCTAGCACACGTTTTTTTCTCTCCAAAAAGCTGCTATTAACTGTCGATATCATACCCATATATCATATAACTGCCACACTGTGTTGCGGCTAGTGGAAAAGTAACTTTTCTCCGATTTTTTTTTTCAGTGTTTTTAATTATGCAATTTTGTCACAGACATTCCAAGTAAACAAAAAACACATAAAGCTTATTTTTATGTTGGCCCGTTGATTTTTAATTGATTTTAGAATCAAATATACAAAATTTTCACGAAAAGAGGGGATTTCAGGGCTGTATTCAAATTGATCTCATTTGATTTTGGTGACAGATATTTTGATTCGGAAAAAAAATCTGCCTTCGGACAAGTATCTTCTGTAAAACAAAGGAACGTTGTTTGAGACATTTTCATATGCACCTTATTTAGAGCGAAAACCCGACTAAAAGTCCATTTTTCCTTTAAATTTGGGTTAGGTAAGCAATATCTAAAAAGTCCCAGTTCCAAACCACTACAGAAATGTTACATAATTTGTTTTCAACGAACTGTGAAAAAATCAGCTGCCCATACCTGCCCTCCTGGGAGTTAAAGCGATTTTAGTATATCACTCTCAGTATTTATTCCATAGAAATAGAACGGAAATTCTCGGAATCACTTATTTTTTTTATTCTACATTTATTCTAGCACTCCACAAAAATGAGCATAACTCTCTTTAAACTGAAGCTATTGACTTCAAAGCGGTATCAAATTAAAGCTTTTATTGCCACCTTTCAAATAAGAACTGAAATAGATTTTGGTTTTATATAAAATTTCAGAGTTTTTCAACAAATATCGAAAAATCATGAAAATTTGACGTTTATAATTCTTGTTCGGACCACCCTATACTTTATTTAAAAAACTAATCATAGGGTATTTATCAGAAATAAAAGAAGAATTAAAATACATTTTTTTGTAAATTTTTCGAACAACTTTTTTTTTTTTACTTTTGTTCAAAATTTGACCCAACAATTTTTTTCGGTGTAAATTTTTTTTTCCACTCATTCTGTTTGGGATTTCATTCTGACCAATCTGTAGAAGTTTCTCATCGATACAATAAAAATTACAGTCTAGGCAATATGATTTCCAAAAAATTCCGGTTTCGCAACACTGTGTGCCATACAAACTGATCGATTAAAGTCAAGTCCTTGTATGGAGAATTTCTTTTATTTAATAATGTTGTCCTTGACTGGATAAAAATCTGTGTCCGTTCCGGTTACGCAGACTCGACTGTCTTAGGAGCGGGACAAGGTATCGCCGCAATGTTTGTCAAAGATTATTATCCAAGACAGCGCCATAATATCCGAATATATTGCTCAGAACGCACCACTATAGCATATAGCTGTCATATAAAGTGACCGATCCAAATCAAGAAAAATAACTGTTAACACCCTTTTATGCTATGAAAATGCAGCTGTGAAGGGTATTATAGCTTCAGTGCAGCTGAAGTTAGCACTCTTTCTGCTTTTTCTTATATTTCGGGGAGATTCTTTTTTTAAATTTCATTTGCAATTGACACATCCATTTATTACTAACTGTGAATAAATAACACAATTGCGTTTTAATCGGCGTTTCATAACCTCAATTTTTTGCGAAAACTGAAACAATTCCACTCAAAAGTTATGCAAAAAAGAGAAAAATGCCGAGCAAATATCAAATTGGGTCAGCGCCAATGCACTTTGACTTGCAGCGATAAACGATGATGTAAGCGTGACAAAGTGCCGCAATCGCAAAAGTTGCACATACATATGTACATATGTATGGGTGTAGCTTGGAAGTGCGCCCAACCACCCACATACAGAGACTCCCACACACACACACATACATGCGCGCGCCTGCAAAAAGTTCTGCACGCGCACAGCGTGAGCTTATTTTCGCAATGAGCGTGCAACATGCCACCAATGCAACATTGTACGCGGCATGTATGCGCCAATTCGCATGATGGCATCTCAAATATGCATTTTCATATATTTATTTACCAGTATATGTGTACATATGTACATATTTGTGTATTTTTGTGCATATAAATTATGCAAGTTATTTATGTTGCTGCCATAAATATCGCAACTATGTGGCAGTATGTGAGCAAACATGCATATGCCAGTGTGTGCGTTATAATTGCGGGTGTAGCACACATATACACACACACACAGAGATACTTTAAGTTAAGGGAGCAGCATAAAGCATGAGTGTTCATAAATATCTAGCAACCGACCGACCAACAACATACAACATTGACAAATAACATCAACATCAACAGCAACATCAACATTGTGGGCAACAACAATAAAGTCAACAACAACAACGGCATGTTAGTGATACCATAGCGCACATTAAGCGACCACTGACACTGACAGCGCTGAGAAATGGCTGGCTTCATACTTAATTGCAGTGGCAATTAATATGAAATATTTAAAATGATGATGACCTCACCCAGCTACAGCAACAGCAACAGCAACAACAACAGCAGCACATAACAAATAATGCATAATACACTGGCTCTCTGGCCCTCGGGGGCTTGTCGACATTTAGAAGTAATATTAAGCTCCGCCAGCATAGCCATCAGTGGCAGCCAACGCGGCCACGTGGCGACCACAAATATACATATATAGTATATACACACACACACACAATTATGTATATATTCCCCACTCAAACACTTGCATGCTTTCATTTAAATTTACACACACACTCACACACTTATAGCGTCGCCAATTATGCATTTAAGTAGTTAAGTAATTGTTTTTGCTCTTGTTCATAATTTTATTATCACCAGCAACTTCATTTAGTGTTTGGACTCAACTTGGCAGCCTTCACGCCATGGCGGCGGCTTCATTTACACACATGAGGACATAGTTTCGAGCATATTGAGCGCACAGCTCCATTTAAAAGCTGCCAGTGTGGCGGTCAAGCAGATTATTCTATATTAGTACAAATTTATTTGCATGCTATGTGGAGCAGTTTGAATGCGACAACCCAATAGGAAATGTGGAATAATTGTTTTTTTTTGTTTTTGAAATTTATATGAAATATTTCTATTCGAAACTATTGAAAGTTAATGTGTATAGTAGTAGTAGTATTAACATAGCAACCCAGTGAGAAATGTGTAATGTTTTTTTTTTATTTTTGGAATTTATATAAAATATTTCTATTAGAAACTATTCAAAATTAATGTCTATAGTAGTAGTAGTATTAGCATAGCAACCCAGTAAGAAATTTTGGATAATTTTTTTTTGGAATTTTGTTAAATATTTTAGTAATAATTTTTAGAATTTTTAATCTATTTTAGCAAAAATTAGTTTGTATAGTAGAATGAATATTGCAACCCAGTAGGAAATTTTTAGTTAATTCTTTGTAATTATTACAATTTTTTTTTAATTATTATTAAGTATTGGTTTAATTTGCTCTAGTAAAAATTAATTTGTGTAATAGAATAAAATTTTCAACCCAGTAGGAAATTTTTATTAAATTTTTTGCTGTTTGTTTATGAATTTATACTAATAAAAATTGATTAGTAAAAATTTGTTTGTAAAGCAGAATGAACTTAACAACCCCGTCGGGAACTTTTAGTAAATTTTTGTTATAGTTTTTTCTTTGAATTATTATTAATTTACACAACTAAAAGTTATTTCGTTTAATAAAATGAACTTATAAACCCAGTAGGAAATTTTAAATTAATTGTTTTTAAAATGTTAAATTGTTTCGAATTTGTTTAGCCCAGTAGGAAGTTTTACATATTATATTTTTTTTAGTGTTTTTCTCCAATTTTTTAAATTTATGATTAAATATCTCAACTTTAACAGTAAAAACTAATTTGTATAATTAACTGTATATAGCCACCCAGTAAGAAATTTTTATATTTTTTTTTGTTTAATATGGCGGGTTTCATAAGGAATATTTCTCATCTATATTAATTAAAAACTATCTTCATATGTAGAATTCTATGAACAAAGCAACCCAGTAGGAAATTGTAAATATTTTTTTAATTAATTTTTTTAACATGTTGGATTTTAATTACCACGTTTAAAAGAAAAAATATTTTCTAATCGACAATTGAAAACAATATTTTTTTAAGAATTTGAATTTTTGAGAATGCTTCAATAAAGATTTAATTTTTCAAAAAATTCGTCGTGGAAGGAATAATTTTACAGTCTCTCTTTTCTAAAATTTTATGTTTTTGAAATAAAATTTAGTGTACTTTGTGTATATAATAATTTTTTCGATAACTTTTATCGATAATTTCAACTCAATAATCTTCAACTAAACTATATAAACAGATTTTCATAACCATCACGCGATTATTAAATTTTATTCAATTTACAATACAAAAACATAATAAGGTCTTAATTACCTTTCGATTTAAGTCTTGGTTTTCCTGGGAGGCAATTTCTGTAATTAAAAATATTAAGGTCTTAAGTAGTTTTATTCTTTTATTCGTATGTTTGTTTATAGACTCGTTTTTAAGAATTTTCTACTGTCAAATATCTTTAGTATTCAAGGGCAATTTTCGGATAGAATAGCATTTTTAGATCATATATTTAACAATTTAAGCTTAGATATTATATAACTTTTTCGACATTTTTTAGGGAATACTTAAATTATATTTTGCTTTTTCATTGGCTAAACTTATCAATAAGTCGAATTATCTATCGATTATTTTCGATAAATATGTTTATAATATTGTTTCAAGTTTTATATATGTACATAGTTGAACAAAGTTCAGCTCAGATATTATTTTTTGCGTAGTCCTTATGGACAACTTAAAGTTTAGTTTTACGCTATCTTGACAAATTTGATCGATAAATCAAATAAATTATCTATAATTTTTGATTAATTTAGCCAACTGATGTACTAATTTCATTTTAGGTTTATGCTAAGTGTGTAAATTTTATCGATAAATCGGAAAAAGTAATCGATAATTTTCGATTAATGTATAGAACTTACTAGTTAATTTTCAAAATTTGTCTTTTGTAGCTGCTAATATTTTTTTATTTTCATTTCAGGCTTATTCCAACTTTGGTAAGTGTATCAACATTTATAACAAATTATTTCCAGTGTATATGTTATGTTTCCCTTATTGGGATAAGAAACTAAAGACAAACTTATTTCCGCACACAATATAAATAATCCATCTAACTTTGTCAAGCTCTTCTATATTTTAACGATAAATATTTAATAATATTCTCCAAAGCTTTTCAATTTTCTCTTGACCACATATCGACATATCGATAACTTATAATTATGCCACCGATAATTACTTTCGTAACGCTACTGAAATACCCAAACTTCAAACTTCATTATTTATACAGTGTTTAAAAATTATACAGCGATTCTCGCCGGGGTCATTGTGATTCTGTCGGACTAATAGCGGACAACTGACGGCTGTTGTTGTTTGACTGTGAATTGAAGACGCCTGATGGGGGTTGAGCCGCCGCTGGCATCATTAAGTAAATTAAGTAAATAAACATATGTGCTATGATAATTAATTGGCACTTCACAAGTGTCATCATTATTGTTAGCCGGCGCCCGGACACATAGCCGGCTCGCTCATTTCGCTTATTTGGGTTGCGTCGAGTGAATGCGCATTTCGCGCCAAGCGACTTTAAGGGCAACAACTATATAGTTGTGTCTGTGTATTTGTGTCTGTTGAGGAATTTATATGCAATTATCTAGTTTATTAGTTGGTATTATTGTTGGGTATATAACATTACTAATTCAAGGTTTCGTTGAGTTCAAATTAAAGTGGAGTGTAGTTGTAGTGTGTAAGAGGCTTGACTTTCTCGAAGAAATTGCTCAAAATGATTTTCTGATGTTGTATTTTAGAAGGAGTTAGTAAGCGATGAAGGTTTGAAAATATATTTAGCTTACAGTATCAGCATCAGTTATCAGTAGCTTTTAGTGAGATTTTAAAAATGGTCAAAATAACACCGATAATGGCTTTTAGAGGGTTAAAAAACTTCGAAAAAATTATGCTTGCAACATTTTAGCAAATACACTTGAAGGCAATTCAAAAGAGTTAGAAAAACTTAATGGCTGATTTTAACCAATGAAAAATTTTCAAAAATTTTAGAGTTGTTTTCAAGTCGATCTGTAGCGTTTCGAAAAGAGGGTAAACATGTTGCCTATTGAATACCTTTCTGAAAATTTTTACCAAATATTTCAGGGTATGGTCGAAATAACACACAAAGTGCGCGCTAGAGGGTTAACATTTTTCGATAGCCTTATTTTCGATTAACGAATTTAGGTATGCAGGTTTGAAGACAAAAATTTTGAAGTGTTTTTTCAAAGCCGTAGTCAAAAATTTGAAAATTTTCCCCAATTTTTCAGTGTATGGTCGGAATGACCCATAAGGTGCGCTTTTTAGGGTTAAAATTTTTCGAAAGCCACAAAATTTGGGTATGTAGGTTCGAAGACTGGTCGGTACAAATTTAATTTTAACCGTTGTTTGATTTTTCAAATTAGTTTTGGAAAAACTTTTCAGACAACAAGGTCAGAATGAATCGCAAGGCGATCAGTAAAGGGTTAAAATGCTAAAAAAAACTCGAAAGTGTGCGTTAAGGGTTAAAAGTTTTCGAAAACCTTATTAACGGCAAAATTTGAGTATATAGGTTTGAAGACAGTTCGGAAAATATATAATTTAAACTTTGATGGATTTTTCGAAATAGTTTTGAATGAACTTTTTAGAAAGCAAGGTCAAATTGCGATCAGTAAATGCTTAAAATGCTAAAAAGGAAACAAGAAAATGTCTAAAATTTAAGTACATTTACTTAAGGACAATTCAAAAGATATTAAGCTATATATTTAAATCTAACTTCCATACTTCTTTTCCCCACACTCCGCATCACCACGCTTCTAAAAACCCCAAATACACCACTAATTGCATATAAATTAAGTAAATGTTCATTTGTTGTTCACACAAGCCACAACTCTACCTGTTAATATGCACACAGCGCTACAAAAACACTTTCGTACATTTACGCCTTTGAGCGATTAAAAATTTCAGCTGCAAAAAGCGCGTGAGAAATCACTCATTTAGCACCCTTTAAATGAACGTTTGACTACAAAAAACCGACTAACTTCGTGATCTTTCGATCTGGCGAGCTGTTTTCGGCCATTAATTACAATATTTGCGGCACCTTACGCCGTACGCGCGACGCGCTATCGGCACTTATATTCACTTTGTGTTGTTTAATTTTGGTTTGTTTGTGGAAAGCTTTTTTTATTGGAGCGCGTGCAATATTTCAACGCCTTCATTTGCATGCGTTTATTTCTTAATAATTCGACTCCTTAGCGCGTCGAAGACGTGGTACGTGCCGCATATGGCAAGTGGTAAGTGGCAGGCGGCAACTGGAAGCCTTGCTATGCGGCAAGTGACAGACGGAAGAGCGACAAGCGGTAAATGGAGGAGTAGTGGAGAGCGCATTCACCGCAAGGCTGCAATTTTAGCTGCGCGGCAGCCATTTGCCACTGGTACGTGCGCACACACACATCTACACATACTTAAACATACATACATATGTATATATGGGCATATAATCCGCAGCCGAATTCCTGTTTGGACAGCACACTTGATTATGGGTTCTCGATCGAGCACTAAACATTTGCAAATTTCGTTGATAAGCTGGCCAGCACATAAGCGCCCGTAAAAAGCGCAACAACAACAATATCGACAAAAACAACATCAAGGATAGCAGGACAGCAGCAGGCGACCGCAAGGCAAAAAGTTTAAGTTTGCATTTAATTTGCACGTTGATGTGCGGCATGCAACAATGTCTGATGGCACAGCAACAGCTGCCGCTCAACGAGATGAGTATATGCGCGTACATTCATATATACGCTTATATGTATATTTGTATGGATAACTTGTTGTGCGCGCCAAAGCGTCGAATGCTTAACGACAATTTGGATTTTCGGCGAAATTAAATGCGCACGCGCATGTCTGCAACCAACGCGCTCGCTCGTCGCGCCACTGCGAATCTGCGTAAAATTGCTGTGCAAGTGGCTGGCGTGCCACAGCGAATGCCGGCGGCGAAATGCGGGCCACAGCGCGCACGTACAAACATGCGCGAAGAGCACGAAAATGCAGGAGAACGCGCGCGCTTATTGTATATGTGTAATAAATTTTGTATGGGCTATAAAGAAGCGTCGCTGAGATGCAACGTCCGATAAGCCGTTAACCCGCACGCATGCACGCACTGACCACGAAGACGTCAATGAAAGGTTGAGCGGCAGATACACAAACATACAGATATTGCTCGGCGCGTCGCTACACGTAAGTGCAGGACGCAGGTCGCAGTGAATGTGAATTCAACAAATTTCCTTGCAGCTTTTGGTGCCGGTGCCGCTATTGTTGTTTTTGTTGCGCGTCGCATGATTAGTGAGCGTTTCATTGCGGACTTGAATACAGAGGCTGTAGGCAATTTTTACCTTGCTACCTTTTTGATATTTACACTAAATAACATTTGTAATGCCATAAATTCTTTATGATATGAAAATTTCCAGACGCGCATGCCCACCGCGGGCATGCACATATGATATATAAAAGTATATCCGTAGCGCGCGTTAAAAGAGTTTCAGCTCGCGGAATTTATCAAATTTGCTGTCTTGATCTGCACCTTCTTTTGTAGGCACTGCAAGTTGCTGAGCTGCTGCTAGTAGGCGGCGCATAAATGAGGGAGCCCACACAGCGCCGCTTGGCGCACGGGCGCGCTAGTGCGCGGCGTGTCGGCGCGGAGGTATGATCTGCGCTGCCATCGCCTTGGGTTGCATTTAAATGAAATATTTATGCAAATGCCTTAAAGTGCATTTAGTTATTTGCATATAGAGTGAAGGTGGAGACAGCGGAGATAAAACGTGGTATGCATGTCTTTATAGCCACACGTGTCGTCACCTGGAGTTGCAGCATATGTCGGAAGGCATTGGCTTCGGTATCTGCAGATCGATTCAATGAATTTACTTGCACAGATATTGGAAATTTTCGGAGTAAATCAATCCGGCAATCAGCTTTTGAGTAGTAGAGTAATTTGCATGTAGAGTGACTCAACTATGGAACAGAAGTCCTGCTTTTCTAAATTGACAAAAAACTACATTTTTTTTTAATAAATTTTTCCATCGTTTTTCAAATAGATTCCTTAGTCGAAGCAACCACATCAATGATTAATCCAATTCTCCATTAACTTATTATAAGCCTCAGCTGTGATGTAAATTGTAAAGTTTTCTATGTTTACGTTAAGATAAATTGATATATACCGGTTATATAACCGATCCCATTCCGTTTGTGTAGATTTTATGGGTTGTTGGAACGGTTAAGTTAAACATACAAGGGTTTTTGACTTATTCAGTGATATAATCCGACTACACCTTGGGCTTAATTCTCTGGTAAAAACTCGATTATTAAATTGTAAAGCTCTCAAAGTTTCCGTTAAGATAAATTGATATATACCGCTTATATATCCGGTCCCTTTCTAGTTATGTGGAGTTGACTGTCTTTGGAATGGTAATGTTACGGTTAGTTAAACAACGAAAGGCTTGTTGACTTATTTAGTTTAATCCGACTATAAGGTTAGGTTTCTGGTAAACTCTGGATTAATTTAATTAGGGACTTCAAGTACATTTTTTCAGATCATATACCATATATGTTTATTATTATATTATTATATTGTATTGAATACAGATAGGATGAAAATATTAGAATTTATAATCTGCTTTAGTACTTCTAAGGTGCTACGCAAGTTCTTCGAAACTTCTCAAGATGTTCTGTGGGAGTTCCGAAATTGTTTTAGTGCCGAGAATCTGAAGGAATTTACAGGAACACCTTAAGTTATGATATTCTGTTTCTGAAACTCAAAAATAAAGAGTTTAGCACTCCCAAAACTTATTTTAAAATTATCAAAGTTATTCACTGTCTGATGGCGACACATGCTCGCAGAATTGGGCTGGTAGAGCGTGAAGACTGCAGGAAATACCTAGAGCAAGGTTCCAGGGAAACAATGGAGCATTTCTGGTGCACTTGTCCCATATTGTCAAAACTACGCTGTAAGCATCTGGGGTACTAGGGGAGCTATCGATAGTGATGTCACTGAATCTGTTAAAATTCGTGTCAAGCGCGGGCATCCCTAAGGATGACTACTCTTCATAGACCAAGTAACTGAACTCCTTCTGGTATTGAAAAGGACCAAAACCAGCCTTTTCGTGGCTCATTGGCCTATCAGATTAACGTAACCTAACCTGATTGAACTGACATTGAAGTCACTGAAAATGCGCTTAAGACTTTGCATGGAGTGTTTGACCAAGGGTAATCTCAACGCTACGGCAGGCGTTCTGACTGGACACTTTGTGAGAAACACTCGTGGAGAGTCATATCTTCTCAAACAAAGCCAAAAAGCCAAAGTTGTATGGAAGAAGGCGAGGTGGAGTCACCTAGACACTTTCTTCTCAACTATTCAGATTTTTGCCAGACTGAGGTTGAGGCGAAGTTGCTGAGATTGATATTAACAAGAATTTTCGAATTCACAAAGGTTCAACATTCTGCAACACCCTTGATGCGTAAATCAGTCCTTCGAGCCTGATTAACCAAGCCCTGAGATGGAATAATCTGTCGGTAAACTAAAAGGTTTTGATAAGTAAATCAATAAAATTTTTTTCTCACCTATCAAACAGTTTCACAACTCTTTTCAACCCCACCATATTTAACTTCATGAACCATGAAAAAAAAAAAATTATTGCATGTGATTTTTTAAACTTTCTGGTTCGTCAACATTTTTTCAACGTAATGGAAAATTTTCTTGTCACAAGTATTCAATTTCTGTGTTTTGTTGTAATACGTTTGAAAACTGAAAAAATGTTGTTTCCAAACATGTTTGGTGTTTACGATTCTAAACGCGCGTTTCACAGTTAATTACGACGTTTTAATTTGCTATTAATTTAACATCTAATTGCAATTGATTAACCACGGTACATTCATCATTTTGACAAGTCGATATTTATGCTGACATATGTATATACATTTCAATATGTATGTATATATAATATATAGGCGCTTCGTCTACACTATGGTGGAGTTGTTTGTCACAGTGGCCACACGCTACTGGTTCATTTTGAAGCAGAATGGCTCTGTGCGGGGAACAGAGAGCAAAATTTGTTAAATTTTGTAGGAGTTGTGCTTGTTCAGTGAGTCTTCTTTTAATATGAAAGATTAAAAAAAAAATTGGAAAATAAATAAAATTGAAAAGGGTTGCCATATAGTAACCTTTTTAAGCAATTTATAAAATAAAAATTATTTGAAGAAATTTTCAAAATACAATGACACATATTTATATATTCTTGAAATTAAAAGTAATCTTTTTTGTTACACAATTTTTTGAAAATTTTGTTGTATAGAGTGGCCACATTACTCAAACATTTATACAAGACTCATACAGAATAAAAAAATGTAAAAGTCTGTGGTAAGAACTCATAATTATTGTACTACTTGTAGTAGTTCTCTGGCAAAAGTGTTATTTTTATAGAGTTGCCACCCTATTTTAAATAATGATTGCTTAAATAATCTCATAAAATGTTGCAAGTGTCAAAAGAGTGTATAAACAAATTCAGAGAAATTTAACAATTAAGGATTTACACAGGGTTGCCACCTTGTTTATATGGGTCTCATACAAACTTAAAAAATAAATAAAAAGCCTTTGGTGACGCTTCACACATAATGTGTATATTTATGAAAATTACTTTGTTGAGAGCCACTTTGTAGCAAAACTATTATTTTTCTGGAGTTGCCACCCAAATTTCAGTGAAAATATAACTAAATTAATTAAATAGCGAAATTTTTAATTGAAGTGTAGGTCATTAATTCAGAGAATTTTTTTAACCAAAGTTTGACAAAGCGTTGCCACATGCTTAACATTTTTTTATAGAACTTATGCAGAAGTAAAAAAAAATTATAAAATAATGATATACACATTGACTTATTTATAAAAGCAATTTTTTATTGCCAGCTTGTAACAAAATTATCAATTTTATAGAGTTGCCACTCAAATTTCAGTGAAAAAAACTAATTAGATGTCGAAACTTTTAAATTAAGTTTAGTTTAATTAAATTAAGTGTGTGTTATTAAATCAGGGAATTTTAGTAACCAAAGTTTAATAAAGGATTGCCACATTGTTTAAATTTTTGTCGGGTTGAGAGCCGTTTTGCAGCAAAAATGCTATTTTTCTGAAGTTTTTACAGAATTTTAATGAAAATTGTTTAAAAAAAACTAATTAGAAGGCATTCAGATAATTTCAGTAACTATAGCCTGGCACAGAGTTGCCACATTGCTCAAAATTTTAATCAAAGTTAAGAAAAATTGAAAAAAATAATAATGGAATTAGTATAACTGTATTAAAAAAAATTGAGGTTGCCACCTTTTTCGATGTTTTTTTTATAATTCATTAAATTATTAAATCTTTTAATGCTTCCAGGTATGGTATGTAATAAACTTTCATCAATATTTTACGGCGTTGCCACCTGTTTTGATTTTCTTAAACATTTTTTTTAATTCGAAAATCTTTAAAATATGTTTAAACACCTAGCTATGAATTAATGAATGTGCATAATATTTTTTCTAACACAATTTCTAACTACCATATAAGGGTGGAGCACTGGTTACATAACACGTAGTTTGTAAACTAGTTGCATGTTTTATGGCAATTCATTTTGTACTTTATTCACATACTTGCTAAATACATACAAATATATAATTAGCTGTAGCATGCGTGGCATTTAAAACGCATGTAAATTTTCAAATCACAACTGTGCAACATTTTGCTAATCATACAGGTTTCACATGTATCGCGCTCATACATACATGCATATGTATGCATGTATGAGTGTGTGTGTATTGTGTGTGCGTAACGCCAACATAAAAATGCTAATAAAGCTGCGCTTTAAAGTGACAATTTAAATGCCATCAGATAGATTGATTTTTTTCCAAGTTCTAGCGACGTCAACATTCATCGTGCGATTTGACAAACACCCGTCATATGTTGACAAGGCGCTTAATAAACCTGTTAATACTAATTATTTATATTTGTATGTATTTTTTTAATTATCACTTACTACGAATGCGGTTTTGTGCATATTTTTATTTACTTCATTTTTATTTTATTTATTTTTTTATTATTATTTTTTTTATTTTTTATTTTTTTACTTTTTATTTTACTTTTTTTCTATTGCTATATTTTTGTATTACCTCTTTTATTTTTCTATTTATTTTTTCATTTATTTATTTAGCTTTTAACGCTGACAAATTACGACAAGTTCTACCGGAAGCCCTGACGACTGCCAAACGACACTCGTTAGATAACACTGCTTACACTCTTCGCATATCTCATTAATGTTTCTCTATTTGTTTATTTTTTTGATTATTTTTATTGTATTTTTCTACTTCATAGCCGGTATAAAAATGCAATCAGCGCCATATTACTCATTTGCATATCAATAGCTGTGCCTTCGTGTGTGGAAACCCGCCTGCGTTAATCGAAATCAAAGCGCGTTCGATCATTTATTATATCGTGCAACAATCAATTGATATTCACAGTCATTATTAGACTACTATACACACATACATACATATGTCTATAAGCTCGCATGTGTTTGGCGATACTGCTCTGCAATTGTGATTGCACCCAGTTTTTGGTTGGCTTGGATGACGCCCTCAGTCTCTGTCATGATTGCGAATTTTATAGCTTTTTCATAGCCCAAGTGATAATTTATATGAATTTCATTGTTTGCCGACACACACACACACGTCTGTATATATCTATTTTGATAGCTCGTTCTATTGTGCCATTCACTATTCACTTATCGAGACATTTCGTTTCGTTTCCCGTAATGTTTTTGGTAATTCCTAAAGTGGCGAGTTTGGCTTTGTTATTCTCAGTTGGCTTGCTTTTCCAATTTGGCTTGCAATCGTTATAGATTTTGTTGCCAATTTACTTACTGTTGTTCACCATCTACACTTCACCGCCGCTACACCTTCTAAACAGCGTTTCGTTGTCGTTGCGCTACCCAAAATGCCCGTTATGAATTATTTATTCGCAATGTCATTGAAACGGATTAAGAATGTGAAAAGAATGCCTGTCACTACAGTGCAGCGCGAATTTGTCGAAATCACAAGATTAGCACACTTATACAGAGACATTGTGATACTTATAAAAGCACATACTACATACTTATAAGCAGGTATAAAATAATAATAGCGTGCGATTTGAAAGTGAAAGGTTTCTGCGGTATATTTTTATATACTATAGAGCTGTATGTATATGTAGACGGAGCAGGCGACTTTACTGGTTTCAAATTAAAAAAATAAATATACAATTATATAAATTTAAAGTAAGATATAATGAATGATGAATAGTGCATTCAACAAAAATGAGCTACGTCATTTTGAGAAATTTCAAAAAATATCAATACAGGTGGCAACGTTAATTAATCATAATTATATGCCAGAAAGAAGAAGAAGAAGATATGCCAGAAAACTTGCATGCTTGTATACCATTTTTTAGTCAATTACCTAAAACAAATTTTTTAGTTACAATTTTTGGCAGTTAAACAAAGGTGGCAACTCTCTTTCTGCGTATAGCTCAAACTTTCTAAAATATTTACATTTTAAAGCAATGAATTAACAATTTATTTATTTTAATATTTTCCACTATTTTTTACAAAAAATATAATAGTTTTTACAAAAAAGGTGGCAACTCCAAAAAATATTTTAACCATGCTTAAATAATATTGTGTACGCTCATAATTTCTGCTCTATATTTGTGTATCAAACGGTTTTGTTCAAAAATAAGTGTGGCAACGCCATTAATAATTAATAAAAGCACTTTTTATACGTGTATTTTTATTTCTCAATCTAGTTGGTAACGTCGCCTTCCTTGAAATCACTTTTTTCATACCATTAAATTTTTTAATTAATGACTTACAGAATTTGAGTAAGGATGGCAACTCTATTTCAATATATAGACAAACCTAGACAAACCTAAACAAATTATTTTGTATTCTAAAAACATTTTACAAAGAAATAAGTGGCAACTTCATTAAACAATATACATATACATACGTATATTTTTTAACATTATCGTACATATTATTTTTTATTCAAAAATTATAAACAAATTATTTTGTATTCTAAAATAAATTTTATTAAAAAATAAGTGGCAACTTTATATACAAATATATATTTTTTTAAATTACTTAAATAATATCAGGCATTCATATTATTCAGTTTTGTTATAGTTTGGAGTAATTAAAATTTTTGTTAAAAAATAAATGTGGCAACCCGTTGAATATTTTCTGAAATCACTCTTCATATTAGAAACGCTCATTTTATACTCTTATTACATGTTCTCTTAATATTATATTTTTTCAAAATTATATACAAATTTTATCATAGTGGCAACTTCGGAAGTATGTACGTAGCTGTACTTAAATTGCAAATTCTGTTTTCATGTTTGTACTATTTGCCCTTTTCTAAGTTCTTTAAATTTTCTCCAACAATTTTTATTTAAATTTAAATGGCAACCTCAACTGGACCTGAGTCTCGTTTCGCTGCTTTGCAGTTTTACCGAAAAACTTAGTATATCTAAAACGGTTAATGCCTATTTTTTCAAGGCTCCTCATACCTCTTTTTGTAAAGTTTGATTCTATATTTATACAAAAATCTGTCTAATTCCATACACACAAACCTTATATATTATATACTTATAGGCATTTTTATATCATAAGCCAATAGCAATATCTATCCAGACACATACACATGTAAATACATATGTATATAGATACTCATATGCCAAGCGTGCTGTGGCCAAAGTACACAAATGGCTGACGGCCATATGTTGGACAAACTTGTAAGGAAAGTCAATATGCCAAAGCCAAGCACTCAACTGCACAAATAGAAGCGCGCCAATACAGCCAAAGCATGTAACGGTACCGGCTAAGACGTGAAGACAGCATATTTTCTCTAGACACACACATACAAACAATTATATTCAGCACCTTTGTTTTTGTAAGGGCGCACAATAGTTTTATAGTTTTGGCGTAACACCAGTGACAGCAGCAACAACGCACCGTACCTTGGACCCAGGCCAGCTCAGCCATGCACTTATTGAATAAATATTTAATAGAAAATTTCTCCAACGAAAGAAAAATATTTGACATTTGAAAATCGCGTCAACAATACCGTAAGCAGCTTGTGAAGCCAACACACACACATATATACCCCCTCATGTGTATGTATGTGTTTGGATGACAATGGCGTGGTAAAGCGACAGCGAAAATTATTGAAACTTCATTTCATAATTTGCTTTGCTATCGAAGGTTTTACACGTCGTTTCTTCCGGCCAGCACCTTCGGTCCTTCAGAAATTTGTTTTTGTTTGTCTACTTTTGGATATGTGAGTGTATGTGTGTGCGTGTGTTGGTCATGTTGACCAAACATATCGCATTTTACATGGAGTACCCTGAATGTTTTGCTCAAATATTTGCACTGGCTACTGTTTGCTGCGTAAAACGGTACGTGATGGACGGCTTAGAGCGGTGTCCATATTTGCAAACACACATACTCACATATATGTATGTAAGTATATACACGTGTGCAGCTAAGCGTTTAAATGAGTAATGACGTTAGCAGTCGGGGCTAAGCCGTGGCATGACCACTTTGACATATGCAAATATGAGTACGTTTGTGTTTAGATGTGTGTGTGTTTGTGATGAATTGAAGTGGAGATTTCTATTGACGCTACTGGTGTTTACCGTAAACGGTAGTCGAACGCTGAAATGAGATACTAAAATAATACCTGCAGTCTTTGAAGTCAATAAAAGGTTGCTTACAGTATATAAATAAATATTATAAATATTAAAAAATGCATATATAAGTTTTAATAATTTTTTTTAGTATTTTTTCTAAACATTATAGTTTTTTAAGAATATTCGAAATTTTATAAAAATATTAAGAAGAGGAGGCAACACTATTTAAAGAACACTAAACGTAAATAAATGTAGTCTAGAAAAGCTGAAAGCTGAAAATAATTTTCGAGGCGAGTTGCCACCCTTTTATACAATTTTTGAGAACAGGTGGCAAACTTCTTACAAGTTTTAGACATTTTGGAAAATTTCAAATTAGTTTCAATTTAAAAAAATCCAACAAAATTACTTTTGGAATTTTTTTTTAAGGCTTGGCTGATCTGAAATTCTGGAGCCAAGCAAAAATAATGTTCTTTATTTAAATTTTTTCCTAAAAATAATTTTCAAGGAAAAAGACACCACAGATACCTCTGAATCTAAATAGGGGAGTCTAAAAAGTTGACAGTTAAAGGCGAGTTGCCACCTGTTTTATAAAAAGTATTTATAATAGGTGGCAACACTATCTTTAAATTTTAACCACACCAAACGTAAATAAATAAAATCTAGAAAAGCTGAAGCTGGAAATAATTTTCGAGGCGAGTTGCCACCACTTTTATAAAAATTTTAACAAGTGGCAACACTCCTTAGCGATTTTATATTTTAACGGGTTTTAAATTAGTATCAAGTTAAAAATTTAAGAATTCTTATTACTGACAATTATTTTAGAGGAGTGTTGCCTGACGGGTAATTTTTTTCGTTATTAAATTCGAAGTTTGAGGCGCATAAAGAGCATTTCGCAAATTTGTTTTCGTTAAATTTTTGCCATTGTTGTTAATACTGAGAGGTCTGGCAACATCTCTAGCTATTTTTTTGAAAACTTTCCAGTATTTATCAAATTAAAAATATAAGAATTCTTATTATTGAATTTTTTTTAGAAGGTCGTTGCCAGATGTCTAATTGTTTCCCCTTATTTTATTCGACACTTAGGAGTAACAAAGAGAATTTGCGAATTTCTACAAATTTTTTTATAATATCAATATTGGTTGTTAATGCTGCGCCGACTTTTCTTTCAAAATATTTCTTGTTAAAATCACTTAACGATTTTGTTGATTTTTTTTAATATCTTAATTTTTTTTTTTATTTTTTAAGCGAGTTTTATTATCAAGATAAATATTCTCAATATTTTATTTATCCAAAAAATTGTATTATATAATATTTTAGTAATGGGATTTTTAAATTATTCAAATATTTTTTTTTTTATTTTATGGACAATACAATTTTATTTATTGCCTTATTTGTTATACAAATTATCAAAAAACAAAAACAATAAAAAATCTTCCCCACTTATTAATTCTCAACAAACTGCCGTTGGTAACAGCAAAATGGCTCATTTATATAACCATTATCGCTTGCTGTTCAACTGACTTAAAAGCTGGGACAAGATTTATATCTTTCGAAAACGTCTACTAACTTTCAGAAAAAAAAGAATATACATATACATACATATATATCGCATTGTATTAAAAACATGTGTAAAGACTTAACGGTAATGCAGATTAATCACAGAGCATGCTATTAGCATGGCGAGGGAGATACCCTCATCGACAAGCGAATAGAACCATAATTCTTTTGAAGACAAAAATGTGATAATTTTTTACTGAAAACATCATAATTTCCGACAATTGTTAGTGTTCGGTTAGCCACATAATTTATTCCATGAATTTATGGCGTGATTTGTACACACATTTATCCACAAAATAAGTTTTATTATTTACTGACAATTTTTTAATTTTCTTAAATTTTTTTATCAGGAAGCTCATTTTGTTATTTCCCGATGTCCGGATAAATTAGCATTATTCAAAAATCTGATTTAAATACTACTGATATGGTTATATCGTATTAAAACGATTATCCAAATTATCCGGATTTTATCCGTTCGAACGGATAACGCGTAAATATGTCGGAGTTTGATTTTTATTTACTGTTATAGCTTTTTTTTTAGTTTTGTTAAACACAAAAAAGTCATTTTATTATTTTCCGAAATCCGGATATACTAATATTATCCAAAACCCTAATTTAAGTACTCTCTGATATTGTTACAACGCATTAAAACGGTCATCCAAATTATCCGGATTTTATCCATATGAACGGGTAATGCGTAAATGTGACTTAATGGATCTAAAGTTAGTTTTTAATATATTTTATTGCATTTTTGCGGATATTTACCAAAATTAATTTGTAAAGAACCGATTAGAATTACTCAAATTGAAGTTTTCTCCAAAAACATTAGTCGCAAGTGTGCAAGTTTTTCGCTTGCATGCAAAATGTTTTAGCTGCAAGTTTAGAGAGTTTAACAAATTTCAGCTTAGCGTTGAGTTTCTGAAACTTTTTAACACCGCTCAACTTAAAATGCTTTTTTATTTAAATTAAAAAAAAAACTTCGTCAACTCCAAATATACCGCCGGATTATTAACTCTCCATTTTCGAAGTATTTTAAAAAAACTCATTTGAATTTTAATCGCCTCGGATACTACCTACGTCTATATTTGGTTTTTAAACAAGTTTCTTCCTGAAATTTTCAATGACATTTTATTACTTGTGATGTCTATAAATCTTCAGTTAACATCCAAACTAGGTATGTCTGCCTACTAACACACACATATACACACATAATTGCTTACGCAGGTGTGTTGTGGTATGGGAAGCGAGGAAAAAACTGCATATCTAACAAATTGTCAGCGAAGCCATGAATTCTATGCTGTCATGCTAATGTCTATCGGTTCAAGCTTTCGTTGTTGTTATTGTTGCTTTTTATTGTCAAGTCTGCGCGTTCGATAAATTAAGTGCTTATAAATCATTTTAATTAGCTTTCTTTGTTCAATTTCAATTCGCCGTTTTTATCTACAACAATATATTCACATCATTTACGTATGTGTGTACACATATATGTAGATATGTATGCGCGTTCTAAGCACCGATACGAATCTCAGCTCCTTTTAAATGTCTTCGACTCACAGAATTTTAATTATTATTGCCAAAAAAGTAGTTTGATAAATACATAACAAGCATGTGATGTCAAAGAAACCTGAACTTTGAATAACGGCGAATTTTGAATTTTAATTATTTTGTTTGTTGAGAATGAGCGTAAATCCAAAATGCATGTGTTGGTGTGTTCACGTTTTTATTGGTCAAAATTACGCATTTCTAGTGGATTATGAAAATTTGGTGGATATTGCTACATAATTTTGGCGCTTAAAAGCTGGTTCGCTTTATTTAGCTCTGATTTTAGTTAAAACTTTTATGACTTTTTAATGAAGTGTGGCCAGTTGTTTCACCCATCGCGCTGCTTTGAAGCACAATTCGGTTGGCGCAGAGTATATTGCCCAATATGTTGCTAAATATTCAAAGAAATTCCTTCTCAATTATTTTTGGACTGTAAACTATAAGATTTCTGAGAACTTTTCTTGATATTTGATGAGCGTTGGCTAGAAATACATATATAAAAAGGAAAATCAGTTCATTTCTTTTATCAAATATAACAGTACTTCAGTTGCCACTTGCGGTCGCTAAAATTTCGTTAGTCAGGTTACCCTGGCAAGTAATATCTTTTTGAAGTCTTCATATAATATTGTTCTAGATCATGTCCGCAACGGCTATCTTATGTATCAACTCAACACATTTTGGTTAATATTTTGGGTATAAAGCGTTTCAATGCTGTATCCAAAAACCTGAATCTTAAACGATGACGAGTGGAGGTCACAAAAGAGATATCTGGCAACCGCCCGATGACCGACATTCAGCGAACGCATCTTGAGTGCCGAGAATGACGCTCCATAAATGAGCCGAAACCGGAAAAACCAAAATTCGCTAAAAGTACTGAAGACCATCTCAGCCGAGGCTTATAACAAGTGTATGGAATATTGGCTTAATCGGCATAGGAGCCTATAGCTTTTTTCGTCAATCCGAGTCAAATTTGATCAGCTGGGGAAGCAGTCTTGCTAAAGAACTACTTATTTTTAGCATTCAGGTTAATATTCGGTTGTTAATATTCAGTTATCTGTTACATTTCTGTCGTAAAGTTCAGATATTTTGAAAATATACATTTATCCGGCTAGTAAATTTTATCACATTCTAATACTTTTCCTTCATTTTGACTATAGTCCAGTCGTTATAGTAAGTTCACCTCGGAATTCGAATTCCGAGATTCTTACCTAATTTAAGCTTAAATGACTGGACTATATATAAATTAGTATTACGTTATAATTAATATCATGAAATTCGGTATTTTGGTAAAATACGTTTATCTGGATAATTAATTTTATCATTTTCTGATATTTTTTATTAATGTTGTAAATTGTTGTTTATCCGAAAAATTAATTTTCTTATTTTCCAATAGCCGGATAAAAAATATAATCCGAAAAACTAATTTATATACTTTCTGATAGACATAAATCGAATTATAGCATTTATGCGTATTATCCGAATTTTATCCGTGTGAACGGATAATCTGCACATGTAAACAAATTAATCTTAGCACAGTTTTTAATTAAATTTTTTCATATTATCTGACTTTACCAAATGTGTCTTCTATATTTTCTGAAAACTGTTGCTACTATATTGGCGAAATAAGAAAGAAAAAGCTACCAGCAGACAAAGCACTAAAAATACCAGAACTAATAAATAGGCCTTAAAGGCTTATGATTTATAGCCGAATGGCTAAAAGCTAAACATAAATAATAAACTATTTTGACATTCTCCCGCTAATAAAAGCAACTTTCTTCCAAAATATTTTTTTATGACAAAAACTTTAAAAATGAAACACACTTTTAATGTCCGATCATTAAAAAGATATTACGACGAATTTTCTCAAATGAAATCAATTTTCCTGTAGTCAAAATTAAAGGTACAGTCAATGGCCCGTTGTACAAAATAGTAATTAGGCACTTACCTCCTATAACTTTATCACCTACTGCACGGCGGACAAATGAGCGTTTCGTTTTTGAAGTCTGCAATAAAAGACCAAAATACAAATAGATTTTGAGTACATAGTATTAAAAATAATGTGTTCATTAGCGTGTACAAGCAATTAAAGTAATTTATGACTCGTAAATGTCAGGGAAATTGAACAAAAGTGTCCCAAGCGGACAAGGAGAGGCATGCAAATGGCCGGATCACTGGCAGATATGCATAAAAAATACGTATATTTGTATGTATGTGTATGTTGATATGTGTATGTATATGTGCATACATAAAGTATATTTTGTAAGATTTTCAGTGAGTAAATTTAATAGATTTGCCAGAAGACAGCAGAAATTAGACGGCATATTCGTAGAAGCTTTCAATCATCCGGCTAAATTGGCCGTGGTTGGTACTAAAAAACACAACAAAAAAACTAACAAAAACAAAGAAATAAATTTCTATGCAAATATGTTAAAATATTTATGCACTGTACAGTTATAAATAAATACCAATATTGGCAGCGGCATAGCGGCGCATAACATAAGTGCAGCGAACGTCAAGCAAAGCGAAGACCAAAAACGTCATCAAAGTTTGCAGTTTGCAATTCAAGTTGCTTATTTGTATTATACATATGTTTGTGTGTGTGTGTGTGTCAGTGTTTGCTTGCATAAATTTTAGCGCATTCCAACAGTTGCCAACTGGCCACGAAATTATATTTTATTGGCGTACATAAAAAAATTGACGTTAGTTCACCTTTTGCTGTTATTTTAGTGGCATTTCACGTTCCGCTATGAGGCGCAGATTAACACGTGCTCGGCTTTATGCAAAATTGATGAGCTTTTATATTGGTATGCCATTTGCATAAATATCTATAAACACACACATATACATATATTTCAGTATTTTTTCCATATACATATGTATGTATATTTACTATATGTAGTATAAAAATAATTTTTTATTTATCTGTGGCTTTGTGCGCGCGACACGAATTTTAAAATTCTCCACGAATTCGTTGGAAACAAAAAAAGTTAAAGGAAAAATAAAATTAAAAAATTTAATAATTGTATTAACACAAATTAGAAGAAAACTAAAATTAAATACAAAAAAAAATTATAAATAAATTTTAAAAAATTTAGGAAAAGAAAAAAAATATTAAAAAAAAACTAAAATTTAAAAAAATTAAAGAAATTGAAAACAAAATTAATAAAAATAAATAAAATATATTAAAAAAATTAAATAATTCAATTAAAAAAATTATCTTCTTCTTAATTAACTTAATTAAAAAAATGATCACATCGCAAATAATAAAGAGATAATAATTTATGCAAAAAATAATTAAATTAATGAAAAAAAACTTGAAAGAATATAATAAAAACAAAAAAAAATTCCAGGAGAATTAAAAAAAAAATTAAAAAAAAATATAATTAACCATAATTAAATTTAATTATAATTAATAAGAAATTTAAATTTCTACAAAAATATAATAATAAATAAATTTAATGAAATTAAAAAGAAGTAATACAAAATAACAAAATATTAGAAAATAATTAATAAAAAATCAAATTTAATGAAAATAACTTAAAAATACATTAAATTATACTAATTTTTTAGAAAAAAATACCAAACCATAATGATAAATAAATTGAATTGATAGAAAATTTGAAAAATTATAAAATATATGTTACAGAAAGCGAAACAAAATTAAAAATTTAAGTAAAAATTAAAAAAAAAAATAAAATAAAAAGAATTTTTAAGAAAAATTTAGAAATTTTAAACAGAAAATAAAAATTAAAGTTATAAAAAAAATTAACATAATTAAAAAATAATAAATATTAAAAAAAAAATTAAAGAAAATTAAAAAACAAAATCAATTAAATTAAGCAAAATAATTTAAACAATTAAAAAAATTAAAAAAACTGAATAAAAAAAATGTACACAATACTAAATTAAATAAATAATTAAAAAAAAAATTAAAAAAATGGAAAAAAAGTTGAAGAAAATTAGAAAAAAAATTAACGAAAATTATAAAAATTAAAAAAAATCAAAAATTTAAGTTAATTTAAGTTATTTAATGATAGTTACAAAGATATATTTCAATAATTAAAAATATTAATATAACACGAATATTAAGCTATGAATATGAAATTCTTTGTATGCAAGACTCCATACATATACTTTTCTACACAAATACAAACGTGACTAAATGAACACTATATTTAGGTTTGTTTGTATGTATACCACATATGTATTATGTATGTATGTTCTTAAGTCTATGCCCTTTCACGCCGTCTGACAAATTTTATTAAACATTTCTCAACACGTTTTGCATAAAATGTTGAAATTCTTCGAAAAGCTTTAAATAATCAAACAAAACATACACACATAAACATATGTACGTACATACATACACTTATAGTATACATATGTGTGTATAAATTATGACCACAAACAAATATCAAATTCAATGACCCTTTTGTTCCTTTTTGACAATCATTCTTGCGAGCGCCAAAACAAAGCACCAGACCGTTTTGCAGCTGCAAAATTTAAGCGGAATCAATCGTCTCATTTAACACGATCGTTTAGCATTAAAATTTTAAGTCAAAGGCATGAATTTAAAGCTCGCTGTGCGGTTTAGATACGGACCAAAGTAATGATTTGGCAAAAGAAAGAAAAAAAAATTAATTTTCATTAAATTTTTGTTGTTTCCACTGTAAAAAAAACAACAGAAATCTAACTGTAATTGATCGCATGACTACTATGATGTAGGTCCAGAGTTCAAATACCTACTTTAGTAAGCTTAAAATTAAGGGACTTGAAAAAGAAATCAAAGAGTCTGGTCTCCTTAAAGCGTACTCGTCGCCTCCTAGTGTGTTTCTGACATAAAAAGCTGATGATAAAATCTTTCAGATTGGACCAAAATAACACGTACGAGCACACCAAAATAAATATGGTGTTAATTTTACTTTTTAGCAAATTAAATTCTTTCTCATCCCTTCAATAAGGATTCTCTTGGCTTTGCTAGTATGTCCATGTCACCTTCAGAAGTTCTTTTTGAGTTTGCAAGCCAAAGGTTCCAAGTGTTCTTAGACCGACTAAGACCTGATAGAACCAACTTTTGAGCAGTTATACAGTACCCTATCTTTAAGTTAACATAAATATGTATACAAATCTTTGTTACTCAATATATGAACGAAAAAAATAATAATTTCCTGACAGAGCATATTCATGGAAAATACTTGGGGGAATGGTTTCTGTCACTAAAATCCAAACTTCTGCTTATAAAAAAGAAATCGTTAGAAAATACATATATTCCATTCTGCTGGAAATGAAAAGTTGACAGAAGTAAGATTTTCTTATTAATTTTTTCTTATTCTCTTCATTTAACCACTTAGAAGTAGGCGGTCTTAAGCAAAGGACTCAAACTTAATATATTTTTTGTTGAGAAGTGGACGGAAATTAGCCGTCCACTTGAGTACAAAAATTCTAGAAATGAGCTGAGTTTGATTAGAAGTATAAAGACAAAACCATCAGAAGCATATTTTCCAAATCCGTACCAGTGCATGGTAGTCTAACTCACTGGTCTCAAATATATAGTTTCAGCGCAACCTAGTCAGAATTTGCGGTGATATAAATCCAAAGAAATTATTTAGTGTTTTTTCGTCTCTCTTGCTTCTTTTTGTCAATTAAAATATGCTATTAATTGGGATTTCTTAGAATATAATAACTAAAACGGAAAATTAGATGAAGTCTCATTGAATTTTCAACATAATATGATTGGATAATCTCACAGAAACAGAAACAGAAACCTTCAAGTTTCAGATATGTGTAGTATGTAGTATAGCAGATAATGTTGAAGCTATTCCATCACTTATGGACAATATGCTTTAAAAATGTTTAAACGCCGTAAACTCGAGTTTAACATAATATGACTCGATGATCTCACAGAAACAGAACCAGAACTTGAAAGTTTCTGTTTCAAGTTCCAATTATAGTATGTATAGTAGACACTTTTGGAACGATTCCAATCACTTACGTACATATTGACAATTTGCTTGAAACATGTTTCTATATCATAAACACGAGTTTAATGTTTCTTGATTATGAACGAGTTCAGTGTTAGAGGAACTTTTCAGTGCAGTTGACTGCATATGAAAAATAGGTTTCACAATCTGGTGTATCTGGTTGACTATCTAGTGATTTTTTCTCAACTCTAAAAACAATATTAATTGAGGTGATCAGACAAAATATAAGAAATGTAAGGTAAGGGTATCTAATTTCATTTAAAAAAAAGGTATTTTCAAACGATTCTGCAAATATTTCCTGTCTGTTTTGGCACTAATCCGGAACTGTAAAAAAGTAAACTTTATACTTATTATGACTATTTAGAGTTGAAATCGATTTGTTTTTATAAGAAATGGTAATAAATGATTTGTAGCAATGAACCACTTTGCATTACAGCAAAACTAGTTCCGGAACTAGAGCTTCAAGATCAAATTTCATATACATATATAAATATATCCATATGTTCGCTATACGTCCTCCTACTCGCTGCTTTCCCACTCATAGGTATTTCGAGTTCGTTAAATGCTTCCGTGTAACAACTAAAATTTACATAGTTCGATAAAAAAGCAAAACGTCTGTTAAACAAGCATTTTTGACAGCAATTTTCAGACCTAATGGCCATTCGCTTGTAAACTGCATAATTTTGAAAAAATTTACATCTGCTGCGCCAGCAAAGAGCCAAACATATTAATATGTGCGTACAAGAGCTGAATCAAGACGCGGTAAGCGTTTTTTGTTGCATTTTTTTTTTGTTTTTTTCGCTCGTAACCGTCGAGCGCCGCAAATGGGCGCAGTTAAATAGTTGAACATGAAAAAATTATTTGACATAAATTGTTGGCAAACGAACAGGAAACTAAGCGACTAACAGACGGCCTGCCTGCCGCGCCGCCTGAGTACGTGGTCCGACCCGACTGATAATCGGGGCTGGGTTTGTATGTTTTCAACCGTACTTGTCTATTTTCTATAATATTTTTTTCATTCAAATTTTTCTTTGTTTTTTTGGCGTTTTTGCTGCTTAGAGGTGTGGGTACGCAATTTAACGACGATCTAACCGTTGTGCTGTGCTGCGTTTGCCATGCGTCCGCGACTTGCTATGCGCTCATAAACATGCATATTATATTGTTAATATTCAAATGCGTATATAATACACATAAAACACGAAAATTATTTGAATCGGATGACTGGCGAAGGCGCGCCGCCGTCAGCGCGGTGCAGTGTGCGTGAGCGCGCGCGCCTCTGTGTGTGTTTGAGTAGCAAAAGGTGATAGAGGCCAAAGCGCCAGAGTGCCAGAGTGCACGCATTATCGGCACCAAGTGATCAGCAGCGGTATCTAAGCGGCGACAGCGGCAGCAAAGGACTCCGCGCACATAAGCCGTACAAGCAAAGAAAACATAGCAGTGCATAGCGGTAGAGCGCTAGGACGAGGGGTGTATTTCTATGCCAGCACTCACGTCTAGGCGTTCAACTACAACTCTATTTCTACGAATGACACAACGTACACAAATGAGCGCCGCAATAAAAATGCTAAGCGAATGTCATGAGTCGCGTCGAGTGGTGCGGCTGCGCGCCTGCACTCTTGCTTGTCCCCACAACGACAATTCTAGACAATTACTAACTTCCACTTATTAAGTCGCCAAGGCTTCGCGTTCCTTACACTGTTTGCGAGTGTCTTGTGCAGACAATGGACTCCTTACAGCTTGCATAACATAGCGTCGCAACGCGTTGCATTTGCACCTGTTCGCCAGCTTGCCGTACTCTTGGCATTTGTGGCAGCAGGATGTTTCATTGTTTTTTTTCGTGTTCTCTTCTGCGGGTGAAGGCGATTAGCATTAGAAGAATGTGAAACGTGTTTCTACAATGCTGACATGTTGTTAACGTGCCACCAAAGTTTGTCTCTACAAAAGAGTAGTTGGTCAACTCTGCGCGCAGTTTGGTAGAGGCTTAAAAGTTTAAACGTGAATGACAAAGGGCGCCTCAAGTTGAAGCGCAGTAGCCAGCGCGCGATTAGGAAAGGTTATTTTGAAATTGGTGTCCAATTTTTATGTTTCTGAATGTCTCTCAGAGTCCTTGCCATCAAGCCATTGTTATAGACTTAGATAGAGATATAAGCGGGACTATGTAAGTTGCAGATAACTTATGTAAACACAAGCTCTGGGGTCGTTGAATTATCTTTCAGAACTAAGTCGTTAAATAAAATCAAGTCTCTTTCAAAGTTTAACTATTTACGAGCCGCTATAATTTCATCGAAGCCTCACTAAAGCTGCTCAGTTAAGTAACTAGTATACAAAAGTCCTGTCAATAGTTGAATAAAATAGTTTAAGTGGTATAAACTCGAGTTTAAGCTTTTGTGTTTGAGAATCTCAGGGATGTGTTTCCATAAACTCCAACAAATAGAAGTTTTTAATGAAGGTTACAAATAAATTTTTGAAAAATACGAAAATATGGGCCAAAATAGAGTAAAAAGAACATTTTTGTATGGTAAACTCCGTGTTTATGAGTTGAGTTTATTGCCAATAAACTCGAGTTTTTAAGAAACCGTGAAATTTAAACTTTAAATAATACCGACAAATGTCATCAAGTAGGCTTTCTAAAAATCAAGGTTGTGTTTTCATTAACTCCAAAATATAAGAAGTGTTTAATGAGAGTTACGAATAAAGTTTTCAAAAATACCAAAATATAGGCTAAAAGAGAGTACAACGAACACTTTTATACGGCAAACATCGAGTTTAGGAGTAGTGTTTATTGCTAATAAACTCGAGTTTTTAAAAAACAGAAGAGCTTAAACCGTTAAAAAATGTATAATGGTCAGTTTCGTAAAGCGCAGTGCCGTTTTTTTAAATAAAGATTGTGTTTCCATAAACTCCAAAAAATAAGTAGCATTTAAGAAGAGTTAGAGCATAATTGGTATAAATACCAAAATATAAGTGCAAGGAGCGTTAAAAGAACAACAACATTATACTATAAAAACCGAGTTTTACGGTAAACTCCGAGATTGCTTTACCATAAACTCCAAAATTATAGAAGTGTTTAAGAAGAGTTTACATTTAATATTAAAAACAACAAAATATGTGAAAGAAAGCTCCAAAAGAAAATTTTGTGAATGTTAAACTCCGAGTTTATGAGTAGGGTTTATTGTCAATAAACTCGAGTTTAAAAAAAGTGGATATTTTATATATATATGAAAAAATATGAATTTTGAGACAATGAGAATTGAGAGAGCCAACTTTAACCTCCTGTGAGCATGAACACGAAGTTTCTGAGAGCAAATTTCATAACTTTGTAAGTTTATTTCATCATTCTGAACACATTGTTATATAAACTCTTTTCTACAAATTAAATGCGACTTCAGAAAGCGCTTTTAGCTGCACAAAACCAAAATTCCTTCCTTGCAACATATTTCATGGGTATAAAAGCAACTTTCCACACAACTGTATATGTACAGAAGAAGTCTTGTCATTTCATTGTTCCGCGTAACAGTGCGGCTTCAGGTAAATATGCGCGTCGTAATTGAGTTGAAATACCTTGACGCTTTGCGTCTGTCCGCGCAGATAGCCAACGAAGATGACATTTCTTCAGCGGCATTGTGTCTTTGGAGAACTTTGTCCGGCGGTCGGTTGCGTGGTCTCTTCATATCTAATTGTATTCTCAACTAACAGCTTTACATGTGCTTAGTGGCCTGTGATGGCTTTTATTATTGTTGTTGTCGATTGTTGTTTTTGTTTTTGTGTCGCACCAAACAAAATAGATGACGCGGCAGAAGAATTAATTTCGATAAGAAGTAAATTAAACTGTCATTAGTTCACCCTTTTGGCACAAGTGAGCGCGCGGTCACTCGCAGGCTTCTGTTGTTGTTGTAGTTGCTTTTTGCTTTTTATTTTCGCCGAAGTCAGCGCCGCTTGCTCTTTCGGCGCTGAGTCCACGCACCTTCAATTCAATTGCCTTTCAAGTGTTTGCTTTTCTAACTTTTTTGTTTTTTTTTCATTTTATTTTCATTTTCTTCTTCTTCTTCATCTTTGGCAGACCGCGTCTTTTATTTATCGTAAAAATTCTATCACAATCAATGCTGTCCGGCACATCAGCGTCGTTCGCCAACCTCAACGTCATCGCCATTGTCATATTCTTTACATGGTTGTTATTGTAGTTATTGTTGGCCATTGGCATGACAGGTTCTAATATTATTATTTACTTGCGTTTTTTGTTATTCTTGTTGTTTTTTTCCATTCCTTTGGTCTCAGCACAGATTGCGGCTTAGCTGCGGTTATGGCTTTGATTGCGTTTTGAAAGACAATTAGGCTTTTTGCCTTCACACAGACATATCATTCTTTATATATACATATATGTATGTGTGTATGAGCGTGTGTGTCGCCTGGCATTCTGCTGGTATTACTTGACTTTTGGCGGCTTTTATCACTTTGAAGTTGTTTTGTACGCGCCGCGTATAATGCGTGCCGCCGCTTAGAGCCACACACCACCTGAAGATATACCAAGATATGTTTGCGCGTGTGTGTGTGCTGTGCCGCCGCAAAACCCATTTCACACTTTCTCAGCTAGTGCTACTAGCTGATCACTTAAACCGAATGTTTGCAAGTGCACCACCGGTTGGCGTCCAGTACAAAATCTTACTTAGAGACAAGAGTTGCAGGATAA
Organism: Bactrocera tryoni; assembly: GCF_016617805.1. NCBI lineage: Eukaryota > Metazoa > Arthropoda > Insecta > Diptera > Tephritidae > Bactrocera > Bactrocera tryoni. The sequence continues at coordinate 22,460,568 of NC_052503.1, read as the reverse complement.
GTCGGCGATTTTTCGTATTAACCTCATTGTAAGGTTAAATTCAAGGGTATTGACGTCAATTAATCAGCTGATAACTGTCAAATAAGGTGTAGAGATCGCAAGTTTAGCTTTGTGTTGACCCTAAAGCAAAATTCTCTTGTTTTTAAAGTTAATACGTGTAACTTGTCTTGGGTTCCGAAGCCTTCACCGACACAAAACACTGAGATTTGTAAGACAACCGGCTCTACGCAATAAAAGCGATAGATTATGGTTTCGCCGAGTGATCTAGATTCAGTGTAAATGCCTGATCGCACAACAAGAATCCATAAGGTGGCTTAGGGTCCAAGAAGCAGTCGAAATAATGACTTTGTTCTAGAACTTTTAGCCTGAAAAAGACTATTCTTTACGTATACTGGTCAATAAGGTCTCGCTGTTAATTTTTTTTTTTTTAATAAAGGAGATAAAATAAGGCTGACGGCATCTTCGAAACTTGAAGAAGTGTTTGGTTATATTTCGACCGAGGAGCAGATCAGACAAAAGTTTATCGAAAGCAAACAAAAACAAAGACACTAAAGGGATTTTTAGTAGGGACGCCACAAAAGTGGACCTATGGGGACAGCAAACGACGCCATATTTTTCCTCGCTCTTTTAAATTTTCTCTTCAGTAAGGTTTGCTATCATGAAGAAGCTAATCATGGAAATACATACGATCCAACAGCGAGTCGAAATTACTTAAATTTACTACCGAAATTCAGAGTCAGTGGCCTCAACTTTAAGAGCACTCCGTCCAATTCATGATCGGCACAATCGTTAATATGTCACTGACTTATTTGACCGCCCTCGTTTGTTATTTTCTTTATAATATATGTAGCTATGTCTTTCGGAATACAAACAGCAATATCATCATCGCGCACTTCAACGGCTTCTTTTTCAATTCAATTTTATTTTGAGCTAGGAATTCGACTAGCTGGACTTCACACCACTTCAGCAAGCACAAATTTCGAACTCAAAAAACTTAAACAAATAAAAAATAAAATTTTGAGAGTGTCAAAAATTAGTATTACTTCCAAGGCAAACAAGGTGTTCCAACCAAATATCAGTCATTAATAATTGAGCCTCAAGATGACTTCAGATGGTAAAGATATTCAAAACAGGAGCGTCAAGCAAGATATCTTTTAGCAGAACTTCAAAGAGCTGGATGCAACGACTATAGCATAGTTCGACAGCTATATATATCAGGCATCAGACTCTAATTATCAAAGTGTTTAGAATAAGAATATAGAAGCTTGAGGATATAAGTTTGGGAATATATTATATACATTATGCATATGTGACCTGGTTTACGGAAAGGGGGCTTAGGTGTCAAAAAATCAATTTTCACTTCTTAGTTGATTCGGATGGAAGATGAGATTTTTAACAGCTGCTTCCCAGAAAACTAGTTTTCGCACGTTAGCTCCCTTTTCCCTTTTCGTAGACCAGGTCACATATATATTTTTCCACACTCCTTATATGAAACATAAGACCGCCAACCCATTATACTGCCGATATACATATGTGGTACGGGATATGGCTGTTGATCGTGAATGAACTAGACTCTCCACATAAAATTGTTGAATGTCTGAAATGTGCCCTTTTTTATTTAAGGTACATTCAATCCATAGAAAATCAAAAATGCCTGAATTAAAGAGTCACCCTAAGCCCTCAGTTGCCTGACAAAATGCTAGAGAAACTCATCAATTATTCCCAGACACAATACTTCTATATTTTACTCCAGTTGTTCTTAAATTTAATCCACGAAACAGTTTGAATTCTCCTGTGCTTACTTTTGTTCCAGTTCCAAAGAACGAGCACAAGCTGGGGCGTGTAGTTTTGAAGATTATTTTGTCAAAACATGTTAACTAATCATTTCGTTGTCGAGGCCTTTAGGCATTTCTGCCAATAATTAGTTTCTCTGAAATTTTCGGGAAAGGGAAATCGATTTTCAAAGAGGTCTTTAGGCATTTCTTTCAGAAATCATTCCTTTTAAACGAGGGTTATCTTAAATAGATTTTTTTATCTGAGAATTCCGGGAAAAGCGAATCGATTTTCAAAGACGTCTTTAGGTATTTTTATCAGAAATCATACCTCTTAAACAAGACTTATCTTCAAAGAATTTTTCCTCTGAAAATTTCGGAAAAGGGAAATCGATTTTCAAAGAGGTTTTCGTTCGGAAATCTCTTCACTTAGTGCTATATACATTATTAATTATGGCTTATCTGCAATGGACTTTTTTCTTCGAGAATGCCGGGAAATCATTTTTCAAAGAGGTCTTTAGGAATTTCTTTTAGAATTTCTTTATCTTAAATGAGGCTTATATTCAAAGGATTTTTTCTCTGAAGTTTTCAAGAAAGGGAAATTGATTTGCAAAATCTTTAGGCATTTTTTTCAAAAATCATTGTTCTTCAAAGAGGATTATCCTGAAAGAATCTTTTATTTGAAAATTTCAGGAAAGGATATTGGTTTTCCAAGAGCCTTTAAGCATTTATCTCAGAAATCATTCTTATTAAACGAGGGTTATCTTCAATGGATTTTTTTCTTTGAGAATTACGGGGAAAGCGAATCGTTTTTCAAAGAGGTCTCTAGGTTTTATTCAGAAATCTTTTCTCTTAAACGAGGCTTACCTTCAACGACTATTTTTTCCTATGAGAATTTCGAAACGTTTTTCAAATGGGCGTTTAGGCATTTCTTTCAGAAATAATTTCTCTCTCACGAATAATTTCTCATTTCCAAATTGTTTGAAAACCACTTGAATGAAATTACCTACACTTTATTTCAAAATTCTCACTTATGCGAACAATTTAGGTCAAATTACAAAACCACTTCAATCGATCACTAATCTATTTCCGAAAGCTGTCATATCAAGCTTTTCGATTTTTCGAAAGCACACCAAACACTCAGCGAAAATAAAAAAAGATTTGTTTTTTGCCTTGCCACTCGCAAATTAATGCAATATGTGCGCGCGTTATGCCGATTGGGGCCCCCAAGGCAGCTAACAGCCAGCCAGCCAATGGTGCGTGTTGTCTTCAAATTTCGCTTTGATCAAAATACACTTTGTCATTTCGATTAGCGTAATTTCGTTGCAGTAAAAACAAGCTGGCGAGTGAATGTGCAACGTGCGCTTATGGTGTTGCGCGCCAGCTGTGTGGCACCACTTGTCGGCATGCAAAAAGCGAATTTTTCCACCTTTGATATTTCATTTCGCTTCATTTCAAATTTTGCCAACGAACGCGATCGGCCACGATCACCGACTAAGGCGCTTACCGCGCGCGCGCGCGCTCTCGTTCAACAGATCGCTCGCGCCGCCCGTCGTCCGCCACTCGCGCTACGTTGTTTACTGTTCGGCGCTGCAATTACAAACGTAATTTGCAAAACATCACCACAAACTGTCAAAATTTCTTGACATTTACAAATTATTTGGCTTTTGCCGTTAAAACATTGCTCGCTGCTATCGTTGTTGTTGCTGCTATTGCCGTTACAGTGTTGTCGGTGGACTGTTGCTGTTTGTCGTTTGTTTGTGTGGCATGTGTTATATGGCGCACGGTTTTTAACTTGCTCTACAGCAAAGATTAGCAGCAACGGTTGGTTGCGCCGCACCGCGCGGCACACGTTGACAGTGGAAGCGCGCGAGTCGCTGTTAATTTGCGTCAACATACTAATAAACTTGTAGCGCGCCGCTCCAACCGTCGGTAAACCATAAAGCCGTTTGCGGCGTCATGCAACGCTGGCATTAATTTTTCGTCGTTGTTCACATATAATAAATCCGCAGCGCGACATATGCGCAGAGCGAAATTTGTGATTGGACGCGTCCCATCGCGTCGCTTTGCATGCCGCGCTTGTCAACCGAAATGTCAAGTTGTTGTGAGCCAAAATCCATTTAATGTCCGCTTTGCGCTTTAACACACATGCACACACATACACGCATGTAAAACCAACCAAACGCATTTGGCATTGCAATGACGCGCAAGGTTCCAAAAATTGTGTAAAACCGCGTGGCACCGCTGGCGCGCGCGCCTTGGTTTGCAGCAAGTCACATTTGCAAACTCACATTGCGCGGTGTTTTGTTGCAATTCCAATGCATTTGCATGCGTTTGTATGTGACATGTGGCTGGCATTGTTGTTGCACAATGATTGAGTGGCCAGTCAGGCACTCAGCCAATCGGACAAGTGCGCGCGTAGCACACATTGCTTATTAAAATACATACCCTTATACTTTTTTATATTTCTATTTTCTGTTAACAAAATATTTTCCATTACAAGTCTGTGTGCATGCACCTTGATTTTATTTTAACTGATTTTCTAATTTTTTTTCACTATTATTTTCTTCGAAAGCTGTCAATAGTGATCGATGTGACCGCCGCGCGCTGCCGGTTTTCATGCTGTTCACCGCGCAGCATAGCAACATTTTACGATACGTGTTTTTCGGACGCCTGTCCAGTGACGGCAGTTAGTTTTTTTCTTCATTTCAGTTGTTGTTGGTTTTTGTTATTCTAAATATATCAGAGCATATTTGAAAGCAAACTGGATATCAATATTTATGCGCCGCTGCATGAGCGACGAAGCCTCTCAGTCAATTTGTGTATGCTAAAGGACAGTGGCATGGAGTAGAGGTGCGTTTGGAGGGTTAGCTTGAGAAAGTAATTTAATTATAGTGTGGAAATTAAAAAATTACGATTGTTTTATTTAAAAAAGTAAATCAACCATTTTTACCGTGGCTTCTTTTAACTGTCAAAAAATTTTAAAATTTTTTTATTAAAAATACAGCCACATTTTTTTAAATTTTCATAAAAAAGTTTGACCGCTCAACAAATTCAAATTTGAGTCTATGCTAACAGTGGAAAATATACCTGTAGTCAGCAGACCCTTGATCTAAGCGACCTGCTTATTGTAGTCATTCCTACAGTCTCAAAACTTACCAAGTGGGGTAACAGTGAGAGCGTGAGCATTCTCCAATTTTCTGCTCTATCATGTGCTTCGATCTCGGTAATTACAAAGTCACTTAGCTAGCCTCAGCACTAGCAGGTCTGATTACTAATCTACCATTAAAAAGTCTGGTTACTAAAATCTGTAAATTTTCTCATCAAAATATAAGCAGATTTTCTCTGCTCTCTTTCAGCACTGTCAAACTTTGTTCTAACTGCTGCCGCTCTCCAAGCGTTTTTATATTGAGTGTGAGTGTTATTATCTCAACTAAATGATGGATTATATGCTTTAATTCGATATACATTTATTTTGTAATCGATTATGAATAGGAATATATAAATATATATATATCCTCTATTGGATCTTACAACTTTTTCTTAAATCTGTGAATATGTTAGAGACTACCAAGAAGAATTTAATATATAATGAAAAGAATGAGGATTGTTTTAAAGTCCCAAGACGATCATTAACCTGCTTGATGAACTCATGAGTCATGATGCGTTGGAATGTCTTCTATAATGAGGTCACAGACTTTTTGAAATTCTACGAAAATAGTTAAATGTCGTCAAAAGTTTGTCTGGAAAGATTTTGAATGGTAGAGTTCGAGTTTCGAGTGAGATTTTTCACATTTTATAGGCTAATATCAACAGTGTTTATTCTCAGTTAGCTTTGATACCTTCTGAAGGTACTTTTAAAATAATAGAGATGGACGCAATGTGAGATGACTTTATTGCATACGAAAAGACAAGTGAGAGACTTCTTGAATGAATATTAGATTTTTGTTCTATAAAAGCCGATTTTGGCGCAAATTAGGATGGGCAATTCTAAATATCAGTCTCCTATACCTAAATCCTTCAACCCGATTTGACTATCCAGCAAGAAGTCTTCAGAGGTGCTTTTCAGATTACAAGTACAAGTCTTAAGTTCCGCAATAAATTCGAGCTTCTCCGACTAGACAGTGCAATTTTTTTGGCAAACCAGGTATTCGATGGATACAAGGAAGCTCTGTTTTGGATTTATGTTTATTTTCTCCAGTACAACTTCTTCCGTAAATTACGTAAATTATATAAAATTATGATTTTCACATTTTGAGTTCTTATACTTGAAAAATACTCCATAAACTTTCCTTATAACACGAGAAGTGCTTAAGTTCCTAAGTATGATATAGAGTTCACAAGCTTTCTTTTAAGATCGCCGAGAAGCGCTTAAGCCGAGCCAAAACCTCATTAGCTGAAATGAAAGACCACTAAAGGAACTTTCGAAAGACTATTTGATATTTTTTTCTGCACACGTCGATTTTAGAACGAAGGAGGACATGTCGAAACATTCGCTTTACTTTATTTTACACAGATTTCCCAAGAAAGATAGAAGCCACCACAGGCGATTTTAAGCAAGAGGCTAAAGTTACGAAGTGAAATCAAGCTTTTTCGCTGGACGATGCGAATTTTTTGACCCAAGGATGAAAACGGAACTTTATTTCGGATTTTTTGTACTCCTTCAAGCACAACATCTTTCGAGTTCGATATCGATATTCGATTTTTTCTACTCTTTCAAGCATGAATTCTTCCAAGTTCGATATCTTTCAAATTTAGAATACCTAAAACTGTCCCTAGAACACCACAAAGTGGCACCAGAACCCCGCACACCCCACTAGAGCCTCGTTTTTGTAAGCAAACACTTACACACACTCACATAGTAGCCTACTATACAATCGCTTAAGTGCACCGACACTCACACCAACGGCGTTTGTATGCAGAGCAGGAATTCCAATTGATTGAGTGCCAAAGGTGTTTTCCTATTATTCCACACTGCATAAGGAACTCATCCTTGCCTGACTAGACCCCATTATTGTTGTTGCTATTGTTGTTGCTGCTGGTGCTAGTGCTGTTGCTGCGGGCACTTGGCGTTATAAAGTGGCAATTGCCGGAGACTGACTACCAAGCTGGCTACCTACTGTGCATTGCATAACAACACCAACAGCAACGACGCTAGTAATAATAAAAGAATGCGATTACTTGTCTATATAATTAATACACATGCAGCTGGATGTGTGTGTGAGTGTGTGTGCAACGACTCATATCTTTACTGCTTTTATCCTAACTAACTTGACTATCAGCTTGCCCTTGCTACCTTTACGACCACTATATACTAGTTGTATTTGTGTGTCTGTGTGTGTGTGTTGGTAGGTTTTGCTAGCGCTGGTCATGCCTGGGCCATGCATTAGCTTCTATCATAAATTCTGGCTCTCTACTCTATTAACGCCTGCATGGACGGGTGTGTGGACGGACATTCGACAAGGAGTGGCGGCAGGCAGGCCAAACTAACTTATATAATCATACCTAGATGTACATATATATATGTGCATATGTGTGTGTCCGTGTATATCCAATATGTATATGCATGCATGTAAGTATGTATGTGTGTAACTATTAATATTTGGCTGGTGTGGCGCTGGTGGCACAATAGTTTAGCTAGAAAATATGTTTGCTCGCCTATGCATGTGCATGTATGCATGTGTGTGTTTGTTGGTGTAGAAAAAAATGAATTATGATTTGCTGCCATTTAATGATAGCATCGCATTTTGATGACTTAGACTTTCAATTTACTTGAATTCTTATTATTGGACGGACGTTCGGCGCCACAGTTGACAGCTGGAATGCATGCGCTGCGTCGATGAGTGGTTGTTGCTGTTGCTGCATGTGAGCGCAAACGCACGAGCAGGTGAATATGCATGGCTTCGAACAACAACAACAACAACAACAACTTTAATAGCACAAAGGTGAAAAATAATAACAACAACAAATAAAGTATGGAAAAATTACAACATAAAACAACAAATAAAATATCAAAAGGTACAACAACAAATACAATGTGAAAATTACAACAACAGCAAATACAAAAATTGCAACAACAATAAAAGAACATTTGAAAACCACAACAATAACAACAAATAAAATTCTGAAAAAATACAACAACAACAACAAGTAAAATAGTAAAAGAACCCTCACTCATCCTAATTGCATACGTCCATTTGTTGCACTCAACTTACTAAACGATCTTCGAAAGCAATTGCGCTCAAGTAATGGTTGGTTTAATTTTAATTACAAGCCACAATACTGCAATTACAACGCTTTTATGCTGCAGTAAAGCAGGAGTGTAAAAGAAAAATTGAAGAATTACACTATTCCTCATTTCTTAGAGCAATTTTGTTGTAATTACTTCTAGGTTATCACCCTTTTCAATACACATCTATCCCATTGATGAAGTTTCCAAATGAAGAAATTCGTAGACACACACACATACACTTCGTGTGGGTGCGTAATTTTGCGGTTGACCGAAAGGAAAACAGACACGAGCCGAAATGCAACCGCAAGCGCGCAAAAGGTGGACTCGACAATTTGCTCATTTGAAAACAATTAGACGACTTTGAGTGCGTTGAGTGGTCAGACAGGGGGTTTGAGTGATTGCTTTAGTATTTGTATGTGTGTGTGTGAGGGTTTACTAAGTGACAAGCCTTGTTTGTTGAAGAGTGTCTCCGTTTTGACCGCAAGTTTGCCAACTTGTGAAGATGATTGAAAAGTGCGGTTGCAGCAATTAAATTAAATTGTTTTATTATACAATTGAAATACAGTTATATTATAATATTGTATATATAAGAGTTGTCTATGAGTCGTAAATCGTTGAAGGGTGGCACATTAAACAATTAACTGGTATAAGTCATATGAAGTGGTAGAATTGGAAACAAGTTCGATTTGCTACGGTAGCAGTTTGTGGTGATTGTGGTACGATTGCTAAGCCAGCTCAACAGCGGGTTTCACACTCCATGAAGACTCGGACCCAGCACTCACTGTGAGCTTTAACGAAGAAAAAGCTGTTAAGTAGCTGACCGAATCGATGCAATGCGGCGGTCAGGATATGTAACCGACTCGAGTGCAACTCCAAACTAAAGTAAGAGGAGGTGTAAAACGACCGGGCACATTTCGCCACACGCAATTAGTACAGTGCCTCGGATCTTGCGTTTGCGAATCGCATAGACAAGCACATCGCTAAAAGGAGGCAGAGTTCGACAGAGGACTGGCACGCGCGAAATGAGAAGGTGCAGGAACGTAGTAGGAACGTCAAACACACCGAAGAAAGACCGACTACGTCCAAAGCAGCAACGGCAGCAAGTGGTGCTCAACGACCTCAGTAACTCACTGGGACAGATGTCGTAGGAGGGGTGTAAAATAGTGGAGATAAAGATGTTAGAAGTCCTCTTCTTGAGGGTGGACTCAAAGCCAAACGCACCCATGCCATCATTTGATGGAACCGGGCAAAGTCAAAACCCTTATCTTAAGGCGAAGATTATCATATCTCGCGAAACATGCGCTGCAGTTACTGCAACGGCAGAATCTTGACGTGCCGACTAGCGACTAGATGATATTGAACGTTGCGAAATTTTGAAGTGAAGATGAAGGCTGAAGTTATATTCTTCTGATTAATAAGGAGGCAGACGACATTATTTACTCAGGGTTAGGGAAGACGCCTTGAGCATTGGAAGCATGTTCCTTCGGCTCAAGAAATGCCACCCCACCGACGGCAACAAAAATACTCTGGAGTGAAGTAGATAAAGCAAAATCGCAACACAACTTAATTCCATTTCAACATGTAAGGAAAACTTGGAAATGGAGCATAACTGAGGGGTTTCGGAAAAGATGCACAAACTTTCTTCTGAAAAGGTTTCTTAATATAGTTGCAGTAACTATTTTATAAACGATCTTTAGAGCCGTTCCTCCACCTGATACACGACTATAAGATAATCGATATGATTTCTGGTTAGCCCTATCCACCAAAGCAATGTACCGTGTCACAAGTCAGTGGAAACGATGGCAAAACTCCTTGAATCTATGTAGCTTAGATCTTTCCCTCGGCGATTGAAACACATCGAGAACTCCAAAAAGTTAACCGAGGTGCTGCGCGAAGTGAAACAACATGCCGTGATAAATTTCATTGGTTCAATGACGGCGATTTCGATATTAACGTCCGCCAGCATGAAAGAAGGCCAAAAACCTGCGAAGTCGGTGAATTGGAGACGTTGCTCGCTGAGCTTGCTACAGTATTGAGAGTCACCCGCGAAAACATTTCAGTGCAACCACACACATGCGCTGGGACTGATTCAGAAGTAAGGAATTCGGGTTTCTTATAGCCTCAAAACTAGAAGAGACTCCAAGAAAAGATACTGCTGCATTACAACGTTCGACCACACATTGCCAAGCCCGTTAAAACCTAACTGTAAACGCTTAAAAGGAAAGTCCTAAACCAGCCGCTATGTTTTCCAGATATTGCACCGTCTGTTTCGTTCGATGGAACATGGCAGCGGCTACGTGTCTAATAGTCCATCCATTTTGTCCAATTTTCGATTACTAGTTCGATCAGTTCGACTGGTAACTGGCGTATGACACGCATGATGTTTTGCTCCAAGGACTGAATTGATGAGGAATTATCCGTATAGCCCTTCAACTTGACATATACCCACAGGAAAAAGTATAATGGTGTGATATCACACGATCTAGGTGGCCAATCGACCAGCCCAAAACGCCAAATAATCTGCTCACCGATATATTTTGTTTGTTTACACACCTCATCGTTGAACAAAATTTGGTTCAAAGCATCGGATCTGCTTGGAACTTTTCAAGAGCCTTCAATTTAAGACGCATGCGTGATCAGCCAAAACAAAGGCTATTAATAACAGTACATCTACTTGGAGCACCCGTTATAATATAAATATTTCATAAGCAGTAAGAAATTATAATACAAAAGCCAGTTTAAGCGGTTGCTTTGAAATAATTTTTGTAAGAAAAATCAGAGCTTACAAATATTAAGAAATATAACAAAATTTTCCGTTCCAACCATCACGTGAGTGCACTCCCTAATCAGAAAGCAATAAAAGCACGTTCTTTTCGCCAATTTTATAAGCTCTTCGTGCAAAGTTCAGAAAAATGCGAAAATATGCGATAAAATGTGACTGCGAAATTCACTTCGTGCACACCTTAGTGACGCACACACCGCACAAACGCACATATACAACTATTTATGTATATATGCATATATGTATGTATATGTGGGGCCGCAAATAAACAAATTTAGGTAGGTGAAGTAAGCAAATAACAAATGTTTAAGCAAAAGCCTCATGAGACACGGCAGAGCGAGGACCATCGGATCGGAGACCAAAGACCAGCGTGCCGAGTGCCAACAAATGCGATAATAGTTCAAACAACAAATACTTAACTACCAGAGAAACAACACTAAACCAACAAATGAAATGCAATCGAGTCGAGTCAAGTCGAGCAAAAGGTAAAGGTAAAGTTAACTAAGGTAACACACACACCAACAACAACCACAGCAAACACTTAACGCACAACGCGCAATGCAAACAGGAACAACGGCAGTAAATATACAACAATAACAACAACAATAACAACAACAACAGCAATGAGTGTTACACCAAAGCGCACAACAACGACAATTGCGACAACTAAGCAAAAAACGGAAAGCAACCAAGCAAATAAAAAGTCAAATATAAGGAAAACAACAGCAACAGCAACAACAACAATAGCGAGAGCAACAAAATTGAACAAAATTACATTAAATTGGCTTCAATTATTGCATTAATTTGGGATCTGTGCTGCTTTCCGGCTTATCCGTTTTTTGCCAGCATGCATGTATGTTTGTTTATATGTGTGTTTGCAAGTATGCATGTGTGTATATGTGCGCTTTGTGTCATTCCTGCGGCGCTGCAACTTCCTGAGCCAGTCTTTTAGCAAGCAAGCTGGCAGCCTGGCTGACTGACTCAGCTTGGGTCGAGCCCCTACGAAAGTACATATATACATATGTATATAAAACATATGTATATAAAACATATATACTTATGCATATGTGTGTGTATATATATTATGCATATATGTATGTTTATGTGTGTTTTGGGGTCCATTTAGTCCATAAAGGGAGTTGTGGCGGCCAAAGTTGGATTTTTATTTTTATTTAATTTTTTTTATTTTGTTGTTGTTAGTTACTGGCATTTGCTTGGCGAATTGCGTCAAACAGCAGTAACAACAACAAAAACTGTAAAAGCAAACGAACACCAGTTATTTGTCGCACGAACCAAATAAAATTTGAGGTGACTGCACATATGTACATACATATATGTATATGCATATGTGTGGTTGTGAACGCTCACATATAAATAGAAGCAAGGCTTATCCAGAGTTTGAAATTAAAGTGGAGCCGAAAGTGAGTCATAGAGTGGGGAATATTTGAAGAAACGCATGCACATGTGATTACATACATAACTACACACACATACATACATAACACTAAATAAATATGCCTGTTTGTGTGTGAAGTTGTAAGAATCGCAAAGAGGCGGCACGAGATTAATGCCAATCGACGTGCAATTTGCACGATTAGTTGTTGTTGTGGCTCTTGTTGTTGTTGTTGTTGCTTTCAGTTTGTGGCACGATGCATTTCTGTAAACCAATTTAAAAGTCTTGCATTTATTAGCACACAACAACATATGTATATATGTAAATATGTATTATAAATATCAGGCTACAAATGTAGACACGTAAGCACTTTGGCTTTGAGGTGTCTCACGGATGTCGAAAATCTGTTTTAGTTTATTTAATGCAAAGCATACATTGTAAAGGCATTATAGTCATATTATTTCTTATATACATATGTACATAAGCAGTTGTTATTGCTTGCTTTGAGCTTTTCATGCAGATGTTAAGGAAAGAAGAATTCTTTCAAGAAATAAGAAACAAAGAAACATCGCGTGTTTGCAGCCAACTAAATATATTCCATGTTCTTTTTTAATGAACTGCTGGAAGACTTCTTTCGTAAATAAACAAATCTTGAATATAAATGCTTCAATTTCAAGTGAGAGAACATATTGTATTACATCTATTAACTTAGGAGCCTTACTAAGCCTCTTTGATACCAAGGGTTCAACGAAGTGTTGCAATAACATGAGAGGACACAATAGATCAGGGGTTCCAGTGCATTTTTCAAATTTCGTTATGAACTAATCTCATCGGACTAACGTATGAAACTACTAGTCGCATTTTACGTCTAGATCTTAAAATGAAAGGGGTCATAATACAGCTTGAACAAGAACTGAAGTCGCTAAACCTTCCCAAGCGACACCGCGTTGCTCTGTGGGCTCTTGAAAAGTTCCAAAAAAATCCGACGTTACTGAGCTAAATTTTGTTCAGTGATGAGACCCATTTATGGCTCAATGGGTATGTAAACCTGAAGGGACTCAAATGCTGTCATTTCATCCAGAAAATTCAACAAAATTTTGGTGTGGTTTGTGGGCCGGTGGAATGATCGGACCATATTTCTCGAAAAATAATGGCGGTGAGAAGGTAAATGTCAAGGGCGAACGTTATCGCTCAATGATAACTAACTATTTGATGCCTGAAATTGAAGCGCGTGATCTCGACGACATTTGGTTTCAACAAGATGGTTTCACTTCAAACACATCGCATCAACAGATTTATTCAGAGAACACTTCGTTGAGCAGATAATTTCACGTTGTGGGCCGGTCGATTGGCCACCAAAATCTTTAGAATTTTACCTACGGGGATATATAAAGTTCAAAGCCAATGCGGACAATCTCAACTCGATTGCTCTAACGAGTCATCGAAAATTGGACTCAACGGATGTACCATTTGAGAAGCAGCCGTGGTCAACATTTGAAAGAGATAATCTTCAAAAAATAAATATCAAAGAAAGTTCTTTTGAATGATACTAAACATTCCTTATTAAAATTGAACTTTCCCTGTTTTTTATTTAAAAAGTAGAGAACCTCGAAATGGATCACCATTTATATGGTAGATTTAAGAATATTCTTCGAAAATTTGATGTTGATACGTTAAATAGTTTCGGAGATATGAACGTATTGGTAAGAATTTTTTAAGTTAATGTAACCGGTTCTAGAATCAAAAAACACGATGAAGAAAATTTCGCCAAAACGGCTGTACCGATCGACTGGAAAACTTCCACAGACCTTTGTAGATATATAGTTATATGTTAGGTTTAATCGAAAGAATATGATTTTTTACAAAAATTACATTTTTTTTAACCACTCGGAAATGAAAACAAAAATATTTTTGTTGTTTTGGAAATCCGCCATTTTAGCGAAAATTTGAAATTTTGACTAGGTTTTCGATTATTATCCTTACTAGTTTAGAAAAACTATTTTTATTACATTTTATTTTCAGATCTGAGTTATTTTTAAGTAAAAAATTCTTCCTCACCGCCCGACAGCTTTTTTTGGAAGTTTTCTGAAGATCGGCTACGGTTTCAAGGGAATCCAAAATTTTTCAAAATTTATCTCCAATGTTATTCAACATTAAATTCTTTAAATTAAAATTTTGTAAATTTTCAAAAAACAAAAAAATACAAAAACCATGTTTTTTGCTTGCAACTGGATATAACCGTTTAAGTGTGTATATTTGTGGTATATAATATGGTATGCTATTTTTTTACAACATTTTTTCAACTAATAAAGGCTGAAAAAGAAAGTTTTGGCTTTTAATATTATTTTAAAAATTGCCTGCTTTTAACTTTTTTATTTTCCATATTAATGACTTGGGGGAAAAATTACTTATTATCGTAGCCTAACAGTTGAGCATTTGAATACTGAAAATTTAACTGAAAAATTTTCTAGAAAATTAACTGTAAAACTATGCTATCCGAAAACTTAATAGTATTTTAAGTTTTTAAGCTATGTCAGCAGTCATATCTGATTTATTTTTGTATAAAAAAAGTCGAAAGCCGAAAGTCGGCATAACAAGTTGGAATTGAAATTGTTGGCACTAAGTATTTTATTCCATTGCCTTTGACAATTCTTGTGACAACCAAGCGAATTTGAGTGATTTTTCTTGAATATTCAATGTGGACTTTGAATATCTCTTTTTATAAGGTCCAACTATAATTCTTCTTCTTAAAGCTAATTTGATCCGGATTTAAATTTCTTAAACTACTTCTAAATATACCATTTGTAGAAATCTGAATTATCACTCGATATGTAGATATATTCAAAATTATTAATGGGCCATATGAGCTTCTATAGCATAGGTGCTTTCTGAATTTATATTCATGCCGCCAGCCACCTTTTTTGGAGGTGTTCCTGAGCTCGCCTACGAGTTCAAAGGAATCCAAAATTGTTCAAAATGAATCTTCAATTATTAAAGTACAATAAATTATGTAAATTTAAATCTTGTAAATTTCGAAAATAAAAATTGCAAAAAAACTTGTATATAAACATATTCCAAATAATTAGTAGTGGGCCATATGAGCTTGTAAAACATGAGTGCTTTTAGAAATTGCATTTCTTCAATTAAAACCGAGATATTTTTTAACTGATAAACTAATATCTATTAATATCGTCGGAATTATGTGCGATTTTGATATTTTCATTATTTCATGTATTTATTATCTTTTCTTATGAGCTATTTCAGTAGTAAGTAATACGATTTCAATGTTTTGTGTTTCAGCAAGAGTTTATTTCGAAAAAAACGAGGAAGTTTTAACATTCGACTTATCGTAAAGACTCGCTTTAAACACTAATCAATTCTTGAAAGGTTGACACATACAAGTACAAACAAAAAGAATGTTCAATTGAGTAGAAAATATCTTCTAGAATGTAAATTTAGCGTAAAAAAAGATAGGTCAAGTTAAAATTATTTTCCATTTAGACAAGTCAATGTAATATTCAGCCTTTCTACCTTAAACCTAGATTTTGTTTTTCTTTTCCAAAATAATTTGCAGAGATTAGTTCTGAAATAGTTTAGAGCACAATGCTATAAAGCAAGAGGTGCGTATACGAGTATTTCTCACATTTCCAAGTTGGAATTAGATGACAGCAACTAGACGAATCTTTTCTTGGAGTAAGAACAAGACGAATCTTTTGTCATACGAATTACTAATCTGTGAAACATAATGACTTTGTGACAAATTTGACTTCTTCTTGCTGAATATATTCACAGCTAAATACACAACTCAACAAAGCTGAAGAAAAATTTGTCACATATGTATGTGCTAAAAGATCTGTGAAGTATTTGAGGTGTCCTGATATCGAATTTGAGTTCAAAAAATTTACATCACGTACAGCCATTTTTGTTAATTTACTAAGTGGTGGTGGTTTTAACTGTAAACCACTCACATTATCTTCGAAAATTAGCTGCAATTTCACAGAGTTTTCACTGTTTATGGATTTTAGGGATTCTCAAAGTGATCAAAATATATAAGAAGAACTCGCTAAGGCGCACTTTGCATTTAGATGCTTTGGGGACTGATTTAAAATTAAATTCTCAAAATTTTTGGTCGAATTCGATCCATCCAGTTTTTTTATTCAGTTCAAATCGATCAGAAAGGAATTCATTCTCAAGATTCACTTTACTTGAAGCAGCTTAACCCAATAGAATAATATCCGTCAAGCTTTATTAACACACAATTGCTATTTTTCTATAACACTTTTACTTTTGATGTCAAAATGATCCTTTGGAAATTGGGCAATTAAAAAAAGTATTCCGAATAATGGGTTAAACTTAAGGATCACAATTTCGTTTATTATTATATTGCTATATACTAGCTAAAGGTATTATTATATATGGTATACTAGATAGTATATACTAGAAATTTTGATATATCAATTTGAAATTCTGCAAATGTTCTTTTCTTCATAAGGAGTTGCTTATTTGCCTGTTCTGCTGATATCGGACGACTATTGCATATAGCTGCAATACAAACTGATCGATTAAATTTAAGGGCTTTTAAGGAAAACGTTTTTATTTGACAATATATTTCTAAGAAAAATTATTGTCTAAGGCGGTGCTACAATCTTCGCAAAAATCTCTTACAACGGACTACTATATCATATAGTTGTCATATTAATGACCCTTCAAAATCATGTTCTTGTATAGAAAACTTTTTTATTTCACAAAATTTCTTCCCGAAATTTTTCACAAATTATTATCCGAGACATTGCCACAACCTCCAAAGAAATTGTTTAGATCGAACTACTACGTATATCATATAGCTGCCATATAAAGTGACCGACTAAATTCAAGTGCTTGTAAGTAAAACTTTGTTTTGTCAAGTTATCTTCACGAAATTCGACATGTATTATTAGCTAAGATAGTGCTACGATCTACGAAGAAAATGCTAATATCGGATTACTATATCATATAGCTGCCATACAAACTAATCGATCTTAATGAAGTCCTTCTTTATTTCACAAAATATCTTCATGAAACTCGGCACAGATTGTTATACAAAATATCGTTAAAATCTAGGACGAAATTTTTCAGTTCGGACTACTATATAATAAAGCTGCCATACAAATTGTCCCTTTAAAATCAAGCTAAATTTTTTTATACACTTTTATGCTATAAAAAATACACCTATGAAGTGACCTAGTTAAACTTTTTTCATGTTTTGAGCTGAATATGACGTAAAAGCCGAAAAGCCTGTAAAGGCTGGCATGGAGCTACATACATATATCCTAAGGCTCCGCAAATTTATTCTCTATGCTCAAAAATTGCCATAGTTTGTATGCGTTATCTTTATTTGGTCTGTGCAGATTTTCAAACTTAATATACTTTGTTTTTGAAACAAATCATTATGCAATATGTTTCAGATGTTTGAATGAGTTGAGAAAATTCAGAATTTTCTATTTCTATGAACTTTGTGGTAAGCATCATGAATAAACTTCGGAAATTGTTTATAAACCTTGAAGTATATACTGATGTACTTTGTACATACTTACATATGTATGTACATAGCATGTCACTTAAGAAATGTGTTTTCAGAAGTCTTTTATTTGCGAAATTTGGGTGTACATCAAGCCATTCAAGAGGGCACAACAGACCCCAAGCCGCGATGCAATTCTCATCTATTTATCTTATTGTTTTCAATGAAAAATCATAACAAATTTTGTAAGAATTATTGGTTTCGAATTCAATTATTTGTTTCAAACAAGCATAGCTTCGAATATTTACAATAGTTTAAAGGAAAAAGCATAAAAAATGCTATTTGCTATAAAATAAAGCCAGTAAGTTACATGCTTTTTATTTTTTTCCCCCAAAAAACATTAGCACATCTTTTTAATATAATATCCAGGTTAATTTAGAATATGTCTCATAATTAAAATAAAATAAAAACTAAACTTGCTTGAACTTGCACTTGAAGAGCAATGATATAAATGAAAAATATTAAAAAAAAAATTGAAATTGAATTAAAAAAACAATTGAATCGAAAGCGGAGATTTAATGGTTTATATGTTTTTAGTCTTCCATTTTGTTGACTATTACCCAGCAGTTGGAGCGCAAGTCCTCTATAATGATTCTTCAATTAAGAGCGGTAATGGCTACTGTTATTGCTTCTCCTATAACTGCGTAAGCGGTCAGTAAAGAATGATTACTAAATTCTCCTATAGATTCATTTAGAGTGGATATTTTTACGACTCGATGGACGACGTCATTTCTTATATCTTCACTTCAGCAAAACTAAACTTTGAAAGCAACTATCAAATCAATCTAACGAAATCGCAAACTAAAAAAAACACTTTATAAGACACCCAAATGCATTTTCATCACTGAGAATATAGAATTTATGCAAGTTTCTTTTGTCACAGCAAATATAATCGAAGCCAAGTCAGCACTCACCTCATTAAAATGCAATTTTTATTGAATTTCCTTTGACACTTGTGTTTGAAGTTTTTTGTTTTTTCGTTTTTTGCACAAAGCTTAATTAACTTTTTCATTTTTGCTTTTGTTTTTTGTTGTAATTGCTGCAAGCGTTTGATCATCGCTTGGCTTTGAAGTGCCGCCGGCATTTATTATTTGTTGCAGCACTTAAATGCGGCGCAAGCAAGCAAAGACACCGTCGCCGCGGCAAAGCGAAATTAAACAATTCGTCACCGCAAACGTTTTTATGTTTTTATTAGGTGGAGGCACATGGTAAGTTAATTTTCCTTTTTAATTTTTTATTACAATTTGCATGTGAAATTATTGCCAATGTTGCACTGATGGAAATTGCAATTTTTTTTTGGAATTTTTTGTGGTGGTTTTTATTGTTGTTTTTGTTTTTGTAGAACACAATAAGTTATTTGACGTTTGTAGTTGCAGGCTGACAGTTAGTTTCGCCTTTATTTTTTTTTAATTTTTCTATTTTTTCACTAAAAATGTTGAATTTTACGCCAAACTAGTATATGTGGCACTTGCAACATCGCCGTTACATGCACTTGTGACTTTACTAAAGTAACTGTACGAGTGGCAGCGTGACACGGCAAATGGCCAAAGTAAACTTGCGACTTGTCGCTTGGCAAATACGAAAGCGAATCGGCAAAATGCAAAATGTTGCAGTAGTGGCAATGTGGCTGTGGCTGGTTAGCCGCCGACGCCGCCGTTCGATGCGAAAGCCCAATTGCGAATGCGACATTAACTAACGCGCCTGGCGACCGACCACTTTGTCTTATACTCCACTTCGCTCCACTCGCTTCACTTGGCAGCGCTAAGCACCTGCATGCCCATGTATATGTGTATGTATGCGTGTGTGTGTGTGTCGGTGTGCACTTGGCAGCATACACGAGCGCATAACAACTTTGACGAGAAATATGTAACTATGCATTTTTGCATTTGCACATTTGCATGTGCATGTGTGTGTGAGTGTGTGCGTGTCGGTGTTTCAGCGTTGCGTGCGGAGTTTTTGAGTTCGTCGAGTTACGAACCATATCGAACACTTTGTGTGAGTCTATTTTCAAAGCACTCCAAAGTCAAAAGCCGCTCGAGCGTTGTCTGCAAATATTTTCCAACGAAACGAGCAAAAAAAAATGTGCAAAATGTTGGCAAAATAGAAACGAGCTGACGTGTTGCGCTGCATGCCACCGTATGGTAGGCTTTGTTGCCTTGTAGTTGCCGTTATACAAGTACTGCAGTTATTTGGCCACAAAGCCTTAAACACTTCACTAAAATAACAGCTCACAGCATTTAGCGTCGCCGAAGAGTGCGCCGCTGTTGTGGCAAGCAGCAAAGGCGCCTGTTGCAAGGTGTAAGTAAATGTTGCAAGCCACATTTTAGTGTTGCAGCGCTTAGTTTTGTCGAAAACAACTAAAATTCCAATAAAAAAATGCACTACTTTTACTTTTGTTACTTGCAACATGCCTTGCAACATGCGTTTGTTGCCTTCGCATGAGATTTTCGTACTGAAATGGCCTACGCGCCTAAGTTGCATACGTGAATTTTTGCCACAACCACCAACCAACGCCACCATCAAAGCAACAAAACAACAACTTGCAACAAATTACACCACACTGCACTCGGCAAGTTGCTCAGAATTGGTGAGATCAATTGTTGCCATGACTGAGCTGTTCTCACAGTTGCTGTTGTATTGCATCGCTGTTGTTGTGGTTATTGTTGTTGTGTGGCAGTGCGCCATTCTACGTTGCTCGTTGCGTGTTGCAGGTGAGTAAAAGGACCTCGCTGTTACGTTACGGTATAACAAGGTAAAAACAAAAAGAGTTTAGCGGCCGGGAGTCGGAGAGCGTGAGTAAATTGGCAGTGTCTACTGAGACAAAGGATTATTGACGGATATTGGTCGTAAATACATGTAACATGTAGAAATATTGACGTCATTATTCAGACATAGGTGTGTTTGGGGCAGGTTGGCGGTTGCTCTTTGCGAATCATACAAAAATATACAAAGTTTTATTAATTTTCTATGATTTTTCTTTATTTGAGAGAGACGGTGGATGGTACAGCGCTTACAACATCTATACAGACGGATAAAAAGATGCTAATTGAGTGGAAGCCGGAATCTATGGCAGGGAACTGGATCTCAGATGACTCATCAAGCTTCCGGAATTCTGAAGTATCTTCCAGCTGGAAGTCTTTGCGGTCACGAAAGCAGCTGATGTAACTAACAAGGCAGTAAACAACACAAAGAAGATCAATAAAGACGTCGATATTCAGACGTCAATTAAGTCAATAATACAAGTATCATATCGCATTACGTCAAAGAATATCTTAGGAAACATAACGGCAGTAGATATGGTGGCTCCCAGAAAGCGACTGCATATATACTGGGTTCCAGGCCACAAACGAATTTTGGGAAGCAAAATAGCTGCTAAAAATTAAAAAAAAATCCCCCGACTGGGTACCGAACCGGTACGTGAAACATGAAAGTCACTAAAAATGATATACAATGAAATTACTGAAAGAGCTGACAGACGGATCCGAACGAGATAGAATGCCATAAATACACGCAAAATCTCCAAGATAATGAGCAAAAGCCCCGAAGAGAAACAGGCATTACTCAAACTACTGGCATCAGATGCGAGCCAGATGGACATAAGCAAAAACGATACTTGCAGAAAGTGCTCTCTTGCTTACTGAGAGAGACGCTGGAATACCTTTTAGGACTCTTTCCAGCCTTATGTAGAACTCGACTTAAATTTCTAGAATCTTCGCAATTCCAGAGACTTACTATGTGTTAACATTAGATGTCAAGGCGCCCTTAAACTTCGCGAATCGCGTTGATGGTCTTCGTGACAAAAACTCCAGCCCAATTAAAATGAACCGCCATTTGGTATTACTATTACTAATCACTACATAGTACGTTTATGTATGGCGTAACAGCCGGTCAATATAAACTAACCTAACCTAACTTAACCTCACATTGAATTTATAAAGCCAAATATTGCTAAGAAAATTTAACCTATTTTGAGATATATTTTTGTATTCAGCAGCTACTTTTGTTCCTCTCACCGAATACTCTAAAATCGGTTCAAAATTCCTATATGTGTACACAGTCATACATTTTAATAATTACAAACCTGTTTCTTTAGAAGATCATGCAGTTTTTGGATTCAGTTTGGCGGTTGGAAGCATCTGTAAATAAATGTAAATAGTTTTTTTTTTAGTTTTTTTATATTAGCTTAAATATATAGCATATTAAAGGGAGTATATAACGGGTGATCCAAGTAGGGGTACTTTTTTCGACAGTGACGTTTTCGTGTCAAATTTTGTTTGGCGATGAGGTCCATTTCTGGCTCAATGGGCATGTAAACAAGCAAAATTGCCGCATTTGGGATGAAGAGCAACACGAAGAGGTTCAAGAGCTGCAATTTCATCCAGAAAAACAACGATATGAAGTGGTTTGTAGGCTGGTGGAGTCCCCATTCCATATATCTTCTAAAATGATGCCTGTGAGAACGTAACCGACCGTTACCTGAAATTAAAGTTCGTGATTTCGGTGAGCAGCTAATTTCACGTTTTGCGTCGGTCGATTGGTCACCAAGATCATGTGATATTACACAGATGGACTTCTTCGTGTGGGGATATGTAAAGTCTAAAGTCTATGCGGACAATTAGGCTTTGATTCAGGCCTTGGAGCAAAACGTCATGCGTGTCATTCGTCAATTATCAGTCCAAATATTCGAATGAGTCATCGAAAATTGGACTCAACGGATGGACCATTTGAAACGTAGACGCCGCCAGCATTTGCAAGAAATAGTCGATATGGATCACCCTTTAGTATAAAAATATATATAAGAACTAGTAAGTTAACTTATAATACCCCTCACAGGTTCATTTCTTATTTTATTTTGAACAGTCAGTATTTATAACAAACCACTATGGTCCGATATCGACAGTTCCGACAAAAAAGCAGCTGCTGTTTCGTAGAAAAAATGTGCGCAGAGTTACGGATCGATACCTTAAAAACTTATCAACTAGTTACTAGATCGATTATTTCTATCAAATAACCTTGCGGTAAATGCTCTACGGATCATTGTGAACATCTTTGCCTAAAAGACTATGTGTTTGAAACCGGTTCCTGCGAAGTTTAAAAGATAAATCGGTTGTATGGAAGATATGTGATATAGTTGTGCAATTTGACCAATTCTGACAAATGATCAATAGAATTTAAAAATAAATTTACTTATTAAATTTTATTCGCATGTCTCAGCAACTACCGAACAAATTATTATGATTCCAAAAAACTTAAAAATTGATTGTTCGAAACCTGTTTTAGACCAAAGTCTCTTTGGCAAAATTGTTCTGAATAATCCGTAAAATATTTCACGTATACGCGATTTTCCCGTTCTTTTGGTTTCTGCATACAGACCGCAATCAAAAACACTTGTTTATTGAATTTAAATGTAAAGTAATCTCCAACTTTTAAGAGAAATAAGCTATTCTAATCGAGGCTGAGAGTAGTTTCGGAAAACTACAACCAACTTCACATCATTCACAGTTAATTTCCTACATTTCAGTACAAAGTTTATTTGGATGTTTTTGCGCTTTTTATCATAATTTCCTCCTAGCAAATATTTTATTTTATTCTTCTAATTTTTATTTTTTGCATTTTCTTTAGTTATTTTTAGAAGTTTTTTTACATAGTATAAGCGTCTCTTAAAAAGCAATCTTTGAACAATTTCATTCTTTGAGGAATTTTCCTCCTTGCTAAAGATATCCCTGTGAATACAAATATGATATTTCGGATTTATTGAAATGTTTCTTTAACCCTTTCGAGATTCAAAAACTTTCCAATGAATACACAAATATTCAAATTGAATTATCCAAAGATTATTTTGTCTTATTCAATTTATCACTTCAAGCAGACAGCGTCACAACCCTTACAACTACCCTTTATTCTTTATTGCCACATCAACACTTCTCCAGTCAAGCACATATACCAATAATATCTGCCCCAAAAAGCACCCACATATCCTTACTGCGCCATAGAATAACGCATATGAGCACACACAAGTTTATATGTGTCTCCCTAAGTTAACGAATTTTCGGAAGCCCACACCACAAATTCCAACGGCCACACACCCATACCCACTGAACCACACACACTCAGCCAAACGCGTTGAAGGGCAGTTCAAAGCGGCAAAGTCACCACACACCTGATAAGTAACGGCATGGGCGCTTTCGTGGTGAAGCAAATTGTCGCACACCAAACACTTCGTGGCTCGAAGAGCTCAAAATGGACTTATTTTACCATTTGTTTGCTCGTTTGTTTGTTGAAAAGCATTCTTGCGCCGCCACCAACAAAAGCAACAACAGTGTGTCAAGCGTTCATCCAACCATTGAACTGGTTCGTCTTTGGCAACGACGCAACGGAGCCACAAGTGGCATGGAGTTGTCCTCTGACAACCGGTTCGCCGGTGGAATTCGGCTCATACAGGTGCTCTCGAGCCAGTTGAAGTGGTGAATTGCTTTGCTGGACTGTTTTAACCAAAAACCAAGAAAAAAATCCAAAATGGAGCTTGCGCAGTTTGAACGTTGCTGAAGGTTCGCTCATTTGTTGCATGCGACATAATCAAAAGTTGCACGGTATGCCAGTGTGTTTCGACTATAGTGTATTTCAATGCAACATGCCCACTAAATAAATTTTTCGGCACTCAAACTATTGCTCCTTTGGCCAGCATAGAAGACACGCATATGATTACTTGTGTTTAAAAAAGTTAGGAGGAGGAGTCCCTGATATGGAGGATATAGACTTTATTGATTGTTACAATTCGGAGCTGTTTTAAACTCAGCAAGGTTTTCAAATTAATGTTTATTGCCATATCTCAAAAAATATTGTAAAATAGCAATATTTGAAAAATTTGTGTTGCCACCTAATTTTTATACTTTATTAAAAATGATTTTAAAGGTGGAAACTTATTTATTTTAGTTTTAAGCATATTTTTTCTTAACATGTAATAAATTTTAAAAACAGTGTTGCCACCTACATAATTTTTTTATGTAAAATAAAAATAAATTTAGACATGAAAAGTGTTTCTTAACTCTTGCTAAATTAACATATTTTCGTAACTTTTAATAAATTTGAAAAGTAGTGTTGCCACCTATTTTTAATGCAATAAAAATTATTTTAGACACAACTGTTTTTCTTAGCTGTTGCAAAATTAACATATTTTCATATCTTTTAATAAATTTTAAACACAATGTTGCCACCAATTTTTTTAAATACAATAAAAATTATTTTTTAACTGTTACTAATTTAACATATTTTCGTAACTTTTAAAAACAGTGATGCCACCTAATTTTTTTATGTAAAATAAAAATAGTTTTAGACATGCATAGCAGATTTTTTTTAGCTGTTTTAGCCACCTACTAATTATGTTATGTTATGCCATGCGTTACTATGTTATGCGTAACTAATTACAAGTAAGCGTCCACATCTCTATAGCAATGTGCATAATTTCACGCATTACTTGCAACAAATAGCAAACCGTTATGGGAACAAAGCTGCTCGTCTAACACACCCCTCAAACAAAGCGCATTGTTATTGTTTTCAAATTTAATGCTTTTCAAAACATACTAAACCCGCAATTGCAAATTGACCAAAATGCGTACGCTTGGGAGCATTTTGGAATTTTTGTGGTCATAGAGTGATGACAGCGCAGGCAGGAGGGGAGCTGCGCCCAGCGATGGGACCGGCGGTAATGGCTACCAAACAAAATATGCAACAAACAACCGCTGGAGAGCCACAAGCGGTTGCTGCTAAACCGACGCTTAAAATTGAAAACTTTTGTATGGGCAACAACAACAAGTATTTGTATTGTACATATATGTATGTGTGTACATATGTTTATCGACGTAATCTCCGACTGGCATATTTTCAAGCACGTGCATCACAGTTTTCTATGTCCACTGCCGATACATATGTATGGATGTGTGTGTTGTTGTTTGTATGTATGTCTGTATGTTTGTTTCGACCATATCATAGCCTAATGTGAGTATTTGTTTCAGACTGCCAATTTAGAAATTTACATAAATATTTTCACATGACCGCATTTGCAACAAAAACTCCAGCCAAACAATACAACTACAACTGCGGAACTCTTTAGAGCAGATTTGCATACAATATACATATGTACATATATCTATATCTCACTCTGTATATATCACTTATATTTATTTACTCATTGCATTTATTTATTTTCGTTTTTAGTTGGCCACTTTGTTCCAGTAGTTGTTGTTGTGGCGCTTCAGCAAATTTACTCCTGCGGTCTAATTTAGCCAAATTTACGGTTTATTTAATCATAGCGCAGAGCATCCGTTATATCAGCCGCATTTTCCGTCAACTGGCCATCTTTGGCCCAACAATGGCTCAGGTGAGTCTGTTTTCATAACTGGACATACATATAGAGATGTGTCGAGTGTGTGAGCAACTAAAAGTTTTATTTACCCAATTATCTCATATTAAATTGGGAAAAGCCTTTTTATAGTTTATTTGCTACAAGTGAAAGTAAAGCTTTGTGGTGTCGTTAAATGCGGCAAGGAAAGTATTTTCAGAAACCCAGTCGATTAAAGTAGTTTATAATTTCATAATTTTGAAATTTCTTAAATTTTAAATCCTATAATTGTAATTCTTCGGATAAAAATTAAATTTTGATTTTTAATTTTAATTTTAATGTTTGAAATTTCTTAATATTGAATTTTTTTTAATTTTGAATATTTTTAATTTTGAAATTTCTTAATTTTAAAATCGCAAAATCGTTAATCTTCGGATAAAAATTAGATTTTTAATTTTTGAAAATTTTTAATTTTGAAATTTCTTAATTTCAAAATTTTTTAATTTTGAAATTTTTCTATTTTGAAATTTCCTAATTTTAAAATCCCAAAATCGTAATTCTTCGGATAAAAATTAATTAATAATTTTAAAATCTCAAAATTGTTATTCTTTGCATGAAAATTAGATTTTGAATTTTTAAAAATTTTTAATTTTGAAATTTCTTAATTTTGAAATGTTTTAATTTTGAATCCCAAAAACGAAATTATTGGGATAAAAATTCGGTTTATTATTATAGAAATGTTTAACTTAGAAATCCACAAATTGGAATAAGAATCTATCTGGATCTATCTAAAGTTTGGCGAATCGAACAAGAAACTGGTATAAGCAAGTAGATTGGCATAAACAAAAATATTTACAAATTCGAGGAGTTACAGCACTTTAACGAGGTATCCATAAATTCTTATATAAGGTATTCAACGGAAATCCTAGCAGAAAGCTGTTCTTTTCAAAAAACCGAATAGGTTCACGAATATCCTTTATTGTTTAAAGAAAAATATAATAAAATAAATAATATTCAAAAGAAACTAATGCTCAACCTTTAAGAGATTATAAAAGACTTTTAAAACAATTTTGACCCGGAAGTAGGATTCTCGTACAATATTCATTAACATTGATGAATAGGTGTTGGAGTATAGTAATTAGATTTGATTAAAAGTTCGATCGTAACATACGTCTCACTTCGACTGCTTAAAACGTCATTGTGGTATCTAAAACTCCTAAGAAGCTTAGCAAAAATCCCTCAAAAATCGAGATAAGCGCTTTGAGCCGCTCACAAATTTGTTGAATCGACTAATTTATGGTTTCGGCTGTGTCTCCTAATTTGCCAAAGCTATGACTGCCGAGATATTTCAACTTCAGTCTTCCAAAAGTTGCAGAATGTAGAAAAAAGTCTTGAATGTTTCCATTTCACCTTCCTCCATACAACTTTGATGATTTACAGCCGAACTATTTGCCTTCCAACTTGAATACCTATTGGTCAAACAGCAAGATAAACTTTGTTCGGAACAAGTAGTTCTGTAGATCTCCTGCGTTCTATTCGAGGGCAGAAGGATTTCGCAGTCACAGAGAAGCTGGCCGTCTACCATCACTTGCCAATCGCACGTGGGGTTCTAGACCCTCACTTAGATCACAGTCCGATGTATGTGGAGTGAGGGTGCCGTTCTTGCTAGCTCATAGGCTTTTCTATTACCAGCTACGACCAGACACCCACCGGAGTGTGAATAAAGAAGCATTACGGTGGAACGGTACATAAATCGCGATCAACTTACGTTGGTTTCATAGAATCCACATATTTTGTTATTTTTTGTGTACTCAAAGTACTTCTGCGAACATACATATGAAGATTTGTTGAAATCGTGATAGCAAATATGTCAAAAGAAAGCTTCTAATCGCTGATAATATCGAAAATAACTGAAAGAAGGTGGAGTTGCCAACTGTTGAAGAAAACAATTAGCATTTGAAAACATTTCTGATATTCTAGTGCTTGGAGAACAAAAAATTAGGTATCTTAGTCTAATCAATGCCTATAACCTAAAATCCCATTAAAAAGGTGCAAAAGTATTAGCAGACCTTAAGTATTTAATATGCGCACACAATTATGTCCGATTACTTCGCAGACACACTGTTTCACAGACTAGAAATTTAAATAAGTTTGCGAACCGGCTGCTTTAAATTTGAAATTTTTCGTGGTGTGCCCAAATTTTGACAGCTCTTCAATGGCTTCACACACACACACGCACACATGCATGCTTGGCAGCAATACTTCAACTTCAACTTGAAATCTACAGTTTCAGCTTCATCAAGAAGAACTTTGGAGATGACTATGCTGCACTTGATATCAAAATATAACATAAAGTCTCGAAAAAAAACCGAGAAGAAGCTTATACATGGTTGGATGTAAGTTTGGGTATGTATGCGTGTGACAGTGTGTCGTGGTGTGGTGCGGTGCGCGTGAGGAATGACAACGAAATTTGATCACTTTTAGTTTGAACCGTAATAAATCACTCGCTTGAGTTGAATTCAGCGAGTATGGTTTAAACGGCGACAACAACAACCAAAGCAACAAAACACTAGAACAAAAAATTATTAACATGAAAACACCGTGAAGCATACCAAAACCCATATGTGAGTATGCATGTGCGTTTGCGCCACATTTTGTTGCACGCATCATTGCGGGTCCACAATGTTGATCCGTCTTGTAAATATGACTCCGCATTAAGACAGCCGACCGACAACGAAACCCGTTCCTTGATATTATTTTCGGTTACTGTCAGAGCAATTTGTTTCGTTCATTTTTGGGCAATCTCTCACTTTACGGCAGGAGGAGTAGAGGCAAAACAAAAAACAAAAATCCAAAAAAAGGTCCAGAAAATAAAAAATGTCCAGAAAGTATACAAGAATCTTGAACAAGCAAAAATGCAGGAAGAAACAAAAACTCCGTCAAAAAAACAGTTTGACCGCAGTTTCCAAGTAAAATACGAAAATAAAATTTGTTGGGCTTTCTGCAGGGCCAAAGTACCCATTCCAGTTCGTTGAAGCCTGTTTGATGACACACACTCCACACGCAGTCCCACAACCGCACATACCGGCATAAGCGCTGCTTTAATGCATGTATGTATGTGTGTGAGTGTGCAGCTTAGGGAAGCTTCCTGAGAATTTTTGTTGAAGAAAAAGAGTAAAAATCGCACAAGAAACTCCCAAAATGCGAAAATGGGAGTAAAATGAAATTATTTCGAGATTCTGAAAATATAAAAATGCTGGGATCGTAGCGCTTGCCAGCAATAAGTATACACAACACACACACATACACACACAAGCCTGCGCAAACACTTGCCTTTAACCTTGGACGCAAAATACTTTTTGTCTTCGCCTCATTTTTGCTGCAAACAACTACAAAACAAGAAAAAAGATTAACTTTGGCTACACCGAAGTTATAATACCCTTCACAGGTGAATTTTTTATAGCGCAAAAGGGTATAAAAAGAAACTTTTCTTGATTTTTAAATGTCATTTTGTATGACAGCTACATGATATAGTGATCCGATCTGTAACATTTCTTCGGATAATATAGCGATGCCTAAAGTTATAACCTGAGCCAAATTTCGTGAGAATATCTCGTAAAATGAAACAATTTTTCATACAAGCATTTGGTTGTGATCAATTAGTTTGTATGGCAGCTATATGTTATAGTAAACCGATTTGAACAATTTGTTTGGAGATTATATAATTGTTCGGAAAAATAACACCTGCCAAATTTTATGAAGATATCTTGGAAAGTAAAAAAGTGTTCCATGCAAAGACCTAATTTTTACCGATCTTTTCGTATGACAGCTATATCCTCTAGAAGTCCGATCTGAAAAATTTCAGCGGAGATTATAGCTTCGTTATGGAAAATAATATTTACTAAATTTCTTGAAGATACCTCTTGAAATGAAAAAGTTTTCCATACAAGAACTTGATTCTGATCGTTCAGTTTGTATGGCAGCTATATGCTGTAGTAGTCCAAAATCGGTGATTCCGACAAATGAGCTGCTTGTTGAAGAGAAAAGAACGTGTACAAAATTTCAGATTGATATCTCAAAAACTGCGGTACTATAACGCATAGTACAGACCTGGCAAACTTAGTATACCCCGTTCAGGGTATGAAAAATTTATTGCAATGTGGAAAAATAAATGAAAAACGTAAAGAACACGAAATGCAAACAACTCAGCTGAACTGAGCTGAAAAAATCAACAACAAATTAAAAGCGAAACCAAATAAAGTGCAACACGGCAGCGACACAACGCGACGGCGACGCGGCGGCGCACACGAAGTCATCGAGATGGGCAAATTTGCCAAATACGCGAGCAATAAAAAAAGCCAGCGCAGCAGCATGAAAAATAAAAGTGCAGCAAAGCAAAGTGGGTAAACGCAATAACAACAACAAAAAATTTAAAAAAATAAACAAACAAAACTAAAAAGGCAAATAACTCCAAAACCCAGTGCCATGGACCGATAATGCCGTGGAGCCGACCGAGTAGCGCACACACACACACAATTTAATGAACTCCAGCTCCGGGCGAACGGCGGCTCTTAAGCCGAAATGCATGCGACTTTGGGGCAGACAGCCGACACGTGAACGCAGACTAACCGAAAATAATAAAAGGCAGCATCAACTCCAATCAGCAACAACAACAAGCAGAAGCGGTGCTGCACTGCAGAAGGACCACAAAGGCAACGCAGGCAATATGTGGCAGACAATGCAATAAAATGAAATAAACCCAAAGCCAACAAAAATAACAAAGAACGCTTAATCGAGCAGGCTTGTCGCGGCTTGTGGCGGCGCGGTGGGGGCAGCATGTGGTATTGGAGCAATTCATGCGAAGAAATAAAATGCTCGAGAGGCGGTATGCGCTGTCGCCGTAACAAAATAACTTCGCATCGCTGCCAAAGTGCGCCTACATGCAGGTGTATGTGTGTACATACATACATATATGTACATATATATGGCATACATAGGTATGTATATACATATGTACATTTAGTTTGTTTATGTGTAAAAGTTTGGGAGGATGTGCTTCTTCAGCGCTGGCAGGCGCACTCACCTGAAGCTGACTAACAAACCTTCTTGTACATACATGTATATACTTTATATTATATAGTTATTTGTATATATATTTGAAAGTACTCGCACATACTATATATATGTACAGATGTGTAAAAATGTGTCAGAACGAACAAAAGTTCGATAATTCTTGTGAGCCTCGCATGTAATACACTCTCGAAGTTGTTGGCTTTGTATAGCCGGAACTACCACAGGTTCGAAAAAGTTTACAAAAACAAAAAAAATCACGTTTATTGCAGCACCGATGTTGTAATACCCTTCACAGGTGCATTTCTTATGGCATATGGGCGTATAAAAAGACCTTTAACTTTAAAGATCTTAGATTTTGACCGGCCAGTTTGTATGACAGCTACAGGTTATAGTGGTCCGATTTTAACAATTTCAGTGGAGATTATAGCGTTTCCTTGAAAAATAATAACTACTCAATTTCTTGAAGATACTTCGTGAAATCAAAAAGTTTTCCATACAAGCGCTTGACTCCGACAGTTCAGTTTGTATGACAGCTATATGTTATATTGCTCCGATATCAATGGTTCCGACAACTCAATAGCATTGTTGGGAGAAAATAAAGTATGCAAAATTTCAGTTGGATATCGCAAAGAATGACTAATTGGTGTACACATAGTGTATACATTCTCCAAAATTAGCCCTCACTTCAGGATAACATGAGAAAGTCTCGCTTCAGTAATATATTTCGGTTCTCAAAACCCCTCCCTAAAATCCAACAAATTGTCCAACGGAGCATGCTTATGCGGCCAACCATTTTCTAGCATCACTTCAAAACACATACCTTAAAAAGGTGCCACTCGACCCTTTGGACGAAGGCAGCACTGAGCTTCTTTACGCATTGGTCAAAGCTTGGGAGAAGGGTAAATTGTATGGGACTCTCTACCAATTTCAGCAGCGAACGTCTTTACAGATGAGCACTTTTGATAAGACTAGTATATGTGGCAGGTAACTGAAAAGCTGAAGACCTGGGAAGATAAGCCATCATTAGGATGGGATCGGTGCTCTAGTGCTTAGCTGAACTTCGCGAAAGCTTGGTCAACGCTGAGCTACCATCTGTTCATGCGCTGTCGCAAGATCTTTTTGGTCCAAGATCGATCGTAAGAGATCCATATCGGAGTTCTTGCTTATAAGTTGAGAACTGACTATAAATTAACGGAGGTATGCAGCAAAAGCTGTATGGAAGAAGAGGAGGTGGGAATATCTCAATACTTCCTTCTTGATTACCCCACGTTTGTTAAAAAATACTATGGTATGACCGTAAATTAAGGGAAAAACTTTAGTATTTAAGACAACCTTTAATCGATAATTTGAGTAACGAGCTCGATTATGGAGTTATCCATTTCCGAATCATTTTAACGACTCGAATACATATCAAATGAACCATTCGTAAGACAAACTAAAAAAATATAATATATTCTATGACTGCGCGAGAGCCAAAGGGTCACAGGAGACTCTTCCATTTATTTCGAACTCACGCTAGCACGCTTGATTTGACTCCAAATTTTTTGGATCTTAGACATTTCGATGTCAAAATTCATTCTCCAGGTTAGAGCGGGTCGGCCTTTCCATTGGCTGTCTTGGGCACTCCAGTCGGTAGCATTTCGGTTGACTGCGTCTGGAACTCATCTCAGAAAATGTCCAATGGACAATGGGGCTTCCTCTAGGAATTTCGATCCGCAGTTGTGTTCATTTGTGCGGGACCATAAGTGCGCTTTAGAGACGGTTACCGGCCAGAAAATGTGGCAAACTTTGACAAGGCATCGGTTTGTGCAAACTTGCAACTTTTGGATGTAAGATTCTAAGAGAGTCCAAGTTTCGCAGCCATATAGAAGTGTGGACTTTGAATATTTCTATTTTGAATTTGAGTTGAATATTTTATATTTTGGTACCCAACGTAATGATCTAGGAGCTCCAGACCGCATTAAGGAAGCCGAAAGCAAAGCCTTCTTTATACGGTTGCTGATATCTTCCTTTGATCCTCTGTTTGAATATAAAATACTCCATAAGTAACAACCTCGAAAATGATTTGG
The DNA here is from genome assembly GCF_016617805.1 of Bactrocera tryoni. Taxonomy (NCBI): domain Eukaryota; kingdom Metazoa; phylum Arthropoda; class Insecta; order Diptera; family Tephritidae; genus Bactrocera; species Bactrocera tryoni. The sequence continues at coordinate 22,427,352 of NC_052503.1, read as the reverse complement.
GGAAAAAATTTTGCAGAAATGAGTATCAAGCTCATAAGAAACACTATAGTTGCCTGGGTTTTCTAGCAACTAAAATCATCCACCGACACAGATACGAGCACTCACTTATATACTTATGTACTAGGTCTACCATTTTGACAACCACCATTTGAGAAGACAAGTCTCAAATACCAAAAGTCAGCCCAAACTCAAACGAAACTGTCAGTGATTACGAAATTTCAGTCAGTCAGTCCTTGCAACGACCTATCAGACGCCAGTCGTTCAACTCCGCACAACAATCAAGTGACCGAAACAAAAGCTATGTGCCCTGTGGGAAAAATCGAAATCGTTGCGAAATTACAACAAATCGCTTTTAACACACATACATACATATGAACACACATTTACCGAAGGTAAGCGCGCGGTTCGAAGGGTTTGTGGCGCAACTATGATACATGAAATGGAATGGAGCAACATTACGCTGTATGCAACAGCGCAACAAGCTATACAACAACAACGGAGCAGTTTAAGTGAAAAAATCTGTCCTTGTTTTCAACTGTCTAACAGCTGCTGGCGAACCCCGGTCGACCAGACACACGTGTATACAAGCAAACCTGTGTGCGCCGCCGCAACACCGGCAGCAATGACAAAAGCCAGCTACCGGCCGCGACGTGCGATCGGAAGCCGTTGTTGGTATGTTGCAACAATGTGCAACCGTTGCAAGGCAGCAGCAAGCAGCAACACAATATCCAACGCTGCGCCGAAGGTAGAAGTTGTCGAACGGACATGAACAAAATATCGACTTCATTGCTTCATTTCTCGGTTTTGTGGAATATTTTCCCGAGAATCAATTAGACCAATAAAAATATTTGTATGACAGTTTTGTTGAAAAATACTTGCTTGCAATTATTGAGTGGATTTGTGTGTGTGTGCTCTGTCGGTAGGGGTCTTTTAGAGATCAAGTATTGTTACAATGTTGTCAATGTGAAAATATTCTTTATTTTTCTTCGTTGGGGAATACAAATTGAGGTCAATTGAGAATACTCTTCAAATGCAGGAAAAAATCTAGAAATTATGCGAGTCGTCCAACTACCTCAGTTGTTGAACATCGAAAAAGTCCCTGAAACTGGCCATGTTAGCATTGGAGAGATAGCAGAGCATCTCAGTATATCTTATGGACTGATTCAACATATTAGTTCATGTTTTGGGTATGAAGAGTGTCAATGCTAGGACTAGGTAACGATCTAATGACATCGAGTCAAATTTGATCATATTTTATTAAAGTATAGAACGAGTATAGCTCTCTCCGCGATATCAGCTAAGTTAGTGTTAACAATTTTGAGAAAATCATTCGAAAGTCTAGAAATAAAACTGTCGAAGAAACATTTTAATCCACTGACGAACCCATTGCAAATACTTCCCTGTGAGGACAAGTCATTTCGAACCAAAATTAAGCTTTCAAAACACAATGTGATTAATATCAAACTACTAGAAAGCCGTAAAGGTCACTAGATTCTCAAGAAGCTGCTAGAATCTTTGAAGCACTTTGAAATAATCCTCAAATTTCTAAATGCTGTCTTTCTGTAGTTAGATAGTAGTAAATTAGGACATGCGCCGCGTTCTATGATCTTATGTTCGCTCTTCTCTGTCACATCGAATACAATTTTCCATAAATGTCGATATCTTGCATGGTGCTTTTAAGGCTATGAGAGCTTTGATCCTTAATGACATGAGGCGCAATCACAATGTAGAATTCCGGTTCCAACATCCTGGATGCGGAACAGGAGAGTTCCTCAGTTACTTCCCGGTTCCACCCTATGAACTGGTATCCGGATAAGCTGAATTTGTTGCAAACCGATAAGTTATTTAGCCGTTCCATGCACTCCTGCACCAATAGCGATATAATCTCGTAAGCTGAGATCGCTTTAAGTGTCACTAGATCATCTGACTGGGTATGGCAATACTTTCAGCGATATTTCAATGCTTTAGCGACAGTTGCTTTTGGAGATTTATCTGTACACACCGACTTATAGCAAATACTTCTGCCAGGAATGTTCGCAAAACGTCCCACAGGTATTGAAAGTTTGATACGGGGTCCTACGACTTATGTCTTCCGACGTTTTCGAGGCGCCAGAGTACCATTTAATGATGATATCGCTTAGTAGTAGATCAAGAAAGATTCAGCCTTACTAACTTCTTTGTGAAGTTTAATCTTGCGTTAATGATGTTCCTTAGGAGAAGAGTTGGTGACGTTTAATTACATAAGGCCTTCATTTGTTAGGACGAGGCTAACTTTCCTCTGTCTAGCTGAAGTAATATATGTTTGGTTATTTGAGTGATGACTAGGTGGTTCCATGACAGCATGACTTCTAGTACTTCTAGTTTTGCCGTCAGTCACGTATGCATTGTTGTCGGTGCACATACATAGGTATATTGCTGCCCCAGGATTTACCGGCAAAGAAATTGCACACCATGGTTGCTTTTCTAGCTTTAACAATGGCCAGATCTACATGCTGTTCTCACCGAAGTCTGGAATCCAAATTGACACAGATATTTGGCCTCATTTGTAATCTCTCTGCTGTCGAAGGTTAAGGTTCTTAGGCCCGATGGAGACCTTCTCTTGGTAAAAGGCACGATGGTGGATGGATGCTGTTTCAACTTCAAAAAAAATCGCCATAAAAAGGGTTCTTTATTTGTCACAACCACGGATAGCGTTTCACTGTAGTATATAGCTACCATAAATAATTGTCAAAATCAAGCCTTTGCATGGAAAACTTTTTTTATTTTACAAGATACTTTTACGAAATTCGACTTAGATTATTCTACAAGGCAAGGTTATAATCACCAAGTACATTGTCTGGATCGGACTACTATATCATACAGCTGCCATACGAACTGAACAAACAAAATTAAGTTAAAAACATGTTTGTACTTTTTTTTGCCATTAAAAACGCACCTGTTAAAGGTATTATGGCTTCATTTCAGCCGAAGTTAAAGTTCATTCTTGTTTTCTCTCAAATTCCTAAAATGCAAAACAACGTATCATCAAAAAAAAAAGGGAAATTGTGTTTCTTCTTACGATTCACTACATCGTATTACAAATATATATGTACATATGCAGCACAAAATTATTAGTTGCCGCTGACAGATATAACCAATATATATCCATTGTATAACCAATATATAAGCATTTTATAACCAATAATAACCACTTCATAACCAATATATAAGCATTTTATAACCAATATATAACCATTTTATACCCAAAACTCAAATTTTGTTTCATATGAGAGATTTCTATTATATCGTCTTTCTTAGTCTTTAAACTAATGAAGTGCTGTTACGATATACTTATTATTCTGCTGGAAATATTCCCACTTCATTTTTAGTGAGCACAACATTTTAAGGCCGAGAAACTTCAAATAATTTTATTTTATGCTTAATTACTCATTGATTTGGGGAATACTTCCACGCTCATAGAAACCTGTAATACCAACATAATTTATAGTCTCTAAAAGACCGTAACACTTATTAATTATATCGGCGTAATGCAGCAAACCAATTTCTCTTCTTCTTCTGCGCCACATGTGCAACACTTGCTGCACAATTACAGCAATAAATGAAATATTTTTTCAAAACGTCAGAAAAATATTCATAGAAAGTATGTGTATTTACAATATATATATATGTACATATGTAAAAATATGAGCAACTCACAAGTCCATCGATCTTCGCAGACATTACCTATCCCAAGCGTATCCGCCTTCAATTTATCTTCATCTGTAGGATTTTCAATTATTTACACGCACATTACGTCGAGCGAAAACAAACAGCTTGAAACCGAGAGCGTCTGGCGATACAAGCGATTACCCATACATAACGAGCTGTCTGTTCTTTTCTCAACAAATAAACATATAAATAATGCCTCGGCTTCCCCCTCGCCAACAGCTTGCACGTGATTTTCCGCCAACAGATTTATCACTACATTTCTTACAGCATCTCTCACCTTTTTTACACAACAGTGTAATTTACAATACCGAAACACATGTTCGATTTTCACAACGGATATGCACACACACGCACGCATACATACACCAATACATAAGCAATCCTATCTGTCGAAGATCTCAGTGATTGTGTCCCTGCAACTGCCAGCGCGCAACTGTGATCGCCGGTGATCTCCTGTGAACCTGTCGTCGTGGCCGCGGTCATGTTTGCAGTTAACGAACCTGAGCGGTTGGCTGCGGCTATCACAGATCAACGCACTTCTTGTAAATAAATACGAACTCATTATGCGCGTCCAACTACTGCTATGCGCAGACGCACGGCTGTTGAAAATCGAAAGTGATCCTACAAACCCACTTCGAGTTCCCATTGTTTCCCTTTCATTCAGGAAATCGACCAAATACGAAAGAAAAAACAAATCACAACAACAGCAAAGCAACAAAAAATACTGCGCAAGAAGTCAGATCTTGAGAAGAAAGACCACAAGTATAAGCAATAATGAGTAAGGAGGCACAGACAAAAAAATCAACACAACAACAGCAACAACGCAAAAGTACGCAAAAGCCAAACAATTGAAGGACGCGAACCTAAGACAACAACAGCAAATCCAATAACAGCAAAGAGTGGCGAGCGAGCAGATGCAGCCGATGGTTAGCAGCCTGGCACCATAAGGCCACAACTGGCAATTTGCACAAAGAACCCTTGCCTACCCTAACACGAGAATGAATGGGTAACCGCACAGCAATGTTACCGGAAAACAAATCTGAATATATTTCCAGCGTGTTGTTTTCGCTGTGCAACTGAATGTGTCTGCGTGGCTGCGTCACTGGCTCCGGTAGCGCTGGTGCTGGGGCGCGCCCAGTACGCAGGAGTCGCGGCAAGGTATTGGTTGTGTGGCAGCCAACAACAATGCAGCGCGTAAAAAATGCGAATCTCTGTTGTTGGTTGCGGTTGAGCGATGCAGTTGTGCCGATCGTTTAACGAGGATCAAGCACGTAGGGTCAAGCCAGACGCGACGTGGCGGATTTGCAGCGCGTTGGCTGCGGCAAACAAATATATACAGATCTATATTAATGTGTATGTGCATATGTAATAAAAAGGCTAAATGTGTAACAATAAAAAATGTAAATGCCGAGGCTTAAGGTGGGCTTGGCGCAATAGTTGTAGAAGTCTCGACGACCATAAGGTATGGGGAGCGAGTGTAGGAAAGTACAACAGACCACGCATGTGGCACAAATGTGGAAAGATGTCGAGATTTACAAGTGTTTGCATGCACATTAGGGTGGTACATAAGAAAAATTTTTACAATTTGTTTAGTTTTGATAACCAACGAGGTAACATATGACCACACTTAAGATATAAAAATAATAATATTTTTAGTCTCGAAACCCCAAGAGGTTATAATCGGATCGAAGACATTCGGGATTTATATTCTGATTTCCATTGAAGACATTTATCTGAATATAGATATTTAAACGAGGCTTCTTAGATGATGTATGTAGTCAATATTAATAAGCTACCTTTTATACGAGTGACAAAAGAATACTCGCTAAAGTGGAAAAGTCATATATAACTTTTTTTTATAGTTCGGGAAGGTTGCTGCTATAGAGGGAAGCTTGAAACTCAACGTTACAATGTCGGAAAGTCTCTACTCTGACTGGGATCTTAATAACAATATTTTAATATAATGTATTTCATAGAAAATCGAAGAATCGTAGCCAACTACTCTCGAAATTCCAAAAACAGTGCTGGTATGATCCTTGTTTTTACTTCTGATCCATCTGAAAAGTTGGATAAAAAACAACAGAATCTTCTTTCGACGAACAAAATTTAGTCCTTTGATTCTTACTCTTGCCTTTCCATCATACGTTGCAGAAACATTTACGCTGACGAACCAAAATGAGAAATCGCTTGGAACATTCGAGAGAACTATGCTCCGCAGGGTCTTTGGAGTCGCTCGATTAACGAACTGTATGAGCTCTACGACGACATGGATATAGTTAAGCGCATTAAAATTCAACGAATGCGCTAAGTCGTTCCATGCGTACAATGATGCTCCAACGAAAATCTTCTCCGATTCGAGATATTTGGGTGGATCACGCATCCAGTTGAAGGAAAAAGTACATAAGCACCTGTCTGCACTTGGGATGTACAACTTGCGTGATATCGAAGAGGATAGACGCAACGACCGAAGTTTTGTACTCTCGGCACAGATCGACCACGGTTGCAGAGTCACTGAAGAAGAAATCATAGAGTCGGAATTTGAAAGAGAGAAATTTGTAATTATATTCACTGCTTTCTTTTTGCAGAGTTGCGCAATATTTTGTCTCCCGCTCTCAAAAAAGAAATCTAAAAGCGATTTCGGACTCAAAATAATTGGTAATTTCCATAGCTGAATCAGAAACGTATGGTCAGGGTCCACAAACTCGTCACAAATCAGAACCAAGATAAATTTTTTAAAAGGTCCAGGAATATAATAACAGCCATGTAGTTAGATGGGGGTCTAGAACATGTGATGACTTTCTCTTCCGTATTTCATAACCACAATAGTGCACCTACGTATATTTGGTCCAAGACAGATATAACAATCCTCATTTAATTTCTTTGTCTCTGCCAACAGCGCCAAGAACATCGAAAAATACAGAAAAATACAAAAAAACACCACAACAACTACTGAAAAGCAGTAAAAAATCAGGAATAAAACTAAATGAAGAAAGCAATACAGTGACATCACGAAAAGTGAGCTTGAACAAGGGGGTAAGAAAACGAAAAAGGACATTTCCGATCCCGAGCGCCAGTTGTTTGTTGTCTTTACTGGCTGCTTCTGACAGTCTTAGCGTCGGGTAGCTGATGAATTACACGAGCGAAGGAAATTATGGTTGCGCTGTCAGTTTGTTTCGGAACAAATCGAAAGAAAACATAGCGAAGAAGGATAAGAAGGAAAGCCACGAAAAAAATATGATAATTATTACGGGCTGGCATAAAAGGGCTGCTGCACGGAGCAGCAACCGAAAATATAACCAAACTCACATAAAGACATACAAATAACTTATTTTACAGCATAAAATGATAAATTTCTGCTTAAGAAACTTTTCCAATTTATAAATGACAAAATTCCCAGAAAAGAACCCCGACACAAGCAATGCACAACTCCTTAGGCGGCCCACAGTCAGCGTCGCGCACACTACTAAACGTGTATAATTTTGAATTTTAATTAAAAAAAGGGAAAATTACTTGGACGCTCTTAAGAGTCGTTTGCGCTTTCTTTCGCCGCACATAAATACGCTCTCCAGCGGCGGCGCTGGCGAACAAAAGGAAGTGTTGCACGACGCGGCGCATCCTTTCAGCTGTGAGTAGCTGAATTAAAAATAAGCAAACTTTGAATCATTAATCAAAAATACAGAAATCCGCCCCACAAAACGCTGAAATTAGTTGCAACACCCGAAAGGTGCTGTGCTTTTTCGTTGTATTTCGCTCCGTCTTAGACGAGCGGACGCGCTAAGTCTTTACCATGGCTGCGCCTTTTCTTTATTGCTGGAGCGCATTAACCCTTTTCCTGCTTTGGCCGCAGTGAATTTACATTAAAAGTTGAAATGAATTGAAGTGGATTGCCAGCAAGGATAAGCGCAAACAAATTCTCTACACAAAGCACACACACACACACACAGACAGATGGACTCGTTTGTGGACACTGTGCCATACCCACTTGGTTAGTAGAATCTTATTGCTGCTGTCCGCTTCCACTCAAATCTTGAATGGCGTAATTTGCTTCTTATCTCAACCTTTTTTCGTATTTTTGTTTCTCGCTTTGAATGGCAACTTCGCACGATGATGGATTAGCAAATGGAAAAGTTTTTAATGCGATGCATTAGAAATAAATTAAAGTGCTGAGAGAGGACACGGAAATGTTGCGTAAATATTTATAGAAAGAAATATATACATACATATATATTATACATCTATATGTATCAGTATGCTTTAAAATCGCCTTAGTAACAGCGAGTGCGACTCTCAAAAGTGGGTGGTAGCTCAGACGTCCGCGGACGATATTTTGTCAAGAAGAGGCTGGTGCTTAAACCCATTCAAACTTGAGTCTAAATCTAGTAGAACTCTCCATTTGTCAGAAAATTCGGCAATTTTTAGCTCAGCGATGTTGTTTATGAAAAAGAAGATTTCAGAGTGAGTATTGCAATACCGAAAAATCTCGACTAACATAAATTTCTGTTTGCTATAAGGAATTCGATAATTTGCCCACTCTCAGTGGCAAAGTTGGGAAGAAGATCTCCGGCTAACAACAAAATCAGGTAGCCTGATCGTCGGTGACTGGAAAGTGTCTGAGGACCCATCTATGTCGGCTCATTCATGGATACTCTTGAGCATTCTTGAGAAATCCAGTACTTCCCTTCAACATCAAAATCTCAGGAATACAGTATGGATAAATTTACCAAGATAGCAACAAAAAGCTTAGAAGCAAGTAGGCTCAAAATACAATCAGTAATTTGGAAGAACTAGATTAAGAGGCGGAAATGTTAGAAAATATCTTAACCACCTCTTTCAACAGTAAAAAAAGTTCTCAAAAAACATCAGGTTGATCCCTCTGCATCTCGTATAAATCTTCTCATTTAAGCTTTAATTTATTATTTGGATAACGGATGGCCTTTAAGATCTTAACAAAAAATGGTTTTTTTTTTTAAGTAATAAGGGAGATGTTGCCTACTGTAACAAGAACCAGTGTCTGTGCTTCGCAACATGACTGCCTAGATAATCTGTTGTGACTAAAAACCACAAATATGGTAGCTTTCCGAGAGAACTAAAAACAATAATGCATTCGAATAATCATTCGCTTGATTCTGTCGCCCCAAAAGCAACCAATTTTGAATATAATGAAAACTTGTTTTACAAAACCTAAATTACGGATCGAAAAATCATAGAGCATACTATATATGTATTTATATCAAGCATCAAGAAACTAGAAATTAATTAATATCTGATAATATTCCACAAAATACTCAAATGTGCTCATTAGTGAGTAACCTATCCGATATTCCTTTGAAAAAGTCAAATTTTTGTTAGATACTGTAAGTCTCATAAAACCTCAAGTACTGCACGATCTTCTAAAATAAATATGTTAAAAAAATATATACATAAATAAATATATGTATAGCCGAATAGAGCCATTAGAAATTTACCATCAGCATCAGAAAACCCGACCGCAGCAATAAAGCAATTTCGGGTAATAAAACTACTCATATCAGCGAAGTATAAAAATGTACTTTACGTACATAAGTAGATACTATACATATTTACTTAAGCATACATTTATGCGTGGTATACATACATATATACATATTTAGGCAATTGTTTACCCAGTAGATGAAATATGAGTTTTCGTGAGCATTTGCTAATTTAATTACTATAAGTATTTAGATGCAGTGAGTATAGTAAATACATAAGCCATTCAGCAAAATAATATTTAAAATTTATTTTAAATTTTTATCGGTTACCGGTAAACCTGTATCAACATAACGTTGACAGGCGATACAATTAAAAATACTATTTTAAATAGCCTTTTGTGACATATCACCTATTGTGAGTTGTGACAAGCTGTCCTGTTATTTCTGTTCAATTTTGTAAGATTTGATTAAATCAAGAACTTTTTCTTTTCATATTTCGATTCACAGTCTGGATTCGTTCCTTAAAGTTAAGATTCTAGCGAGTTGTGGATGTTATTATTCTAGTAATGCAACACAATTTGAGGCTCAACTCAGTCATTAACCTTTACAACGGTTAATGTAGATATGAAATATTTACTTTATATAATCGATATATCGATATTTTGCTTGAAGCTACCGTTAACAAAGCTTTTGAAAAAAAAATACATTTAAAAATTGCCAAATTAATTATTTTGTGTCGAATTCTTGAGCTGAAATACATTTTCTAACTTCGAATAATCGATAAAGCAAAGTGTTTAATAACCACACCCAACGAAAGCAATGGATAGAAAGATTTATGAAAATGAATGCCATGGAATATTCGCTTAAAAATATTTCAAAAAGTGAGTATTGATTTAGATTAATCGAAAGAGAAAGTTCTATTTCAAATAATCGTTTAATCGTTTCATTTTGCTTGAAATAGTCGATAAATATCACATTAAATTCAATTCTTAAATGGCAAAGATTTGGATGCTTAAGCCGCTATGCTATTAAGCAAACGGAAAATTAGAAATATTTTAACATTAATTAATTAATCTCTATGGTCAAACTTTCGTGCCGTCACCCAAAATGCAAAAAAACGTATCATCAAAAAATCGAAATTGAGTTCTTTATTGCTTACGATTCAGTACTGCCTACTACATATGTGAATAGCATAAAATCTTCAGCTTCCGCTGTCAGATATATCCAATATATAACCAATATAACTAATATATAACCCATATATAACCAATATTTAACTAATATATAACCAATATATAACTAATATGTAACCAATGTATAACCATTTTATAACCAAAACTCAAGTTTTGTTTCAATATGATTGGTTTCTATTATATCGTTTCTCTGTCGCCTGTAAACTTATGAAAAGTGATGTTGAGTTATTTTGCATTTTAAGTAACGATATAAGAATTATTATTTTTGAAGGCAATTTTCATATTCTTGTTTCGACAAATATTTGTATGTGTCTATGACTCAGCTAGTGAACTCTATCTCGTACCGCAAAGGACCGAGCTAGTTTATGGGTGACTTATTGGCCTACCAGATTAACCTAATCTAACCTATATGTGTCTATCGCAATCAACAGTACGATACAATAAAACTGAAATAAAAGCGCCCACAACAATTCGGAGATCACATCACATTCCTTAAATGAAATAGGAGAATTTTCAGGTCGAATCACTATAGCATATAGCTAGCATAAAAACTGAACGTTCAAAATCAAGTTTTTATAGATATTTATAAAACCAACAAAAAGAGCTGGACCACTCACAACTTCAAATTCACTAGCTTCTCATCAGCTCAGCTCCTCAAGATTTCTCTAGAAGGTAGATATGAGTAACTTATTATACCCTATGTATGTATGTATGTATACAAACACGCCGTGCTAGTACGTATAGAGAAGCCACGACTTTGGCAACAACAGGTACGAAACGCATAAATATAAAAATCGTAAACAAACGAAACCCCAACTCAACTCACGTTAAATGGGTCACCTGATGCACGAAATATTATTCCATGCGATCCATATGAACGGGCAAATAAACAAACAAATGCATTTAGGCGAAACAAAGGGGCATTGCTACACACATCCACACATACATATACATATATATATGTACATATGAATGTTTGTGGGTATGGCGCTGATTTTTACAAGCCAAGCACTCGTACCTATCATCCACATAAAGAAGACAACAACGCACAAACAACAACAACAGTAATTTCAGTGAAGATATTACTGCTTTTGTAGCTGCGGCTTTAATGGTGTTCTACTGCAACAATAACAGCAACAACACACACACAATATGCAAACCTCAAGTCGTGTGTTGTTTTTTTGTTGTTTTTGTAAATGTGATTGTTGCTGTGTTGTTTTATTATGGTCAATATGGCTTATTGTTGTTATTGTTTTTTCGTGTGTTGTGTTGTTTTTTTGGTTTGTTTCCATAGCTGAGGCTAATGCTGCGTGGATACGGCAACAATACTCTATGCGAGCGCTGCATCGCGCGTGAAAGAATAGCAAATGAGCAACGAAACGATCGAAGAGTCACCGCGCGTCGAGTCTCACTTTGATTGTAATGTCTTTGTTGATGATGGTTGTGTTGAGGTTAAAAAATTATCTTGTTGCTCGCTGTTCAATGCTGTGCTGCATGCATCACAACAACAAGCCACATGTACAACAACATGCATACACACAAAGGCAAACGGACAAGTGTTTCGGCTGTCTCGGCGATTGCACTGTCACTCACTTTATTGTGCAATGATGTTGTGGTGATTGTTGTTGTTGTTGCCGAAACTGAATTGTTGATGTTGATGCGTGATGAAAGTGTTGATGGTCAGCGTAGATGGCAGTGGGCAGATAAGTGTATTGTTTCACTTTATTTTATTGAAATTTAGTGAGTTGGCCTTTTTCGTTTTCTACATTTTACTTTATTGCTTTCTACACTTTGTTTTTTAATTTTATTTTTCTATTTTTTGTTTGGCGGCATAAGTTTGAGTACGCCTGAAAGCCAGTTCTTTTAGTGTTTTTTGTTTTATAAAAAAAAAGGTTTTTTTGAAATAAAAGGTCTTTAAAAAATTTTTTTGAATACTTTTCAAGCGACGAGCGCATATTTTGGCTGCTGTTAAAAAGATATTCAATTTCATGAAGAAATAAGTATGATCAAAATTTTTGCGATTGATATGTTTTTATAGTTGCTGAACATTTCTTCAATGTCAAGTCTTACTATGTAGTCAAGCGATTATGCAATAGTACCACTAAATTTCTTTTGTTTCTTTGTTCTATACCACTTACAGAGTTTTCTTTATCAAAAACACAAGCTAACGGGTTGTACAAAGCCTTCAAAGACGGTGGAGAGATTATTGCAAACATGCCTCATTGTGGAGTGAAGGATACGGTGCTTGAAAATCGTCAGGCAAGTATTACAGAGATTGTCAAAAGAGCTCGACATCTCTCGTGAATTTATTCGAATAATATTGGTGAATATTTTGGGTATGAAACACGTTCTTGCTCGACTCGCTCGACCCCGATAAAGCTGAATTTTTTCCAAAAAGAGTATCGCTAGTATTTAGGCATGCTTGATCGAGCGAGTTCTGAACCCACATTCTTGGAGAACTTACAAGCTAGTCAGCAATCATGGTGGGGAAAAAAACGAGCCGAAACCAAAAATATCACGCCAAAGCCTCTCAAAAATCAATTATTGTTTTTTCCGATATTCATGGGTTGGTGCATCATGAAGGATGTCCGGAGGGACAGACGATCAAAAACGAGTTCTATTTGGCCTTTCTGATCATCCGTTGATACTCAGTAAAGATTATTCCGTCAAAAACGGCCGGAATTATAAAGGAATAATTCATGGATTTACACGATGATAAGGCACCATCGTATCGAGCCGTGATTGTGACCGAATTAAAAGCTTAAAACGCAATGAATACCATCGATCACCACCCGTTTTCATCAGATTTGGCTTCGTGTGATTTGAAATGAACGCTCCATAGCACCCGTTTTCAATCAATCGAAGAAATAAAACAAAATTCGCTGAAGGAATTGAAGGTCTTCCCAAAAAGTGCTTATGAAAAGTGTTTTGAGGACTAGAAAAATCATTGGCATAAATGTATTACACCTGGTGGGGATTACTTTGAAGGTAACAAAATAAATAAATATTGATGAATAATTAAATATTTTGCGTTTTATTTACAATTTTCGGGTACTTTTTGTCACAATCTATGTACTTAGTATTCTATACCCTAAAAAAATATCCATATTTAGAGATTAATTTAGCGCTGCCATAATTAATAATAATTATTTACTCAACAGAAAATAGCAAATTTTCAGAAAAGTTTAAAAAAAAGTTCAATTTTCTAATAGTAAAAGTGTTTCACCAAGTGCCACAACACTTCAAGAGCTTACTGCTTTTGTACATGAAATATGGATTAAACAGATTTTCAAAAAATCACACAAAAATCAAAATCATAATAAAACAAATTAAATTAAAAAACTGCTACCTCAAGTAATTTGTTTTTTAGATTAAATATTTTTATTGAATTGAAATTATTTTTCTTTCCAAAAACATATAATTTTTATACAATTACTTCAGGTTATAAAGTAAAAAGCGAATAGGTGTCACTGAATAATCTCTCATTGGATATCGCTATCACCGAAAATTGTCAAATATTAATACGAATTATATTGAAATCTATTCATTTGCTCAAATTTGTCTGATAACAAGAAAAACCGTCAACATCAGTTACTCCGAATCTACATATAACACCCCTCATAAATACAAAATTTTCCTTACAATAACTTGATTCCGATCGTTCAGTATGTACGAGCTATATGTCATGGTGATTCAGTATTGGCGGTTCTGTCAAATGAGCAGCTTCTTAAGGAAGCAGAACGTGTGCAAAATTTCAGAACAAATTATTAAAAAAGACGAACTAATTCACGTATATACAGCCAGACGGACGTTCAGACAGATGAACATGGCTACATCGACGCAGTTCGCTCATTATCAGATATATGTATGTATATGTATTTTGTAGGGTATCCGACGTTTCCTTCTGCGTGTTAAAAACATCGTAGCAAACTTTATATACCCTTTTTAGGGTACAAAAGGAATTTCAGAACAAAAACTTTTGCTTCGAAGGCGCTAAAGAGTAGTCGGCAAAGCAGAAGTTTTCGGAATCATTATATTATGTTAGCTTTATTTATATTTATGCCAAAGCAAGCACGATTTTGTTCACATTGAGCATAATCCCAGTTTGTTTAGGTTTTCTTTTTATTAAAAAATTAAGAATTATAAAGAAATCCCAGTTATATAACTAATACATATAATAATAGTTGTTTCAATTATTCTGTTTTAATTTTTTATAAATATGTGATAATCTTATTTAATAATTTTTTTTTAACATTTATTAATTATTTATGCAGAAAATAAATGATTATTTTATCATTTTGAAAGTTTTATAGTTTTCTTGCTGAAACTGGAGTTTTATTTCGTATTAATTTTCATCCGTTCGAAGCTCAATTTAGCTCATTTTATTATATATTAGGGCGTGTATATAACCATTTTTTTAAAGTAGCTCTCTTATTTCAATAAATGTAAATTTTTTAGAATTTTATTTTATTTTTTATTGTTGTTTAATTTTCCTTTAATTTTCATAATAATTTTTGTCTATATACATATTTTTATAACTTTTTTATACTTTTTTTATATTTGCTATTATTGTTATGTCTTTATTTAATTTAGTTGTCGATATTTTTTATAACTTTTTATATTTTTTAGAATTGTTTAATATTTGTTAGTATTGTACTATTTTTATTTAATTTTTAAAATATTTTTTTTCTACATTTTTTTATAACTTTAATTTTTTTATTTAATGTTTTATAATATTTTTTACATTTTTTTTTAGTTTTTTGTTCTATCTCTTTTACAGTTATTGTTTTGTATAATTTTTTTAAACAGATATCTTAAATCATTTCGTATAAATAATGGAGAAATAATTGTGAAATATTTTTTTTTTTGTTTTTGCTTTGACCAACTTGTTAAAATAGATTTGGAAATATTCTACTTTCAATTCAGAATATCTTAAGTTAGATATCTCAAAAGTTGTTACCTTTAAAAATTGATAAGAACTTAATAATATAAATTCTTCAATTAATTATAACAAACTAAATTAGAATCATTTTTATTGACTAAAAAGTCTCATAAATTTGTAAATTTAAAAAAAAAAATGTTATTAATTTTTAAACTTACTTTCAAAAAATTTACAAACTTTTTTAAAAATATTTATGTATTTGAAAATCCTAAAGAAATTGTTACGAATTTAAAATTTTTATATATTTGTATATTTATAATATTTTTAAAAGTTTGTATCCACAAATATTCTACAAGCTTTCATAAAAATGTTTGAAAATTTTGAATTTTGACAATTTATATCTTAAAAGATTTTAAAAACTTTCTGAAAGAATTTAAAAATAAAAAATTTTGAATATTTCGATTTCGAAAATTGATATCTCTGAAAATCCGAAAGAAATTGTTATGAATTTTAAATTTTTGTATATTTGTATATTTATTTTTAAAAGTTTCTATCCACAAATATTCTACAAGCTTATATAAAAATTTTCGAAAATTTCGAGTTTTGAAAATTTATGTCTTAAAAGATTTTGAAAACTTTCTTAAAGAATTTTAAAATAAAAAATTTTGAATATTTCGAATTTCATAAATTTATATTTTTGAAAATCTTAAAATTTTTTTATTAATTTGTAAATTTTTATAAATTCGTATATTTATTTCAAAAAATTATATCATCAAAATTTCTATAAGCTTTTTTAAAAATGTTTAAAATGAAAATTTTTGAAAATTCCAAATTTTAAAAATTTTTATGTCTGAAAATTCTACAAAAAAAATTATTTTTTTTTTGAAATTTGTATATTTATTTTCATATTTTTATGTATATATTAAAAAATTTTACACATTTTTTTTTTAATTTTTTAAAAGAATTTTAAGAATTTTTGAAAATTTCGAATTTCTTTAAAAATATTACAATATTTCTTTCCTTGGTTAAGCTTTTATATTTGAAAAATTTCGAATATATTTATTTTTGAACCATTCCTTTTTGTCAAAACTTTTAATTTTTATTTCAAAAATGTATTAGTCAAAATTAAAATATTTAAAAAACATCAGAAAATTCAATACTGATTTTCAAATGCATAAATTCTCAACATCTCATAGACAAATATTGAGTCAAATAAACTGACAATTTGATTATCAAATTTATCAATGTGGAGTTATGGTTTTTAACAGCAGCTTTATTATAATATTTTCAAGCTTGCTATTATGGCCGATCTTGTAGGCAGACAAGAAATATTTGCCAGCGATTTTAAATTTACAAAATATTTTAAAACTTATTTTCTGCAGAATTTACCTGGTTTCTCGCCATTCCCGAATGGTTCTCCATGATTGTACGCCCAATTGCCACAGCCCACCGGTAGGTCTATTTCTACATACGCGCTCACTCGCATGTGCCACATTTTGATTTACAGGAATTTACCAACATTCACCGATCCGTTTGCCACACTTGAGTCGAGTTTTTGCACAACGGCGGCAATAATTATAACAACAACAATAGCGGCAACACCGACACAGTTCTAAACACGGAAATTACAGCATGTTGCACGTTGCCACATACACGCGAACCTACATACATACATATGTATAGGCGAGCGCATGTGAGCGTCTGTCCGTCCGGCAGTCGAAAACACTGACAGGCGACAACCAACAAGCCGGCAACACACAACAAACGGAAAAGCAGCCGAAAACCAAACCAAATGAAAACTCGAACGCACCAAACGACAAATGACAACAAGAACCGTTATATGCGACGTTCATATGCAATCATAGGTGCATGTGAGACCAGTGTTAGCGGCACTTTTGTATACGGAGATTCGGTTTCATTGTCTCTTGGCCATAAATCATTTGCAGTTAAGCAAAAGTTAGTGCAAAGTTAGTGTTGTTGTACGAGCAAGCGAAGCGTTGGACGGTCGAGCGTACGCGGTAAATTAAACAACTGACACTCGGATTATAACATATCTGGCTACGACGCTAAGGCGCACCAGTTAGTTAGCATTGCGACGACATTTTGCTTTTATGTGGAATTAATATGATGCTGCGCCAAGCTTGTTGCTGCTGTTGTTACTTGCTCTGGCGCTGACTGAATAGTAATTTTGAAGTTGATTAAGATTTATTTATCAATGTGTCAGCGACGACGACAAGCTGATGTACTACTGCCAACACCGGCTGCTGTTGGACAACTGCACGAGGCCAGGATGCAGGATAAGCCACGGAGCCTGGCTGACTGCCAAGCAACGCCAAACGGCCGACCGACCGGCCGGCTAGTCAGCGCCGCCGTCACAGAGATGCTGCCGTTGAGGCGCGCCTGCCCGCTGCAAGTCGCGTGTGTGTGTGTGTGTGTGCAAGCGAACTTGTTAACAGCATGCAAGGGGGCGGCAGTAACAGCCATGATAGCGTCAGCGCAAGCACCACCAACGCCAACGCCATCACCAACAGCAACAACAAGCGCAGCAGTAATAGCAATCGAAAGCGCGCTTGAAACTCAACATATGTGCTTTACCGGCCGACTGTGGCGGCGGCTGCACGAACTACCGAATGATAGCCGAGCCACAGCCGATTGGACGCGGCGTTGGTTATGCGCACGCGGAGATTAAGCGCCCGAAAGTCGCAAAAAAAGCACAACATTTAAATTTGTGAAAAAGGCGACGCTGAGTTAGTTGAAATAAATGTTGCGGATCGAATTGTGCAAGAGGAAAAAATGGAGCACGACGCAGCGTGTTGCAAGAAACAAGTGGCAGCGCAATGTTGTGCGCCAAGCGGCGGCAAAATAATGAGCGCGCGTTGTGGCAGCGCGCTGTGTTTCGCTTTTTTTGTTTGTACCTGCTGCTGCCAAAATCAGTGATGTCACAGTGACGTCGAGCGCCGAACGCCGCTTGTGCTGTGCGTTGTTGCAGAAAGCGGCAAATGCGTGGCCGGCGACAACGATATGCCAAAGTCCAAAGTGTACTGAGGCGTGCGCGATTGCCAAGGCGGCAATGAAGCTGCTGCTGGCTTGACATGCCAAATGCGCCACAAAAATTCGATACGCAAAATGTGGCGGCAGCAACAACAACAACAATCAGTATCTGCGCTAAGAGAAAAAGGAAGAAATTAAATTGAAAACAGCGACAAGCCGCCAAAGACGCGCGCACACACACAAGCGCGCACATAAATAACTATTATGTATATATATATATATATGTGGTTGTGTATGTATATGTTAAAAGCCGCGCCACCACCATGCCGCCACTTAACCATAGCGAACGCGCGCGCATATTCCACCTATAAAAATAATTTATGCCTCATTTTCCGGATTTGCTGTTGCCGCGCAGCGTTTCCCCTAAATAGCGTGCGCTTTTTCTACATTTTTTCAAATTTTTTCCACTTATTTTCTTCTATGTTTTATTTTATTTTTGCGAACTGCTTCGCACAAGGGAAACAAAGTTTTTTATAGCCGCTTCTGTATGTGTGTGTGTGTGGGTATGCTATTTTTTGCGCTACACATACTCATACAAACAGCTGTGGTGGTTGAAAATCTGATTTCATACAATTTTTTTCGCTTAAGTGTATGTCAATAACAATTCGCAAATGTGTCTGTGCGCGAGTATGTGTGAGTGCCTGCGGCCATGTGTTCATTTTTAAAAATGGAACACCAACTTGAGTTTGCAGTTGCCACCCTCTACAGCGCCTGCAAGCGCAAATAACAAAACAAGAAACCAGCAGCAACAACAGCAACAGCGCACTAGCCACGTAAGCAACTTGCAACACGAGGCGCTGCCACGCGAACCACCCAACGCTGGTGCTCTTGCAGCGCGCAAATACCTATGAGTACAAGTGTTGTTGCTTTTATTAATATTTTTGTTGTTAAAATTACAATTTCTGTTGTTATTATTATTGTTGTCGCTGTGCCACGTATTGCGCTCTACCGCAAACAGACACTTGCGAAAAGAGACGCCGCGCACACCGTGCAGCGAGAGCGCGCGCACGGTCGACAGCAAATTTGACGTGCCACGCGCTAACTAACTAAGCGCACGTTCGCACAGTAACAAGCAAACCAGGCGCAGCGCGCGCAAAAACAATAAAAACAAAATGCGCTGAGAAAAGCAAGAAAAGTAATAAAAATGCTAGCTAAAGAGGGCGCAAAGTAGTTGAACGTGAAAAAATGGGGAAAATTTTCTGCATGCTTGGCTAGCCAGCGGAGGGTGGTTTTTAGAAACACACACAACAACAACATGAGCAATGGACAAAGCACACTACAGCGTAGCAACAAACAGTTACTTACAATATATGTGTGTATAAGTATATTCTATAATTTTTAGAATGAGCGCTGGGTATTTGGCGGCGGTAAGGGCCTGCAAAACCGCGGCCATTTTTATTTTCTGCTTTCGCGCCCCTTTGCAGCCATACTACGCACACACACAAGCATATAGCGGTGTAGATAAATTGATAAAAGTGTGGCGCGGAGGGCGGTTTACAAGTTTAAGTATACAGTTATATGTATGTGAGTGTGTAGCGGTTACAGATACAGGTGAGCTTTAGACTCGTAGCACAATGCATACACACAAACTTAGTTAGTTAGCTGCTAAATACCCCACAGCTATGTGCAGCGAAGGAGAAATAACCGCCTGCATTGCATTTATCTATATATGTATGAGAGTGTGAGTGGGAGTATGCGTCGCAAGCGCTGCTGTGGGGAAATAAATTGTAGGAGTAGCAGCAGAATGCTAATTAAGAAAGCAGCGCTGTGCGGTGTCTCTTAAAAAGTTGAATGAGTGCTAAAGCATACGGATCGGCATACCGGTTAATATATGTATATATATATATATATAAATATATATTTATTCAGCTATTCGTGTTTACATGCATATGGATGTGTTTGTATATACTTATATAGTACGATTTTTTTCGGCTTAGTTGTAGCGCTGTAATCATGATTGCTGGAAACATGTGCTCCACGTTGACTGCTGTTATTTTCCATAAGCTTGCACATAGTATGTACATACACTGAGACATATGTATATGCATACAAATGTAAAATATACAGCTATGTATGTATGTATATTTGCTAAGATATGTAATTGCATGCAAAAAAATGCATTTTTCCCTAGAAATAGTTCCTCTTTGGTGTATATATATACTTATATACATACATATATGTAGATAAATGTATATAAATAATGATTTGTACATACATATTTACACTCTGCGAATTGACAGCAATACAAATCGTTGCGATTCGCTTTTTAATCCAACATATAATATAGACAAGTGCACATACTTACATACATACATATGTACATGTACATATATATATATATATAGGTATATGAGCTAAGTTCCAAAGCAAAAACCAAATGTTATAAAAATGCTTGTTTTTTTATAGTTGTTATAATAGTGATTGATGTTTCATGTTAGTGTAGTTTGGGTAGGGCTAATGAGGCAGCGATTAAGTGTTAGCTTTCTTATAAAACATTAACAAATTGCTTGATAAAAAATAATAAAAATTTTATAGATAAAAAGTATGTATGTTTTGTTTCTTTTACTCACACAATATTATTATTTTTTAATATTTTCGAGATCTTTAAGCTTGTTTAAAAATCATCCAAAGCTTTGTAATCCGGCTTTATAATCAAGAAAGCTGTGTAAAAATTAATGACTTGGAAATAAGCTGTAGACAGATTGCTTAGACACCTCGCAGTCTGCTTGTTTTAAAGCAAAAAAATATAGTTTTCTTAGAACGTTTCTCACTACAGCCGATTTAATATTCAAATATGGGTGCTCACACAGAAAAACAGTGAGAAATCGAAAGATAATGAAAATAAAATATAAAAATATAATAAAATTAAATTAAATTAAATTAAACTAAATTAAACTAAATTAACACTTGTTTTTAATTTAGTTAAGTTCAATTAAGATTAAATTCAATTTTATTAAAATATCTAAATTAGTTAAAAGAGTCAACTAAATGAAAAATAAAATCATATGCGTTAATAAAATCTATTCACCACTAAAAAAAAGTGAATGAAAATGACTTGTTTTCAATTCAAAATATAAAATTTTAATATCTAAATATCGTAGGTAGCGTACAAAAAAAGTAAAGAAAACTGATTATCTATAGAATGTTTGGGATTTTTTATCACCGAATCAAACTTTTTTTTATAAATTTTTGATTTTCATTTAATACAGCCAGTTCTGTAGGAGTTATATTCTAAATTTTGTTTTATTGTAATAATAACCATACACTATACAACCATATATCACTCTAAAAATCTTTAATTCAAACCCTGTTCAAATTAGCATCAAAACGTTTGTTTTAATAATGATCGCACTTTCGGCAGGTTGTGATAAATTTTCGAGTGAGGGAAAAAGAGTAAGGCTTTTTTATTCAAATTACGCGCGAAACCCCATTCGTCGAACTATTTTTTTCTAGGCTGGTATGCCAGGTGCATCTGTGCCAAATCTCACAACAAAATAATAATTACTGTTCAGTATACGCTTGTCTTTCTGAAGTATACAATGTTCATTCGGTGATTTTTACGATGAGTGAAAAAAAAGTTCCATTAAATTTTGTGTTTGGTAGCAAATCTCTGGTGCCGAAACGTTTAGAATATTGGTAAACCCTTCGGTTTCGACGAACAAAAGCTAAACTCTATAAGTCGCTCATAATTCCCGTCCTGCTATATGGTGCAGAGGCTTGGGCGATGACAGCAACCGATGAGTCGACGTTACGAGTTTTCGAGAGAAAAATTCTGCGAAAGATTTATGGTCCTTTGCGCATTGGACACGGCGAATATCGCATCCGATGGAACGATGAGCTGTACGAGATATATGACGACATTGACATAGTTCAGCGAATTAAAAGACAGCGGCTACGCTGGCTAGGTCATGTTGTCCGGATGGATGAAAACACTCCAGATCTGAAAGTATTCGACGCAGTACCCGCCGGGGGAAGCAGAGGAGGAGGAAGACCTCCACTCCGTTGGAAGGACCAAGTGGAGAAGGACCTGGCTTCGCTTGGAATATCCAATTGGTGCCACGTAGCAAAAAGAAGAAACGACTGGCGCGCTGTTGTTAACTCGGCTATAATCGCGTAAGCGGTGTCTACGGCAATTAAGAAGAAGAAGAAACCCTTCGGTGATAATTGTTTGTCGCGAGGAAGTGTTTTTGATTGGTGATTGGACAATTGATTCAAAGAGGGTCGAGAATGCGTTGACGACGAACCACGTCCAGGTTGGCCATTAACATCAACTGATGATCAACATGTCAAAAAAATATAGGAATTAGTGCTTGAGACTAAGGGTCAGAGATCTTACTGACATCATTGTCATATCTTAAGGATCAGTAAAAACCATTTTGAAAGATAATTTGTACCAAAGAAAAAAGAGAAAGCACGATTGGTTCCAAAACCACACATTTTTTTGTTAACGTCTGTGAAACAATGCTTTCCGACTACCAGGATGTCATGAAATGTATTATTACTAGCGAGTTTTCGATCTATGCTTACGAAAGGTGAGCCGAAAAAAACACGTATTCGCCTGATTTAGCTCCGTGTGACTTCTGACTTCTGGCTATTCAGCAAACTCAAACGTACGCTCCCGGGGAAGCGTTTTGAGTCAATTGAAGACATTAAACGCATTGATGTCTATTCTGGATATTGACTTTAATAACTGCTTCGAGGTTTGAAAAAAAGTTAGCAGAAGTGTATTGTGACAAAGGGCGACTACTTTGAGGGGAACGACATAGATTTAGAAGAATAAGTTAAGAATATTAAAATTATGAGCAAAGTCTTACTTCTTTTTTGCTCATAGTATATGTATCTAGGACTTTATGACAAATATTCACAGTACGGAACTGCTAACTCAACTGCGTTCTCAAAAACAGATAGATAGATTAGATAAGAAAGGGATTGCAAAAAAGTTATTTCTTGGAAATGACGGAAGTCTGTTGAGATTGAATTCCATCTTGATAAAAAAAAATTGAGACAGTGGCTTATTAATACCTAGCTTAGACGGTTATGACCATGGAAATAGTTAAACAAAAATATTTTATTGAAAGCTGATACTTCTCCAGCGCTCTTCTTACTATTGTCTTTCAAAATATATAACTTTCTAACTTCATGAACGGGTTTCATAGAATTGATTTATGCTTTCTAAAGGATCTCTTAAAAATTATCTCTTTTTCTAAGTAACATTTTGTAATATATTAAAAAGAGTATTAACCATTGAGTCTTGTTTTTGAAAAGTACTTAAAATGTGGGTAAAAATGTATTTGCTTTGAATAAGGAAGACACCCCTAAGTTAAAAAAACGTTACTTTTGACAGCGCTCTATCTTCACAAATGTGTTTCTTACAGACCCAGTTATTGAGAAAGATATCCAATTGATTTTTGATGGTCTGATCGGAACAGTATGTTCGGCGATTATTTGACAATTAGGACTATAATCTTTGCCACATATCTTCAAGATATCTCGATCGTTCAATTTGTATGGCAGCTATATGCTAAAGGGGTCCAAGATCGGTGATGCCAACAAGTAAACAGCTTTTCGAAGGAAAAAAGGCATATGCAAAATTTAAGATCGATATCTCAAAAACTGACTGAGCGGACGGACATAATTAAATCAACTCAGGCGATGTACGAGGCTCAAGCGTTTGCCTTTTTACTTAGATAAAGTGGTTCAAGAGCTAATCAGAAAGCAAACTGCATCCGCATTTCTCAATGACTTTCAACAAAGCTTTATTTCGAACTTTGAGATTTCAAGGGTCTTTAAGAATTAACCCTTGGTTTGTCTGGCACCACATTTATTGCCTCTGCACTTAAGTGATCTTACAAGCGTAAACACATGCGCAAGCGAGCTAACAACATGGCCAACAGCAAGAACAACAACAAAAAAGCAAAAAAGAAACAATAGCAACAACAACATAATATCACAGCAACAACAACATGAAACAATCACATCAACATGAAATAATATAAACAACAACAACACAATGCAAAAACAGCAACAACGCAAAACAATCACAACAACGCGAAATAATAATCACAACAACAGCTATGTGCAAAAATATTCAATATGGCTTCAATAAGCCATCGAACGAAGCGACAACCACTACAACTAAAACCACAAGAACAACCATACACACACACATAGTACATGCACACCTACACAGAAGTAAATGCTCATGTGCCTTAGCTAGCAACAATAATCACAACACACTCACTTACAAAACCAACAACAACATTTTGCCATTCCCATTTGCTATTTTTGTTGTACGTTGTTGCTAATAACAATGGCAATGCACCAGCCAGCGTTGCAGCGAGCTAGCCAAATGCGATGAGCGACTAGTTGTTATTGTTGCTGTAGCTGTGAGCGTTGAGCGTAATTTGCTGTCGCTGCAAATTACGGCAAATGAGTTTGCGGCAGATAGCGGAGCGAGAAAAAAATTTCTTTTAGAAAAAATCAAAAGCAACAACAACAACAGCGGTATGAGAATATACAGCGAGGGAAATGAAAATGAAAGCAACAACAGCGAGTAGCGTGAGCGCACGCCAACAGGCGCACAAGCGCTCACTCACACATACACACACTCACCCATACATACAAACACAAAGTAGCAAGCTCTTGGCGGCGCAAAGAAAAATTCGCTAGGGTGGCGTAGCGCTGCAAAAAAAAATTGCTCAAAAAAAATGAAAACAACAAAAATGGCTGGTCGCCTGTGTACGCAGCGCGAGGTGCGGAACGCCGATAAAAAACTCCGCCCACCTAAGACGCTTGCGCGGTAATTTCTCCGCAAGTGCCAGCACACCGAATTGGGCACCGACGGCACCGACAACACCGACGGCATTAGCGGCAACAGCAACAGCCAAGGCAAAGGCAGCGACAGACGTCGAACGCGAGCCGCCGCATGGTAGCGAGGAGGCGGTGAACTGTGGCGCGGCTTGCGTGCGGCCACGAAAAGGTGAGTGGGGGGATGGGGAGACTGTGCTTTGGAGCTTGATGGCGGTGCCGCCATAGGTGCATTTGTGCAGCGCATTAGCGCGTTGTTGTTGCTATTATTGCCGCTATTGGTGCTACTAAGCAGTCGTTTAGGCGAATATACACAGTGGCATACAGCCATTGGTGCATGTGTGTATGTGTTCAAGCATAAGTTCGCTTGTAATTAAATGCTTGTTAACGGTTCGATAATTTTTTTCTTGTTGTTGTTCAAACAATTTTTTCTTGTTGTTGTGTCACATGTGCGTCCTCCCCTATTACTGCACCTACAGGCAAGCACGTGCATAGACGTCTTTATGTATGTGTGTGTGTGTTTATGCGTATTCACCCCTTCACTTACCTCCTTCACACGCTTTGTCACACAAGAACTCATTTACTTGTCGTTTTTGTTGTTGTTGTTTTGTACTCATAATTAGCAACATCAGCGGCGTCAGAAGGGACAATAGTAGTGGCAGTTGTAAGTAGAGTGGTTGCAAGTAGTGTTGTTGGTGCGGCAAGAACCAACGCAAATGACTATCATCATTAGGAACACCAAAGTCATGTAATTTCTTATGTACTCGAACACACACAGACACATACATATTTAAGTACATATTAATATGTGTATAGATGTGTGTGTGTGAGTATAATTTCTCACGTTTACCCACCTTTCATG
This sequence comes from Bactrocera tryoni, assembly GCF_016617805.1. Lineage (NCBI taxonomy): Eukaryota > Metazoa > Arthropoda > Insecta > Diptera > Tephritidae > Bactrocera > Bactrocera tryoni. The sequence goes on along the minus strand of NC_052503.1, from coordinate 22,401,399 downwards.
TGTGTTGGCTTCACTGTCAACTTATACTAGCAATATTCTGTGTGTGTGTGTATGTACGCGTGTTATGTAGGTATAAAATGTCCTTATGTGACATTTATTAGTGGAAGACGTTATGTTTACAACAGTAATTATAAAAAGTAAAAGCAACTGCTATGGCAACAACATATTTCCAATTCGACCGCGTCCCGCTCCACCCTGTGAAATGTCACTTTTCACTATTTCTCGTCAGAAAATTCACTGAAATTTTCTTAGACCTTTTAAGGAAGATAAAATAGAAAAAGGGTGTTTCAATACACTTAAACATACACATCCCGCTTAAAAATATACATATGTATGTATGTTTACTTCTCACAAGATGTATGCTTACTTTTCGCGATTCATCGCTAAATTTCTTGCGTTGAGAATTCTTCGTTCATCCTGTGAACCTTAGCATTATCATATATAAAATTAATTCTCTTAATTTTTTGAAAATCATTTCAACAAAAAAATAATACTAATAATTTATATTATGAAAATATTAGGTATCCAGGAAAAGGTACTTTTTTCAATAGCCGCGCGATCTTTCCAAGCACATCGCTTCGCTTTACGCGCTCTTGAAGAGTTCTAAGAAGATCTGACTTTATGCGGCAAATTTTGTTCAGTGATGAGGTCCATTTCTGGCTCAATTTGTATGTAAACAAGCGAAATTCCGGCTTTTGTGAAGATATTCAAAAGCTGCCATTTCATCCAGAAAAAACAACGGTTTGGATAATCGGTCTATAATTCCTCTAAAATAATGCCGGTGAGAACGTAACCGTCAATGGTAAGCGTTATCGCGCCATGATAACCGACTATTTGATGGCTGAAATTTAAGCTCGTGATCTCGAATAGACGGATTTACATGTATTAAGAGAAAACTTGGGTGAGCAGATAATTTCATGTTTTAGGTCGGCCGATTAGCCATCAAGATCGTGTGATATCACACCGTTCGAATTCGCTTCAGGCCTTCGAGTCGTGCGTGTCATTCGCCAGTTTCGAATGCTCGGACGTGTCATCGAAAATTGGACTCAACGGATGGACCATCTGAGACGTAGCCGCGGGCAACATTTGAGAGGAAAGGTCTTCAAAATAAATGCCAAAAAATGTTCTTTTGAATGATAATAAACATTTCCCATTAAAGTAGCGAGCCTCGAAATGGATCCCGCTTTACAATTGAATCGCTGAAATAATGGCTAGAAGCTTGCGGCCGACTGTTGTGTTTACGGTTACGCTTTGGACGATTTTCAGCTGTGTAATGATATATCCATGTTGCATTTTTTATCGTGGGATTAGTACCAGACTGTGTCATTTGAAGTTATAAGAAAATTCACTTTAATCGGACCATTGACTTGAGAATGATTGGTTGAAATGTTGTGGAACTTGTTGCTCTATCAGTTTAGGAAGATCGTTGGATAGGCAATAGCTTACAAATTGAAAATATTTTTAATTTTTTACTCTTGTTTTCTTACTCTAGAGGACTTTTTTTAGGAATTTTAAAAATTGTGAATAACTCGCTAAAACTGATTAATTATGTATGTACATATAAACATCAATATTCTCAAAGTTTGAAAATATTTCATGTAAAAGTTTTCTTTAAAAAATATTACCACAAAAGACCTGCTTTAGGCAGAGGTGTGAGTATTTCCCTTATTAGGCATCTTTTGAAGCCTAGCAAAAATGCTTCTGACAAGAATACTTTTTTTTTAATTATACGCAATTTTAAATTACTTTCTGTATTTCTTCTTCAAATTTTGTCTAAAAAATCAACAAATTCTCTGCAGCTAAGAGCGCCAATTCATAACTCGAACTACTATATATATTCATACACTCGTGGCCACGCAAACCTTACCACCACTCGAATTTTTTTAGGCCTTTTTGGTTTGTTCGGGATTTTCTCCAATTTTGGTTTTTGTTATGTCTTTAGTAAGCAGAAGTAAACTAAATTATATTATTTAATTATAATTGATGAGTAATACACAAACTGACTTTTCTGTGCTAATACAAAAGCGGCCGATTTTATTGATTTTAAAGTAATACCGCGACTAAACTTCATGTTTCAATTAAAAAAATAAAATAAAATGAAACATTAATTTCAATTATAATGTATATGAAATTAAATTTAATAAAATCTGCCAATATTTCATAACAAATTGCCAGAGCGGTTTTTTGTATAGATTTGATAAATTTAATAGATATTCAAAATCAAGAAAATGTAGTCAGGTGAGAAAGAATTGCAAAATATTTGGGGATTACAATTGATAAGAGGCGCAGTTGAAAAAATCACGCAAAAATAAATAAAATTAAAGTTAGAGGAGCTATACCAGCTCCTTAGGCCAAGATCCCGCCTCATTCTGAGTTCTAAGTTCCTGATTTATAAGGTAATACTTAGGCCGATGTGGACGTATGACATTGAAATTTTAGGCATTGTAGCGACTTCAAAATTGAAAGTAATGCAAGCTTTTCAAAATAAACTTCTACGCACCATAATGGGAGCTCCTTTCTATGTGAGAAACGATTTTCTCCACCGGGATCTAGAGTTGTTCACTCTTAAGGAAACAATCGAAGAACTTAGCAGCTTAGTAGCTCCCTTTGCAGCAAAATGAAAATATATTTGCCATTCAATTGTTGGACAATAGTTTACAATGTAGAGATGCCACCCGACAGAGGATTCGATTCAATTAATGTACATTTTTTTTAATTAATTTAATTTAATTTTTTTTTTAATATTGTACGGCTATAATCCATTCTCATTGAGTTTTGCCGTGATTAAGTTATTGTTTCTTATATTATAATTAAACAAATTCTAAATATGTATGTATATAGAAAATTGCATAAACAGATTACAAAAAATGTAATTAATCAGGCATTATAAGTCAAGTCGCATGTTTTTTTTTGTAAGTTTCTTAGACAAACCTATTTATCGTCTCCTAAAATGCAAAACTATGTAACTTCAAAAAAATCGAAATTGATTTTTTTTATTATTGCAATGCAATACATCATTTAACATATACATATGTATGTATATAGCATTAAATTTTCAGCTTCCGCTTTCAGATATAACCAATATGTAACCAATATATAACTAATAGGTAACCATTTTATAACCAATACTCAAATTTTGTTTCAAAATAAGTGGTTTCTATTATATCGTTTTTTCTTCGCTTATAAACTTATGAAAAGGTTATGATTAGGTTAGACAATATAAACTTCAAACCTTTTTTGCTTTTTATGATTAAACAGATTCTAAATATATTGAAAATGACATAAACAAAAAACATGAATGGAATTATTCAGAAATTATACGTGTTCGATCATGTTCGAACTTTGTTTTTTTTGTAAAATCCGCTTTCGGATATAACCACTATGTAACCAATATATAACCATTTTATAACCAAAACTCAAATTTTGTTTCAATATCTAGTGGCAAACTTATGAAAAAATGATGAACAGGTGAGACAATATAAACATCAAACCTTTGGTTCACATTCTATTTCCAACAATTTGACATTTTGCAACTCTTCTATAATAGATTCAGCAAGAATTTCAAATAAAGAGTTACTTTTACCTTTCGATAATTTTCCAGTCCTTTAAAAATAATCGAATATTCAGCTTGTGGCTCCTTTTTTAAATATACATAATATATATAGTTGTTTTTATATGTTTGAGTACAACAAATATTTTACTCATTTGCCACACAGTCCCAGTTAATTAAGTTATGCACAGTGACATCACCAATTATGTATGTATACTTCTTTAGATACACATTATATACTGCTATATGTATACCATATATATATGTAAATATATATCGTCGAATATACGCATTTATAGCACTCGTGGAAAGCAAAAGCAATGGTCACCTTAACTATGTCATACTCACATACATATTTGCACTCACTCATAAATCTACTTGTATATTATATGATGTCCGTAAGTTCTATATAATTATTTTTAGGTCACTAAAACAATGAAGTTCATAATTTTTAGAGCTTTTCACACACACATACACATAAAAAGTTAGTTACTCACTGCTTTGTTTCAAGCTCAAAATTGTATTGTTGAAATTAAACGCTGATTATCGATTTTATATTAAGCGCGCGCACTTCTATTTGTTCATATACTGATGAATCCACTATATAGCTAGTTACATACATATATTTATATTTAGTATATTGTATGTTTTGCATACATGTACATACATATTATATATAGATATCATATGATCACAACACACCCACAAACAGCGTCAAAGCACAAATGTCTCACATCCTTATGGTTTTATGGCAATCGATGCCTTTTGTACACGCCAATAATCAGCACAGTAATCACAGCAATAAAAATTGTAACAATAGCAACAATAACATGTGTACATAATGGCTAAAAAATATAACAGTTTATTTTGTAAACAAAAACAATGCAGCGCTTGCTGCACTGACCAGCCATGGAACGTACACACACACGTACGTACGTATGCACAGACTCACGAATGGACTGACTGACCACGCACTTTTACACGCACCTCCAACACGAACGCTGCCCATTGCGTAACTGGGCGAATGCGTCGCCTGGCAAACGGTAGTTGGCCAACGCGCCACAATCGCCACAATTTGGCTAGGCACACGCGAGGAGCGACGACACTCCACGGGGCCAAAAGGCGAGCGCGCGACGACAATGAGGACAGGCAGAGGCGGTGCGGCTGAATTGGCGCCGCGTCTTGTCGAACAACAACAGCAGCTACAACAGCGAAAGGGCGCAACGGAGGAGTCATTTAATTACGCTCTCGAAAATCGAAAATAAAGCGAAAACACAACAACAAATTACGCATACAAAATTAAAGGCGTACATGCGTATATGTACATACATACATGAAAGTATGTATATATTTGATATGTATATAATTTGTATGTGCGCGCAAACAGGATTTGAAAAATTCTCGAAACCCATTTTTTTGACAAGTGAAAACCTGTTAAAAATTTAACGTATTCCTATCTATTGCGCGGACGGGCGAAAGGGTTGTGTCGGAAGGGTTGCTGGCGGTTTGGCCGCGAAAGGGTTGGAAGGGTGCACGGCTGGACAATGTGCGACGCGCAACGAAATCACGCGCCACAAACAAAAACAACGCGCACAACAATTACTGGGTTAGCGGCAGATGGCCAGCTGGATAAGACACGCTGCGTCATGATGCGACACCGCGACCGACGGTCAGGTCATTCATGCGTCCTTTCAATGCTTATGCAGCGAGTAGAGCGTTGGTCGCGCGCGTACACCCCACAGACAATTGAATTAACACGTTTGAAAACGCGGCTGCAAAGCGGAATCTACAACACCACCCAAACTAGAGCGGATCTGCATATAAACATATATGCAAACATATATACATGCATATATTCACGTATACGGGCAGCTGTTTGTGTCAACGCGCACCGCATCGCACGCAAAGCACTCACTTTCGGTCCAACGCGCAGCCAGCGCAATAACAACAACAAACAGTTGTGTGGCAGCGCGTGAGTCAACCAACACGAAACAGCAATCGACAGCGCCCCTTCTCGTAGCGGGCGCTTTGGTTTTATTGTTTATTTGCAGCATTTGAGCGCTAGCGAATGTGAGTGCTTTCATACGTCAACCAATTTGTGTGGCTAAGCGTTGGCATTGAATTCTTGAGCGCGTATTGTTTGGCGTTAGCGCGCACTTGAGAGCTCCGCCTCTTTTTTGTTTTTTCATTTGCCGATGTGTTGTGGTATACGACGGCAAGACATAATTACTCAAAATGCGCGACCTCTAGCGGTTGGTAGCGTGCGCGTTGCTCAAACAGCAGCAATTGCTCATCATCAATGAGTGTTCTACCGAGTGAGAACAGTTTATTGCCGCCGTTTGCGATGTTCTGCAAAGGCAACCCCTGAGTAGTTGAAAGAATTATATAATTGAGTTAAAAACTGAAATGATATAGGGGAAATTCGTTGAGTTATTGCATATATTTGGTGGATATAACTCAATTAAGGGGCTTAAGGCGGCATATCCTTCAGCTTTTTTTTTAAGGAGCTTTGAGTAGATGAAACGTAATACATAATAAATGTACATAAATTGATAAGTCAATGTGAAAGTAAGTACTTTGTATTATAAAGTGTGCTACAACTGTAGAATATATTTCATATTAAAAATTTTCTTACTAGAATATTAAAGAAATATTTAGGGTAGGGTACTTTCTTGTCCAGAAATTTAACAATGCGAGATTATAAAACTTTTCATTTTCTTTTGTTCAATTGTACGTATATCTTCAAAACGAATTTTTGACAAACAAATTTTAAAATTTCGCCATAAACAACTGATAAAAAAATGAATAGTAAAGATATTAAATGTTTTTGTTTATATTCTCTTGCAACATGTTGCTACAGAATATAATAGTTCTGTTTCCCTAACGGTTGTAGGTATCAGCTAAAACTAATCAGTATAGATATAGCGTTATACAAGTATATATAAATCATCAGGATGACGAGAAAAATTGATATCCGATTGACTGTCTGTCTATCCATGGAAGCTGTAATTTGTGTAAAAATTGAGATATCTTGATGAAACGAGGTATGCGCGTTTTTTGGCAAATACAAGCATCGAGTTCGCACATAAGAGTAATCGGACCACTCCCACGCACACAAAATGCCATTAACCGAAAACGTATAAAGACTATAACTAAGCACTTAATATAGGATTGCAGGGAACTGCAGTAGCAAGGGGCATCTGTGGGCATAAAATTTTGGAAAAGTGAGCTTGGCACCAGTTAAATGTAAATATATATCTTATAAACCACTAACCGACAGTGTGAAAATGGCTGCAACCAGATATACATATAAACTCGCACACTCAGTGTGATAAATGGATAACTAAATACGACAATTTTTCACCAGAGATGGTATGAGAGGGCTTTATATTTTAGTAATTCTGTGTATGAATAACTAACAAACCTTATGTATTTGAAGGTATGTACTTCCCTAGCTTTAATCCTTGCAATTATAAAATGTTAGGTTATACACGAACTTAGCTCTTACTTACTTGTTTTTTTTTCTTCTTTTTGTTTTTATCGAACATCAACTGTATTCTCTGAACCAGAATACGCCCTCAAGGTATTACATCCACTTGTGTATACATAATCTATACCTGAGAATATCACCTAATTTTTGAAGTTTTGCCAGAAAATTTATAGTTGCGGAGATATGGACTTTGTGTACTTAGTATAATCGGCTTCTAAAACTTCAAGCTCGCATTTCTTGAAACGTTGTTTTCTCAGCAAGGCCTACAACGATCGACTTGCAATTTTTACAGAAACTTAAAGTCAGATAATCAAAGGAATAAGATTTTTGGCTATAGTTTCGATTTTTAAGCCATTTGGAATTTTGGATTTTTTCACATAAAACGAGGTTATTATAGAATCTGACATTGGGTCGAAAACCAATATTTTGAGTATTTTATAATAATAATTTTTTTTTTTACTTTTGATTTGAGATTACTTTAAGCAGAAAAATCTTCTTCACCGTCAGACATCTTTCATTGGAATTTTTTCTGGAAATCGACTACGACTTCAAGGGAATTTAAACTTTTCAAAATGAATCGTCGATTATTGAAGAACATTGAATTCTGTAATTGTACAGTTTTTATTTTTTTATTAGATAAAAGGTTTCTTTGAAAAAACTTAGTAAAATATAAATTTCGAATGCTTTGAGCATCGCCACAAACTTACTTTTTTCTTTGAAATAATTTTATATTCCATTGGATTCATTCACTTTCAAGCATACAAATCAATATCCAAACAATATATCCGAATAAAACAATGTACGAATATTTCCTTCGAGGTGTGCCACCTTAAGGCTAAAAATTGTACAAATCGAACTACAACTATTCAAACACTCAGTACCGGAAATGTGAACCCCACAGCCTATTGCTGACTTTTTGCCAAAAATAATGATCAATGTGTGACATATGTATATAATTCAAATTACGGCATAACCCTTTTCTGACAATACTATAGTTGTATGTCAAAAATGGGTTAAATCGGATCAATATTTCCCTTACCCCCCTTATATAAGTATAATAGAAAAAATTTCAAACTTCCGACTTTATATAAATATATATATTTGTGAATTCTCTTAATTAAATTTAGGGGACGTTTCGTTTGTCCTAACGAAGCAGCTCTGTGCCTAAATTGTATAAAATCGGATGAAAACTTGTCCTTGACCCCATTTAACTAATATCATGATTTTACTGATTGACTTTACTCCTTTTATGATAATATGTTTGGTACCTTAATGAAACTCAGGAGCATCTGTTTCTGTTAATAATATGTAGTAATGTCAAAAAAAATAACAAATCGAGTCAATACCTATTTACCATGGACAGATTTTAAAGCTTCCGGTTGGCATTATACTGTTCCAGTATCATCAATTCCCAATTTTGCCTCTTCTGTTAACTTCATCGAGCAATGAAGCTGCACCCTTTGGCTACATTTGCAATTATTGCCAACATCTGTAGTAACTCTCCACCTTTGATCCTTTCAAGTTGCCAAAGTATGAAGTGTTTGGTTACATTTGAACTTCGACCTTCCTCACTTTACCTCATTAAATTCCTCCTATTCCAGATTGAAAAACCTATAAAAGGTAACTTCAGTCGAGCAGTAACTAAATGATTAAAACTTTCTATTTGATAATTGCTAACCTAAATATTCTCCTTATTCTTCCATCAACAGTGCTTTCATTGAATGCATTTTGTAATATAATCTATTTCAGATACATAGCAAAATATAAAGATATAAAAAAGAGTATACTCTCCTAGTTACTGACCTTTTTAGATAACTCAGAGCTAAGGTTATTTCAATGACTGGGCTTTCATTGGATTATGAAGAAGATTTGGGTTAAAAAAAAGTTATCTGCTTTCCTTAAGAAAAAATACAGAAATCTAAAATTTAATGGGAAATGTTTACTATCTTTCGAAAAGGCGTTCTCTGACATTTATGTTTTGAATATTATTGCCTTCAAATTTTGGCCGCGGCTACGTCTCAAATGGTCCATCCGTTAATGTTCGAGCATTTGTAACTGACGAATGGCATGCGGGATGTTTTGCTTCAAGGCCTGAATCGAAGTGGGCTCGTTCGCCTAGACTTTAGACTTTATATATCTTCACAGGACATATTCTAATGGTGATAAATCACACGATATTGGCGGCTCACCGAAGTCTTCTCTCAATAAGTTCATTGATTGATGCGATGTGTAGGAAATGGCGGCGTCTTGTTGAAATGGTACCATTTTTGAAGAAATATGTCCCGCTGATTCCACCGGAACACAAACCACACCAAGCCGTTGTTTTTACTGGATGCAATGGCAGCTCTTGAATCTCTTCAGGTTGCTCATTGAGCCAGAAATAGGTTTTACAGAACATTAATTTTCGGATTAAAGCCGCAAATGAAGCTGACCCAACTTTCTGTGGCCAATTTTACATATAGTAAATACATAATCTTTTGTAATCTCGTTTAACATATTGATAGATATTTTTGTATATCCTTTTCTATTGCATGTCCTTGCTCCTACCTAGACAAAATTTCTAATTAGAAATACGTTCCTATAAATTTTATGGTAACATTATTTGTAGGATATGCCTCTAACACAAACTTGTGTGACATCTAACGGAAAAGTGCCGAGATTTTTAGATGAGGGTTGCCGTTTATGGTGATATCCTGGCGGAAAATTTAAAATTTACAATACGTCCGTGCAGGTAAGATGGGAGTAGAATTTGCAACCCCCTTTAATTTCTACTAAGTAATGAATTAAGCATTTGTATTCGGTAGGAGGTCTCTTAACATACTTACAAGCAAATTTGCCTTTTTTCATGATCTCGTATCTGAGCAGGATTCAACATTAGATCTTGAGTAGCGTAGGTTGAGTTCTCAAAATTTTGTGTCAGTTAGATATATTTTCGTAGTATATATAACTTAGTACACTCAGTAGTAAATCTGTTATTCTTCCACATATAATATTCATTGAAACAAAAAATTTTCCGCAAGTTGTACAAAATAAAAGGTGCGTTCCGAAGTAAACTGGGCTTAAAAAAAAACAGAACAAATGATTTTTTCGGCAAAATCAATTTATTTTATTCAAAATAGTCTCCTGCTTCAGTACAGCTTTTTGCACGGTCCAAAAGCAGTTCGAACGAGTGTTTTAGCTCGTTGGCCGGTATGGCCGCCAGTATGCCGGTGCAAGCCTTTTGAATGGCTTCTACGTCTGCTTAACGCTTTCCTTTCATGGGCAAATGCATTTTTCCGAAAAGGTAGAAGACGCACGGTGCCTTATCAGGTGAATATGGGGATTGGTTAATGGTTAAAATGTGATTTTTGGTCAAATAATCGGTCACAAGCGTTGATCGATGAGACGGATTCTGAGCAATTTTTGGTCGTCAGTCAATTTGTGCGGAACGAACCGTGCACACACCTTTCGTAAGCCCAAATTTTCAAAATGCGATAAATCGATGATTTGGAGATGTTCAATTCCATTTCCATGATGTTCCAAAAAAAATTCAGCTTTATTGGGACGAGTTGAGCAAAAAACGCATTTCATAACCAAAATATCCACCGAAATCAGTCCAACGGACTCGCGTGAGTTGTAGAGCACTCTTGCCATCTCTCTAACTCTTGCCTGACGATCCCAAAGCAACAAATCTTACACTTTTTAATATTTTGCTCAGTTGAAGATGTCGAAGGTCGTCCAGAACCAGGACGGACTTCAACGATTTCTCGACCACTAGTAGGCTAGTGTATTTCATAAAACTGGCTCACAGTAAGCCTTTTCCAACATTCGCAACGATTTCGCACATGAAATTCTGTTAAAAATACAAAATATAAGACAAATTCTTTGCTCGATATTTTTATACATTGGCAAAATCGCAATACACTACTGTGGTTTACCGACTTAAGCAAGGACTGTAAACAAACTGGTTGCCAAATCGCGCTCGTATTTGGCATAGCAATTAAGAGCAGTCCTACCAACTTTGTAAAATACATTTTTATATATCAAATATATAATTAATTAATAATTTTACTAACATGTTTTTTTTTGTACTAAATACTAATCACTCTTCATATACGACTATACGACGATCTTGTCAGAACGGTGGTAAAAAAATTCAAAACACGATGGATCGAGCTACCTGCAAAAGTCATGTACAAAACGGTAGATTGGAATTACACAAAATTCCTATTGGCACTCGATAGAAGAGACTGTAAGAAGATGATAGGCATACTAACTGGTCACTGTCTGGTGGCGACACACGTTCCGCATTAGCAAGACTACGCTGTAAGCATCTAAGGTCTCCACAGTATGATACACTGTAAGAGGTGTTTTAAGTGAGGCCGCAGAGTCTGTTAATATTCGCGTCCAGCACAAGCATCCTAAATGAACACTACTCCCCTTGGACTTAGCAACTGAACTCTCTCTGTTATAGAAAAGTAACAAACTGGTCTATGCGTGACTTATAGGCCTACCTGATTAATCAAACCTATCACTCTTTATTATTTTGCTCTTCAGTTTCTATATTTAAAAAATCAAGCTTCAATTTTGATGGGCGTTATATTATTTTTAAGATAGATGAGAAAATATAATGATTAATATGGTTTAATACATTCCGCTTTGAATTTTTTTCATACATTTTACGTAAGCTTGTGCGCTTAAAATTACTTTAATATCCTTGTTGTAAAGTGTATCAATGAAATATAATTTGAAAATCACACCCCTAACATCAACACGACGAATAGGTTAAACTCCAACCCTCACCTTGATATAACCAATTACATGCATATACTTTTTGTCGCAATCACAGCATTAATGCGCCTCGAGACTAGCACCAATATACCATCAGATACCGGTTTTACTCGTATAAACTTATCTAGTAATAACAATCTTACTTTGTTGGAGTTTTTAACATTGACTTTTAGAAGAATGAATTTACATATTTTTTTTGACAGAAGCTTTACTCCGACCTTATTTGTAATTTTGAGTTGAGGATATCAATCTGAACTACTTAAGCCAGGGGTTCATTTACTATTTTATACTTTGTTGGTTTCCTTACCTCTATTGGTTGGCATTTTTTGAGGTCTTCTTGCTCACCTTGTACCCGTCAATATCTCACAACCTCATTTATAACTTGATCTCATGAGAGTAGTCTTATAAGTTGTTTGATGGGAGTTCGAATTTATTCTCAACCCTTTGTTCTCTGTTCATCATTGTGCGAAATATTCACTAAAAGTATTCGAGGATGTTGGACCAAGTGTAAGAACGGTGTGCCAATCGCTTGGGGCACCTTTGTTGTTTTCCTAATGACTGGTTAACAGCCATTTGCCAGTTAATTTCTACTTAAAAAAGATTCCATACCGAAAGAAAAAGTCTTGGTTAAGTTAACCAGGACCTAACTAACAGGTGGCTGTACCTTAAGGGTGTCAACTGAACATCCAATCTCACTTCATTTTGTTACGTCATATCAGGACCGAGCTACGTAGTCAACAACTGCAAAAGTCAGACGAAGATATTGCTAAATTTGAAAGCAAGGTTTCGTACGGCTGGATTGCAGCAAGTTCTGTAAAAAATTTTATTAAGACTATTTGAAAAAAAAAACAACAACACCCTTTTCAACCACCAATTATCATTAAGTTTTTAATATTATATTAATAACATTTTTTGTGTTTTGTTGACCAAGTCGAGCGAGTCGCCATATTTTGGAATCAGTTTTAATAAACCAACGCAAAAATCACAATTTAAAAATCAGTCAAAATTTCACTTAATGTGTTGATTGATGGCTTTAAAGCTTTTTGGTAGCTTTTTGGAGCTTTTATTTTCTATGTTTCATTATACTTAGATATAAACATGATTACTATATTTTACCAACATATTTAATTAAACAAAAAGAAATCGCTGTTAAAATCCAACAAACTTTCACTTACAGCGTTGATGGCTTCGAAACTTTCTGAAAAAATGTTCGTAAAATAAGTTTATAAAAAATGTTTTTTCCTAACGTCATTGTAGTCTAATAAAGTCGCCATATTTAAGCGAAAGACTTAAAAAATTACTGAAAATCATTTTTAAAATCGCAAAAACTTAAGCTTAAATTAATGGCAGCAAAGCTTTTTGAAAGCTTTCGGATTTAATAACATTTTATACTCCTTTCTCTACACATCACTTTATGCATTTTTTCACCAAAAGCTAATAAAACACTGAAATATACTAAAAATATAAATGGCTGCACAGCTTTTTGAAAGCTTTTGGTTTTAAAAAAATTTTTTAGCATTGCACTACACATCACTTTATGCATTTTTTCACCAAGAGCTAATAAAACACTTAAATGTACTTAAAGTATGAATGCCTCCAAAGCTTTCTGAAAGCTTTTGGTTTTAAAAAAATTTATAAGCTTTTCACTACACATTACTTTATTAATTTTTTCACCATGAGTTAATAAAACACTTAAATATACTTAAAGTAGTAATGCCTCCAAAGCTTTTTGAAAGCTTTTGGTGTCTCATATTTTTTTCACTTTTCACTACATATCACTTATTTCATTAACGATGAGTTAATAAAACACTTTTTAGTTTGCTTGTTGATCAACAGCCCTCCAAGAGCACGGTATTAAGTTCCTACAATTCTTTAAAGTCACGTAGGAACTCTATACCTCGCTGATGGCTTTAAGGCGTTCTTTAAATGCGAAACACTTGAAACACATGTGAAGTATGTATATGTATGAGCATATCGCTTCTTTCTCCTCATCACAAGTACAGTACCGCCAAACAAAAAATCACCGAAAATGCAACCGAGACTTGAGTGCAACTCGGCTATTTCTGCATATATCCAGCGTGTTATTGTTGGCTTGGGTGGTTTACTCTCCTCCATACTTAAACGCAGGTCTCCGCTTGTTGGGTTGTTTATTCAAGTTTTATAATGTAATTAAGCCGCATTAAACGGCTGCTGTCGATTCAATTATTATGAGCTGAAATTCAAATACAAATACACACACACTTATGCACTCACACCAACGCAAGTATTTATGAGCGGAGTATGCAAAATCTTTAAGCTGCGCTCTTGAGTTGTACAAATTACACAGACGGAGGACTTCAGCTGCACATTTATATGCATATATGTATGTGTGTGATTGTATGAGTGTTGGTATGAGTACGGATGTATGTGTGTTGTCCTTTGAGTACCTTGCCTGCTGAATTTGTGGATATTTTGCGATAAACATGTTGTGTATCACCATAAAACGATGTCTTAAAATTTTATATGCACATTATCCTTTCGGAAAATATTATCAATGCGAGGAAATGTGTGCGCAGTGAATGGGAGTTAAAAGGCAAAAACCAAAGCGAAATACCGTTATGACGCGCACATAAAGCGGAGTGAAAGCAACCAAACGTCAATATGTGCTTAGCCAAAGCAAATCACCAATATACTTACCAGAGTGTGCCCACTGAGTGTACCGAGTATGCGAGTAGTCGTTGGAAAATCTGGATTTCTGAAAATGTCCTGTATGTGTGTGTGTGTGCTTGTGTATAATTTGGCTTTTTTGGTTTTTATGCATTTGACGCACATCGAAGCTATTCGTTCAATATTGGCTCTGCGGCGGATTGCTGCTTACATTGGCTGCCCTGCCACTTGCTCGGCAGGAAAAACATGGCGCCACTTTGACTAAGCGATTAAGCTAATAAGAATATTGATGAAGAGTTTGCTCTTGTTTTTTTTGTTTTTTTTTTTTGTTTTTTGGTTTTATAGCTAGCAGATTCGGGGATTTAAATTTAAGTGGATATACATGTGTAGCGGTATATAATATAAACATATATATGCCTTATATAAATTTAATAATATATTTTTCATATAAAATTTATATATTATTTGTATAAAATTTCTATATTATAAATTATATACAAATACATAGGAGAAGAGATAATTATATATACATTTTCTGGTGATTCTTTCAAAGATATCTTTAAATTCTTAATACTAGCATGATTATTATGTGTTTTTAAGTGATTTTATGTTGTCTGCTCTACACGAAGTATCCTCGCTGGTTGCCTTTATTCTTACCGGAACTGTCTCGCCGTGGAACTTCTCATGCACTCTGATTTCGAATTTTCGGATTTTAGTTTTTGTCGAAGTTTGCGCTTCTAAAATAGAAAAATTACATATCATTTAATGATCTTTAATAACATTTTCCCTAATTAGTTCAGAATACAGTGCAATAAATTCGATAATATTTCGTGTAACCGAACATTTCATACTCTTGGAACTTTCATAGGTCAAAATCGGGGAAATACATTGAGATGGTGGCAAATCTTTATATTAAACTATGTTGCGAAGGAAGTCGACCGATCTTTCAATTTGATTAAGGTAACTCACATATGACCGATATTTGCGATATAAAGTTAGCAGGAAAATCGAAAATTTTCTATGTATTAGGTTTATGGGCACCGAGAGAGTTATTGGATCCGATGCAAGTCATTTTTGGCATGCGAGTATATTTTTATCAGAAAAGAATTCTCTCTGAGAATTGAGGGAAAGTTCCCACGACTAAAAATTTTGAAAAAAGTTACAGAGACCATAGTGCCATTCCAATATATTGGGATTCGAAAATTTAAAAGCTGGATTTCATATTCATTCGAATATTTTTTTCTCGGATTTCAACTTGAAATGATTCTTTCACAGTTCCAAATATATTTCTTTCTAAAGCAATTTTGTACCTAAGCTGTTCCCATTAGCCTGTAAAACTTTAAAATGATTTAGTATCAACGCTAAAATTAGTAACAAATGCACTCCAGTTTACTTTGCACTCCCAAGCCGCTTCTAGGAGAGTAATTACTTTTTAAGTTAAAACAAAATAATTTGGAATTTTTAGTTTATGGTAGGCCATATTATAATATTTAGAATTTTTTTAAGTTAAGATATTCTCAGTTTATTCTATTATATATTTTTATTTCATTTATATATATATTTCTAATTTTATTCACACACCTGCCAAGCGTTTTATAGCGCGAACATGCTTGTGTTTAACTATTGCAACAATTGTCAACACATTGTTTGCAGCGTAACTTGAGGCGCCACAACAACAAAACCGACAACTGCAACGATATCAAGCCCCAAAAATCAAACACCGACAATTATATTGCCAACGGCAAGCAAGTATTGTTGCCCACTGAGATATTTTAAGTAAGCAGTAACAGTGTTGCGTCGATTTATTAAACTTGAAAGTAGCGCAGAACTTGCTGGAATGTTTAGCAGTTGCATTACGTGGAATATTTTCAGGGAATTTATCTCAGAAACTAAATGCATATTTTGAATTTTTGAGCTGACAATTTCATTTAATTTAAAATTGTGAGGCACTAATCGATGATTTATCGAAAAAAAATGTTACGTCAACTATTATAAACATAAAATTTCTATATTTGGATTTTACGTAGAAAAAAATTTTATTATCGATTTATCGATAACATTTGGAAGTGAAAAATTTTTGCATTTCCTCTTATAAGCTCCAATTTCCCATATCTTGAGTTCATTGTGGTCAAAGAAACTTTTTGATTATGAACATATCGATGTCAAAATAATTATCGATAATTTTTCGAAGCGAATAAGTTTCAGTTTTTTGTTGTAAACCATAGTTTTCAATGTTGGGGTTTCACTGTAGTAAAAACAATTTTGACAGAAGTTTTACCGATAATTTATCGAAGTCACAATAATTAAATTTTTTGCTATAAACTGCAAATTTTAATGTTAGATTTGATAATTAATTTATTGTAGCTAAAAAATGAAATTTTCTTGTTATAAACTTTATGTTCTCATATGTTTGGTTATGGATATATCGATAATTTTTCGAAGTGAAAAAATTCAAGTTTTGTGTTATAAACTATTAGACGATGTTACTGTGGTAAAAAAATCTGAGTTTAAATTTATCGATAAATTCTCATGCTATCGATAATATATTGTAGCCAAAAAATTTAAATTTCTTCTTGTAAACTATAATTTATAATACTTGGGTGCACTGTAATATGTAAAAAAATTATGAGTAGAAATGTATCGAAGTCAAAATTATCAATTTTTTTGTTATATACTGTAATTATTTATATGTATTTGGGTTCCAATGCAGCCAAAAAAAAATTTGAGTATGCGCTTAACGACAACTTATCGAAATGATTAAATTTAAATGACTTATTATAAACCTTAATTTCTTCTAACTGGGTTTCACTGTTGTCAAAATTAAAAAGCTTCGTATATACATATGTACTTATATCCATGTGAATTGTTGCTATATTCATTTTGAATAATTGGTTCGACTTTGGCTTGCTTGCTAAACTAATGCCTGGGAGCGCGCATTCACATCACAGCTTTTGTTCGGCAGCTGCTTGTTGCCATTGTTGTTGCTGCTTATGCGAAAATGTTAAATATAGTACTATACAATCGATTTAATTGCCGATATTTTGCTCGCTTACAACTCACCGCATATCCTCCCGCACCAAGTGCCAGTCACCTCTTAGCTCCGCACCTTGGGATTTGCATGCGCCGCCCCTTGGTGAGCGTTAATTTCACGCTTGTCGTCGATTGTGTTGATGCTAATACATGTGTATGGAAATAAAGCAAACTAATTATAGTCGAACAAGCGATAAGTCTCAGCAATCATTGCTGGTAAATGTCACTTATTCACAAGAAACCACAAGTAAAAAAACACCGCTGCATGCTTAATGTCAAGGCGTTGGTGCGCGCATGCGCATTTGTCACAACCGGCAAACACTGTCAAGACAACAAAATGCATTTGCTTTATGCCTTATGTGTATGCACATATAATTAAAATGTTTGTTTCCAACACATACACACACACACACATGCATGCATAGTGCTTATGGCTGACGGATGTGTCAGTCAAATTGATTTGCAGCTGAATTTTCTAGTTTGCTTAGGCAATAATTAGTACCGTTGCTGTATATATAATTCTGTGTATATCCATATGTATATATCTGTGCATGTATATGTACATTTATATATGTGTTTTTGTGTACAATCGTCGGAAATGCGCAAACCATGGAAAATTTTATTATTAAGAAATTAAAATTTCATTTCATTCTTATTATTCCAAGCTCTGCGGCTCATTTCGAATGCATTGCTTTGCTTTAATAAATGCACGAATAAAATGGAAATTTTACATATTATATATTTGAATAAAATGCTTTTTGCACTGTTAATAATTCATTTTAGAAGTCTTATTCAGTTATATAAGTTTTATTCGTGCTTGGACTTTGATTAAGACATTCAGTATACTCGTACTTACAAGTACATATGTATATATAGAGGGTATTTTTTTTTGAGCTATTAATTTTTTTCAATCCCGTCACGAAATTTTCTTGGAAATAAGCTAAAAAAATTCCCTGAAAGTTTTAGCCCTTAATATTAACATTAGTAACTGGACCAAGGCATGTAAACATTTTCCATAGAAAATACACTACAATTGTGATTTTTTATCTTTAAATTCCTACAGTTCAGAGGTGTTTAATGGCATCGCTTTGACTGTAGACGCATATTTCTCAGAATTGTTCACTCTACAAAAGTGACTAGTGCAACAAAGTCGTAACTCACACCGGCGAGGTAGTAGGGGGCTCTAAACCAGATTTTTCCACGAAATTCGCATTTTCGTTTATATATCTCGTAAATGACAAGAGCTATAGAAAAAACGTTTATGTCAAACTTGTAGGAGATTTTATTTGCTACAAAAAAGGTTCGAGGTCCAAATCGCTATCATTAATACTTCTCGAGATATTCGGCTTTTTAAGTAACGCTTTATAGAATTTTCATAGATGGTAAGTAATAAAATATCTATGAAAATGCCATACAGCCTGTAGCCCAATCTATTCCAAACATCTTAATTGCTGTTTTCTGGATAAAAGTGTATATGTCTGTGAGTTATATTTCGAACATAAAATATGCTAATGATGATGACAAAGCTATTAATTTTCGTAGAGAGATTTGATTTAGTCCACCTAATGATCCTATAATAGTTTGAAAATTTACAAAAAAATGCCTACTAAGCGCAGGTCAACAATCTGTTCCTATGCGACTGCAAGATTCTTCTGGCCTAGAGCAGTTTCCTGGATATCTACTGAACTATTTGGTCTTAGCAAAGCTCATCATTTCGCAGCAATAAAAGTTATTGCTGGTCAGTGTCCTATTAGCATTCATGCGGAAAATTAAACTTCCTATAGAACGTAAGTTGTCAAAATTGCATGGAAGAAGGTGAGATGAAAATATCCTCTCATCCATCTCCACCACTGGCTAGCTTCTGCTAGGCTGAGGTCAAAACATTTCTGCAATTTTACCTTTAGCGAACCAGAAGACATGACCGCCTCAATAAATGTGTAATAGGCTCAAAGCGCTTTGTCGATTTATGAGTGTTTTTATGATCAATTTTATAGGAGTTCTGGGTATCACAACGGACCGGCGCGCGGCGTTAAAGCTACCAACTGTGTTCCCTGCTAGGATCGACCATTGAATCTAACAAAACTTAACCTATAGAAATATTGACATAAATATTGACACCGAGTCGGGCATAGGTGGCAGCAGGAATGCGTACATATAACGCATTCTAGAAATGGAAAGTTGAGAACATAAAATATATAAAAATAAAAAATAATTAACAAAAATAATAAAAAATATTATTAGCCTATTTTGTAAGAAATTCTGTAGTAGGAGGTAAGTGTTGAGGAGAAAATTGTATATTTGAATCTATATATCCTGGGACCCTATATATTCCTTGGACTTACTATTGACAGATGTCAATATGTATAGGAACTAAGTTCATTATTAAAAAGCTCCCATCCTTTTGTTACCGTCAACAGGTTCACAAGCGTTTTACTGTGTCTAATCTAGCAGTAAGAAAGAGAACGATTGAGCGTCTGAAGTTATGTGCACACAAAACAGTACAATTATAATCATTTATTTCTTCACACTAATGAACACATGACGAAGTAGAAAGCTTTAGGGAAGACTGCTTATTGTATTCATTATAGAAATAATTTAAATAATAATAAAATATTGACTCCAAGCCACCCGACGCCACATCGTTAGTGCACCTTGTCAATAATATTGCCCAACTGGCAATTAAAATTTTGAGCGGTTTGCAAAAATTTTGCCAATTAAAAGTCAACAAACGTGATAAATCCACATTAATTTGCATTATTCCCACAATTGTCGGAAGCTGCGACATATTTCCATTTGCGGCGCACACAACGCTCGCAAAAATAACAACAACGCGCTTCCAATGAAACGCCAGATTAGTATAAACCGCAAAAGTTATGAGCAATATTAAAGCAACTGCCACAGCGCCGCTATGGAAATTACGATCAGATCGCGACGCAAATGTCAGCGCACGATTTACATGCCGTCCGAAATTAAACAGCGAATTATGCCAAACGCTGTGGCAGATCGCAAGCGGCATGCCATGCGAGACTTCAAGACGACAAGATGAACTGCGGCGCATCGACAATAAACTCATTGAATGGCGCAGCGCCCGCTGCCTGCCAGATTGCCACGACATAATAAATCGCATACACAAACATATATACGCATATGTATGAGCGTATGTGTGCCGCCTGGCGCATAAAACCGCTCATTTCATGCGCTCATTCAGTCATTCCGGCAGATTATTCCGTCAAATAAGTGGAAAGTTATTTCACTTTTACTATGACTAGCGCTTACGCCGCGCGGCTGCTGGTCATCTATCTCGCGGCGGCAGTGGCGTGCGCGCGTCTGCACATATCGCGCTGCGCAAAGCTTGGCGACAGCGACGCTGTCCACAAAATCGCCGTCGGTTGCGGCGCGCTCGGGATGCTTCTGACCAGCAGCAAGGTATGCGCCGTAATTGTGCAATAATTTAAGTTGCGAGATCGCACACTTTACGATTATGTGGCCGCAACAACAACAGCAGCAACAACGCGCAACATATTGCACTTGCAGCCAAATTACCTGCAGCTGGCAGCAGACAGCCGGCAAACGGTTAAGTTATGGCGCATCACGATTGCGATGCTGGCGTATTCTATGGAGACATGCGAAAGTCACAGAGGCCGCGTATGAATGAGCCGTATGCTGCGCATGCGCACAGTTCGTCTAATCGCCTGCGGCTAACTTTAGTATTCAGTATGTGTAGTTGTATATAGTATATGTGTGTGCCTTTTTACGTTGGGATGCGACACACAATGCCCACTGCATAAATTGCAATAACACGCTGATTAGAATCTGGCGTTGAATGAAATAATGCATGAGTATGCATGGCGAATGCGCTGATTTGGCGACCGACGGCAAACAGGTAGCCAGCGTCGGGTTATCGATGAATATTTGGACGGACTTTTAAATAGTCAACTCTTAAAGGCAATACATGATACGAATTGATAACTCAATGCACAGCTGTGTGAGAAACTTATGAAAGAAGGCTTAATACTTAATTTAAAACAACAAAAATTCATATCGTCACCTAAAATGCAAAACAACGTATCATCAAACAAATCGAAATTGAGTTTTTTATTGCTAACGACTCACTACATCTTATTACCCATATATGCATACAATTTTCAGTACCACTGTCAGATATAACCAATGCATACCCAATATATAACCTATATATAACCAGTATATAACTAATACCACTTTATAACCAAAACTTTTTTTTTCGATAAGAGAGGTTTGTATTATATCGTTTTTCTTTCGCCTGTAAACTTATCAAAAGTGATGTTACGTTGTTTTGCATTTTAGCTGACGACATAAAGTTCTGAGTGCAGAATTTTAAGCTATGTGGACAAAGCAGGCTGTTACATATGTATATGGTTTAAGAACCCATCCTTCCTAGTTGGATGGCAGACTTCTCCGTTTATTTTTAGCGCGTCTTTGATTCACAAAAAGTAGTAGAGTCACTGGTTTCAAAGCGCTGAGACTGAATGTCTGTTGAATTTCTTCTAAGAAAAGCACTTTTATCGCAACTTCTCTTTGTGCCGACGGCTTACAGACAGCCAATCAGGCGTTCACGCACTCTAATTTGAGCTCATTAGTGAACTAGGAACTTTTTTGGAGAGAGTGGAATCCTTTTCTTATTATAAAGGTTAGAAGTTTTCAGGACTAAATAATCGTGGTAGTAAAATAACATCATTATTTCTTCAATAAGGCCTCGAAATTCTCCGTGTGGTTCTATTTATTTCAATTTGCTTCTAAAGTTCTGGTATAATTTTCTGTTTGACGTCATAAGGTATATACTCTTATCCTTGCACGTCAGTTGACTTATCTTAAACTAGTACCGAAGGAAAAACTTACTTTACTTGAGATTCAATTTCCCTGCATTTCGTCTCCAATGCTTCAAAATCACAATATATGAAAATCAGCTCTAACCTCAAAATGAAATTTGCTTTATATAATGCGCCAGAACTATACAGAATTAACATTTTTGGGAGGTTCCGCTTGGAAAACATGATGAAAACTTGCAGATTTCACGGAACGAGAGTTATAGGTACAAGTATAACTGAAAATTGCCGGAAAACTTAGACATGACGAAAATTTGATCGGATCATTAAAAAAATCTAGGAAATCCTCAGGTCGTCTAAACGCAATCAGCAGTCCGAAGAGAAATCAAACAGTTTTGCTGCTCAAAAGAGAATTCATCTACCGAATATAGAGCAAAAAATTTCTAGAGAGAATTCTTCATTCACATTCACTTAGCGAGGCTCAATTGCTACCGGTCAAAATTTAGTCTCTTCAAACAGCTTCTGCTGGGATGTTTTCGCAGAGCCGCATCCTAGACATATCAATAGTTCTTTTCTTGATTGAGACTTCGGACGCAACAAACTTTAGACACGCACCGAGCAATGGAGCATCAATACCTTCACCGACTCCCTCCCAGTGAATTGCATACTTGGAGTCCAACCACCACCAATTTCAGTCAAAGAGCTGAAATTGCTCGAAAAATCTAAATCGAGCTTAGCGCAATTTCGTTTTGAATACTGTAGCAGGTTAACTCATATTTATGCAGAACCGAGCCCGACACACAAAATATACTTGTATGTCTAGCGTGTAATGAGTTCAGGTATAACTCTTAGCCCATTTTTGCATGTCCAGTGAACTCCATTCATCTAACATTAGGCCCAGAAAGCGTGCTCTTGTGACTAGATTGGATCATAGGCACTCCTCTCCCTAGGAAGAGTCGTAAGAGCACGTTTTCTTGGCCTAACATTAGATGACTTTGATGACAACCGAACCGAACCTTACCAAAAAGTAGGATTGCGAGGACTAGATAACTGCTACAACAACAAAAAAAACATTTACCTTAGCAGCGATTCCATTGCCATAATTTTCAAGTTCCGATATGACAATTGTGTGTGGTCGAGGACTAGTCACTTTTCTCATCACATTGAGCTAATACCTTCATTCATTCCACCAAAACATCTGAAAATATAGAAAATAAGTAATAATGAGAAAAATGTTGCTAAAATCGGTGAATTGTCTTTGAGAATTATATGAAATATTGAATGAAGGCAGTAATAAGTTAAGGTATATTTCCGAAAAATAGCATAACTCAAAAATGTAATAAACTTTGAGCTTGAATGCAGGACAATAAAAAGTGCTTGTGATTACTATTCTCTATGAGATGTGTCATTTACTGAAGGCCAAGTCTATTCTACCCTGATTAAAGCGCCGCACAACAAAGCAGACCTCACTGTGCCATCATCATTTGCCGTCCTTATCCTACAATGTCGCTCCGTTATGACAAATAAATGCTTATTAATTCCCCCACATCCTTACACTCCCTTCACGTTTAATTTATGCGCATAGGCCCGGGGCCTTAATATGCAGACCGCAAGCACCCGCCAAGCAGTCGATTTCATATTAACGAGATTAATTGAAAACTCATTTGGGCACACACTTCATTTGCCAAGCGAACATATAATAATAAGTGCTGGAATTCCTGAATAAAATTGACATAAATGCGCTGGAGCGCTGACAAAAGAAGTACGCAGAAAAGAAGTGGGGGGAAAGCGCGAAGATGAAGCCGAGGCAAAATATAGCGGATTATTGCTGCCCGCCTACCCGTTACTCGTACTCGTACTTACATGCGTCGCTTGGCGGTGAGGCTGCAGCTGCCCTGCAACAACAACCGCAAACCGCGACTGGTTGGTGCGCCGCAATAACTATTGTACGCATGTATGTATGTGTATGTGTGCGTGTATATCGCTTGCGGCTTGTTGCAATAATTTTCACTGCAAACATGTTCCAAATATGACGAATTGTCTTGCCAATATTGGCAATCAAGTTGGCCGCCGCACAGCCAAACACAGCAATTGCCACCTGCTTGCGGTGTGGCAAGGTCTTGCGCGCATAGCTAGGCATGGCAACTTGACAAGCGCGCATGTACGTGGATGCCACATGCGGCATGTGTAGTAAAAAAGTGAGTTGTTGCCACAAATAAGCAGCGCGAAAAAAATTTTCATTGAAAAACAGTGACAATAACAACGGCATTTTATGTAAGCATAAGTATATTAGTTTGAGACGGCCACCATGTGCTCTTATGCGCATGCGCACGCACTGCTTACAATGACTGCTTGAGCTTTGCGTAAAATGTTGGCAACGTCTGATTTGCACCTTGCGCGTTCGTGTCGATTACCTATTTTTGTATAAATATATATTTCTACATATTTGTTCATACTCATTCACATGCTTATATACATAAATTGCAATTACTTTGATTATTATTATTTCTCTGCATAATTATTATGCACATAATTAATTTCAACATTTTATTTTCTACCATAATTTTCGCCATTCAACGTGCGTATTGCATTTAATGCATTATATAATCATTTCGTTTGTTTACTTTTCGCCTGTGTCTATTATTTGTACTGCGCATGCGCGCGCATAGTAATTAAAAATGCACAAATTCGCATGTCAATTCATTGTTCAAGCAAAGTGTGTTGTGATGTAGGCGTTTACCCAGTGAAACCACACCTGAGCCATTGTTTGAGTGGCTGCCTAGCGTTACTCCTTTGTTACATAATGTAGTATATGCATATATACATACATACATATGTATATAGAGACGTTATACACATTAAGTGCATTGTGCAACTGCCCATTGGCCGCAATTCAAGTAGTACTTTTGACTGACATTTAGTTTCTCTACTTGCATTGGCAGCTGCTTGACAGCAACCTGTTGCCAGCATTAAGTACGATTTGTGTGTAAATCACTTTTCTAATAAACCGCTAAAAAGTTTTAAAGTTTTAAACATGCTCGTGAGTCATTAAGAGTGTCCCGCATATGTTTTTTTAAAAAGATCGCAAGTTCATCTCAAAAGAAACAAAAAATAATATTTCAGAAAATACATTTTGTTAAAGTATTTGCTGTTTTCAAAGCAATTGAAGGCTGGGATTTATTCAATTATTGCATTCAGTAAGATGAATACATGTCATGAAAAACACCCAGAAGGAAACATTGAACACCTTATTGCATACTACTGTGAGCAAGGATCAAGAACCATTTTGAAAGATCATTTTGGCCTAAGAAAAGTGAAAGCTGGATTGCTTCCAAAATCACGCCTGTGAAATAAAGCTTTTCGAATACCAGATTGTCATGAAACATACTATTACTGCAGATGAGCCTTGGATATATGCTTACCATCCAAAAACAGACGATCAGTCGGCCGAATATCGTATCAAAGATAGATTCATAGATTAATGCTCCAGTTTCTCATCTTCATACTTGTTTGACCGCCAAAATGTGATTACCTTCGGCTGAGGCTGAGAAAACTCATAAAAGTATTGTCGTTTACGATTCAAATGAATATAGTATAACGAATGTAGTTATAGTTATAGAACAAGAAATTGTTCCGCAATAACTGAGACAGTTGATTGCTATCATTTGAAAAAAGGGCTCCTTTTGCGACTGATAAATTATCGGTTAATTGAACCGAAAGTTGTTTATTTAGAGAAATATAATCAAGCGTAGAATGCTGTAAGTAAGATATTTAAAAAATGAGTATGTATGAACCTTGAAAGCGAAACCTTCAAAAAACCATTATTTGCAAGCAATTGGAAATCCTAATCCTCTTAATTATGCACTTCAAGCATTTTTAATTCAGCAATTAAAACGCTAATGAAGTCATTTCGCATTTATTGAGTGATAAAAGCAAGCATTTATTCCTTTGTTTACTTGCTACAGAAACTTTAAGCGCAAGGAAATGGCTAAGTAAGCAAAGCGAATCAACTGAACCCATTAACAACTGGATTAAGGCAAAAACAGTTTTATTTTCACTTTTTTTGCTTAGAAACTCACTCAAGCGGCCACTAGCTGACTGCCAGCTTCCATCACAAGCGACTTCATTTGCAACACTGCCAACATCCTATGCGATCCGCCACTGATTTTACAATCTCTCACATAAAATCGGTATTAACATTTATGTCAGTTACTTAGTATTTACTATTTACAGTTATAGGAATTGCTATTTGCACATTTGCTACGTTGACTTGCGGAAATGGCGTTCATAACCTGTTGCAACGACAGCTAAGCAGCTATTAGAATTTAACAAATGGCTTCCTTCATAACTTTATCATAAGTCAAGTTTTTATTTGTTTGCACAAAACAAAGCTGAATTAATATAATAATGATTGCAATCAAATGCTTGCAAGCAAATGAAGTTGCAGCGCCGGTTTTTTGTACTATAAGTACATACAAGTATGTATATAAGTATGTATATATGTTTGTATGTATATCAGTAGGTGCGTAAAAAAGTTTTGCATTTACTTATAAGAGTCATTTATTGTTTCCAATCAGCGAGAGGAAATGTCTACTTCTAAAGCTCATATAAATGCTTACCATACATACATATTTACATATTTAATTCTCTTATTTATGTTTTTGTATGAAGACATTAACGATTTGAGATCATAAAATGCGATTAACTCTGTGCTGACTTAAGCAATTTGAAATAAAATAAAAATATTTATATAATGAGCTGAGGAATATATGACTTAAACACAAGCATTTATAACTGCAATAAGTAACTTAATATAAATTCTGCTTAATTTTTTTATGATTTTTTTAAATCATCAATTTTATATGTTGGGAATATAAAATTTTTGCATTTCTAAACATTTTCCATAAAAAGTAAGGAATTTGTAGAAAAGATTATTTTATTTACCATATAATTGTGTTTGTAGACTTGCTCCTATTGATAATATTCCTTCATATTGATTGATTGTGCTTACTTTATTTCTAAACTTGCAGAGTATTCCTCGAGCTCGAACAGCTGTTTGAAATTGATCTACAAAAAGAGAAAGGAATATGAAATATTTATATATTATATTATAAATATATTAATTTAAAAAATAGCAATTAATAGTTTAATATTTTTTTCCAAAAAAAAGATAGATGAATACATTAGGGTGGGTAAAAAAAAATCGAATATATTTTTTGTTTTATACCCTGAAAAATGTATTGGTAGACAACCAAAAAAAAATTATCTCCAAGAATTAACTCATTAACATTAATGGAATGGGTCTCCGTCAAATACAGCTAGTGCAAGAACTGAAGTCGCTCGACCTTCCTAAGCGACATCACTTCGCTTTTTAGGCTCTTGAAAAGTTCCAAGAAGATTTCGACGTAAATTTTGTTCAGCAATGAGACCCATTTTTGTCTCATCGGTATGTAAGCAAGCAAAATTGCCGCATTTGGGACGAAGAGCAACCTGAAGAGATTCAAGAGCTGCCATTTCATCCAGAAAAAACAACGGTTTGGTGTGGTTTGTGAGCCGGTGGAATCATCGGTCCATATTTCTTCAAAAATGATGCCGGTGAGAACGTAACCGTCAATGGCGACCGTTATCGCGCCATGATATTCGACTATATGATGCCTGAAATTGAAGCTCGTGATCTCGGCGACATTTGGTTTCAGTAAGACGGCACCACTTTCCACACATCGCATCAACCATCATACCGTCAGAATTTTTCCTGTTGGGATATATACATAGAATAGAGTCTAAAGTCTATGAGGACAATCAAGCTTTGACTCAAGCCTTGGAGCAAAACATCACGTGTGTCGTGCGCCAGTAACCAGTCGAAATGATCGTACGAGTCATCGAAAATTGAACTCAACGGATGGACCGTCTGATAAGTAGCCGCGGCCAACATTTGAAAGTGATGATCTTCTGAAAACAAAAGCCAAATAGACCACGTCCAGCAAACATTCCCATAAACGTTTTAGTTTGAATCATTGCGTTCAAG
Organism: Bactrocera tryoni; assembly: GCF_016617805.1. NCBI lineage: Eukaryota > Metazoa > Arthropoda > Insecta > Diptera > Tephritidae > Bactrocera > Bactrocera tryoni. The sequence continues at coordinate 22,373,083 of NC_052503.1, read as the reverse complement.
AAAGAGAGAGAGAGAGAGACGGCTTTTTCTCTGCTCATCGGCATGATGAGAGATATACATATGGATAGGGAGGAGTCGCTGAAGAGGTTCGCGTTGAAGCTCCTCACGGATGGCTCGAAGGTAGGAAGGAAAGTTAGAGAGGGAGTTTTCTGTAAAGAGCTCTTTGGCAATCTTAGCTTAGTGCTGAACTCGAAGCTAGTTAAGGAGTGACTGTTCTCACTAAATATGGCATCAAGCTACTACATCATCAAACTCGTTTGAATGCTTAACCTTAACGGAATCGTTGGCTATACCAAAGCAGATGAGCTAGCCAAAGCAGATGAGCCTCTTAACCTAACCTAAGATCCTCAAGAAATTTTTTTCGGCGGTGTTTGCAATTGTCCTGTGGAAAAAGAAAAGAAAATTCTCAAAAATTATTGTCACCAATCGGTCATCGGAAATCCAAAGGTGTTCTGGAACTTATTTATTTTAGCGCATAAAACCGCATTACTGGACTCTCATAGTCTTACATAGAGTCTTCTGTACTTAAGATTTTTTTAGTTTTGTTGCCTTGCGGAAAAAATGCTTTCAAAAAAATTTAAGAAAGCATTCGAGTTCTTGGCCGCATCCCTTTGTTAATAAAAATTGGTATCTGTTCTGGTTACAATATACAGTTATGTGATTTATTCTGTTAGCCCTGTCAGCAAAGTCTTTATCTAATCTGAATGTCGGAATTTTAAAAAACAGCAACAATAAAGAGTAGATAAAAAAATTGATATTTTACCACTGTAATAGTAAAATGGCACACCGTAAATACCGTTACTTTTGTCCATTTAGTTAAAAACTAATTTTGCTTGGCAATTTATTTGCCAATAAGTCATTAAAACGCAATTTCAATGAAAGGAAAAATATGTAAGTGAAGCAAATAAAATAAATTTCAACGAGGTACTCCTGCTGCCTAAAAGATTCGAAACTAGACAGATGCACGAACGCATATGCGAATGCGCATGCGTGTGAGTGTATGTGCGTGAGTGTGCCGATGTGACATGTAAATTGGTAAATATTTACTTCTATAGCTTGCAATTAATTTGCAATTAGCGTGCTGAGCAGGCTGCCAATTGCATCATCTGCGCTTAATGGCCACCAGCGCGCCATTTGCCACTGGGGGAGCGCGGTAGGCGGCGCGCTTGCGGCGGTTTGGCATATAGGCATATCCAAGCATTGAAATTCCATCAGCGGCGAAGACCTTTGGCCGTTTATGACAGGTTTAATGGCCGAAACTGCATAAACCACTTTGGACGAACAGTCAGCCGACGGTGGCCAACGGTAAACGGCGAACAGCCAATAGCCGGCAGTTGCCGCGCTCTATTCGCAAACGAACAATTAATTTTGGCCACAGACAAGTACACACACACGTATTTATGTGCAGCAGAAACATGCACGAATGGCTGTATGCGTACGAGCGGCAATTTCGAGGAATTCGCAATGTGTGTCTGCTTGTGGCATGCAACGCAAGTGCGATTTTGTCGTTGGTTCGTGGCGAACTTAGCTATTAATTGAAATGCCATTCCGCCTAATGCCGTTGAACATTCCCTCATTAAGCGCATTAACATTCCGCCCGTACGCCAGCGCGTTTGCGCGCCGCATGTAAACGTGGCGATATTTGAAAGGCGCGCGCACACATAGCCTGTGGCAGCGAGCACTTGGCGGCAAAAGCAGTGTCAATAGCATTGACTAAGCAGCAGCTGAAATGGTTATTCGACAGACTGATTGACGTGTTGACTGATTGGGTAGGCAAGCGAACGAACGCGCCAAACAGCAAACTGTACGCTTGGCCGTCACACGCATTGCCGCTGCGAGCGCGTTGCACGCGCCTCCCAATTACATGCGGGTATGTTGGTGTTGGGCAAGTGCGTTGCCGCCACACCGCTCCAGCGAACCTTTGCTGGTGCACCTAACTGTGGTTACGAAGCAGTTTTCGTTGTCTTGGCATGCGGCAGGCGTACCGCGCGCCTGGCTCGCGCCCAACTAGTTTCCTATTAATTTTCAAACAATCATGCAAATATGCTGTCGGTCACGAGTAGCAGCGCAGCGCAGCGCCAAACTGCCGCGCACCTCACAACGCACATGAATGCGCCAGAAACCCATACGTATATGCCTCATTCAAGGCATTCGACAGGAGTCTTAAGGTTGCTAGTTGTGCGCACCAAAGCGCTTGGTCAATTCCGCTGGTTGCGCTGTTGCAGCTGCTTGTAGCGCCACTTGCGTTTGCCTGCAATTTGGTAGTTGACGGTTATGTGTTGTCAATGGCACATCCAGCGCCACTCAAGCCAGCGCAACTATTAATATCCACGCACACACACACACGCGCACATCAAACGCTAACTTAAATTTGCAATTCACTTGCCTTCTGGCGGCTTGGTCTTAGCCCGCGGCATAATTAATGTACTCAATCAGCAGTTTTGACTGAAATTTATTTATGCAAACCTGCATAACTGTAGTAGCTTAACATTGTATCGGCCGGCTGTATGCAACTTGTCACATGTGGCATGCAGCAACGCCGCTTTTGTGGTTATGTTTTGCTTTTATGCCACTAATTTTATGGCCTTCCTTTGGTTTCATTATCTTCAAAACACGCTTTGCCCAGCTTGCAAATCTGGAAAATCTGGTCGTATCCTGTTCATCGTCACTATGCGAGCGCTGCTGCCCCAGCGGCTTGCCATTTGTTTGTCTTGACTTTGGCTTACTTCATTTACACAGCATTAATTTTGTGGCTATGAGGTAGTCAGCTCATCGTCGCTTGCTGCCTAATTTTTGTACGCTATAATTATTGTGTGTCTGAACAGTGGTGGGCATGGAATTGGGTATGGCAGTAAGAATTATTTATTTTTTGATAAATTAATTTTTCACTCTTTTAATTATAAATAACAAATATATAATTGAATACATAAATTAGTCAAGAGGGTAAATAATTATTCAAAGAGAAAAATTTTTTACTGGATGGTTGAAGTATTTGCGGGAAAAATTAAAAAAATCCGAAGCTCCAAAAGGAATACCAATTATCTTGTGTTTATTTTGTATTAACAGACAAATATGCTTTATATACTGTAAATTATGTTGTTAAATTAAGATATTTGAATGGCAAACAGACGCAACTTATTTGAAAATTGAGACAATTAAGTAGAAAATTGATTAAATTAAGGTTTAATTGAGTCAATTAAGCCGCAAATTTTGTTAATTAATGTGTGAACGCTATCAATTAGGTTGGTATAGCAAATCTAGCTGTAAACTGGTGAAAATAATTGATAAATTGTGTCAGTTAAGAGATGTAAGTTAATAAATTGAGTCAATTCATTAAAATGTAGTCAACTATAAAGTGTCCTTAATTAACTAATGTGTAAATGTAGTGAATTATAGTGCGAATAGAGTTAATTAAGCAGAAAATTGTGTTAATTAATATTTTAAAGGGAATCAAGGGAAGGGTATATTTGTTAAATTAAGATGTAAAGTGACGAATTTGATAAGCAAATTGAGTCAAGTTAAATGTGATTGAGATAGTCAAAAGTGAAATAGAATAAATATAAAAAAACTAAATTTTTAATCGGCAAACTAAAGTTTAAACTGCTGGAAACAATTTGTAAATTGATTCAATTAAGGTGTGATTGAGTTAATTAAGCCAAGATTACGTCATGTTTTCCGTGAAGAAATTAATTAGGTTTTGATAGGGTAAAACAAGCTGTGAACTAATGTAAATCATTAATAAATTGAGTCAATTAAGATTTGCGAGACAATAAATTTTGTAAATAAATTAAAATTTAGTCAATTATGTTGTGCATTAAGTCAATCAAATTGCAAGTTGAGTGAACTGACGTGTAAAGGACAAGGATCCATTAAGCAGTTGATTGTGTAAAATTAGATGTAAAGAGCGCATTTAGTTTTTAAATTGAGTCAATTAAACTTTAAATTGAGTAAATTAAGGAGTAAGGCGAGTTAATTAAGCTTTAAAGTGAGTCAATTGACGAAAAAGTTAGTCAATTAAGCTCTCAATCGAGTCAATTAACCAGCAAAGGGACTAAATTTTGCTGAACATTGAGAAAATGAAGTTGTAACTTGACAGAATTAGTTTTGAAATATGCTATGCATAAAATAAAGATATTCAATTTTTAGCTGCAATAAGCTAACATTAATTATTGTAACTCTGTACCAACACCACCACTGTATTTGCCGTGTGCAGTTAACTATTATATTCGCTATATTTTATTTCTTCAACTCTTTTACATAAATATTATCAACACAAAAAGTTGACGATGTTCGTAATTTGTACGCGCGAATGTCGAGTTAATTTGCAGCAGATAAATTCGAAATTTTAACAGCCAATTGCTACCACAACCTTGCCCAGACCTGGTCGCAACCGTTTGAACGCAAGCAGCTGCTTTCGTTTGGTGTCAGGACACTTTGTCCGCGCACGCATGCGCAAATTCGGTTTTTGTTTTTTGCCTTTTTCGTTGCCGTGATTTCGGCCAAGTGTGACCTGTTTGGCGCTTGAGCGCTGCGTGAATCCATTAATTTCCTCCTGTTGGCCGACAGCCGCCGCATTTGCATGTTGTTTTTACTGTTCTTGCTGTTGTTGTTTGTTCGATTCGTAACTGTTCAGCATTTAACAACAATTAAATCGCAAATCGTGTAAATAAATTGCAACGGAATGCGTGAGATTGAAAACAAACGCATACGTTTCGATTAAAATGTGGAAAACTTGTTGAAATGAGTGAAAAAGCACCAGCTGGATGGAGCCACACATTGCCGCAATTAATGAGACAATTAAGTGCCCGAAATGTCGAATAAATTAGCAATGATTTGCGTATAAAAATAGATACGATTGTTTATTGTGAACTTCCGCGTTGGCTTGTAATTTGCAACTGGTTTGCAGTTATAATTAGAGATGTTTGGACTCACAAATTGAGTTGACCAGTCGTAAATTGCAATTACCAGGGAAAGCAAAGCGCTGCATCAAAGCCTTGCAATAGTATTGGGATAATGAGTAATAATATGCCGAAATTCGCAGCTTTCATCTATTAGAGGTATGTATAACGATGTTCAGACATAGCCCTAATTGAACAGTTAAGATCTTAATTAAGACAATTAAGTCACTAATTGCTCTAAATTTACTAGATACTTTCAATTAACTAATCAACTAATTAGTATTTTGTTGACAGTAAATTGCTGTAGAAGTATGGAGGAGAAGGTGTCTGAATGTTTCCACCTCCTCTTTCATGCAATAGAATCTGACAAAATTTTCAGTCTTACCGCGTAGATGCCTATTGGTCTATGTCCAGTAAAATTCTTACGGTTGCAGCAAAATAAAGCTTGCTGAGAGCAAATAGTTCAATACATCTCCTGCGTTCTATTCAGGGCCAAAAGCATCAAAGCCTATTAAACCCACACGGGGTCCATAGATGCATACATTTTAATACATTGCAAGAGGATAACATAGATCCAACACGTTCGCACTCCGATGTAAGTGGTTAAGGGACACCTCATGCTAGCTCATCGACTTTTCAGATTTCAGTGAAGGCTGCAATTTAGAGTAGCAAGTCTACAGCCACGTTATTAGCAAACCACTTCTGCCTAAAATACACTACAGAAGTCCGGTAGCCTAACGCTAAGCTTGACGTAGAGCGCCTTACTGAAAGGTCCCAATCCAACCTTCTCTCCTAGCTTCGACTCATCCGCAAAAAAGTTCACGAACTGTCCTTGAATGAATCATACCAGAGCTCGTGCTCATCTACGAATGTCCAAACAAAAGGTGACAGAAACTGCTAAACCTCGAAACGACCACAGAACTGGAGACAACATTGATTAGTGGGTTGTTTGAACAAAGATTTAAAAAATATCCGCTTCAAATTTGATCAGATGTTAAACCATACCCCGAATTGTACTAAGGATGTGATCGAGTCAAGGAATATCAGGCCGCATACACATACGGATTAATTCGCTTAAGGGCTCTTGACTATCACCTGAAAGTGAGATTTCCGTAAATAAGAAGACTTCTCATTATAATTTGCGCCACTGAGCTTATTCTCCAATAAATTGAGCTGAAAATTCTAAAATTTTCGAAGCGCCATTAAGTGAGACAACTTTTAATTGACACTTATTATCACCAGGTTAGAGAAAATAGTGTAAAATTTGCACAAACTTATATTATCAAAATGTATACCATACCATTTCTCTCAACTAAAGACCCCCCAATATAATAAGCGTTCATTGCCACAGCCTCACCCACCCAAATCATATATTTTCTCAGTATATGCTATTGCAATGCGCTCGTTTTCCCGCCAAAATCGCGTCATTCATTAAAAAGCGCATAAAATAAATCAGCTGATTGCCAGCTGTGCTCATTCTTTTACGCTCCAATTTGTTCCCTTCTCATTTAACTCACACCAACGCAGCGTAAAATTTTTGTTCTTTTTTTTTTTACCCTGCGCGCTCATTTGCCGGTAAAAATAAAAGAAAAAGCAATTATTAAAAGACGAAGGCGTTCGAGAAGCTGGAGCGACCTACAAGGCAGCCACACGGAATGAAGAACGCCAGGCGTGGGTGGCGGTGGAAGGGTGGAGCAGCGCGCTCATTTATTTAACTTTGCCTTTCACTTTTCACATTTCCCTGTTTTACTACAAGTATATATACCGTTGCCGTTGTTGTAGTCGTTGTTGTCTCATTTTCATTTTTCTTAATTTCTCCAGCATCTCATTTTCGCGTTTCCTTTTGCACGCGCGCTCGGTGGCCGCAGCCGGCTGGCTGGCTGGCTGGCTGGCTGGCTGGCTGCTGGCTGTTTCGCGTGTTTTAATTTCGCTTTTCATCAGCCATTCGAGGCGACTTTGAATTTCAGCAACGCCGCGGTGTGGGCGCAGGCCGCGCTGATGCTGCAGCAAGGCAAATGAGGATGAGGATGAGGATGCGGTGTGTTAGTGTGTGTGTGCGCGCGCGGGTGTTTGTCGCGCAAGAAAAACTTTTCCATTTACTTTTGGCGCGTCGCGGAAACTAAGGAGCGCTTGGTAGTCAGCGAACCGTTAGTGGGTTTGTGCGCTGAGCAGCGGTTGTGGGGGGCGGCGGTGTTGGAAATGAACAGCTTTGCTAATTTGCAATTGCCATCGTTCGCCGGCTTATGCAAGTCGTCTGCGACCTGTCTGTGTCTTTGGCTCTACTTGCAAGAGAGCGACGGAGGAGTTTTCATACACTTCGCCTGGGCGACGTCTAATGACGACAGCGCTACAACAAAAACAGCAGCAACAAGGACAATTATAGTGAACGCGGCGCGGCTGCTGGTAATAATGACGTTCATTATGCGGCAGCCATTGGATGGCATGAAATTAAAAGCAAATACTTTGGCGCGCTGACGTGGCACACTAACACACTTGCATACATTTGTATTTATACATACATATATACTTATATAAATATTCAGCTATACATAGAGCGTGCTACTCTTGCACTTTTGCTGAGTGGCAGCACGAACTTTGTCCTCCTGGTTGCCTGCAGTGTGTCTCACTATGTTGCTGTGTGTGTGTGTGTGTGCGAAAAGTTTGGCGGCCTTTGCCACTTACCCGTTAAGTTGCTGTGATGCTGTCACTTCATGCCACCAACTCTAGTCATCAGCGCTGATGCACCACATCGTCATTGCGCCACAGTTCAGTTTGGTTATTAACCTACTTTTTTGTCGAGCAACGCGGCGCGCCGCGCTCGTACTGCTCCTTGTTAGACACATTTATACAATATAAATCTCGCTGGTATTTGTTGGTGTGTGTGTGGCGCTTAGAATTTTATGCATAATTCTTTTTGTCCTTGTTTTAATTTTAATTTTTGTTTGGCCTTCGTGGGTCGTTGCTTCCGCCTCTACACTTCATTGTCGTCTATTTTGCTTTTACTAATGGAGTAGTGAGTATATGTGTGTATGTATGAATGTGTTTGAGTTTTGTGGGCGTGTACCCGCGCTTTAGCGGCGTTTGTCATCACTGTTTTCTGCGCCACAGCTGCTGCTTGGCGGGTGTTTGCCTTTGTTTCTAGGTCAAGAACTTTTGCTTTTACTTTTCGCACAGACGGACTTACATTTGGAGACATTTTCTGAGTTTTTAAATCATTTTTTCACATGGTATTCCTTTGTTGGGAATAAGGGGGAATAAAACTGTAGGCAATAGACACCATAGTTTGAGGTTGGTGGATGGGAGTGAAAATGGAATGAAGTTCGCTTTGCTCTGAGCTTCTCTTCAATTCTAATAAGAAATATTAGAGTTTAAGAGTAGTCATTACACTATTTTATTCAGTAATATTCTAAATATATATATTAAGGTCTTATATCTTGTTACAACCTCCGACAAAAGTTGTTTGACCTGGAGGACAATTTTTCTACTTCATCATATCAAATTCAAAAAAAGAAATTTTTCTATCAAAAAGTTTAGACTTCAGGTTAGGTCGATAGGCTGATTTATGTGAGTCCACAAATACTGCCACTTGGACTGCCAGAGACGCTTCTTCGTTGTGATGCTCAGAACTTCTAAGTGTCTAAAAAGAAATCGTATATCTACAATGCGCCTAGAACCAGCTAAAAATTTACTAAGCTGGGAAATATTTGATCCAGACAATTCGCAGGGTACGTTAATAGATACTTCAACTTTAATCTGACGAAAGCTGGACAGTGCAGTAGAAAGTGTCTAGATGTTTCCATCTCATCTTCTGCATTACAACTTTAAAAAGTTGTGTCCTCCAAAATCTTTAACCTCTCCGCGTGATTGGCAAAAAAACACTATCCTGGAGGATAGCCATGCGGCCATATGATCCTTGCTAGAAAGCTTTCGTAATCCCACAAGTGCTGGGTGCTAACCAACACTTACTGAGCTCACGCGAGGCCCATAGCTCCAGCATGCGAGTGCGCAAAGTCAAGAGAACACCGGTTAATATGAAATTAGATTTATGCTAATGACTAATTTTAAAGCCACTGTCTGCGAGTTCAAGGCCTGAATATCAGCACTGCTATGGGAGAAAATGCGTAGTTTCCTAGAAGAAGCCGCACTTCGTTAAAGTACATAGCTGTCACTTCTGGAAAGACATTACAATGGTCTGGCAGTCTGAAAAAAGAGTTGATTGAGAGCTTCCGACAGAAGTCTCTTGCCTTTTTAGTCACCAATTTTGAAAATAGTGTATCGAGAAAGTCGCGTTCAAAGTTTTGGGAACCGATTATACTTAGTTTAACATTCTTAAAAATATACTCATATCTTAGCAACTACTATATTTGGCTGAATCAATTACAGTTTCGAATTTTCAGATAATATGAAAGCGGCGTTAGCGACACCACAAATCCCTCAGCACATCAGTCGCTAATTTTTCCTTTAGATTTGTTGAGTAGTGTCATTGTTTCCTTTTATTTTTGTTATATTGTGTATATTTTCCAATTGCTTTCGATCTATTACGGTTTTTCTAACTATTTTCGAAGGCTTCAGTACTTCCATATAATATATAAGTATAGTTAGTTAAACACTTTTGAAAGCTATTCTAACAGAAAAATGCTAAAAGTAACATAGAATATCATATAATGAATATTCAGCGATCTATATAGGTGTGCGTCTTTGCTAAAAAAGGTTAGTATTTTCAGTTATGCTCCTAATTGTAGACAACGATTTTAAGCAATGTATCCACTCAACATTTAGTTAGATATTTGGTCGTGCTTTTCACTGCTCTGTAGTGTTTAGCTAGATGTTTTTCGACAAATGACGGAAGATTGTTTTTAAAATAGAGCTTTTTAATAAGAGAGCTTAGCTATTTAACGGCAATCAAAAACCGTCGGCAGTAAGTAACTTTTTTATAAGAACTATATACTAAATATAATATATTATTTAAAGTAAGAAAAATTTATAAAAATATGTAAAATATTGCCTACATTTAGACTTAACATATTATAAAACGTTGCCTGCCTTTAGGAGTCAGAGCATATGGATGCTAATAAAAATACAGTTACACTTTCCTTGTTAAATACTATATATGCTATAAGTGTTATAAGTTGCACATAATATTACCTATTTTAAGATTTTTCATAACCAAACACAACTGTTAGAGCAAAACTGAGGTTTGCAGCCAATCAATGCAAAATCCTCAAAGACTAAACACTGTGGAGACACAATTATATTGAAATATATGCGTGCGCATATGCACAAATCTTCCAAAATATCATTATAAATACGTGGGCGTCAGTTTTCTTCAATTCTTTTTGCAAAAAAAAAAAAAGAAATACTTATGCGTCTGATTTTGTGCTCCAACTTGCAACAATGAGATTTACGGCACACACGCGTACAAAAATAAATTATGCTAATGTCAAAATAATGCATATTCGATCAACTGAGTGAGCACCGCCCAGTCCCACAGGCTGACTACTGACGGTGCTGTACCTACCTGCTTGGCAGCAAGCTTAATACACTTTGCCAGCCAGCTTTGTATATAGAGGAGTGTGTGCCACGGCAGGGAGGCTGAGGGGTCCCTATAGATTGGTTGCTTGCCATTTTTTTGCCACTTTCGCGCGTTTCTTTCGCACAGTTCGATTTTGTTTCTGACATTTTTGTCATTTGTACAAAAAGTGATGTACGAGCTTTTGCCGCGCTTCGCTCCACACAGAAATAGCAGCGTGGCGGCGGAAGGCGGAGTGCGACGCAGCAATCATGTCTTCATCCTTCAACGCCTTCAACGACGCTGCCATTTCCAGTGCGTTTGCCACGCTAAATATGACAGCCGACATCCTGCCGCGCTGGCAGGCGTGCAGCAGCAGCAGCAGATACACACGCCAACACACATATGTGTATGTAAGTACAGGCGTGGAATAGCGAAGTGACAGTCCAATTCCCAAAAGTCTAGTGAAATGTTATTATGCTAAAAGCAGCCAAGCAGTCGTCGAATTGTGTGAGTCATTGAAGCAAATATTGGCGACGCAGCGCCAAACTGTCAGTCGGCGGCCAAGTCGTGCGAATGAAAAGCAATTCTTTCTCTAGTTTTGTAAAATTTCAAAGCATTGCCTCAGAATTGGCACGCGATTTGAGTTTATTTTCAAATTCTTTTGAAGTGGTGCTTCTGTAATAAATATGTATTATGTGTAAACTTATTTGGCTGTTTTTTAGACACTCTTGTCTTATTTATATTAAGACTTGTAAAGGCTTGATTTTGACTTTCGATCCTTGGATAAGAAAACTGCATACTTTTTTTAAAGCTAGTAACTATAAATGTACATGTTATACATATGTATAACACTTATGGTACTGATAACGTTCATTAATTTATTCGATTCGATTCGTTATTTATCGGCTTGCAATGTCTAAACTCTGCACTCATTTCGAGAGATATAAAAACAACAACACAATTCACAAAAGAGAGTACTATATATTTAGTATAAAAATAGTATATTATCTAATTATACCAGTTAATACGATGTATAGCGGTTGTTTGTCCGATTCGCTTCTCAGACAAGTTTGTTGAATTCAAAATAGCTGGTACAAAAAATACGTGATTATACCAGTTTATGAGATTTATACCAGTTGTTTGTTCGATTCGTTTTTTGTCCAGGTTTATTGAATTGTGGACGGTTATTAGTAGAAAAGCACCTGTTTATACCAGTTTATGCTATTTATACTAGTTGTTTGTTCGATTCGTTTTCTTTAAAGTTTGCTGAATTTAAAACAACTGGTAATTTGAAAGTGGTTTATTATACCAGTTTATGCGATTTATACCAGTTATTTGTTCCATTCGATTTGCTTTTAGGTTCGTTGAATTGAAGACAGATATTAGTAGGAAAGTACCTGTTTATACCAATTTATGTGATTTACATATACCATCAACTTTTTCTCTGACAACACAAAAATTGTGCTTTTTCTGACTTGGTATTGGATATAATATTTCTTAAAAGACTTCTGGGTGGTCTCTTTGAAATCTCTTTATAAGCACAATAATAATAGTAAAAGTTGCGAGCAAATGGTTGTCATCAGGGATGTTATTTTTCCTTCTGCAATATTTTTATTTCTGTGCCTTATATCATCTAAAAATTTCTGGAGCATTTACAGAACTCTCACCTCTCACCTCTCATGACTGCTATTAGAAATATTTTTCTCACACAATTTTCTCTAATATTTTTGAACCGGCTGTGGAAGATATGCTCTTTTTAAGCCACAAATAAAACCAAGACGACTAAATACATAAGTGTGGGTCGCTAAGCCTTGTCTACAACAATTTTTCTTATTTTTTTTCTTACAACACCTCATTCCAATTCCATATATGTAGCAAATTGTGTTGTATATGAAATTATTTAAGAAATATGCACATCATTATTTTCAAATTAGTTACACTCAATTGTTCTTCATGCGCAACTAAACATTGCACAGTGCTGTCCGACCACTACACTGAGAACAATTTTTTCCGACTCTTTTCACACCACTTTCAACTCGCTCCGCCATCTTTAGCCACCTCGGCACAGAGTGCGCAAGATGAAGTCGCGAAATTCGAGTGCAAATAAATTCTAATCCGTAAGTCAATTTCAATTTCGGGGTTTTCACAATTTTCTGGTAATCCAACTTTTATCTAAACATGCGTCTTCGCTGCACGAAAAAAGGCAACGAAAACACGAACGGCATAAATCTTTGAAGTTTTCGCCTTTTTTCAACGTTACACCGAAACCTTTGGAGTTTTCGTATAACGGTAGCTACGATGTTGAACTTGTGCCCTGAAATTTTCAATTATCCTTGCAGTGAGCGGCGTCGCGTTCGGAAAATTTACAAGCGCCCATTTCGCCACAAAAAAAAAACAACTAAAATAACAAAAACAACAAACATGTTTGAACAATTCAGCTGAATGCTAGTATATAGCTGAAATGGTTTGGAATCGCATAGAATAAAATGGAAATATTAAACATAAAATATGTAACCTACTTAGAGTCGTGAGCGAGCCAAGCGCCAGCGCCAACGAGTGCGCGACTCAAGGAGCAGGAGTAAGGCCAAGCACTTGCAATTCTCGCTTCCATGCCAATGCTAACAGCTTTGCTATAATACAGTTGTATAGCTATGTGTATGCATGTATGTTTGTGTATGTGTGTGTCAGTGACCCGCCCTCCGCCCATTCTTTGCGCGCGCTACGACACTTATGCGCGAGAATCCAATTCACAGACATCTTGGCAGATTTACTGCATATTGGCTTGTTGTCAAAAGCACACTGAAGCCAGGCAGCCATTTGCCATGAATAAGGATAACGGTTATAATGCGTTGTAATGGCGTAGCGGACCGAGTGCAGGGCAAGCTGCTGCTGTTGTTGTTGCTCACCGCTTGTTTGCCTTTGGTTATGCGTAAATATGTGTTTGTATGTATGTGTGTGTGAGTAAGGTGTGACAGCGCTGAAACACTACGTGCAAGTGTCCGAGGCTTCCTGGACGCATCCAATAAACCCAATACTCGTACATACAAGCAGACATTCAGACCCGCTTTGTTGCTTCACCTTACTTTCTCTAGCAAAAAGCTTACAAAGTTGAGCGTTAAGCTGCGATATTGAAGTTGTTGTTGCTGTGTTGATATCATATATATCGTTACGGTATTTTGAGCATTTATTTTATTGGCAGAATTCTTGAACTAGATTGGATCTAGTTTATGAGTGGCTCGAAAGTTTTCAATTTATCTTATGTGCCATAAAATTTTATAAAAACTCCTCAAACTCAACTGTTTTGTGTAGAAAATCTACTACTTAATAAATTCCTTCAAATTACTCCAGTAATGTTTTCTGCCGCTACAAAAACAATATAAATATGCTTTACTAAGATTAATTTTCAAAAGGCTTCTCGAGCTTAAGAATAATCCTTTACAATCCAGCAGCTTATTGGAATCCCCTCAAAAATCGAGCCGAATTCTCCATTTTTAAGTTCAAGTCAATGGTTGTACTATAATTTGGAAGGGAAGCTCGTTAAAAGCTCTGAAAAGACAACGTGGAAATTCTATAATATTTGGTTTGAGGTACCTTTAAAGTTAAGGTTTAGATTATCCCTTTAAAAAGCACAAACCGATAATCAACTGTGATCTGCTTTATAAATATAGTGTAATTTGATGAGTATCGAAGTGCTTGCTAAATATCGTCCATAAATATTGTGGATCCACTTCATTCATTTTACTGCCATTTGACCTAGTTTGCAGACACTTCTAATTTTCTACTCTTATTGCCAAAAAGCCTGCTAGAGATCCATTTCAAATTCCCATATCCATAATAAACTGTTTTTCTAATTTCGGGTTTTCACTAAATTCACAGAAAGATAGTCCAAAGTCCAAAAATCAAAGCTTTGAGGAGTCCAATTGACATTACTAAGAAAAAACTGTCGAACTCTAAATGAATGGCTTCGGTTATAACATTTGCTTTGAGGCAAGGCTCAAAACAAGTCCAAAGTTCTACAAGTTAATAAACTATACAAATCGTTTTCTTTGGGACGGATATTCGCCGAAGCTCTTAAAAGGGAGTCCTTTAATGTCAAATCGGAGCTCCGAAGGGTTCAGTCTCAGATCTCGCCGAGGTAGTTCATAGTAAGATTATCGAATTTGGATCCAATAAGATCCGAAAAGGCGAATCCTCCTAACAGAAGCAAAGATCGTTCAAGTTCATTTACTTCAGAACTGTTCGCTTATATTGGAATCTTTATGGCAGCTAAAAATATATTTCTATATTAACAAATTGGCGTTCTGAAAAATAAAATTGGCATTACAGAGACACTACTATCGAATACAAAGTTAATAAAATTAGTTAAAGCATCGGCTTTAAGCAAGTCGTTACTCTGGTTTTGTTGACATTCCAAGAAAAAACATCCAAACGTATCAAATTAGAGCTCTGAAGAGTCCAATTGACATTATTAGGACACTACAACCGAATTTGAAGACCGTTAATAGCATACAAGTAGACCATGAGGCAAATCCTCGGTAAATCATTCTGACAGAACTAAATACCATTTAAATTGCGATCCGGCCTAGAATAACCATTACGTCTCTAAAGTGTCAAATTAGAGCTTTGAATAGTGCAACGGGTGAGTTGTGTTCGTTAATTTCTTTTTAATCTCTTTTATCGGTGTGGAACCCGGCTTTGTAGCTACTTAACATGGAACTGCGGCTCAAAGTTATTTTGCAGATTTTTAACAATCAAAGTCGGCTCCGTTCCGATTTTTTAAATCAAGAGTTAATTAAGGTTTTTTGCAGCAATAGTTTTAGGTCCCGTTTCGTTTAGAATATCTGTGGTTCACAAAGTACTTCATGGCTTCTAGTGATTTGAAAGTCAATCTTCCTTTTACCCACAAATATCTCTTAAACTTTTCTAGGATCCTGCGTCTTCCAATGATTCTTAAAATTAAGGGTTTTATGGAGCCAAACCCAAGGCGAAAAGAATTTAAAGAGAAATACTTCTTCATACCAGTTTTCTTTCTGGGATCACCATTGCGAACACCTATTGTTGCTTCCGAGATATAAATATCGGACTATTGGTACTAAAAATCAAGTCATATGCTATACTTAGTGGAAAATTAATATTTTTAGCTGTTTACTGGTGAAAGGGTCTCACAATACTTTGGTTTCGCCGGGTGACTGAAGTAACGGAAGTAGAGTTCCAAAACTGAAAATTATTTATTAAAGGAAGAGAAGCTGAGAAATGATTGACCGAATTTCCGTGAAATGTTGGGTATCCTATCAAATTTAGTTTTAGTGGACCCATATTCCCAGTTTTATAAAGAGCTTGTAAATATTTATGACATCCGCAAATATCAGAAGATCCAAAATAGTGTTTATGTATGTACATATCTAAAAATTAATTTTTGAGCTGTGGAGGCACTGAGTCGGGAGTACTTTAAGTTAACTTTAAATTTTTAACCGGTGGTTAAATTCGATTCACTTGAAAGTATTAATTATTGGAATTTTAGATCAATAAGTAGAGATTACTAAAGTGTGCTTTAAACATTTAACCACCGGTTAATTTTGGTTGACCAAAAGTAATAGAGTAACAACATCCAAGAAATATTTCTGAATGCCAACTAAAGAAACTTCTCCAGCTAACGCATCAGTGATTTGAGCACAATAAAATTATGGAATTAAGTTCAAATGAGATCAGAACACAAGTTCTGCCACTTGAGAAAGCTATTGCGCTCAACTAAAACTCAACTCAAACTTGATGCCTCAGCGATTAGAGAAACATTTGGAGTTTGTATTTCGATACCAACGAGAGAATTAGACATTCGCCAAAAGTTGTAAAATTTGTGCTTGATGTTTTTGCGCTGTATACAAGTACTCGTACATACAACAACAGCATACAAACACATGTAGGTAAATATGCAAATTTTGACAAGCAATCCAACACCACAAGCAATATTCCAATAACAAAAATGGATTTGCATATTTCATTTTGCGATTGCGGAAGCAGCGCTCGCATCATATTTTGCAAATACGAAGTACAAACGAGCTGTGCGCGCATATAGTTAACAGAAAGTAAACAAAAACAATTTGCAAAAATTAGAACATTAAAAAATGCAATGCTTATTTGCATATCCCTGTGTGTGGCTGTGTGTGCATAGTGTGTGTATCGAGTTATTAGGGGCTGCGAAAAAATGATATGCAAATATGTTTGAAGCCCGAAGGGGAAAATGCGAAAAGCAAAAGATTCTAACAGTATTTAGCAACCCGCTGGGGTTGAAAACTATTTGGCAAATATGCATTTTATTAACTTTTGCGAAAATCCCTTAACAAGCTGCCGATGTCGACGTCGATATTTGCACTTATACGAGTATATATGTGTGTGTTTGTATGCTTGTATCGCAGCAGCTTGTCAAGTAGATGCACAAACGCCAATTGAACGGGGATATAGTATGTATGTATATTATGGATATATTTAGGTTTATATAGAACAAACATAAAATTGTGATTTATAAATATATATATGTTAGATATATGCACATATGTATATATGCTACTCTAAGCTATTTGTGCCAGATATAGAAAATACTAGCTTAGAATAGGTTAAGAGTTCGATCTTAACAAGACACTCACTTCAACAACTTAGAACGCAGGTCCGTTGTGTTACCAAAAACGGCTATACAATAATAGATCAGGCCCTCACAAATCGACCAAGCGCTTTGAACCTATCACGAAGCTGGTGAGACGGCTTATGTCAGTTTCGGCTATTTCTCCTGATTCACCGAAGGAATTCCGATATGTTTCATCCTCAGGCTTACAAAGGCTGAACAATGGAGCGAAAATGCGTACATGTTTCCACCTCACACCTCCTCCATACAACTTTGACAACAAACAAATCATATATGTATATATATACATATATACATACGTATGCACATAGTTTTATTCGATCGATACAGGAAAAAATTTCTGAAAAAAATAATTGCCATTATACTGTTCCAGAAAGGTGATGAAATTATACCAATGGATCTCTCTCCAACCCCTAATAAAGTTTGGTCTTATGCAGAATATAACCCTCCTGGTACAGTGCATCCTTATTGTCGACACTTCTTTTTGTTGCATCTATTTTTGAAACCCTTATACATACATAGATGAGAAAACATAGGGTACACAAATATTCATTAAAGATCAGAGTATTTCAATAAGAAAATATATCAGATTAGCCGAAAATCTCCTAAAATCCCTCGAGAGGAAGGAAGAGATTTGAGTTAAGCTTTAGTTCGTGAGGCAGGAACATCCAGAATTGTGAGAAATGTGCTATTAAATAATATTCCAATGCCGTTGATGTTGTTGTACCGCGAAAAAACTTCATTAAATATTTCTGAGCAATAATATCAAGTTGAGTCGAGCCCTTAGACAGATAACATTTTGGATTTGTTTTGGTTACATAGACCCCACTATCATGGAAACCAAACGTCGATAGAATTAGCAGGCGTAAGCCAAGTCATTTGGAAACAAATGATACGAGTACTGAGAATAAATGTCGCTAGGGTCAAACTTTTCCTTTAAAATCTCATAAATGGCGTGTTGGATGCTTCTCTCATTAACTATTTAGACAGTTTGAGGGCAGGCAAGATAACTATGATATTTATGAAGTAGTACAGCTTATGACTGCTGAAATTTTATAATGCATTGGAATAAAAGGGACTGTCAAGTATCAAAGATCGTTCAGCAGACTCTTTAGTCCGATAAAGGAGTGACATTCCGAAACCACCTACTAACTACGGTCTGCTTTAAGAAAAAAAATTACTACAAGAAGTAACCAGAAAATATTTAAGAATGAATAAACCTCTCTAGGGACGAAGTTAGAATACTGGTGGTCTTTTTGACAGGCCACTGCAATCTTAAGAGGTAAAGGAACAATTTGGAGGCAGAAACTCCGGAGTTTCAGCTTTTTCATACGTAGCACTCACCAGAAGATAGATAGAAGTCTATGGATTACCACTTCCTAGCAAGAAATTTCCAAGTACAATTCATGTATTTACCACAATGCTGACTGAAGAAGACGGACTGAAAAGACGACGACGCATTAGTTCATAGCAACGCAATAACATAAGTCGCTGTCCAAATTTCTATTAGCTCAATCATCTCTCTCTCTCTCTTCAATTATTTTTGCTATGGAAAAGCTTTCAAAAGCCATCAAGCTTTACTTTGTATTATAAAATTCTAAGTTTCCTTCATTTCATGGATAACAAGATGGCTTACAACATGCCTTTGCTTTGAAAATATGGTCTTACTGGATAGTCTTATGGAAGAACTATCACTTAACTAACTTTGAGTGCACAGTGAGCGCGATCGAAGTTAGTATTGCCGCTGTGCTGTCGGAGTGAATGCTAACCCCCCATGAAAGGGGAGAAAACACGATTTTAACTGGATCTTTTATAATACTTGTAGTAAATAAATCTCAAAACCGCATAATAGACTGATCTTATACTTTAATTCTCCAACAGGTACAAGTATATGCACTTAAAGTGCCAACGCATACATTTCCACTATTCGTTGCCACTCTTAAGCCCCCACCTGGTGAGTCTATAACTATCTACACTGCATACCGTATTCCACGCGCTCTTTATTTGTATAACGGCAACCAAATCAAAGCAGAAAATAAAATCACGGCGAAGATGGCAGGATGTTAAAGTTGATTTTTAATATCTACAAAATTCAAAACCATATTAAAATATTTGAAAATTGGTTGACGTCCGTACGACAAACAAGCGCTCACGCTCTACGCCACCTTCATGCCAAAGCTAAGGCTATGCACATATTTAAGACGCAGCGGCAACTCACGATTGGCATTCAAGTGTAGTTTGTGTTGTTGGCGGAGGATGGGATGAGGTGGCAACTTCAGCCTCGGTAGGGAATCAAATAAAGGGATTTCAAGGATGGCATAAAGCACGTACACACACAGACAAACATAAGGATACATACTGCTCAAAATAAAGATACACACAGACAGGCACAAATAAAGCGGCTGCACACATATTTGTGCTTAAATACAAACTGAAGCATGCAAAAAACATGACAGCGAAAAAAAATCCAGCCAAAGGATGTAAAAATTCAATTCAAATCAAAATGTCTGCTATCTGCAGTCAAGCATTGCCTGGGAAAGAAAGGAAAAATTGCGCGGAATGCGTCTGAAAAGGAAGTAAGGCACTGCTGCTCCTGCTGTTGTTACTCTTGTTGTTGTTGTTGTTGTTACAAGTGCTGACATGTAGGAGTATGGCGGCATGAGCAACATAAAGGATTACATGATGAGTACATATGTATATGCACACACATACAAATATATTTGCATATGCGCAAATATAGACACATATCAATGAAGCAACAAAGAGCATGGCCAAAAGCTGCACGAGCGTGTACAAATCTTCAAAAGTATTCGCAGAGCGCTGACTGTTGACGTGAAAAGATACACATGTGTACCAAAGTGCAAACACTCATATGTGCATATATCAATATAAATATAAATATGTTAAAGTATGCTTGTGTGTGTGTGTTTTGCATGCTTTTGAACGCCCACAGCTCACAGCGCTCAGTCAAGGATAATAATCGCTCATCCCCCTGTCGCTAAGCGAATGCAGCGAAACTCACCCCCGCAGAAAAAACACACACAAAGTAAGTACATACTTAGTTATTTCGCCGTAATTGTAATACATCAAATATCAAATGTGAATGCTTATATGCAAAAATAAATCTTTTGAAAAAAACAAATACGGGCAGGGTTGCAAGAAAATGGTGGCATCATATTTTATTTCTCACATTTCAGGTTTCTTCTTATAAGCAATTTCTGCAGATTTTTGTTAGATTTTCCAACGAAATTATGAAATCATGTTTATATGGACTTCGATATTTCTTAGTGTAATCTTTTGAGAAATTTAAGTAAATGAAAGCTTTACGTTTAATAATGTGATTTGAGTTTTGAGAAAAATATGGAGACAGCTAGTCTGTCACTTGAATATTGAATGTGCATACGTATATTTGAAAATATTCCCTGAAAAGTTGATTCGGCAAATATTTTCGGAGAGAAAAATGTATTTGTAAGAATATTTCAGATTGAGAGGAAACCCGAAACGGCATGACCAATTGTCTCGAAACTTTTACCCAACTTTGTTCGATATATTTTTCAAGTAATGATGGTATAGAGTATAGACTTTTTATAGTAACTTCAAAAAACGGCTTTGTTGGGGAAGCCGCTATTTTGTCAAAAGTTTTGATAAGTCCGTCGATTAATCAAAATAGTTTTGTTTTGGCCTTTTTATTTGGTTATGGACGTCAGCTACCGAATGCAAAATGTTTTTAAATTAATCATTATTAAAGAACATTAAATTATATACGATATTTATTTATTTATTAAAAACAAAATCTCTGCATAAACTCTCGAAAAAACGCATTTTTCACTTCAAAGGGGATTTAACTCCTTAAGTAGCTATTTCCAAATATTTCAAACTTATATACTATCAATGTCCGGAGTAAATTTAAGTATATTTATTTAAACTTTCCATATTCTTCAAATAAGAATATAAATTACTAAAATATGTCAAATTGGTAGCATAAGACCCTAACAACATAACAAGTAACTCCGCAAACATAGTCCTGCCTCCTAAACATCAACCTCACCTTCTTGCGGTAACCCTCGTCACTACGAACGAGGCTCTGACGACTAAGCAAAGGCGGTATAACCTCGTCATCAGCGAGGAGGAAACTCCAATTACTCACCTGCCTGCCTAGGGGCATTACCGACAGCTCCGGAATTATACTTGGCTGCCGTTAATCACTATTAATTTTGGTTCAACAGATTCACTCTTTTAAAGGTATTTTTAATATAAATATTTTTAATTAATTACTTTTAGTTGGATGTGTCATATGATTTTAATTCCTAAAACTTAAGGTAGAAGTTAGGTTATGTGAGATGCCTAATCTAGAGAAATCGCACGTGGATTGCTATTTGAAATCCTTTGTGAAGCCATAGAAAAGAAAAACTCCTGTTTTCGAGCTTATAAAGTAGCAAAGCGTTTACTAGCCAAAAAAAAGGTATAAGTGAATATAACTACAATTTCCTATACATGCTTTTTGTTCTAAGAAATACTTCATATAGAGTGGCCGTTCACGTAGTTTATTCAATAAAATGGGGAACTAAAAACACAAAAAAATAAAAAATAAAATTAAGTAAAAATGCACATAAATACATATGTACTCGTATATGTTACTTTGAATGAAATTTTGAAATTTCATTCGCTGTATAAAATATATTACATATGAAGTTATTTGTGGTTAGTGTTGCCATACATTTTAAAACATTTTATTTAATAGTTTTCGTAAAATCTAAAACTTTTTTTTTGAATATTATTTAAGAACTATTTCATATAAAACTAAAAAAAAATATTGCTTTTTAGAAAACAAGTTCTCTATGTTTCCGACATTTTGGTGAAAAATAGTATTAATGTTTTGAGCAAAACTGCTTTCGAATTTTAAAAATAATAATATAATTTAAATTTCTAGAAACATTTTTACAATATTTTCTGTATATTTACTTTATTAATATATTAATTTTATTACGGCGGCATATTTCTAATCAAATTACTTCTTCTTCTCGTTAAACAAATGGTTTAAAAAGTGATCTATGGTGATACACCTCTTTGTTTTGTGGTATTCAACATTATTTTCTGGATTATACCAAATAGTTCAGTGTGGCCATATATTCTTTTATGATATACATATATGACATATGATTTTTTATATTATATTCTTTTTTGAAAATTATTTTTATACCAGTAATTTATTGGTGTTATAATTCTCAAAAAACTTCTCTTATATGAAAATTTTTGGATAACTATTTTATACCAGTGATGTTTCGGTGTTATACTTCTCAAAGAACTTTGTCAAGTTATGGGTTGTCAAAAAAGTCTTGCGGTGTTTTCGCTAGTTGGCCCTGAAAGCGCGTACTTCTAGTTTTATTCGTCGCATTGGGTCATGCTATACCTTTTTGGAAAGCTCATTTCACGCGCTAACGTGTTTGATTGATTGTCGTTTCTTTTAGAGTCGTTCGTGAGTTATAGCGTCGCAAACATGCGGAGCTAAAATAAAGAGAAAAATACGGCATATTTTACAGTACTACTACGATAAAGGCAAAAATGCATCTCAAGCCGCCAATAAAATTTGTGCAGTTTATGGACCCGATACAGTTTCCATTTCCACCGCACAACGATGTTTTCAACGTTTTCGTTCTGGTGTAGAGGTGGTCGAAGATGCGCCACGCTCCGGAAGGCCTGTCGTCGAAAATTGCGATAAAATCGCTGAATTGGTCGTAAGAGACCGGCATAGTAGCAGCCGTAGCATCTGTCAAGAGCTGGGCATGAGTCGTCAAAAATTCATTTGAATTTCAATAAAAAAAAATTCAATAAAAATACCGCAAGACTTTTTATAAAACTGAAGTAGTTTGTAAACTAAATTCTAAAATTGCTAAAATCCCAAAAACTGTTTTCCCTCCACACCCTTTTTTCGCAATCCGTATAACCTAGTTAGCTTCGCGCTAATCCCTTAATTAGTAAGCAGCCTAAGCTAGGCATTTCAATATTTCAATTTGCTCATGTGCGAATATTTGCACACACACACATATGTACATACAATTGACAGCGGTTGGAAGACATGATTTGCAAATAACGCACTTAAATTTGCATAAAACTGCAAGCGTTGTCAGCAAAGGCTGCTAACAATAGCACGAACAACATAAGCTAACGACTCGCAGTCACGGCGCAATGTTAGCGCTCAAAAATGCCAATCGAGCTGCCAGAAATTATGCAAATTAACAGGCGAAATTCGGCAATATTTTCGACACAGCTGCGCAAGCACTCAACTGACAGCGACAGCAAAGCATGAAAACCATGAAAACGGCGCAGAAAAAAATATTAAAAAAATCACAATCACAGGTATGCAGCGCTAAGTGAAACTGAAAGGATTTACCCGACGGCCAAAAATTTCAAATTTTTTTTTGTGCAGGAAAAAATTAATTTGCATAAATACAAAAAGTGCGAAAGTGTTTTTTCAGTTTTGTTTTCAGATTTTGTTTTTTTGCGGCGCATGCAAATGCGGCTGCCACAACGAAAAGGGGTAATTGCCGCACAGAATGCCCACAGTATGCACAGGCGAAACTGACAGCGATGACGCGACACCGCTGGCGACTCATTAACATAACATTAAACGGCGCGGCAGGAAATGCGAGGCAACAAACGGTGGCAGCAACAATGATATAGATATATTTGCATATAGCTATGTTTGTATGTATGTCAGTTTGTTTGTATTTAAACAAAGAACGCCTCATTCCAACATCCTGGCAGTCAGTCAGTCATTCATTGAGTCACACACATACAAATACGTCCAACTATATCTATCAGAATGTTACTGCAGCGCATCTGCCATGCCGCTTCCTGTACGCTCCAGCATACAACCCATCCACACACATACACACACATAGTGAAGCGCACTGACACAGCCGCATCGCAACAGTTCAACGAACGCTGTGTCTCACTAACCTAAATTAAAATTATGTTAATGAATGAGAAATATAAAAACACAGCGCCGCCGTGCATGTGTGTGTGTGCGCGCGCTGCCTCATTTGCCTGCACGTAAATCACGGCCAAGGACGACGTGCCACACGGTGTTGCGCGCCGCGCGAAATGGGGGCAGCCGCCAGTGTTTTCGGGCATAATGAAGTTGGCGCGGAGGCTGCGCGCTGTCCTGACGCGACGCGACGCGGCGCTCATCAGCGTAATTTTAATTTGCGTTTTTTTTGTTGTAGTCGTGGTTGTTGTTGCTGCTTTAGAGCGCAAAAATTTCATCATCTTCATTTCTGCTCTTTGTTTGTTTCTATGCGCGTTCGCCGTTGTGCAACTCCACGACCGGCATTTTAATTTCAGCTTTTTTTTTCGTCGGATTTCTTCGCTTTTCATTTTGCATCTTCTACTACTTCCTGTCGCTGTGTTCCGTTCTCACTGCATTCCTGCGTCACTCATTAACATACAGACAGTTTTGTCGATTAATTTCGAATTGGCCTTGCGCGCTCGGTGACGTCACAAGGACACGCAGCGCCCGGCTCGGCACGCCGTGTTGTACTCGCAATTAAAATTTTAATTTATGCAAATTGCCATTGGCGCGCCAGCACAGCTGTGTGTTGATGTTGTTGTTGGCAGCAAGAGATTTGTTCTGTTTTTGGGTATTTTGGTGTTTTGAGCGGAGTAGCCCAATCGGTATTTGTTGTGCGTATTTCGTGATTTGTGCTTTCGCCGAAAAGACGTGTCGGAATGTGCTGTGTGGCGCGGTTCGATGGAGTGTTTTCGTAAAATTTTTTGAAAATTGTATTATATTTTCATATTCGTGAAAATCGAAAAAGTTTCTCAAATTTTGACTATTTTTATTGCTTTTTTGTGTTGTGACTAAAACTTTGATTTTTTTGGTTAGATTTTGGATCATTAAATAGCGAAAAACTGCTTAAAAAACTGCTCAAAATTAGGAAATTATCAATATATGTATGTATATATTTTATACATTTTTGAGGAAAGTTTCTGAAATATACATTATATCTGCATAATCGATGCATTCGAAATTTTTTTTTTAATTTTGTTCTTTGTTTCTTACTGTTTTTGTTTTGTGACCAAAAATTTTGATTTTTCGGATAAATTTGGGGTCTTTAAATAGAGGAAAACTGCTTAGAATATATTTCGAAATTAAAAAAAAATAATCGAAAAAGATGTTACAAGATTCCGAGCAAAGTTATGTTTCCCAAACAACCTGAAGCATACTTGTTTTATTTTTTGCAATAATTAAAAATAATCTCAAAATTTAGCCAGTAGTTACATATTACGGAATATCAAAAGTTTATCTGACTATGAAGTTATTTGTGTCGTATATTAGAGTTTTAAACAATTTTCCAAAGTGAGCCATATTCGAATGTTTTGATCTGATGAATTCATAAGAAAATCGACGGCCTTACAAAAATCATAACATTCTAGAAAATGAAAGGAAAGTCTTATAATTTAGGTAATGATTAAAAATTCACGAGATTTTTTCTAGTTGAAAGTTGGTGCGAAATTCAAACCGTATTTATAGTTAAATTCATGCTTCTATTATTTGATATAGTGCTCAAATTAAGAATGATTTCTTAGACGCCTGCTGGTATGCTAAGAAATCTGTATACCAAATCAAAATTTAAATATTGGTAGTCGAAAAAGTCTTTACGTATTTCTAATCGAACTTCACTGGCATTGGAGACATACGACTGCAACGACATCTATTGACAAAATACGAAAAGACTTTTTCGACTACCTAATATGTTTATGAGGAAAAAAAGTTTCATTTAAAAAACATATACCAATTTACTTGACACAAAATTTATATTAAAGAATCTTAAATTTTTTTTCTATTTTTCGCAATAAAACTGAAATAAAACGAGCACTTATTACACATTTCGTCACCTAAAATGCACTGTTATACGTATCCCCACTTTTCATAAGTTGACACGCAAAGGAATATTATAATATAAACCACTTATATTGAAAGAAAATTTGAGTTCTGGCTAAAATATTTATATATTGGTTATACTTGTATATGAGAGCGAAAGCTGAACATTTTATGCCACATATACAAGCAAGTAATTATGATGAAGTTAATCGTAAGAAATAAAAACTCAATTTCACTTTCTTTTTTATAAGTGGTTTGGTAAGTGACTATATATTACTAATATCCGTCGAAAATCATATGCCATATTGATTGCGTAACCATGTGATATTTGCAACCAAGGAAAAAAGCGAAATACTATTTTCAATTTTGGCCTAGTGTTATTGTAAAAATTTTCGAAATATTGTGTTTGGAATTAAAATTTCTGTATTTATGTGAAGTATAAGTGAAGTTCGGTAAACGACTATTATTTTGCTTGCAGTAAATCTGCATGCAATAAAATGAACGTCCCTCGGATCTGCTTTGCCTTGTTTCTACGCTGTCGAAAATGGGACGCTTTTCAAAAAAGGCATAAATTTTTAAATTAAGAAAAGTGATTTAGCAATAAAAGTGTGAGATTGAAGACATTGAAATCGATATATGTACTGTGTGTGAATTGAAAAACAAACTATGAGAAAATATTTTTTTTTGCCTTTTACAACTATTTACTATTGCTCTCGAAAAATTGTAAAAGCCTTATAAATGTGAAAAATAAATTTGCTCTAAAATTTAAAATTTTGCTGTTAAATAATTTGCTTTAAAAACTAATATAAATGTAGCGGTAGTGCACGCATTGTTTTCAAAATATTTTGATATGGCGAATAAAAAATTATTTAATTTAAAAAAATAAATTAGAATAAAAAAATGTCCAAAACCAAAAACAAATATTTCACTTAATTCAGTTTCAAAACTCAGTAACTTATTATTAAATAAATACACTGTTTTCTATCTCTCTTACGGTTTTAAACTTAGCTCAGTTGAATTGAAGTTGAGGCATTTCAAACTCAAAACAACCCAACTCATTTTTGGTACGAGTATTATGAACTTCAACTGTTTTCAGTTAAAAAATTTTAAACGAAAAACCAAAATTTTCCATTCAGTTATTGCTTGTGAAAAGGTAGCAGTTGTAGTGTTTTGATACTCTAGTCAACCACACTGGCTTGGAGTTGACAACTGTAATCACAATAAAGTTGATTTTGACAATACTTCGAATGAATTTTTTTTGACAGTTTAAATTGTCATCGATAATACCAAATTGGATGATTTCAACCATTTACAGTTGGCTTTAAAACCGCAATAAAGAACTTAATTTTATAATTTTTCTAGCTCGTATTTAATTTGAAATGTATTAAAATGTTGACAGTGAATTTTGCTTCTATGGAATTCTTTCTTACGATCAGTAAGTTTTCAAAATTTGTGTATAAATTCTGCACTTCATTGCCAAAGAAGTACAAAAAACAACAAAACCTTACGTGAAAGTTCGCTAAAGGCATGCTTTAGTAGTAAAAGTTTAGTTCCAGAGCTTTTTTGCTTGAAATTTTAAAATTTATGTAAAGCCCGTTCATTAATGTAAATAATTTATGTAAGCTGGATTGATAAAAAAACAAATCACTTAACTTGATCTTAAGTATACATAGATTGCAAGTAATAATGCTGCAACACAAAATGCCGCACGGTTTTAAAACTGAGAAACTTGTGTGTTTTTTCATAATTAATTTGGAAAATATTGTTATTTTTTGAAAAAAAAAATGTATTAATTAATGTAGAGAAATATTTTCTTATAAAAACGTTTGATCATTTTTCCATTATATATTTTATAGTTTATATTTAGTAATAAACTAATTATGATTGTAATATAAATTAACTATAATTTTATTTTTTATTATTTGAAATGATTTAGTTTAATAATTACTAATTACAATTAGCTGCTTAATATTTCTCTATTTTTACACTGAAAATGTTTTTAAAGATAAAAAATTTAAAATTTTTAAAATAAAAATTTTTCAGAAAAAAAGTAAAAATTAAAAAAAAACATTATAATATGTAAAGAGCTCTCTGAAAACCATTTTGTTGCTGAAGAATGCAAGCTGTAAGTGTCGAGTATGCATTTTTGTTTCAGAATAGTTCATAACATGTATTTGAATTAGTTTGAAAATAAATAAATCGCAAAAACAATCAGATATCTGCCATCAACCATTAATTGCATCACTGAAAATTGGCTTAATATCGTTGCTATCTCTTTAATAAAAAAGCCATTCTCCCAATCAAGCTTATTTTTATTTACTTTTTTGAATGAGATTGCTTATCATTATTTAAAAAAAAATTCCAAAACTAATTCTCTAAGTTTATTTAAATTATTGTTGAAATTTATTTTGTCATTCGAAAGCTGAAGAACACATTTATCTTTCAAATATGATCAATTCCATTACTAATATTTTTTCTTAAATCTGTAGCTATTATCGACTTAAGTATTTCGCATGCATTCAAAAAAAATAATATTTTTTGTAAGAAAAATAAAATTATTTTCTCACGCATTTATGCAACCTCACATTATAATGCGAGCTTATTCAGAGAATTTTTTTTTTTAATTTTTGCACCAGTTAACCACGTTTGAAAACACTAAAATTGATTTGCAACTTCGAAGCCATACAAAAATATTGAAAGCTCTCCGTTTATGAGAAAAAATTTTAACTTAACAAAAATTCCGAAAATATTTATTGTGCAAAATTAGCCAATTAGCCAACAAAAACCGATATCAAAATTCATATAGATTATTTAGTATTGAGAGAAATATTTTCATATAAAAATGTTTGATACTTTTTCCATTAAATATTTTCTTGTTTCTACTTATTGAGAAAAATTTTTATTTTTTTATTTAATATTATTTAGTTTTATAATTATAATTCTGCTTATATTTGGTTTTTTTTATGGCAAAACAATTTTTTCTGCGCCGTTACTGCTCAACTGACTTTGATAATTATTTGAAATTAAAAAAATTAAAAAAAATGACAACACACTTTCATTAACCTTAATTGAAGCTTTCACTTTCACTTTGACAGCGTATATTTGGCATTATATTTTCACTTACCTATAACTTTAGTTTCACTTAAATCAAATGTAGAAATGTAGTGTAACCATAAAAGCAGCTTTGCACAAAATTATTGTCATTAAATCCATTTTTGTTGAAATATGTATTTTAAAACAACGTTATTGCAATATTTGTTTGAAAATAATAGTTAATACACTCAGATGTCACTTCAAAAATGTTACGCTTTCAGTTATTAAATTTCTAACAATTTTTTTCTTCTTTTTTTTTTGCTTTTGTTGCTGGCCACACAATATTTTTTAGACACACAATTCACAACAGTACTGTAATGTTAAATATTGTCTTGTATTTTTTATGAGTTCTTTGGCAGCATCTTGGGGCAATCCCCAAACGTATACTATGGCAAAGCCGCCGACAACCTTTCGGATGCGCCTCACGTTGAGGAATGAAATTTCAATTTGTATTGCACGCAATGCGAACAGAACAGATTCCTTTTCTTCGGCAGTGGCTGGCGCCTTATCACCACTGAATCGCTAAACAATCTGGGAGCGCGTCTTCGCGTTTCATCTTCAACGGCTCCATCAATGCCAGCCAGCGAGCCAGCGACGGGGGCGACCGACATGCCACGGCAGGGCAGGGTGGCGCGGCGGGCGGTGCAGGCGTTGGCAGCAGCGGCGGCAACTCACAGACTCCAAGGAAGCAATCAACAGCGGCAATCGAGATGTGTGAGGACTCGCAAAAAAAATCGTCGCTATGCGTGCAAAGTTGTACAGCGAATTCCCAACAAACGCTCGCCACGTCGCGAAGAAATATTAACTCAGTTGCCTTTTTACGCGAAATATTACAAGTGTCTGTATGTGTGTGTGTGCGTGTGCGCGCGACCGTTATAGCAGTTGGCAAAGGCAGTGCGCGAATGGGCGGCGGATGATTGAGACGCGACGCACCAGTCAGGCACAATGCCCGACTGCTACTGTCCGCGAACGACTTTGCCAAGCCCGCACCAAACAACAAAGCGCGAAAGTGCGAAGCAACTTGAAGAAGACGTCGGCACCGACACCGACGCCAACGCCAACGCCGATGGCACTGAGCCAGTGCAAGCGCTTGTGTGTCGACTGGAAGTGGCAGCGAGTAACGAAAGCGTATTTGCCACCCCCTCGTGGCACAACACACATAGTTGTACGCACAAGCTTGTTGTGGCAAGTGAGGGGAGTTGAGGCGGCTCACAATTGTAGAGCGCATATTTTACGCTTACGCCGCTGAGCAGCGTTGAGGCGTTAACACACACACACACTCGCATACCCACAGTCACATGCCAAGTCACAGCCATCATCTCCGTCAAGTGTTGGGCATGCGCACTGGCGCATTTGCTCTCGTAGCAAGGATTCACTCTTGCGCTCCTTGTAATGCACAAATACACACACACGCGCGTCACTGTGCGCCGTAACAAGTTGAAGTTGCGCGTTTTTTGTTGTTTGCTTGGTTTTGCAACAGAAAGTGCCACTTCATGGCAGTAGCAGTCCCGAAGGGTATATTGCCCTAGAAAAAAGTGAGTCAAAAAAGTGAGAAAAAATGGTGGTGGAAACTTCCAAAAAAAAAAAACATAAATCAACCCCTCACATTGCACACGCACACATGCAAAAATTCGAAATAAAAAAAAAATAAGTAAAATACGGCACACATACAAGCATATTTACATTTGGCGTTTGTGGCAGCGGAGCGCAATGGCAAAAAATGCATAACGAATTTTTCCAATATCATTTTTTTTGCGTTTATTCCACGCAGCGACTCACACAAGCACACCAACTGCGGGCGCTCATACGCTCAGCGCCGATCCTGTGCAATGGTTTTGTTGTTGGTGCAAAAAATTGTTTTTGCAGTAAAACTCACCCCATGAGTTTTTTTTACATGTTCCTCTTTGTCCGTAATTCGCACTCATATTTTTAGAAAATAGCTAAGTTAAGCCTATTGAGAAACTCACCACACTGCTCGTGATATTCAGCTTTAGTAGAGCAAAAAAAGCTTGCATTGTTGTTTCAGATGTTTTGAAAATTTATAATGTGTGTATGTACATATGCTTCTTAAACAGTGTAATTTTTCCGTTTATAACTGCTCGTAATTGCAAAAGCAAACAATTGTATGGAAAAGTTTGTGAATTCTACTCGTATATACACCACATCAAATCTATCTATGCAGTATCAATGATCATGAATCATGATTGTAACTCACATTTTTGTTGTGGCCTTCGAAATACTCGTAAGTTAATACTGAGCAATACAAGCACAAAGGGCCTAACACATTTTTCCGTAGAGCTGGTTCGTGGCCATAATTACCTTTATAGTCACTGATGATCTAAGAAGAGGTACTCTTTTCAATAGCCTTTTTTGACAGATCACGCGTGAATCGGTTCAAGCTGCCATGTTATTTTTGTTCAGTATTGTTTGGCAATTTATCATGGAAAGATTTACGCCCGAACAACGTTTACAAATCCTTCAACTTTCTTACGAAAATACACATTCTGTAAAGAATGTGTTTCGTGCGTTTCCCTCAAACTTAAACTCAACTTACTCGGGCTACTGAGCATACTAGTCGCAACACTATCACCCCTCTTGAAACCCAGCATTCATTATTGGATAATAGTCGACCGAACAGACCACGTCCAACACGCAGTGAAGAAAATATAGCAGCCGTAGCTGAGAGTGTACACGATGACCGTGGAGAGTCAATTCGGCACTGTTCGCAGTAACTCGGACTGACATCTGGAACCACTTGGCGCATTTTACGTCGAGGTCTTAATTTGAAAAGGTAAAAAAATACAGTTTATGCAAGAACTGAAGCCGCTCGACCTCCTTAAGCAACATCACTTCGCTCTATGGGCTCTTGAACAGTTCCAAGGAGATTTCGGGCCAAATTTTGTTCAACGATGAGGAACATTTGTATGACAATGGGTATGTAAATAAGCTAAATTGCAGCATTTGGGACGAAGAGCAGTCTCAGGAGATTCCGGAGCTGCCATTTCACCCAGCAAAAACAAAGGTTTGGTGTGGCTTGTGGGCTAGTGGATCTATATTTCTGCAAAAATGATACCTGTGAGAACATAACCGTCCATAGCTACCGCGCCATGATAACTGAGTATTTGTTGCCTAAAATTGCAGCCCGTGATCTCAGCGACATTTGGTTTTAACAAGACGTCGCCACTACCCACACATTACATCAATCAATAGATTTATTCAGAGAACACTTCGGTAAGCATATAATTTCATGTTTTAGGTCGGTCGATTGATGGTTGCCCTCTTGCTCTTACAATCAAAAGCTTCCTTTCTCGGCGCACATCTTTTAATGACAAGCTCACATACATTTTATAAACGAAACAGGAGCTCTAGCTCCCGAAAAAGTGGGCGTCAGTGGGCTTTAGGTGATGTTTCGTTAACATGGGTCGTCTTTATTTCTTGCTAGTCTGGTCTCGAAAGGTTTTATGCCAAAAGTAAATAATAAGACCGTAAAACTAAAGAAGGTGATAATAATCTAAAATTAACTATTTTCTGATTCTGTTTAGGAAGGCAATTTGAATGGCCAAATTATAAGTTTAATCAGGTGAAGGAAAGTTTTGTATGAGTGAAACACGAACGAAATAATGAATTAATTCGTGTTTGTAAATTTATATACATTGCGACCAAAATGTACCGGAAATTGTGAATAAAATGCAAAATATTTAATTATTCACCAGTATTTATTTATATAGCCTGAACAGGGTATATTAAGTTTGTCACGAAGTTTGTAACACCCGGAAGGAAGCGTCGGAGACCCTATAAAGTATATACATATATAAATGATCAGTATATTGAGCTGAGTCGATTTAGGCATGTCCGTCCGTCTGTTCGTCTGTCTGTATATATACGAACTAGTCTCTCAGTTTTTAAGATATCTTTTTGAAATTTTGCAAACGTCATTTTCTCTTCAAGAAGCTGCTCATTTGTCGGAACTGCCGATATCGGACCACTATAACATATATGCCATACAAAATGAACGATCGGAATCAAGTTTTTATATGGAAAACTTTCACATTTATCAAGATATATTCACGAAATTTGGTATAGATTATTTTCTAAGGCAACAATGTAATATCCGAATAAATTGTTCAGATCGGATTACTATAGCACATAGCTTCCATACAAACTGAACACATAGTTACTAACATAAGTGCACCTGTGAAGAGTATTTAGCCTCGGTGCAACCGAACCGTAAGCCTTTTGCAACATTCGCAATGATTCCGCACACGAAATTTGCTTAGAAATACAAAACTTGAGACAAATTGTTTGTTCTATATATTTATCCAATGTAAAAATCTCAACGCACTACTTTGATGTACCGACTTAAGCAGCTACCGTAAACAAACTAGATAGAACGCGCTCATATTTGGCATAGTAATTAAAGACCGTTTCTTCCAACTTAGCAAAGTATATTTTTGGAAATATCGTTTACCCCGTGAATTTAATTTCAATTTCCGGATGCATTTTGGTCTTAATGTATATTAACTTGGGTTTAAAAAGCGCGCCGTGGCAATATTTAAATATTTTATCTGATTTCTATTTACTCATGATCATTTTTTATAAATTTTTAATAAATAAAATAAGCAATTAACACCACATTATATTAAAACGTACTTACATTTTTCATTTTACAGCGACGAAACCAAAACCCGAAAAAAGAGAAAACAGCTGATTTTGGTTTGCGACAAATTGCCATGGACGCCACTGAAAATAGTTTCACACAGTTGCAACTTTAACAGCTGTCTGGCGAAGTTTCTAATAAATGTCACATTTAGAAAAATTTTAAAGATACCGATGGACACTCAAAGTTTCCTGGTATATCATAAATAACACTTAAAAGAATTTGATTTCATTAAAAATATAAAATACAATATAAAATTTGCGACACTAAATAAGTATCACTTTTATGATATGAATTGTAATCAATAAAACACTCAAACCCAATTTTTTCGAGATATTTTTTTAAACATAAGAATATTAAATATATTAAAAAACTTAACTTCGAGCAATATTTATAAGAATAGGAATTTCCAGCTGCACTGGTTTGCCCAATAACGCATAAACTACACAAATATGCATATAAAATATATTTAAATATATTTGTATGTGAACAGTTTCCGATTTGCATGCGGCATTAGATATTATGCATATATTTGTATGTAGAGTGAAGTGGCAAGCACGCAGCGGGCGTACATTCGCGCAATTTCCTTTGCATGGGGAATATCCTTAAACAGTCGCTATAAAAATCCTTATCAGAGCGCAGCCACGCATTTTGTCATACCTTTCAATAGACAAATATTGGAAAGCAACAATAAGGCGATAATGGTGGGGGGTCGACTCGCATGCAACCTTGATGTGGCAATTTGTGTGTGTGCGTGAGTTATAGATCATTGCTGGCGGTTTCGGTGAGCTTTGGGGGGCTGTGGCGGCTAAGGTGTGCGATTGCTGTTAGATTTTGCAACAAGAGGTACAACGGTGTTACCACCAGAAATATATTGGTGTGTAAATGTATTAATATGTTTGGGTATTAGGGTGTGCTGAAATTAGTTATTGAATTCATGGATTGGAATTAAGCTAGAATTTTTGTAATAAAAAATCCCTTTTGGTACATTTTGTGGGAAATTGTATGCTCTACAAGCATTCGGAATGTAAAAAATTGTATGCTAAACTTACATACTTCCAATATTTTTATTTAAAACATATTATTTCAGGTGTTGTTTATGTTATATCAAGAAAGAATTAATGCCCTTTCGACACCTTTTAAAATTTAGCTAAATGTTTTTCTTGCAGGGATATATTTATGCCCGCAAAAGATACACAGGCCACGAAGTTTGTTCTAGATGTACTAGAAGTAAACTAGAAGTAAAACTTTTTTATTTTAGAAGATATCTTCGCCAAATTTGACGTTCATTATTTTCTAAGTCGTCAGTACCATCTCCAAACAAATTGTTCAGATCGGATGACTATAGCATATAGCTGTCATACAAACTGATCGATCCAAATTAAGCTTTTGTACGGAAAACTTTTTTATTTTAGAAGATATCTTCGCCAAATTTGACGTGCATTATTTTCTAAGTAGTCAGTAGCATCTCCAAACAAATTGTTCAGATCGGATGACTATAGCATATAGCTGCCATACAAACTGACCGATCAAAATTAAGTTTTTTTTTAATTTTTTTTTTTATTTGTGAGGGATATTATAGCTACGGAGCAACCGAAGTTAACGTTTATATTGGTTTTCTATTTATGAAGCTTAATTTTAACCCATAAATGTGAAAAGTTAGTTCTGGCGCACCCTAGTGTGTATATACACATATGTAAGTCTATGCGTTTATGCTCAACCGTAGAAATACATAAGTCGAAGCGTGATGTGTTTGCGCTACTTTCTGTAGTTGTTGTTTTTGCTATTGCTTTTATGCTATTGTTGTTTTTGTTGTTGTTGTTAGCCAACACTTGTTTATTTGCGCTTATTTTCTTGTCGCTGTCTTATTTTGTTGTTGTTCTTTGCGCTTCTTCTACCCCGCCTCGCTTAGATTTTGCCCACTTGCCAATGGCTGCCGCTGAATGATAGATGGATTATCATTTTGTTTGGCGTAAATTGAATTTTGAATTTTCCGCAGATGATCAAAATGTATTATTCAACACACGATTGTTGTTGTTGTAGGCACTGAATTATATATGTAGGTGCATATGCGGCGTTATTTTCGTATGTGGCATCACTGCTTTAATATTTTGCAGCAAATTTATGTGGCAGCGCTACTAAAACGCATTTAAAACTGTAATCTCAAGTAGATGCCACAAAAAAAGACGCCCAATCAAGCCTCTTCTACTACATTTTGTGCGTTGCCAATTTGCCGGCATGCAAGTTGCAAGAACAGCGCCTTAACAACCGAAGTCGATGTGTGTAGTTTGGAATTTGCATTGGCAACAATACTAACAGCAATAACAACAAAAGTGGCATTCAGAACTGCAAACAGTAATAACAAATCCTTCAATAATTCCGGTTGGTTGGATTGAGACTTGCGCTGGTGGTATGAAACTTTGTGCAACGCAGTCGGGTTGTTGTTGTTGTTGGTGTAGAGGTAGTAATTATTGTTGCTTTTGCAAATGTTCGTTGTTGTTTGGGTAGTTACTTGCCTTGTTTTTATTGTTGTTGTTGTTTTTGTTATTGCTCTTATTGTTGTTGTTGTTATAGTTCTTTTTGTTGTGTTTTGCTGCCGACTGCCTGGCTGCTTGTTTTGGGTACTTGCTGGCATTATTTAATATTGTTTTTGTTTTCATTGTTGTTGTTGTTGTTTCAATCCTTTTTATTGTTGTTGTTGCAACACAAACGGCTTGCCTACTTGATTTTGGGTAGTTTCCGCCATTCTTAAGTGTTGTTGTTGCTTCAGCTGTTGTTTGAGTTCTTGTTGTTGTTGTTCCAGTTGTTATTGCTGCTGTGTAAAGCTATTGTCGAGACGTACAACAAGCTTTCATGCATCAACTGTAGCTCAAATTCAAAAGGATAATCAAAAATACACAATTTTTTTCCTTCTTTGCACATTTCCTTTCTCGCTTTACTCTGTTTTTCTTTCCGGTTTGCTCCATCCTTTCGGCCACTTGCATATTGCACGATTTTCGATGATTTCCTTTTTCGATGTTTGCATGCTTGTGCAATAACAACAACAACAACTAGTTGAATGCTGTTGCCTCAATGACTTACTGTGCAGTTTTTTACAATCCGCTGGTTGTTGTTGTTGTTCGCTAGCTATTGTTGTTGTTGCTGTTGTTTTCATTGTTGTTGTTGTCGCAGTTGTAGCTTTAGTATGCGATTTTTTTGCTCTCCACTGATTCATTTTTTTCGTTACTTTGCCCGCTTCCGCCTTTTGGCTCACACACATACACAGACATGTACAAACTTGCGTATGCACATGTTGCACACATCCATAACTCAATAACAAGAGCTGCTGCAGTCTGTGGCATGCAGCGTGGCAGCGGCTAACATCGAAAAGGACTTGCTGCCATCACAACCCGTGCATGCAACCATAAGACTTACAGTAACAACAACAACAAACCAAAGCTTGGCAGCAGCCAGTCAGCCAACTAGCGGCGCTCACATAACAATTCTTCAGAAGAAAGACTTTGCAGCGGAGAAAAAACAGCACTAATAATGAAACTACATCTTATTGCCTGTACACACACACACACACAAACATACACATACATAAAAAGCACACAATACACAGCCCCCATATACATATGTGTGCATGCAAGTTCACACACACACACACTCGCAAACGCGCTTATTGACATGCCATCAAGGACCTGCCGAAGTAGGTTTGCATGCAACAAATTACCCGAGCAGTAGACCCGCCTGAGCTGAAATTCAAGCACCAAAAACTTCAGCAACACAATACACATGCATATACGCATACCCATAAAACTCACACATACAGTTATATGTATATACTTAATGATATGTAAAAAGCAGCCAAGAGCAAAGTAGTGCTCAACTTAACCAACAACAATACTAACAATTGCCAATGCCATATATACACACGCACACACACATCCATGTATATATATTTACAAATGTACTGGTGTGTGTTTGCATGTATAGCGTTACATATGCGGTACAATTATGAAATTCCTGCCGCATCCTTTTAGTTGCCTGCAAATTGTGTATATTTGAAATATTTGTTGAAGTAGCAATGTTGTCGAGATTTTTGAATACATCAATTTTATTTGAATTTTCCACATTCTTCTTGCACTCGCTGCTCGCTGCGCACAATTTCGTTTGTCCAATTTTACTTTTATTTGCGCTACAACATTACAACTTGTGCTTTTATTGTGTGCGTGCGTTTACTAGCAAAATAATTTATTTTTAGAAAAGGCAACTAATAATGTAGTTATCTATGTATGCAGATATGGATGTATATGTAAATTAAACTTTAGTATTATTTCTTAGAAGTTTAAATCAAAATTTGCCCTTTGACATAAATAGAACATGGCGAGGCATATCTTCAACTTATCTATTGGGCTTACCTAATAATAGATTATTGAGTCACATTTACACTAGGTTACGTTATGTTACTGTGACTGGTTGTCATGTCATATATAGACCAACAGGTCCTTTGTAACAAACAATATCAAGTAATGCTGAAATAATAGCCAGTATGATGCCAATTGACATCTACGAGTGAGTATAGATGTTATCAGAGCCGTCTACGGGAGGGGAAAGAGAGTTAAGAGCTTAACAATATGGCAGCAGCGGTGGCAAACCTCACTTAAAGGACGGTGAACCTACAGACTGATAACGAACATCCAATCGTGAATCGAAAAACTTCATGGGGACCTGGATTTCCACCTAACCTAAATACTAAGCGGACATGGGTGCTTTAGAAGCTACCTGAATAGATTCCAGCACGACATTAGACCGAATTACCCGATGTGTTCAAAATGCTTTGAAGACTCTGAGCAATATCTGCGCCTCTGTCACCTCTAATTATGACAAAACTAAGGCATATACTATACATTATATTAGGCGTCAGTTAGTCTGAATGATAGATGAGAATTGAAGTATTTTTCACTCCCCTGAAGTAATATTTAATCCGGTGGTTCCGTGGAAGAGATCTGTATTGGGAGTAGGTTAATTTTTGCGTATTAAAGTTCCGCACTCCGACTTTTGCTGCTTCTTCCTACTATAAAAAAGGTCCTTTGTAAAGCTAAATAGAGAATGATTAATACATGAAATTTATGAAGTTCAGAACGTCAACGCTTTTTGTGAAGTTTAAAATAGACTTAATATTTAAGTATGACACTTCATCCACTCCCTTGAGCAGCGAAACCGCTAGATAACTAATCCGCGTTCTTTAAAAGAGGTGATCCCGCGAATTTCGTAACTCTTTTCCACTGCAATACCGATTGGTAGTAGCTAGAGTAACTTTTTAGCTTAGTCGTTGAAGTGGTTCTTAGTGCTCTCCTCTATGAGATTTTGCTGGCAGTGGCCTACCACTCCAAAAGCACCATAAAATAATATCCGCTTGACTACTTCTGTGTAACACCAATGCCTGAAGGTAGGCGATAGACCTCATGTTGACTCTAGCACCAATTTGTTGGTTAAGCCTCGTGGGTTTCCACAACGGGATCCTATATCTCCTTGTAGAAAGTACCATAACTGACTTGCCGTCATTGGTGTATGACCATTAGAAGGCTATTCATAACGCTACTTATTGTACCTAGGATCCTGCGCGTCACTAGGAAACTGTGTCGTCCGCATAGGCTATCAGTTTGAGTGCTCTACTTCAAAGTTTTTGTTACAAAGTAACCACAGGAGAGGCGACAGTACACCCCCGAGGCGTTCCTGTTCGCGCTAGTCTCAGCAATCTGGGTTCACTCCTTTTGATATTTACAGTCATCAACATCAACTGATGATCAACACGTCAATAAAATAAAGAAATTGGTGCTTGAGAATCGTCGAGTAACAGTCAGAGATCTTACTGGCATCGTTGCAATTTGAGAAGGATCAGTGAAATCCCCTTTTGAAAGATCACTTGCGCATAAAAAACTGAAAGCTTGATTGTTTCCGAATTCACTCAATTTTTTCAAAAAACAAGGTCGCGTTTACTGACGATTAGTCTTTGACCTATGCTTACGACCCTGAATATCTTGGCAAAGGTGAGCCGAATAACCACGTCAAACAGGTAAAAAATCAAAATTATTTTGACAGTTTTCTTCGATGATTGATTTTTTATAAAAAGCAATTACGATTTACCAGCGACTATTATAACTGCGAGATTGCAGTTAATATTTCTAATGGACACTTGCGTTAGTCTCCGATTTGCAAAATGTATTATCGAGGAAAATGTGAATTAAAAAACTTAAGCACTGAAGCTGACTGACCCGAACGATTAGACACCACAAGGGAATGAGACAGTTTGTTTCACTATGCTACTGACTGAGTAATGAAATGAGCTTTAGAGAGTGTTTAAACCAAAAAATCTAGTTTTTTAATTAAAATTATATATCTAACAGAATATATTAGAATTAATATTAATATACGATATTACTGTTTATCCGATTTGTTATTATTTCTACAAGTTTAAGGTACTTTTTGAAGGAAGAGAAAATAAGAAAACTTTGAGATCTGAAGCCTTAATCGGATTACTACCAAAAACTACAGTTTATACTTTATATCGAGATATAATGACATATTAGAAAAATTAGTCTTTACCCAAAAAATGTTGCTACTATTGTTGTAGCGATTGAAATGTTCCACAAAGAATTTTCCGAACTTGACTTGTTATCAGACCTTTGCTGATAAGACCTGGGTTCGTACCGATTACATAAGACCCAACTGCATTTGCGAAATATGTCGCATGGAATACATCTAGAAAGTTCTAATAAGCTAACAAAGACATTTAAACAGCAATAAACCATACTTTGGGGATAAAAGCTGAGGAATTTGAGCGTCGTTCCGAATCTATTGGGAACTTAAGTACTAAATCGAGCTGTGACGACTTCATTTAATATGGATATAGACCCCGAATAGACGTCCAACACTCGGGTTTTTCTTTTAAACAAATATTGCTAATATAACTAGTAAAAAGAGAGGTAGATTAGACTGAAGTCAAATACAAGTAGATTGCGACTTTTATTGAGCGATGCTTTGCAACATGGAGAGACCACACATGCATCAAACTCATAATTACTGGTGACGAGACGTAGGTTTATGAATATAACATTGAAGCCGTCCAACAATCAAATAAATGGCGCCACAAAAATGAGCAAAAATAAACGGAAATCATTGAAGGCCATCCAAGTCGGGGCTTATATAAAGTGTATGGAAAAATGATTAAGCATTCGCGTGCTCGTATTGACACAGACGCCTATCTCGAAGGCCTTTATGAATGAAATTTAATAGAGCAGTTATTCAAAATGTTATATGGAGTTACGTAAACTATAAAACCAGCACGGATTGATACTTAAAAAAAGATAAACATTAAAAACCTTTTAGGTCTCCAATCACAGCAACCTGATTATATAACCTAAAATAAAAAATATAACGGAAATTTTCACTTTTTTCTCTCTCAAGATAATATTAAAAAATTTAAACGCTTCAACTCCACTCGTTAACAAAATCGATAGCCACTTAGTTAAGCTTAACTCTGCAGATATGTATGTGTGTATAGTGGTTGCACGCACCAAACCGAGTGCTCATCTAAAATGCAGGTGAACAAGCAGTTGTCCTGTTTTCAACCGCTACTTTTCCCACACATACAAAATTGTGTCGTGATAAATTCCTACTTATGAATTATGTGTGTTGTACATTAGCAGAGAGGGGGGCGGTACTTGTGCTTTATGAGCTCAGCCACATTTTAGGCAAACGAACATTAATTTCCCTAACGCGATGGATGGATCGACCATGTGACAGCCAAGGTGCGCCTTGTATACGTGTTAACAATAACAACGCTCCTACTGATAGCTGCCAGAACAACAGAACTGAAGACAACAATACACACGTACCTAAACTTACACCAGCTGTGGCTGCATGTGAGGCATATAGCTGGAGATTGCTTGCTGAAGATGTGGCGCATAAGACGACGACAAGCTTAGCTACGCACCACCCACATTTCCTTCCGTTCTACCTGCTTTGCCTCGAAATTAGGTTGAATGTCGCTTAAATGAGTGTGTTATCTGGTGGATTTTGGATTGGGTTGTGCTTGTTATTATATGCTTCCAGCTGTCGTTTATGCCACTCAGCAATGGCACATAGCGTTTTCCAGCATTTATTGTTGTTGTGTTTTTGTGTATTTATCGTTAAAAATTGTTTTTATTCGAACATTAACTATCATCGTATCATATATCATATATATATATATATATATATATATATATATTTCTTATATCTTAGAAAATCGGGAAATAATTTTATCTTCATCGTCATTTGAAAAATGTGTGAAAATTACTCTAAATTATCTATACAACTAAAAAAAAATTGATGTGCTAAAATAGTATTAACTAAAGTTATGCTTAGGTTAGTACAGTCTCAACAAAAAGTCAATTGCTCACCACAACTCTTTCGAAAAAGCTTCGAGGTCCGCTTTTACCCAAAAAATTAACGGCTAAATACTCAAAACTTAAACCAAAATATGTTAAACGAATCAATAGAGTAGTTGCGGTCCTCTTTCAACTATTGTTGCATTTTCCAACTGCTGCATCAAACAGTTTCTTATTATGAACTTAAATAAAGCCGCCGGACCTAATGGGATTACCTGATGGGATTTTAAGTTTGGCTATCAAGAGTTCTTAACAAAGAGTTCAAAACATATACACATATAATTCATATTTGGAAACTCTTGGGATTTTTCTTGAGTTCTACAGGACTTTTCTTGCAATTATTTGTATAATTTTTCTCTGGAAAGACTTTCATATTACTAACGTTAGTACGGTTTAATCGTTGACCGAACTTGTCCGTATAAACTGACCACGCAAACCGAATCAACAAACTTTTTTCGTGTCTTGGAAAACTTGGAAGTGTTTGAGTGACACAAATAATTTAAAGATGATCTTGAAATCTTGATAAACTCGCCTCATGCGAGTCAGTCAACGCTGTTAATAATAATAACATCGAAAAAGTCCAAGACCTTAAGTTTGGAAATCGTCGTGATGGCATTACAGAGATAGCAGAGAGTTCCAACAAATATTTTGATTAATCTTTTATGCGGTATTTTGGGTGGTCTTTTGGGTAATCTTTGTCGGTGTCAAAACGATAATGAGTAGAGGTCGCAAAAGAGATGGTTGACAACCTAGCTGAGGACCACACCACCATCATCAAACTCACTATTACTCATGACGAGATATGGGTTCAGCGCTCCAAGAATCAATTGTATCCGTAAAAACAAAAATCACTGAAGGCACTGAAGAGGCTAAAACAAGTGTTTAGAATTAAGCGTTCACATAATGTATTGACTCAGGAGCTGTTTTTAAGGCAATAAAAAAAGTTGTATTAAAGTACATTACACTTTTGGTTTTAGTTGACAAACGAGGTCAGGGTTGATCTCATGATATATGCCAAGCAATCT
The DNA here is from genome assembly GCF_016617805.1 of Bactrocera tryoni. Classification (NCBI taxonomy): domain Eukaryota; kingdom Metazoa; phylum Arthropoda; class Insecta; order Diptera; family Tephritidae; genus Bactrocera; species Bactrocera tryoni. Next base: position 22,329,960 of record NC_052503.1, on the reverse strand, counting down.
CATAAAAAATTATTGTAAATATTTTTTTGATAGTTTTAAGTAATAAACTCAGATGCTTATGAATAGTACGTATGTATTTACATATATAAATATAAAATTACCTTAAGTAAATACCTGTATTTTAAATTTTGATAATTTTTTAAAACTATTTTTTATTTTTAAATATGTATTTACATATTTTATTTATATACAATTTTGAAATTATTTTTTATTATTTGAAAGTGTACAAATTAAAAATTATCTTAACAAACTTATGCTGCTACTAACCCTAACCCAAATTGATATTACCTCCAACCCACTGTGCTTATATATGCCCCACCTCCACTTCACTGCTGTCATTTATGACATTTCGAAAATTTGTGATTCATGTTGAGTTTCCGTTTAATTTTTGCAAGCGCAATTTTCTAATCCACTCGCACTGCACGCCTGTCGAAGAAACCAGTTCATCATCCGCCAGCAGAGCATCGCATACATAAGTATATTTATGTATGTGTACGAATGACTGTTACAGTTATGCAATTTGAGTTAATGTACTTGTATAAATATATTCAAATTATTTGACAGGAAATTAAGATGTAACGTTTTCGTTATCAATGACAAGAGGAAAATGGCAAAAAAAAAAACAAAATTGCGGGGGAAATTAAGCTAAAACCGAATTTTTAAACGATTTATGAAATGAAGGTTTGGATATGTGTACTATGTATTAGTGTTGATTGCTAATATTTTGTAAGCGTATATGAATTATATTCTAATTCTTGTGATTTGATAATGGTGATTTGGGTATTTATGTGGGTATATTTTGTGAGCAGTTGGATTTTTGTATATTTAAGAATGCTTTGACTGCTTATTTTGTGATGTTTAAATTTTGTTCGGAGACTGCTGACGAAATTGGACTAACGTAATACATTTGAGAGTCAAAATCATTCAAAACACGAGAAAAAATGTTAATTTCGGCTATTATACCTTTCACAGCGGCATTTTTTATACCATAAGAGGGTAGAAAAATAATATTACATTTTGAACGGTCAGTTCTGATCTGAAAATTTTCTTTAAAAAATGAACCGTTACCTTGAATAATTATCTATGCTTAGTTTCGTGAAGATAGCTTGTTAAATAAAAAGGCTTTCCATAAAAGGAATTTTCTTTGAACAATCGGTTTGTATGGCAGATATATGCTATAGTATTCCGATCAAAACAATTTCTTCGGATATTTTATAGCTGCTTTATATAATAATCTGTGTCAAATTTGGTGAAGTTATCTTGACAAACAAAAAAGTTTTCCATCCAGATATATGTATGCTATAGTAGTCAGATCTGAACAATTTCTTTGGAGATTGTATCAATTCTTTATACGGCAATGCGTGTTGAATTTTGTGAAGTTATCTTGCCATATAAAAAAGTTTTCCATACAAGGACTTAGTTTGAGCGATCGGTTTGTATGGCAGCTGTATGTTATAGTGATCCAATATCGACAGTTCTGATTAATAAACTGCCTGTTAAGGAGAAGAAAATATGTGCAAAGTTTCAGATTGATATCTCAAACAATTCTCCTATGGCAACTATACGCCACTTCAGTGTCCAACACAGGTATTTTGAGTAACCAATACATTTAACTCAAATAACAATTTATTTAAATGCGTATACACAGCAATCAATCACAAATACATACACCCACACTAACACAGCACATCCACAAATTTAGTTCATATCACATACACACATATCCAGGTAACTGTCCAAGTATGTGTGAAAGGCACCACCGCGTCATACAATATTTGCCCGCATGTCACTCATACGCCCCCGCCCACTTATCGCCACACTCACCTACATACTTATATGGCACATGTGTATTGTGCCAGCCGGTCCGCAGCATCTCAACTATACAATTTACAAAGTCTACAACAGTAATGCTACAACAAAAACAACAATAACAACAAAAGCAACCCTTAAATTTGCGTGAGCGTAACAAATAAAGGTATGCAAGTAGGTACGTGCTCATGCAATAAGAAAAAAAAAATAACAAAAAGTAGACAAAAAACAACAACAAAAAAGGATGAAAGGAATACACATGAATGCAGGAAAAAAGATTTGACAAATGTCGCTGCTTCGATTCGCTTGTAGTGACAACCTTCATTTAGCTAATATTTTGCATCAGGAATGCGCGCTGCCAAGAAGAGCGTCTCACAAAAATGGAATTTTTCTTGCGAAAAGCGATGGATATCCATCGAAAAAAAGAGGAAAATGGAAAGCAAAGAAATCAGGTTGCATTTGGAATGGATTCTAAGCCGAATGCAGTGGAGCGTGTGCGTTCAATTACAATGTGTGTGATTGCTTTTGTGTTGCCTTTGGCTCTGCTCGGCTACGTTGCTTCACTATTGTTGTTGCTGCTGTTGATTTTGTATATTTGTTTATTCAGCTATTGGCGTATGCAAATAAGCAGACATTCATATGTATGTACATATATATATGTGTGTGTGCTTATAATTTTGTGGCAATTTATTGTATTTTATGTTTATTATGATATACCACAGGTGTATATGTATATGTGTACTCGTATGATGACCATATAATTAGAGTAAATACTTACAATGCAATTTGTTCCCCAAACAAGCCGTTTTTATTTGATTATTGGACATTTTTATGGCTATTATTTTATTCTGAAAACCATTCAAGAAGCTTAAGGATTAGCTGATTAGTTCTAGTCATTTCAAAGAAGTTCAAGAGAAGAAAATGTGAGACTTGGAGAAAATAGAATTCTTGAGCTTTGTTAAAAGCAATCAATGTCTATTCTAATGATGGAAGAGGATATGGAAGGAGAGTAAGGAACTTCCTCTAAGCAAGATCGAGACTTTACTAATCTTCACTGAAAGCACAGACAACGATAACAGATATTATTTAAGAAACAAGTGTCCAATACACAACCTTATTTATGTTTACCTGCCCTTTACGTCACCTATTTAAAGCTGACAGATCATGCCATGAAAAACTTCAATGTGAGATAAAATACGGTTCTTTTTTAGTTTTAGTACGTTCCCACCTAGTCGTCGAACAGTGTATGTCTCAGTATACGTGTTCCTCAAAATCACTATAGCTGGTAAAGCAATGCGGAATGGATCCTCATAATATCGCGATTAATAGTATATCTCAACCTAAATAATTCTCTGAATTTGAACTTTATGGCTCAAGCCTTCAGACAACCACGCATGATCGTCACTATAAGAAATACTTAAATATTCTGAAACTGTATGCAGAGAAGGCCATAAAATTATCCAACATATCAACCTTGAAGTCTTGACTGGGATTGTAGTGTATAATTTGAAGCAACACCTTTCTTTACGAGCAATAAACTTAAGATCAAATCTGAATCGGTCTGGTCCATATAAACTGCTCCAAAAAACTGATTTTTTTGACCCACTCGCGGTTAAAGATGCAGTAAAGAGTCAATTTTGGAGGACTTCCTCGCAACTCTGGACAGAACGATTAAGACTTATCACCCTTCTAATCATAGAGGGTGTAAATAATCTTACACGAAGTCAATCGTCTCCGACATATCTGCGTAAACAAGCGACTTCACTTAACATTAAAGCATCATACTCCAGCGGTGTTAAATCACACGATCTTGGAGGTCATTCCACAGGACCACAACGCGAGATAATGGCTATATAACATGTAGGACCGAATTGTTGAAACCAAAGGTCGCCGACAACAACATCTTCTAGTGCAGGTGCAAACAAGTCATTCATCATGGCTCTACAGCATTCACCACTGGCTGTAATATTATTAATTTTAATTTTTTGAAGATATATAGACCAATAATTCCACCTTCCCTTAGGGCACATCAAACTGTGACTTCGCTCAATAATGGCGAATTATTATCACTGCAAATGCAACAATTTTGTTTATTAAAGTACCCATTTAACCAAAAGTGAGCTTCATCGCTGAACAAACATTTTCTTGTAAAATTCGGGATCGGTAGCTATCTCGTTTTGAGCGCATTCACCGAATGTATACCACGCTTAACGGACGTTTGGCTTCAATTCTTGCACGAGTTGGATTTTGTTAGCCCGCAAACTAAGATACTTTCGCAAAATCCTCCATAAAGTGGAGACGCCAGTCACTGAGCGCGACGGCGGATGGATTCATTCGAGTTTTCTTCGAATTCCACAGCAGCAAAAGCTAGATGCGAATTACTCACTAAAGTAATCATTTTGCGAAATTGATTCATAGTTACTCAAATTACCGACTCTGCTGGGCACTATTACCGACCGAATATTGTACGAAGCGCACGTTGCCTCGAGGGAACTGAGCCATTATTTTGGTAGTAAAATTGCACAATTTCAAAAATTTCTGTTCGAAAAGGCTCATCAAACTGTGTACAAATTGAGTACCATCTGTGGAATAGTGACGATATGGATAGCATCATCTATAAAGATGAGTCCAAACTAAATAATTGAGTGGGAGATGGTGTCTTTTCAAGCAGAATCAGATGCCAAAGTCGCCTTCCGTCTACCAGACCACAGACCGACCGGAAAGAAAGGAATGTATATGCTTCTAGTTACTTGTAGTATTTAATCGACACAGATATTATTTGTTGAACGTTGCTGAGTCTCGATGGAATCAATACCTCAAAGCGAATGACATATCGACTCTAGTAGGTATGCTAATAGTTTACTGTCTAATAGGCAAACATGTCAGCACCATTTAAAGACCATTGCAGAAACTGTCAGAAGGTAAATTAAAAAGCGATTCAATACGAAAGTAATGTCCGGCGAGGGTTCTTGACAATGTTTCGGAGCTTGTACAGATAAAACTTATTGGCCTCATGAAATTCAGCAAAAGGCATTGGTGGTTCAAATAGACAATAAGCGGATTTTAGAGCCGGTGGTTTCACTATGGGCCTCCTAAAGGTGCGTCGTCAGATAGCCATTTGTCTTCTTCACTAGTTTGATATTTAAAGAGCAACAAGCATTCGGATTTCATCAAGAAAAGAAAGTCTTCTAAGAAAAAGGCATGCTTAAGCGGTCTTTACTTGTATAACTGTACATATGTATATACGTATACATCATATTATGTTATATATACACACATATATATATCATCTCATGTATGTCGGTGCAAAAAATAATATCTCCACGCACCGGAATGTGAATATGAATGCGATTGCGTTGAAATAACAATTGTCGAATTAGAATACGACGAAGAAGAAATAATAATAATAATAATCATGAAGAATTCAAAATAAGTAGCATTGTTATGCCGCGACAACACAAAGATAAGGAATGGGACGCAAGAAAAAATTGAATATAAAATCGTGTCGCATTGTTATTAATTTCACGGCGCAGAGGTGTATTTTATATGTGGCATGTACCGTGTGGCATGTGTGCGTGCAACACGATGTATGTTTATTTTAAATTTTGAACATGTAGACACGAATTCTTCACATAACGGGCAAGTTCAAGAACATACAACGTACAAGTTTTTGGAAAGAAGAGATGCAAATGTGTGTACCGTTAGAATTGTAGCCGACATGAGTTGTGTCTAACTCTTCACTACAGCTGGATGAAGTATATGTGCAGGCACCTGAGGTCGTAACGCACATTCGCAAAACCATATCCTTCGCAATCCTTGCGCTTTCTCGCACACATTGACATTCGCTGGCACTGTTATGGCACAACATTTGATTCGACGACTTTGGCATTATTTAGAAATCGAATGGTTAACGGTACATACATATATATTTTTATATATTTGTGTTTACTGAAATTACCGTGTGACACTTGAGCAACTATGCGCCCACAACGCCGCAACAAACCTGCGAACCGAACGAAGACTCACCGCCGAGGTCATGAAAGAGACCCACAGCCCGCGCCAGTGGATGATACCCAACCGCTCTGAGTTTAATAACGTCTTCGGTGAAGGCTCAAGTGCGCACCTAACAACAGAAATATAATGGCATCCTGAATAACAGGCAAATACAACAACAAGAGCAACAACAACACTATAGTCGTCGAACTCGTACACAGTGCCAAGGCTTATGTGGCATAAGATTTTCAGCTGCCAACACAATTGCCGTAGGACTACAATACCATTACCATTACCAATACTGGTGCCCGAGCAAAAGTACAATATCGACAACAACAAGAATAGCAACTAAAAAGCGTACAATACTCGCCGTGTCGTGCATGACGGTATGTTCGCGCGATGCTGGGGACGCTGGCAGCTCTCACAAAGCCCGCATAGCTGCTCCAATCGAACACACGCTCACACGTACAAGGCGCTACAACGCCAAGCCACTTGTTTTCTGGATGATTGAGCATCGTGTGACAACAATGCGACATGTCCTGCCAAAGCGTAAATTCATTTTTGTCAATTCTTGTTTTCCTGTCGCGTTTATTTCTCTCAACAATTCGTTTTCTTTCAGATTTTTTCTTTTTTCTGCTTTTTTATTGTTTGGTCTCTATTGTGCCGCCACGGTTTAGAAGGGCACTTATGGGTTTGCATTTAATTTTGTTGAAGAGGTATTTACACGGAAGTGCGGAATTGGGGACACTCAATGTGATATTCTGGATGTCTGGTTGCTTTGGTAGGAGGATACATAGCAAAAATAGTGAAGTGTTTAGGGTTGAACCTTGTATGCATATTTTTCAAATTTTCTTATGTAGTAATAATAATAATAAAACAACACATAAATAAGATAAGTGCAAATAAATTCGATTTGTATGTTCAATGGGATGGTTCATCATATAGTTACCACCGCACCTCTAAAATCATAACCTTGCTATGGCTTCAGCAAGGTGTTCCTTACTTTGTACGATTTCTAAGACATTAAATATATCGGATAATTAAATAATTAAATAACTACATAACCATTTACTTCCAAAGCTGAATGGAAGAAGTGGAATCATCTAAATATGTATCTTCCTTTTACTCTACTGGCCAGTTTCATCAAAATTCATCAAAATTAGTCGAAATCATCATTCAAATTCATGGAAATGGAATTGAACATCTCCAAAAAAACGATTTATCGCATTTTGACCGAACATTTGGGCTTACGAAATGTGTGTGCACGGTTTGCTCCGCACCAATTGACTGACGAGCAAAAATTGCTCAGAATCCAACATTCGATCGACGCTTGTGACCGATTATTTGACCAAAAATCACACTTTAACCATTAACCAATCCTCGTATTCAACTGATATGGCACCGTGCGACTTCTTCCTTTTCGGAAAAATGCATTTGACCATGAAAGGAAAGCGTTATGCAGACGTAGAGGCCATTCAAAAGGCTTGCACCGGCATACTGGTGGCCATACCGGCCAACGAGCTAAAACACTCGTTCAACAGACTTTTGGACCGTGCAAAAAGCTGTATTGAAGCAGAAGGAGACTATTTTGAATAAAATAAATTGATTTTGCCGAAAAAACCATTTGTTCTGTTTTTTCTTTTAAAGTCCTGTTTACTTTAGAACGTACCTTGTATATCGATCCATGAGCGTGTGGTGTTACATACCTATGAGTCTTGTAAATCACCAAGCACTAGTGTTAATAGCAGTCCACGTGGAATCCTTCGGTACTAGGATCACTGCCACGACCTAACCGAATCTCACCTATAAGCGTTTCCACAGCGGTAGGTTTAGAAAACATGTGAGATCTCAACAAATTTGATATGAAGAGCTTGTAGAGTTTCGTTAGAGCTGAAATAGCAACGAATATTATACTCAACTCTACTCTAGAAGCAACTGACGAATAGAAAAAAATGCGGTTCAAATAAATATAATTTATTTTCGCCAAAAACTAACTTAATAAACTATACATTGGGACAAAAAAGCGCTCTGAAATTGTAACTAAGTTCCCGGGTAAATGAATAAGCCTATGAGTGTTGCAAGTCTTCACAAACGTTCGAGAAATCGTTGAGGACATAACTCGTTCTGGACGAACTTCGATCATCAACTGATGAAAATATTAAAAAAGTGAAGGATATGGTGGTTGGAAACAGTCAGGCAATTGTTAGAGAAATGGCTAGAGAGCTCGACATCTCTCGGGAGTCCGTTCGAATGATTTGGTGGATATTTCGGATATGAAACGTGTTCTTATACGACTCGTCTCCATAAAGCTGAATTGTTTCCAAAAAGAGTACTAGTGTGACCGTATTTAAAGTCAGAAACGCAAAGAATTACATCGATCAACCATCGTACTAGCCAGATTTGGCTTCGTGTGATTTTTTCTTGTTCCCCAAATTGAAATTGCCGCTCAGTGGAATCCGATCTCAGTCGATCGAAGAGATAAAACAAAATTCGCGGAATAAGCTAAAGGTAATCCCAAAAAGTGCTTATGAAAAGTGTTTCGAGGACTGGAAAAATCATTGGCATAAATGTCTTACATCTGGTGGAGATTACTTTAAAAGCGACAAAATACATATTGATGGTTAATAAATATTTTACGATTTGTTTACAATTTCCACATTTTTTTTGTCCCAATGTAAGCCGTTCAAAAGGGTTAATATTGGTTTACTTAGAGTTTTACTCGATTTTTTGAATCCGCAATTAGTCGCTAACCATTTCAGAGCCGATGGTGATTCTTGAGGCAGTTTAAATGAGCTTGGTATATATGTATATATAATCAAAAAATTAAGCTAAAATTAAATTATGAAATCATTTATTTCAGATTATGACCTATAACCACACTTTAAGGACATGCACTGAAAATTTTCAACCGAACGACTACTAGCTGATTACTATAGTATTTTCTTCCGCCAAGGTTCATTCAGTTTTGGTGTTTTTTTATGAGAAAGAGAGAGAAATAAAGGATTTTTGTTGATCCACGATCATAAATTGTAACTTCGTGTAGACATTTTTTCCAATTGACTGTGCCATTTCGTGAGATAACACTTTCTTCAAACTTGATTTTAAATAAATCGATTGTGACATTCGCTGTGTGGCTTGTGGCGCCATTCTCTTGGAAACACATATTGCCCAAGAACATATCATCCAATTCGGGCCAAAGATAGTCGGTTATCATTGAGCGGTAGCGATTCCCATTCACAGTAACGTGCCGATCTTGATCATCACGGAAGAAGTACGGCTCAATGATGCCGCCGGCCTCTAAACCGCATTTTTTCGGGATGCAATGGAGACTCATGAAGTAATGGTTTGCTCTACTCCTCCCCTTCTCCTCATATACCTGAACAATAACGCCAGTTCTGCTTATTGAAGAAACCATTTAACAAGAAATTAGCCTTATTTTTCAATGAAAATACGGATCATTTTCAAGTTGAACCGGCTTCAGTTCTTTCGTCAATCCGATGTTGTAAGGATGTCGGGCAAGATCTTTACGCAAAATTCTCCACAATGACGTCACAGAAATGCCCAACGCTTGAGAACGACGTGTGAGAGCCTCATTCGGGTACTCCTCAAATGATAGGCTAGCGGCAGCAATATTCTCGACACTCGCGTACTTCTTAGTCTCACTGGCACTGGAACATTTTGTACTATGGCTGAGGATGCAAAGTTTTCTAGATGCTTAATTGTTGACCTGACGAGACGATTATGACGACCATAAATTGGACGTAGCGCTCTTAGAGTTGAGGCCACTGACTCCGAATTTCGGTAGCAAATTTTTATAATTTGGACTCATTATTGGACCGTATATCTCTCCATGATGAAATGGCAAACCTTACTGAAGAGAAATGTCAGAAGAGCGGGAAAAAATGTGCCGTAGTTTACTGTCTCTATTGGTCTACTTTTGTAGCGTCTCTTTTGAAAAACGTTATATATATATTTTTAGGTCTCTCAATATATTTCCGGATGTAAAAAACTTCGTGAAAAATTTTATAAACCCTGTTGAACTCATCTCAAAGAACATAAATTTATTACATCATCATCCTTTATGTAATTCCGATTTTCCATAGTCAGTAAAGGTCAATTAGTTAATCATTGCCTTAATACTCTTAAAAAATGCCAAACACCCTCACTCGAAGCAACAATTGGTTGCAATTACACGAAAGTAATTTATTAGTGTCACCCTCACACCGCCCTCAACCTCACTTTTTGCGTAGAAGTCCTGACCTTCAAAATACATAATTACAGCACGCACTGCCGCCGACTGCCGCAACTTCTTTCCTTCTTCTTCGCGCTAATAAAATACTCGCCTCCATTGTGACGGTGAAAGTGATTACAACAAACAAAACTTCAGCTGCAAACAAAAAGTTGCCACAAGCGCCAAGTACGCAAGGAGGTAAGTATGTACATATGTATGTATTGGCGCGCTGAAAGCCCGAGCAGAATGAGAGGGAGTGAGAAATGTAATAAAAACAAATTAAAAGTAAATGAACAGAAATGCGCGCGAGAAAATAATAAAAGCAAATGAAATAATTGGGGAATTCCCACGAACTGGCGCAGACGGTTTGACATAATTTCCGCGTACTCACACATACACGCACACCCAAGTGCGCGAATACACTTAGAAAACGCCAAGAAAGTCGGTGAACGGCAATGATGCTGTCTGCAGAATTTCTTGCTATGGTTCTTCTTCTTCCTCTTCCTCTTCCTCTTATGTACTATATTTAGCGCTTCCAATTTGCAAAGATGCTCGCAAGCCGCAGTGTGGGTCTGTGCAGAACCGGCGCTAAGTAAGTGCGAAGACGCGCCATAACCAACCTCAACAAAATTTTAATTAATTGCAAGAGCGACGCTGCAACCCCGACCCACAGCCGGCGCGAAGACAAAAGCTTGAGAGCAGATGTCGACAGGCGTGTGGGTTGAGAGGGCGCGCCAGCTGAACACACAGCTGCGGCATGTGCGCTTCCGTCTGCGGCTCATTACGCTACGCGGCAACAACAAGCCGCCTCGAGTCAATGTTCGCATTTTCTTGCACCAAAGTATGAATGCTTGGCGTTTGCCGTTTCCATCGCCTTTCGCATTTTCTCGCGCCAATCTTACGCTGAAGACCTTGTAGCCTTTCCGTCGCGTTGTGGTGGTGTGAGTTCGCGTTGCTCGTCCTTTATTTTTAACTGCTTCACTGTCATTAATATGTACCCCTCCCTATTTCACGCCGCCTGTAAAGACATACCTACAAATACGCGAGCGAAAAACTCATTTAGCAACGCGCACAAAGTTTTCACTCTCTCTCGCGAGGCAGCATCTTTCGGTATGTTTCATTTACGCGACCTTCTTTGCAGGCATCTTCATCATCGCTAAGTGCATAGTTAACGGTATTATGTGTTGTGAGAGTGGTTGGAGGGCTGTACGGGATTTTGTGTTAATGAACTTTTGCGTCTCCGAAGATTTTCTATATTTGTTTGTATGTTTTGAGTTCGACCTCGAAGTTAAGTTTGTATTTTAAAGAGCTCTAATTGATTTTTTATTGGAATAACTTGCTGATTCTTACAATAAAATGTATAAGATTTTAAACTGTGCACTATAGCGGAAGCTGAATCAGTTAGAGTTCTGACTTTTTCTTGTTTAAAACCGACGTTGGGATGGTTCTAAGTTTTCTTCATTTACCAGTAAGGATTATTTAAATCAACGATAAGAAACCACACACTTTCTTCAGCCCTATAATGCTAGCTCAATAACGGAGCAGACTTTCAGTAACACACATGAAGCATCTCTGATGTACTCTTGCGTACTTTTACACTGAAGAAGGTATCGATAGCGTAAAGACGACTACTCCCCGTGGACCTAGCTTCTGAACAACATCTAGAATCGCAAAATACCAAAATTGGTCTATCAGATTAATGTAACTTAACCTAACATTTAGTAACATACATATATATTCAACCGAAGTTGAGGAGAGGTATAGATTAAGCTATCTAATTATATTGAAAATTTATGAAATTGTTGATAGCGCTCAACAATCTTGACTAACAGCCGACGATGTAACTTCAGTTTTTTCTGACATCACATGCTTCCTCATAGTGCCCTTAGCGTTAACTGAGGACTTTGTGGCCTCATGAACATAGCAAAAATTCCTCTACTAGTGCTGGCGCTTCTGTCTCGCACTTCAGCCTTACCTTTAGCTGCTGTCGACAGGCACCTAGCTTCAGTAAGCCATGTTCTCTCAGTTTTGCCGTTATCCTTTAAAGGGTAATAGTAGTTCCATCGAGCAAGGTAATGGCGTCCCACTCCAGAAACTGTGAAATTTCACTGATATTGCTTCCAATCCTCCTTCTCTTCGTATTTTTTATGTTTTTATTTGTTTTCTTATTTTAATTTTTTTTATATTTATTTTTATATTTATATTTCAAATAGTTTGTCTACTTATATGGTCCGAAGTTAACCGAAGTCAAGGTAGGGATCCTTATGAGGTTGTGCGTTCAGACCCAACCAGCGCAAAGAGGGGGTCAGCACAACCTGCACCTAATACCAGCTCAATTATGAAGGGAAGGAAACGTATAACGAGGGTGTTATATATATACTTAGGTGACAGTATACCTCGACCACCACCCTAGTCGTGAATTAACTCATTTAATAGTCTTAAACAAGATCAAGAAGGTTTAAATGTCCTAAGGAATCAAAAGGCAGTAGGAAACGAAAAGGAAATTATTGACGTAATTTGACGTTATCCAGGACACACCGCCCAGAGGCTAATCTGCTATAACAGGGCATTAGTATATGGCAATGAAATCTGAGTACAAGGTTGTCATTGCTATAGAATTTTTAGAAAACCAAAGCATTAAACTTTACTGAGCGTATGCAAGATCAGTTAAGGCAGCTCATTTCAACGCCACATTATCCACTTGAATAACGCGCCAACTTGCTTAAACTTTTTCACAGAGAAAGGGACAGGAAATTTTGAAATAAGTATATTTCACCATCGTTCGGACAGCAAGACAGCAAGTATTCGAACAAATATTATAGCTTCGCAAAGGTTCAGATGTCCATCGAACATTTCAGATTAACCTCACGGCAATTTTACTGAAGACTTGTGTCCACTAAAAGCTCCTTAGATTTCTTACGACTTAATGCTGGTCAAAAGAACTATGCCACCGGGCAATTATTGACATGTACTCAGCCAATGGTGAGCTTAAATTCAGGTCAAGTACCATTGAGTAGACGGCCAGAGTATAGGACAGTTCTCAGTCCAGAAAAAATGTAATAAAGATACCTCACCTTCAAGCAATGAAACACAAGGACAATATCGCTATTCTTCTATCGGCGTATTTGGCTCGGTATGATATTTCTCTGAAGTAAGTTGCTCTACAAAGCTGTTTGAAAAACACTATGTTGGTTTGAAAGTATGAAAATGAAGTTAATAGAAAAACAGAAATTTAATGGGGAACATTCTTTAGCATTTATTTTTTGGAGATTATCTCTTTTAAATGTATACCGCGTCTACGTATCTGATGGTACATCCGTTGAGTCCAATTTTTGATGACAAATTCGAGCATTTCGACTGGTAACTGGCGAATGACACGCGGGATGTTTCGCTCAAAGGCCTGAATCGCAGCGGGATTGTCCACGTTGCCGCCTTGTTGAAACCAAATGTCGCCGAGTTCACGAGCTTCAATTTCAGCCATCAAATAGTCGGTTTTCATGGCGTGATAACGGTCACCATTGACGGTTGCGTTCTCACCGGCAACATTTTTGAACATATAAGGATTGATGATTCTAACGGCCCACAAACCATACCAAACCATTGTTTTTTCGGGATCAAGTGGAAGCTTTTGAATCTCTTCAGGTTGCTCGTCGTCCCAAATGTGGCAATTTTTCTTGTTTACATACCCGTTTAGCCAGAAATTGGACTCATCGCAGAATAAAATTTGGCACGAAAACGTCGGATGTTCTTGGAACTTCTCAAGAGCCCATAAAGCGAAATTATGCCGCTTGGGAAGGTCGAGCGACTTCAGTTCTTGCAAAAATAACATCACAGCTTGACAGAACTCACGCATGGTCTGTCAAAAAAGTACATCTACTTACTTGGATTACCCGTTTCATAAGTAAATGGTCTGGTAGAAGCCAGAGAGGTAGCTTACCGGAGCTTTCTCTCTAACCCTTATGTTTGTTTCGGCATACTCATATTTTTCCTCGCCACACATGTAAGCATATGAATATGACACATGTAAATTTAACATAAAACTACATAAATAATTGCATTAAATAAAAGAGAAACTGAGAATGACAGCTAAATGTTTGGCCGTAAATCAACGAATTTGATGTGAAAACGATTTTTGCTTTACCCTTTGCCAGCAAAAATCGTACACAATGCCGGCAATGATCATAAAATATTGAACACTTCAAAGGCACGAACAACACACACACACACACCTTTAAAAGCAAACACTCATATGAACAAACATATGTACATACATATGTATGTATGTGGAATATATATCTCTGTTGCATTGAAGAGCATGAATATTCATAGCAGCACAAATCAAAAGGACAATTTAGATTAATACCCATAAAATGCGAATAGATGAGTGCCACTATGTATGTATGTGTATGTGTGTGTAGGCAAATCATGTAAGTGATCCTCGACTACAATAAAACGCGTGTAATAACCGAGCACTCGTCTAATGGCGCAACCCTTATCGGCGCAGCACTATCACTATCTGCGCATTGTACGAGCGCCGAGCGCTTTTAACGCTGAACTCTGCTCAACTAACTGTAAGCTATTTAAATATTATCTTTCTGCATATACATAAACATACACACTTATAGTCATACACATACATACATATATGTTGGCATACTGAAAGCGCGCAAAACCAAAATCAACTCTCGATTTCAACAGGACCTCATACCGTAACCCGGCGCTAAGCAACAACTGACTGCCTTTAAATGTATGTGTGTGTATTGATGTGAGTTGCTGTGCATGTGTGCTTGCCTATCGCTGCAAATCGGCAATAAATCGCAAATTTAAATTTTCGCAAAACAGACAATACAAACGCTTGCCGTTGAACAATGCGGAAACCCACGAAGCGAACAAAAGGCTTGAGTACCGGACGAATTTGTGTGCGTTTTCGCACTATCAGTGTTACATATGCATGTGTGTGTGTTCATGAGTGCGCGCATCCTTTTGTTTGTCGAACTGTGACTTACCTTTTTTGCTCTTGTTGTTGTTGTTCTTGGTTTTTTTTGGCTGCTGCTCTGTGCGCTTTGTTGAGGTTGCCTTGGCTTTTGTTGTTCTCATTATTTATTTATATGTTATTTGCTTGTCTATTGTGTTGTTGTTGTTGTTTTATTATTATTTTTGCGCTAATGTGTTGTTGTTGTTGATTTGTTATTACTTTGCGACTGCTAGGCTGGCGCTATACAGTCACTAATGGCAAGCATGTGGAAAATACTATCAAATATTGAACTTTTCAGCGGCCCACATGGCATGCCAACAGGCGCACGACGCATACACAGACACACATACACACATATGCGCATGCATGCATGCTTAAGTGGCATGCCGCATGTTTATTTGGCAAATAATCAGCGATGTAGAACATCATACCTGACTTTTTATCAGCTAATGCGCATAAATAGAGACGAGCGCGCTTTGTGTCGGCATTATTAATTGGCTGCCAGTTTTGGCATTACATTTTTCCGTTTGCCGTCGTTTTTTGCATATTATTGCCATACATGCATTACTTACCCAAACATACATACATATATGCGTGTGTGGTGTTTGGTTGCGGTTAAAAGTTTTTCGTATAAAAATCGCTGCGCATTAAACGCTTAACTGATTACGAGGGCAAGCGAAGCGAAACCCTTTCCCAACGCAATCGCGCATTTGCGCCTTCATTTCAATGCATGCATATGTTGCGATATCGACAGCGCACACATTCATATCACGTTGTGAGTCTGAAGATGCGCATACAGTAGTCGAGGGTTAGCGCCTGCAATCTATGGCAGAAACTAAATAAATATCAGCGCATTAATAATAAAGACAATGAATGCCACTCACATCATCTGCATATTCATAAAAAGTTATTACTGCGCATGTGTATGCGCGCATGCGTACAAACAGCGCTGTGTGTAGCCCGCGGGCACCCTGCGCGGTTAGCTGATATGTAACTTCACGCATTATGATTTTGATTACTGATTTTATGCCTTTAGACAATCACCTTTGGTGCACTGCTATTATCTCATTTCGTATGCTCCAGTATTACATATGCGCTCGCATGTATGTGTGGTAGTAGTTTGATGGCAAAGAGACCGTGCAGTAATTGCACCTAATTTGATTATATCCCTACTCAAGTATCCTTGTAATATTTTACTGGCGAAATCAATATATTCGCTATTCCAACAAGCATTCAAACAATTTCTATATTCTTTTAGTCTTTCAAACGTTAAAATATTGTTCTATAAAAGCCAAAACTTATACATATTTACAATATTTTTTTTTTGTCTACGACATGGAACAGGAAACCACAGAACACCTGTTTCTGGATTGCCCAGCAATTTCCAGAAGCAGGCAAAAGGTCCCAGCTTACATTTACTTGGACAGGGATCACATCACCTCATTAGCACCTAGCAGGCTCTTGGAATTGTTCAGGATGCTGGTACTTATTGACCATATGTGATATAGGGGAGGGCGCAATAGACCGTAGGTCACAATACAATACCTCAATATTAACTCTCTATCTATCTAAGTACATTACACTTATAGTAAAATAGTACAAATAAAGGCTTTCCGAACTGAAGAGTGAAGATATATTCAATAAAATATAATTCTATAGAATATTTCACACATAGTTTCCACTTCAATAAAAAACAACTTTAGTAAATCGAATGTGGTTATTAACATGTCAATTGAACGGTCTACAGCCAATCATAGTAAAATACTTTTTTTCGGCAAAATTTGTTTTTTTTTCAACATAGTTCTTTTCAAGGGTGATACACTAATTACAGCGACCCTTCAACTATTCGATACCATTTTTGTAGATTTGTCCTTTGCTTTAAAATAGGCCCCCGTTTCGGCGATCACCTCCCAATTCGACGAAAATTTCTTCCATGTGAACATTCTTTTGAGATCTTAGAACAAGAAACACTCGCTGAGGGCCAGTTCTGGAAAAA
Source organism: Bactrocera tryoni (assembly GCF_016617805.1). Classification (NCBI taxonomy): domain Eukaryota; kingdom Metazoa; phylum Arthropoda; class Insecta; order Diptera; family Tephritidae; genus Bactrocera; species Bactrocera tryoni. The sequence continues at coordinate 22,312,956 of NC_052503.1, read as the reverse complement.
ACGGTGGATGTGAAATCAATGTGAAGTACAGCTCAAGGATTTTTGCCATCTTATTCACTAACTTGTGACAAGATGTGTTGAAACAACACTTTCCTTTTTTCAAACTCATCGATTTCGTCCTTCATACGATCCAGTAACGCTTTGTAATAGTCCCTTTTGATGGACCCTCATTTCTCAAGTCAATCAAATTATTCCATAAGCATCACAAAATAGAGACGCCGCAACCTTGACAGCCGACTTTTACATTTATCCACGCTTTGGAGCGGGTTCATCGTGTGCAGTTCACTCGGATGACTGTCGTTTGGACTTCGGCGTGAAATGACGAAAACATGTTTCATCCATTGTCACATTTCGATGCAAAAACTCAGGTTTATTACGCTTGAACATCTCCAAACACTGCTCCGAATCATCAACCTGTCGTTATTCTTAGTCAAAAGTGAGCTCACGCGGCACGCACTTTGAACAAAGCTTTCTCATGCTCAAAAATTCGTGCATGATATGATATATACGCTGAGTTGATATCTTTAGAGTGTCTGTTATCTCGAACAACTGAACTTTAGGGTCATCCTAAATTAATTTAGGGACCCTTTGATGTTTTTGTCGGTAAGATCCTCTTTTGGGTGTCCATGGCGTTCACTGTCTTAGGTATGATGGCTGATTTTCCAGACACAATTCTGTATATTTTTACTTCGAAAAGCAATATCTTATCAACACTTGAAACTCCTGTTTATCCATTTTTTCTTAATAACAAAAGTCGTTTAACTCAAAATGATAAAACATCACAAACTTGTTATTGTGGGATTTAATTCTGACAACATTGTGTATCAGGTCGGGGACTTTTTAATTAACCTGCTCGAGTCTCCACGCGATCGATGAAAAAAGTAGTCATCACTTTTTCGGCAAATAGGACAGTTTTAGTCTTCTTTTAAGCAGACTCGCCGGGTGTAGTCTACTTTTTCGACATGTCCCTGATCACTAGGAGTGTGCCAATGGATCCATGTTGCGTCGGAGGTAATACGACGAGCGAAGAACTTTTCAAACACTGTTATGAAGTGGTCTTGCCGGGGGCACTAGAAGCCACACGACAACAACTTCAATAAAAATTACAACAATATAGTCCTCAGAGCTATCGCACGCACCACCAAATGTCATACAAACACGAGATAGTAGTCTCTTATCTCGTGCTCTTCCGTGGTAGCAGTTTCAGGACGTCAAAGGATAATAGTGTATATGGCATCCAAGTATTCTTAGATTCCATTGGGCAATTTTTCCCCCAAATAAGATAATTGAAGAATCGACGTATACTCCTTTTCCATACGCTTTTAAAACAGTTGTCTACGAGAAGAACCATGTTAAAGCCAAATTGCAAAAAGTTCTTGGCCTATAAGTAACAGGACGGACCCATCATAGACTGTCGCCTCAGTAGCACTCCTCCTTCGAACTCTTAGTTTGTTAAGTTTGCACGAAAAATGTATTTTTTTTAAACAATTTTTAAATAGCAAGCAAATTTTCATTTATAAAGGCCTTGCTGGCGTTTTTATTTCAGTTCCCAGTTCAATGAAGACTATTACTGAAGATTTCTGCAAAAGGTAGTATTAATAAGTTTCAGAATTTCACCAATCTATGATAAATATAACCAATGGTGCATGATCAATCAAAGGAGGCTTATTAGATATGAAAGCATCCTGTACATCTATTCATTCCATAATCCTTGCAGTAGCGCCCAGTATACAGAACAAGTATGCAAAACTATTCCACAGTACATGCAAATTCCCGTGAGGAGGATTGATGTTCAAAATACGTGACATTGAAGGCACTACATACATATGTACATATGTACCGAAGCGAAGGATCGAAGCGAAAACGGAAAGGGTACAAGGATTTATAATTTATGCGCGAGTAAACGCCCAATACGCAAATAACCAGCGATCACGCACACGATACAAGCTGATCAGCATACAACAGCAACAAAAACAGTAAAGGATACGGAATGCCAGCGAGTGCTTGTGCGCATGCGCGCAACCCTTCAGCCCGCTACGAGATGCGCGCGATTTTTCATTGTCTGCGGCAGCGCAGAACGCAAAGGATTTGCTTCCTGCCAAGCATTTTGTGAATAAATTAAAATTTATGGCGATTGGCATTAGTGAAACGAACGGCACGATCGGTGCGTGCGAGGGGAACACGAAGCCAGGCTGTGCTGGCGTAACAGATGTGTCAGCGCGCTGTGGCAGATAGGCGAAGCATTCGTGATGCCACTTGATTAAGTGCTATGTCAGCGTGAGCGCGGAAGGATCGCGGATTTAGTTAAATTTCGCTAACGGTCGCTTGTGCAACGTGACGCGAGACGTGAAACGAAAAAATTTAATTTTTTATCAAGAAAATGTTAATATATGAAATAATAACAAGAATAAAATTGATTTGCGCGCATTTTTTATCTACACTGTTGTGCAAAAAAAATTGCAGTGCGTGTGCCATGTCGTTGTAAAAGCTTATCGCTCCAACTGTTGTTTTGCATTTAATTTAATTTAATTCAATTAAAACAAAAATTGAAAAGATAAATAAATAAATGAACAATTCGTGTGCAAACGTCAGTGCAATAAAACTCAATTAGCACCATGCCTCATTTACATTCATATCGCCTTAATGCAAAACACCAACGCGGCAGCAAAGCAATTCTTCTCAAATTGCGTACGAACACGCACCGTTGCCTTCGGCATTTTTAATTATCATGCGGAAACTTTAAATGAATGGCTAGTTGATAAGCGCGTGCACGAATCGGTTAAGCTCGTCGGTTATCAGCTTCGTTGCATTAATGTGGCGCAGCACTGCGTACTTCTTCCCGTTGGCAATTAAAGAAAAATATAAATTGCGAAAATTCTGCACTTTAAGCAAACACAAGTCATTAAATTTGTTTTAATGAACTCAATGATACGCTCGGCTACTTCGTCGGCATTAAGGGCCACTAATTAGAAAGTGGCCATTAGCGCCAAATATTGGCATTATGTAAATGATGCTTGAATGCGAATTCCGCTAGATGTGTAATCAGTTGATGGCAAGCATGCGGAAGTGTGGCGATTGCAAAAGGAAAGAAGGAATTTATCAAATTATAAAGCAGAACATGTGAAGCGTCTGTTGGAAGTTAAAAACTAGTTCACCTACAGGGTGGTCAATGTTCTGCAAAGGTATCTAGAGTATATACAAACCGTACAAACCGCTTTGGCTAATTAGCTTAAGAAAAACAAGAAAAAACGTTAACTTCGGCTGCACCGAAGCTAATATACCTTTCACAGGTGCATTTCTTCTAGTAAATATGTGTGCAGTTTGTATGGCAGCTATATGCTATAGTTAACCGATCTGAACAATTTCTTCGGAGATTACATTGTTGCCTTAGAAAATAATTTATACCAAATTTCGTGAAGATTCATTGCAAAATGTGAAAGTTTTCCATACAAGAACTTGATTCCGATCGTTCAGTTTGTATGGCAGCTATATGTTATAGTGCTCCGATATCGGCAGTTCCGACAAATGAGCAGCTTCTTGAAGAGAAAATGACGTTTACAAAATTTAAAAACTGAGGGACTAGTTCATATATAGAGACAGACAGACGGATGGACAGATAGACAGGCGGACATGGCTCAACATACTGATCATTTACTTTATGGGGTCTCCGACGCTTCCTTCTGGGTGTTACAAACTTCGTGACAAACTTAATATACCCTGTTCAGGGTATAAAAATGTCCTTAAGTTGGAAATTTCTATTAAATATTTGGTAGTTGAAAAAGTATTTTCGTATTTCTAATCAAACTTCAACTTCAACTTTTATTTTTATATTAATATTCTTGTACGAGTATACTAATAAATAAACAATCGAATATGTACCATTTTGGTAGACACTTGTTGCCGTTTTTCAGCTAGGGATATTATTCCATTAGCGTAACACTTTCATCAGTGTATATCGAAACTTCGAAATTGTCAGAAAGGAAGCGAGCGAACCATTGTTGTGCTACACGAACTGATGCAGCATCGTCTCCGTAAACTTCACAAATTTCATTGGTGGCTTGCGTGGTATTCTTCCCCTTTTTTTTACAAAAATTTCAGAATATAGCGAATTTTTTCATTATTTTCACACATTTTTGAAAAGCTGTAACTTTTTTTCAACTTTCCCAAATTAAATTTTTTTTAAGCTTAAAATCTCACTCACTCACTCACTGGAGATATACGACTGCAACGATATCTATTGACAAAATACGAAAAAACATTTTCGACTACTCAATATTAACCCAAAACGCAATAAAATGAAAAAATTAAAAAACTTTTTTAAATGTTTAAAAATTTTAATTTTTTTTTTACTCTTATATAATAATAATATATACATACATAATACTCTAATTATGCTTCTAAATATGTTTTCTAACAAAATAAACCACATTTAAATTTTCCGAGTCAGAATCTGAATTTTCTTATTTTACATTGTAGTCAAAAAGTAGATTTTGGCCTTCAATCCCAAAATAAACTGCTTTGCTTGAGTTATTGGCCGAACTTTTACATAAACTTGTTACTCGTACTACTGGATCCGTTGATACTAAAAATAAGTTGCAAAAGATCCTGCATTGTATTAGACTGCGAATTCTTGGGAGTATGGTTCAAGCGAAATATTCTTAAATCTGTGTTTCGGGCTTCTAAAGCTTCTTCAGGCAATATTCCGATTGGAAGTGGAAAATTTTTGATGATATCCGCTCCGTGAATCAGTATCATGTGCACTGAGGAAGACATGTAGAGCCACGGATATTCTGTAATAAAAATCGGAGCAGCTTCGAAAGCATACCTGTATTCGCAAAATCTATGGATGTCTATGATATAACCAGAAGCCATATAGCGCAGAATCAATGAAAGTCTTTAATTCTTGTTTCACTCTGGTTATTTGTGTAGACAATATATAATTTAAAAAAAATCCTCGAGCCGTGTTTCCATTATAAGGATTGTGAGAACCTTGCATTGTAAGCTACCATTAATGCCATTTCAAACCTAAGTCGATCTTGAAGGGCTGCTTATCGTTGATCGACTATGCTGACTGACCCCAAACTTGCCACGTTTTAATGGGTAGCCGGTAACACACACTTAAACTATGTAAAGTAGATAGTTCGAATTTGAGTGAAGCAGTTTCTTGTCAAATTGTCAGTGGCATCCAAGTCAATCATTATTTTTAGCTTAGGTTTACACTTTTACTTCGATCATTGTAAGCTCCAACTTGTGGTCAACTTGTAAGCTGCTCCATCTCGTAGGCGCAATTTGAAAAATACTTATACTGCCTATACTTATATTATATATCTCTCTATAATCCTAACAAATCAGTAAACTTTTTTGCAAGCATTATTTTAAGGGCTCTACAATAAATAGTCGATGATGGGTTGAGGATTTTGCCAAAGAATGCCATTACTCATTTTATATATTTTCTAGTTTCAAAAAAGTATGAATTAAGAAAGAAGAAGAAAGAGCGTGTGTTTGATAACCTACTGGATCCTGTGAACCGTTCAGACGGCAGTCTATCTGTCTCTACATTATTTAGAACAAATTAATTAAAGTAACGACTATCGATTACAGTCTGAACTCCTAACAGGGGCGGATCCAGAGTAATATTTTGGGAGGAGGGATCTTTATAATTTTGTACTTGCAACTCAAACTCGTTTTCTGCGCCAAGCGTCACTTATGATGGAAATAATGTACAATCTTTAACTTTTGCGGAGGGTTAATCCGCGCTTGGCTCTTGAACGAGAAGCACTTTTAAGGGGTAAATTTTCAAAAAATCTGTTATATGTATATGGGATACAAATGTATATTAAAAACCATTATCCGAAAATTTGTAGTTGATCCAGCAAATTATTTTGGGGTATGATTGTATTTTGTTTTCTCGAAACACGAGACCGTTGTTTCTCCGAAACGGCTGGACCCTCTAAGATATGACATCATAATTTTTCAAGAAACAATCGAATAAGACTTTCGTTAATAATTTCGATTTTTCAGACACTCCGAAATCAAATTTTTTTACAAAAACCGAACAAAATTTTGACTGGTACTGCATTTCCTGTATTCATCTACAAATAAAAGAATTTTTTTTTGATTTTCCGATTTGAGATAATTTTAAGTCAAAAAATCTTCTGCATCACTTTTATGGGGGTCTTGCTTTTGTTGGAGAGGTTATTTAGTCCCCACTTGCGTGGTAGAGTTCGCGATGGTTTTCATCGAAATCATTTAACAGTAGGCTGAGGAAACCAGCCGTTTCGACGGGATGGGACGATAGAGGGGTGTTAGATAAGCAGAGTTCGTTAGCCGTGCCATGAGGCTTAGAGTCATGCGAGAACTCAATGCATGTTGGACTTATATTGAGTTTGTCGGAGTCGATTTTGGATAAGTAGAAGATTTATAACTACAGTATCCAGAAAGAAGTTTAGTAAGGATCGCTCTACATTCTCGGGGAAATTCGAGCTCTACGTCTGCTCTCTCTGGTGGAGGTGTTGATGGTTTTTGGCACGGCATTGTGAATACCTGTCAGTGTCTGTTTAAAGTTTGTTGCGTCTGAAGTCTGACGTACTGCTCGATGCCGGCAATCAAATAAAGACAACTTGATGTGCCTAGGAGGCAACTCCGCTTTTAACAGACAAATGCTGGGTAATTCTTGCGGAAACCTACATGAAACACAACCGCAGACTGAAACGTTTACGACAAAATTTTTTCAGTATCATTGTCTCTGAACTATTGTGATCGCATGGAAGATAGCGGATATTATATTAAGTGTTTTTAACAAAGTCTTCAGCAGCACATAAAAGTATCAATATTCACTAAGAATTTAGAAAAGGGAATCGAAAAAATCAATGCAAAAAGTAAAGCTTGTAGAGCTGCTACTTCAAAAGTTGTTGTTTGTTAATTTTGAGTTAAAATTTTACATAGAGAATAACCAATATACACAGGTCTATATAACTTTTAACTTCTACAAATAACGCTGCGGGAAAAATTCTACCTAAAGAGGAAAGTTGTGAGGAGTCTAAACAATTACCGTCTTAAGATAGGCTAGAGCTTAGATTTATTGTAATATTGTATACATCCTGAACATCAAACGCTTGCGACTCTATAAAATTTATATGCATGTATAAAACATCAGTATGACGAGCCGAATAAATTAGTCATTTTTATGTTTGTAATCCGCGAATTCGGCCTTCACTTTTTAAGATACTGATGGTAAAATGTTCTTTTCTTCTCAAGAAGCAGCTCATTTGTGGAACTGCCGATATCGAACCACTATAGCATATGGCCGCTATACAAACTGAACGATTGGAATAAAGCGCTTGTGAGGAAACCTTTTTTGTTTGACGAGATATTCTCAACAAATTCGGCGTGTGTTTAACGTCCAATGTAACGATGCACTCTCAGAAGAAATTGTTCAGATCGAGTTACTGTAACATATAGCTTTCATACAAATTGAACGATTAAAATAAAGTGCTTGTATAGAAAACTTTTTTATTTAATTATGTCTATTCGCGAAATTTGACACAGATTATTGCTAAAGAGTGTGCTAAAATCTGCGAACATATTATCTGGCGCGGACTACTATAACATATAGCGGTAATACAAAGTTACTGATGAAAATCCAGATAAAGTCTTCACAAAGAGTGGTATTCCTTATCAAGTTGAATTATTCACTCTTTAATTCCAATAAGCCTCCACATATTATATGTTTAAATATATTATATAGTATATACGATCATATAAGTAATACTACATGCGTATATAACATATGTATGTTGATCCCCTTCCGCCTGCATTAGCATCCACTTATTGTAGCGAATGTGGAACATCAACATTTTGACGGTTTGTAAAGAGGCCTTCACGGCGCTTTGCATCGCTCACGCTGCATTTGCCATGAAGTTAATAATAGTAGCAGTAATAATAATAATAATAATACTTAGTGCAATGCTGGAGTGGAGTGAAGTAGCACTTTGCCTTTGTGCGCTGTGTAAAGCTTTGCCAGCAAACTTTGCACAAAGTGGCGGTTGCGTTACTCAAAAGTCCATACACACACACACACACACACACATGGGTGAGTGCATGCGTGTGAGTGATGTGAGCGGCTCAGCGCGCAAACAGGCATGCAACAACAAAAACAAAACGAAGAAAAAACTTAAAGCCGCTATAACAATTGATGTGTAAGCTCCACTCTGCTAGTGCTTAAAACTTGCCAAGTTTCCGGATTACTTTCCACTACCACACACACACAAACAGAAACACATATATTTATGGTGTGCGCCTGTGAGTGTATTTGTGGTGAGTACGCTCCACTTTGCTGGCATTTTCTTCATTTGTAGGCGCATGCTTTTTCACATATGAGCAAGCAAAAAGAACACCAACACACACAAGCACACATATAACTGTACTCTGGCATGTAAATATTTGGCGTCTACACACGCACATCTGTGTATGCAAACTAATTTTTATTGCCTTGATTTTTAGCCAGCCAACCGTTCGTCCAATGTTGTTGTTGTTCCAATGTTGGCTTTCTCTGCGTTTGCTCAGAAACTTTTCACTTTGACTTCTTTGTTATGTTTCTAATTTCTTTGCGTGAATGCTTTTGCATGAAGAGTGCATGAAGAGAATGAATCCTTTTTTTCCGCACGAGGTCCTTTGTATTGACTTGAATGCAGCAAAGTTCTGATGAAAAGATTCTTTTAAATTCGGGTTAAACGTTGCTAAAAAGCTCGCTTAAAGGCAGTTCAAAATATAAAGTGAAATTCTTTAGATTACTTATCTTGGATTTGACCGGGTTAAAGGTCTTAATGAATAACTGAAATTATTTCGAATTTTGACTGTCCACTACTTATTTCTGAAGATAGCGCATATCGAATCTTACTTCAAATTTATTCTAACCTAAAGAAGAGTATTTCCAATATATTGAATCATAAAATTCATTTATTTGAATACGTTGAGAGCAAATACGAGAGCTGCTATATATATTTCTGGCCTAATAATGAAAATAGGAATATTTATCAAAGCAAATGGTTTTATTGTTTTTCAAAATATTCTCCATCAAGTGAAATTCTTTAGACTACTTATCTTTGATTTGATCTGGGTTAAAGGTCTTAACAAAAAAAGGTCCACTACTTTTTCTTAAATATATCGAAATCATCTCAGTATCCTCTTTAAACTTTTCTTACTTCAAATTTATTCCAACCTAAAAACGAGTATTGCCGTCATTTTGAAAACATTTAGGGTTTTCACAAGTCTCATAAAGTTATAAGTTATAGTTACAGCTGTTCAAAAGTGAGTGAAAATAATGAAAAAATTTGCTATACTTTGACTTTTTTTATAAAATGCCACGCAAGCCCCCAATGAAATTTGTGAAGTTTACGGAGACGATGCTGCATCAGTTGGTGAAGCACAACAAAGTTTCCCTCACTTCTGTTCTGGAAATTTCGATGTTAAAAATGCACCTGACTCTGGTCAACCTATCGTTGAAAACATCGATGAAATTAAGGAAAATAATGATCAGGACCGTCACATAAGCAGCTATAGTATGGCTAAGGAACTTAACATTCATCATCAAACCATGTAAAAACAAGCTGGTCACAAAAAAAAGCTCGATGTTTCGGTACCACATGAATTGTCTGTGAAAAATTTAAGGGATCGATTTAACATCTGCGATTCTTTGCTGAAAATTAAATCGAATCATTTCTGAAGCGAAGGGTTACAGGAGACGAAAAGTGAATCAAATTCGACAATAAAGTGCGAATAAAATCATCGTCCAAGCGTGGTCGCAAGCCAGGATTGACGCCTCGAAAGGTCGAAAGTTTATGCTGAGTGTTTGGTGGGATTGAAAAGGAATCATTCACTATGAGCTGTACCAGCCTGGTCGAACGATTGATTCTATATTTTACTATCAACAACTGATGAGATTGAAACAGCCAAAAAATGGTCAGAACTGATCAACAGAATGGGCTTCGTCTTCCATCAGGAAAACGCTAGACCACACACATCTTTGATGACTCGGCAAAAACAGGTGGAGCTAGGCTGGGAAGTTTTGATGCATCCAACATAAAGCCCTGACCGTACACCATCGGACTATCATTTGTTTCGGTCAATGCAGAACTCCCTTAATGAAGTAAAGTTGGCTTCAAGAGAAGCCTGTGAAAATATTTACATATACTGTGAGCAAAAAATAGTAAGATTTTTTAGTTTAGTTTAAATTCGTCGATTTTTTTTTTTTGGTTTGGTGTGACTGTTAGTTATACGCTTGACGTAAGTTTATGAAATAATGCTTTCCGACAACCAGGATGTCACGAAATGTATTATTACTGACGATGAGTCTTCGATCTATGCTTACGACCCGGAAACAGATGATCCATCGTCCGAATATCGTGACAAAGCTGAGCCGAATCCAAAAAAAACCACATCAAAGCAGGTTAGAAATTAAGGTTATGTTGACAGTTTTCTTCGATTATGGAGTTCTGCTGCACTCCGAATCCCTTCCGACCGGCCGAACTGTCAACAAGGAATACTTTTTGTTTTTGAGTCTTATGCGTTGTTCACGCGAAACTAATCGTAAAACGAGGCCGGAATTATGGACCCACAACTCTTGGTTTTTGCAACACGATAATGCACCGTCGCATACTGCATTGATTTTTGTGAGTTTTTCGCCAAATTTTCAACTAAAATCGTGCCACAACAACCGTGGCTATTCAGCAAACTCAAGCGATCGCTCCGGGAAAACCGTTTTGAGTCATTTGAAGACATTAAACGTAAATCGCTAGCCGCTTTGAAGGCTATTTCAGAAGTTCATTTTAAAAACTGTTTCAAGGTTTGGAAAAAACGTTGGCACGAGTGCATTGCGCTCAAAGGGGATTACGTTGAGGTGGTCTACATATACTTTGAAGTATAAATGAAGACTTTTAAAATTAGGGTCAAAGTCTTACTATTTGATTGCTCATAGTGGTATGCATTTATAATATGTTATACAACTAGTTATATGAATAGGTAATATATTTTTATGCCTTATGCCAAAAGATGAAACGGTATGACTTACACTGCGCTAACCCCGTCTGTTCACTCCAAAAATCACCTTAAAAATTCCCTTTTGCCGTTTGAATAAAATATTCAGCTCTTTGTAGTAAATTGAAAGCACTGACATGCCCAGAATGAAGAGCCAGAATTGAGGCAGCGACGAGTGGCGCACAATGCGAAGCAACGGCTCGAAATGCGAACCAGACGAGAAATATTGCTTGATTGAATCGAATTGAATGATATTAAAATTGAAATTTGTGCAAAATGCAAAAGCGTACAAATCTAAAACTCGCACACAAAGCTGCTTGTTACTTGGCTGCAGGTTTGGCGTGGCCACATGTTTCTATACATATACGCATGTGTGTGTGTGTGCATTTGTAATCGCCTGCTAAGCACACGAATTTGCCTTTCATTTGTATGCATGCGTGACGCAAGCTATGAGCGTATGTGTGTTTGTTAGAGCGTTGTTGTTGTTGTAACAGCGTGTGTCGCATAAAGTCAAATTTGTTACCGATTCTTATCAAAAGCTTGTGGAGTCATGTGTCGTCTTCTTAAATGTAAACTCATTTCTAAGCCACAGACAAGCATATAAACAGTCACACACACACATACACATATGCATATACATTTACACATGTGTTTGCATATACTCGTATGTGTGATTTGCCACATAAGCCAGTTAGTTTGTATATACATATGTGCGTTCGCTTGTCCTGTCGTGTAGCTCCGCTATTGTGCCACTTCATCCCTGCCGTTCACATTTTTCATTTGCTGATTTTTTGGGTTTTTTTCGGAATTCTGGTTTTGCTTCTGTTTTTTTGTTTTTTTTTTTTGTTGCTGTCGAAAACGAGGGTCGAATGTCAATTGATTTGAGTTTGCCATTTTCGTTCATTGCTCCGCTTTTCGTTTCACTTGATACCCATGCCATGCGGTTTGGTCGTTTTTTCTATGGAAATTGTCAAAAATAAAATTGAAATGGCGGTCGTCTTTGTGGCGAAAAAGGACGAACATTTTCATTTGAAGCGTAAAGTACCTTTGGCGCACAGGTAGAAAAGTCATTTCATTTATTACTCATTGCTTTTGGTTATTAGATGTTGCACAGTGGGTGTGGCCCTCCTTCGGACTGACAGTTGCCGCATTACAAGTAAAACGTTTTAATGTTGCTGCAACAAACAAGCATATGCGAAAGCGGATAGATCAAAAATGGATTAAAAAGTTTGACAGAGGTGGCGTAACCGTAAAGGGTAAGGAGTTTGCTCCGGAAGTTAGTAAACCATGTGTGGAATGTATGCTTGATTGACTGACTTTTGGTTAATTGTACATTTGAGGTGAGTTTTAAGCCACATTACGCACAATTTATATAAAATTGATTGAAATAGACAGTTGTCATATGATCAAATATGACCGGGATTGACATAAACAACATTTCTTGTAATTTAATACAAAACTTTTTTATCTCGTTAAAAAGACACTGTTTTTGAGCTAACAAATAATTTTCCATAAAATGGTTATAAGGCAGAAATATTAGGGTGATTAAAAAAAAAATTTTTTTTTTCGTTTGGTACTCGGAAAAATAGGATCCTAGACACCTCTAAGAAAGCCTCTCCAAGAATAAGTTCTTAATTGTAACGGGAAGGTCCTCCTACATACAGTTTTCTATTTTTTCTTATTATCAGACAGTTCAAAAAGTAACAGCATTGTGAAACTTTACCTCGTTGGAATATGTCCGCAGATGATTATGTCGTCGTTATGCTATCGGTTTTCAATTGTTTATGACCCTTGCACCCAGCGTTACATATACATATACAGGGTTTGTTCGGTAATTTATAGGACTGAGTGGATTTAAAAAAATTGTCGTCTCAAAATACTTGCCTTTCATCGGCCTATTCAGAAAAGAAAACAAAAAAAATATGGGGGCCACATCTGGCCTGTAAAGCGGCTGTGGAAGCGTTGGGATGCCGGCCTTGGTTAGGTAGCTGTTCACAAGAAAGGCGGTGTGAACCAGGGCGTTGTCGTGGTGCAACTTCGGATTCGGCTGCGATGTCTAGTCGGACCCAGTTAACCCTTCGTTTGAGTCCACGTAAAACTTGGCGTTGGCGGTTTATCCAGGAGGAACAAATTCATAGTCGAGTATGCCTTTGATGTCAAAAAAGACAGTGAGCATTGTTTTCACTTTGGATGCACGGTCGGCGTCAGCGATCTCTTCTCGGTCCTCCTAAAAGGCCGGGCGCTATCAAAATATGCTATTTCTTGCTAAATCAACATCTGGGTAAGTCTGCTTTGTCATATTAAACGTCAATGCCGAGTTTCACACAGAATTTTCTCGCGTACCTCTGTTCTAACGAACGCTGCATTTTCGGCTTGCACCACTCACAGAAACACTTCGCGCGGAAATGTTTGTCTTGACTCTCCAGTTGCTCGAGACAGCTGACCAGCCGCTCGTTCGTTAGCTAGGAACGCCCTTTACCGAATTCAGTCGGTGCGCGCACGCTCCGAAATGCAGTCACGGCGGAAGAAAATCAGTCCTATTACTTTCCGGACAAACCCTGTATATCAGAATGAACAGGATTAGGAGAATAAGTACAAGTATTTTCTGGTGTCTGTCCATCGAGCGGTCAATGGTCAAAATGGTTCCCCAGAGGACTCAGAGGATGAACCCAATTCAGCAGTTCCTTCAGCCGCATAGGTTTTGGTTGACTTTACGTGGTTTTTGTTGTAAAAGGAAACATTTCTGAAGTAACTTTGAGAAACACTGACGAGTTGGCCGTTCTTGCCCACATAAAAATCCCAGGTCATTCTGTTTAGGTAGACCAGACTGTCGTGGTGATTTATGTCGAATGTATCGATCGATTAATTAATTTTAGTGCCAAGAAATTGCTAAATCGGTCTAAGTGCTCCTCTAACCCCCATATACGAAATATAACATTTCCGTGCTTGCAATGGTTGTAATAGTTCTAACTAGATACTATGCAATCGGAATTCATGCAGTAAGATTGGACTAGCTGCATCACGTGTTTCGGAGAAGAGCGATATAATCAACTCAACACTTCCTCGTGAAATGTTCCGCTTTTGCCACATCAATTCAAAAACATCTTGGATTTCATACTTCTTGGCATCCAGGTGAAATAGCGAAAATACCAATAGCTAGCAAGCATAGCGGTCTAAATATGATCCCTCCGCCATGTTGAGGGATCAGCCATCTAACCTAACCTACCTACCTATCATTTTCGGAATTGCAATATAAGCCATGGATGATGTTATGTTTGCGGCTTTCGGAAGTCAGTGCTCAAATGGAGAGCTTTGAAAAAAATAGGTGAAACATTGGACAAGAGGTGTTGCTTCACCCACCTTTAGGTGAAATCACATATTCTATATGGCTTTGATGGCACAAATTCGGGATACAACCACGCCTACTTTCCTCTTTAAAATTCCATCAGTTTCTTTTACTTTCTTTGTGCATTATTTTTTCAAGTAGTTCGGTAAACAAAAAATTGCTAAAGCCACCAGTTGGAAGTTGAATCTTAAAAGCTTTCCTTTGAACAAAATTGAGCGAAGTGAAAACTGATTGATTCGCTGCGCACCTGTCCATTGCTAATGCGATACTTCCATTTGATCGCAAATTGATGTCACTAAGCATAAACACGTGTACATATGTATTTATTGTATATATATATTGACATACTATATATAAAAATTACAACTGTTCATATGTATTGTGTCATAGGCAGTCCCTCAACACTTTCGCGTCCGCTTCCATTTGCATTTCGCAGAAAGCATTCAACTCAATTACTTTGATACCTTTTCGCCCCTGCCATTTGTTGCATCTTGAGGCGTACTCTTACACTGGTGGAGTGTCTCGGTGAAATGATGGAAACATTGTCAGTTCTTGGTTAGAAGCTGATTTGTACAAAAAATTAGAATTCAATTTGCAAAATACGATTTGAGGTGCGCACGAGTATATTCTCATATAGTAGAAACGGGAACAAACAAATTTAAATGTATAAGAAGCTATATATTAAGGTGGCTCTGAAATGAAGAAAAATGTTTTTATATTGGATTGCTTAAGGGGCTATATCCGACTAATTAAAAGTGGGCGGATGGAGCCATATGTAGAAGTGCAAATGAGGAAAGTTATTTGAACGCCATTCACTTGGGACTGTCCAGAAGCGATTCCTTTAATTCAAATAATGTAAAACGATTATAATCCAATTAGTTTAGGATTATACTTGAAAAAACTTCCTAAACCTTTTGCATTTTCACTTTTAAACTGGATGTTGACCTCTGTGAGATACGCCCTAAAATTAGTTAAACCTTCGCTGAACACTTTAAAAGTAAAATTTGCATTATCTTGGTATATCCGTAAGAGGAGTGTATTTGCAAAAAAAAATGTTTTAAGGATCACCCTAATACAAAAACCTTCACTGACCTGAATAAAAGTAAAATTTGCATTATCTCGATATATTATAAGATAACGATAAAAGAAGTAGACGCAAAAAAAATAAGGACCACCCTAATACAGATGCTTCACTGACCACAGTAAAAGTAAAATTTGCATTATTTCGATCTAAGATATCCATAAAAGGAATGAACTTGCAAAAAAAATATTTTTAAGGACAACCCTAACACAGACGCCCTCACTGACCACAATAAAAGTAAAATTTGCATTATTTCGGTCTAAGATATCCATAAAAGGAGTGAACTTGCAAAAAAATTTTAAGGACCACCCTAATACAATTACTTACTTTCTACATTCTTTAGGGTGAGTAAACAATTATTTTTTTCACTCGCTACTCTGAAAAATAGGTTCTTAGACTCCTTTAAGAAAGTGTCTCATAATCCAACTTCAGTCGTTAATATCTTTTAAACGGTTACATTTTTCAAAGCGTAGTACGAGATTTCCTTGTAGAGCATTCAATTTTCTATAAAATCTATGAAATGAAATAATTTCGCAAGTTTTTAGAAGAGAGATATGAATTTTTCTAACTGATGATACGAAGAAAAAAAATAGAAGTGTAAGGCGGAAAATCTTCCGGTTACAATTAAGAGCTCATGCTTGAAGAGCTCTCCTTAGGTGGCTTGGAATCTATTTTTCAAAGTATCAAGCAAAAAAAAAAAAATATTTCGATTTTTACACACCCTAATGTACTCGGATACGTTAATACAGTGAATTGAATAATTTCTTTGGAAACATGATGGCCCAGACCAAGCGCGCTAGTCACTCCACAGAAAAAGGATATGTCGACACACGCACACATACATTGATGTATGCGTCCACATGTGTGGCCGCTAAAAGCAACTGACAAAAAGGCAACAGCCAAGCGCCGCCATTTGTAGGTGATACATTTTACCGTTATTGTTAAGATGAACAACAACAGCAACGGCAACAACATGTCAGTGGATGCACGCGCTCACATCTCATTAATTTGTGATTGATATGTTGGAGCGAGCGTGTACATGTGTGTGTGTGTGTGAGACACAAATGGAATTGAAGTGTGATCCCATTAGAAACAGACAACAACAACAAAGCGGCTATAATAATAGCAACCGACGCACACAACAATACTATTTATTATACACCTACATGACAACTCACACACACACACGTGGTTTTGTGAAGATACATAGCCATACATGTATGTGTGTATATATATACGCTTGTTAGCAGCTACCGATTTCAAAATGTCGTCAATTCTTAACATTTGATGGATTTTCCTGCAGTGACATAAGTCACTAAAATATCTTATTACAAAGAATCGAATGGCGCGCGCGCTCGGTGGGAGTGGGTCGGTGTGTTTGCGAATATTTACAAGCAGCCATTTTTATTTAGTGCAAAACACACATGCCCGTGTATGTGCGTGCGTGTGTGGCACACATGTGCGTATTTATTTTTCAAATTCGATTTCTGTTGCCTTGTCGCAAATTGACACCCTCTCACCGGCTCACCGGCGCACCAGCCACCACCTTCGCCGCGCTCAAGTGCGTTGCGAGCAGCGGCACTCATGCCGGAAGCGTGAAAATCTATATACTCACACCAGCTAACGGTAATCAACAATCAGTAAACAGCATGCGGAGGGGTGGAGGACTAGCGGTTGAACTGTGAATAGAACAAATGGAAAATTACGCGCGATTCGAGACGTTGACTTGACTGGGCCAACACGTGCAAGGACACATATGTGATTGTGAGTTTGTGCATAACTTCAAATTCACGATTCGCGAATTCACGCACTGACGCCACCAGCGGCGGCGAGCAGCATTTTGGTGACATTTCTTCTCATGTGTGAGTCCCAGCGACTCTACACCCCAAATTTTCGCAAATGTCTCGTCGATACATCAACGCTACAACACCCCACTGTATTCCTACATATTTTCATATATTCCATATACTTGTATGTACATATATATTTATATAATATATGTACATATATGTGCCTGTGTTTATTATTATTGCAGATGACACGTCTGTATTCGCAGGGTTCTTTCTTGCTTCTGCCATTTGCCCAATTTCATCGATTCAATTTCGCGAAAACTCTTTGATATCTTGCCGTTTGTGTGTGTGCGTGCTCTTATATTGGTAATGAAATTTATCGTGTGCACTTAGTACGATTTTATTTTAAGATATATCACCATAAAAACATACATATATTTATATACATAAATACATATGAGTTATATACTTTCAAGTACTGAGTCTTCTTTCTATTTCAGTTACGCCTTTCATAAAAAGATGAATACTAAATACCCACAAGTTAATATTATAATATTTAGACACTTAAACGATAACGAAAACTTTTAAACAAACAAAAAACACACACACAGAAACGACAACTTCGAAATACCGAAACGATAATACACTTTCCATACAATAACTCGATTTTGATCGTTCAATTTACATAACAGGTGATCCTAGAAGAGGCATCTTTTTCAATAGCAATTTTTAATAGATCAACAGGTTACGGTGAGTAGTGTCAAGCTTTCTTATTATTCGCAGTTCGCAGCAACTCGGACTGACGTATAGAAAGACTTGGCGCATTTTACGCTAATATTTCAATTTGAAACCGCACAAAATATAGCTTAAATAAGAACTGAAGTGGTGATTTGTAAAGTCTAAAGTCTTAGCGGACAATCCCGCTTCGATTCAGGCCTTCAGGAAAAACATCACGCGTGTCGTTCGCCAATTATCAGTCGAAATGCTCGAACGAGCCATCGAAAATTGGACTCAACGAACAGACCATCTGAGACGTTGCCGCGGTCAACATTTGAAGGAGATAATCTTCAAGGAATAATAGCCAAATAGTGTTTTTTCGAATGATAATAAACATTCGGATTTTATAATCTTGGCTTGGACAATAACTCAACCCAAATTTCGTGAAGATATCTTGTCAAATAAAAAAGTTCTCCATACAAGCACTTGATTCCGATCGTTCAGTTTGTATAACAGTTATATGCAATAGTGATCCAGTATCAAAGGCTCCAGCAAATGATCATCTTCGTAGAGACTAAAAGACAGGTGCAAAATTTCAGATCGGTATCTCAAAAACTGGGGGACACTATATGAAGACAGGTGAACAGAACGACACAGAGATGCCTACATATGTAAATCAACTGAGCTCATCAGCGGGTTTCTTCTTATTGACACAATCTTCGTGGCAAACTTAATACGAGCATCTCTACTCAGAGTATACATAAAACAATAAAAACCTTAAGAAGTACATACGCATCGGACCAAGAAATATTTCGCCTATCCACTCGATGACACTACTATCGCAAGATACGGTCTGAAATGTTGTCGTAGATACCAACATACTATGAAAATCTCAGCCGAATCGAACTTTCAGTTTCGATGTTGAACAATGTCACTCTGCTCATTTGATGGCGACCATCAAAAATTAGTTTATCGAGTTTCAATCGCAAGTCGGTTTTTGCTGATCTATAATGAAGCATAGATCCACTAGTGACGGTCATATTGGAAGGAAAGGTAATGTTTACCATTTTTTCTGTGAATTTACATATTGTACATTGAAAATCCGAAGAGAGGGTCATAGAACTCTACTATCTAAATTGAATTATGCCACCGATACTACGTCGAATTGCATGCCAAGTGTCGAAATAAATTGCTCTTATTCCATCATATCAGGGTGTGAGCCACTTCAGCATTGCAATGAACATAAAAATCTAAGAACGTTATGTAGAAGCTTCAAAACAGCCAATTGCAACTTTCGAAGTAACTTGTTCTCGTACATGGCGGATAAGAAGTTGGGTATGGCACATGCTGTGTCTAGCGAGTTTGTTCCAGTGCATGCTATCTTTTCTAGACTTAAAATTTGCTGGTAGTTCAAAACTTTCAAACGATGCCACATCTAGTTAAAGCGTTAACTCCTTCATGACAATAACTGTTTGTTCTCTATCTGATATAGCTTCGTTAAATTCCAGTTTAGAATGCCAAAATGCCTCTGATTATTACTCCTAAAATAAGAATATACCATATAGGAATCTATGATCGCCTGATATCGTATTTAATTAAAACGATCTGGCATCAAAACTTTAGCTTCTCTTTTCCCAAATCCCAATATTCAACGAAAAACGAATATGTTGATTGCATTGTGCTATTTCGAAAACACTAGTGGTCATTAGTATCGAAAACTAGAGTTTCATAAGCGTTAAAAGCTAGCTCAATCTATGCCAAGATGTTGTCATAAAGACCTGACGCCTTCATAGGGATTCGATGTTTTATTGCCGAGCGACTTATTTAGTCGTCAAGACTGAAACAAATATCCTTGTCCTCGTCCGCTTCGACTTCGTCGTTTTGGTTCCTACAAAAGAACTGTGTTGTCAAAAGGATTTCAAAGTGCTTGCATCTCAACAGTATACATCTCAACTGTCACCAAGTTATGATTGTTGTTTAAAAGACTGTCAGAGTAGACATTTATATCTTTAATTAAGAATATACTTACGAGCGGTGGTTCCACCACTTTTTTACTGGTTAATAATTGGCTTTCATAAGTAGAACTGAAATCCATGCCATGACCTCGGTTTTAGCTTATTGAAATAGTTTCTAAGAAGTCCAATATCCCATAGTTCCATAAATCGCGTTTAGTTGTTATCGAGAAAATAGCGGGTATTATGAGGAAATATTAGGTTGTCAAATATTTCCCTCCCTTGAAAAGTGTTACCGTGAGCGTATTTAGCTCAAATATGCGCCATTTCGTTCGATAATCTGTTTCCATCTAGACGGCAACTTCATAATACCCCCCTCCTTATTTGCGAATAACTCGAACAGCGACTTTTCACAAGCCTCTTTTGAGTTCAATTTTACACTAACAAGGGCGTTTGCCATGAACAGGAACAGGTGGTAGTCACTTGGCGCTATATCCGGGCTATATGGTGGATGCGATAAAATCTCCTATCCGAGCTCCCGTAGCTTCTGACGAGTCATCAACGAAGTGTGTGGTCTGGCGTTGTAATGGTCGAACCCTTCCTGTTGCGGTCCAATTGTTCGCAGTAGATGGTAGAATTAAGCGTCTGGCCATATGGGAGCAGCTCATAGTTGATGATTCCCTCCCAATACCACCAAAGACACAGCAAAACCTTCTTGGCCGTCAATTCCGGCTAGGTCAATGTTTGGGACGATTCTGGCCTTCCGCAACAACCGTTATCACTTGATATTGTCATATGTAATCCATTTTTCGTCGCCAGTCACCATCCGCTTCAAAAATGGGTGGGGTTCGTTCCGTTTCAGCAGCATATCGCAGGCGTTGATTCGGTTCCGATGGTTTTTTTACGTCAAATCATGCGACATCAAGCTTTATTGTGTATCCAGCCTTTTGCAGATGGTTTAAAATGGTTTGGTGACTAACTCCCATCTTATGGGCGATGCCACGAGATGCCACATGCCGATGTTTTCCATGATTTGATCGGTATTCGTCGTCACAGGTCTTCCGCCGGCGGGCTTATCCATGGTCTCGTTTTCATCCGCTCTGAATCGTCGAAACCATTCCTCCGTAGTTCGAAGTGATAGAGTACCATCCCCCGAAACACCATTATTCTCACAGAACGTTTCTCTAGCGGTTTTACCTTTAACGAAGGAAAACTTAAAAATAGCACGAATTTCAGCGAAAGTGAACTCCATGTTTACAGGTCTATAACTGTTGAACGCAATACCCAAACTAATCATACATAGCGTTGTAGGTTATGTCAAGACCTTCCAAAGATGTATAGTATTGCCAGAAAGGAGCTCTGTAGCGCTTTATACATAGTCGTGAAATTCAAAAGACAAAAGGGCGGAAGGGAGATATTTGACAACCTAATATATTCTTGGTCTTCAGATTATCTGCCAAATAGCGAATGTAAAAGAATTTCATAATAATTTTGAGGAAAGCTACAGGGTCCCCGGTCGACTAAAAATTCTGACCTGTTCCAGTTACGTAGATCCGTTTATCATTAGTACCGGATATACCCATATATTGCTGTAGATGCAAGTATAAGCCCTAAATATTATCAACAGACCATTGAGGACACGAGAATAGTTCCATCATAAAATATGCTTCCGCCGTTAATGAATAACGTTCAACATAAGCTGTAAGCAGTTCATTGGACCAGTAACTAGCACAACCGCATGGTATAGTGTGGCACGAAATTGGCGCCAAAATCTATTATTATTATTATTACGAGAATCACATACATACATATATATGTATATATTTTTGTGCTGCTTTCATTATTTCACATCCTCCACAACCTGCGGCGCTGGCAAAAGCAAAGCGTTTGGTTACAACATTGCTGGCTCCTTTTTGTCTTCTCTCTTACGAGACTTTATAATTTCATTCGCCATTAAAAATTTTGCTCCTGCCTGGCGGATGCTGCGTTGATGAGTGCAAATTCATGAGAGAGCATAGTGTGGCATGTGCACCGAGTGGCAAGCTCCAGCACCAGCACCAGCTGTGGCAGCAATGCCGGCAAACGACGACGACAGCGATGAGGCAAGCAAGTAAATGAATAGAATGAATGAAACGAAATGAATAAAAGATAATGAGAGAATTTGCGGCTGATGAAGTTAGTTGCTGCTGTTGTTGTCATTGGTGTGGCTGTGCCACACGAAATGCTGGCTGAAGGCTGGGGTAATGAAAGCTGGATAGAAAAGCGCCAAATGAGACCAGCACGGAAACGGCACAGCACAATTCGAGTGCACTTTGCCATTGCCAACTCGTTGGACGGCGCGACGGGCGGCAGGCGGGTTGCCGGCATTATGGCTGTTGTTGTTGTTGGTTTAGTGGCTTGTTTTGTTCGGTCGTTGATGAGATAATGGGCCGGCATTTTCTGCTCTATATGCCACTGCTTAACGGGCTCGCCGCTCAACCGCCTTTCGCGCTGGCATCCCCTGGTCTGGTCTTTCGGGTTTCCCGCTAAAAAGTGAATTATTTTAAATGTGGGTTTCAAGGTCAAGGTGACGTTGTCTTTTTTTTTTTCGTTCTTGTTGCTTTTCACCAATGTTACGCGAAAGAGGCGAACGCACCCACAGCCACCGCCGATGCTATGGGAGATGTCAGCGAGCTCGGTTAGTCAGTTTCACTTATCTCTTTTCAATCAATTATTTCATTGCGAGCTCATTATCGCACGCGCATGCAACGGATAGTGAATGAATGGGTTGCACTGAAGTGCAGTTGGTGGGAATTTTTGTTGTCGTGAGGGAAATGAAGAAGATGTCATCATGTATCTATGGGATAGGACATAAATATTAAGTTAAGTTGATCATGAGATAATAATTTTTTATAAGCTTTCGAAGCTTTTCACTATAAAAATTCCAAACTGAAACTTAAGCTCAATGTCTCTGTCACGTGGCTCTAGCGAATTATGTGCTCCCATGATAGTCGAGATAATAACTGTAAACTCGGCACCAAATGATTTTGGAACTGTTTTCTGCCGCTACCAGAATACCACCTGATCAAATTTGATGCAGACTGACAAAAATAAAGCAACATTCTATATTATCGCCAGCACAAAAGGCTCCTGTTGATCGAATATAAGCTTCCGAGCCTCTTTGTACTCTATGCTATAGTTAGCGTGGGTCCCCACGTGCGGTGGAGACAACAATAAGTACTATGTGGTAGGAGCTTTGCTCTGTAGTGGTAAAGAATTACTGTATATATGTACATACATGACCTACAACTTTTAGTAGAAGCGACATTTACATAAGTTAAATAAAAAGTTTAAGTATAAGTTTGAGTATGAGTATAAGTATAAGTATAAGTATAAGTATAAGTTTAGGTATAAGTATAAGTATAAGTATAAGTATAAGTATAAGTATAAGTATAAGTATAAGTATAAGTATAAGTATAAGTATAAGTATAAGTATAAGTATAAGTATAAGTATAAGTATAAGTATAAGTATAAGTATAAGTATAAGTATAAGTATAAGTATAAGCATAAGTATAAGCATAAGTATAAGTATAAGTATAAGTATAAGTATAAGTATAAGTATAAGTATAAGTATAAGTATAAGTATAAGTATAAGTATAAGTATAAGTATAAGTATAAGTATAAGTATAAGTATAAGTATAAGTATAAGTATAAGTATAAGTATAAGTATAAGTATAATAATTTAAAAATGACGACTAGAAAAGAAATGTCTAACGTCACTACTATTTACGCATATATGATCCATATTTTCTAATAGAAGCGTAAGTTTGGACGACGTACTATAGGAAAATTTACTTTTTCTTTAACTTTAGGAACAAAACAGACGACGAAGAAATAAATAATAATAATAATAATGTTAAATAATAAAGTAAGCACTTTTATGATGGAGCTTAAAGATTACACAATTGAAAACCCAATCATTTTGAAACGGTATCTGGACGATTACTAGAATTTTACAAAGTGAATCTTCTTTCCAATAAGACGAAATTTGTCCAAGGAATGAACCATTTATTGAAAATTATAGTTATGTAAAAGCATTGAACGAAAGAGGGTTGAAGATCGGACACAATTCCTACCGACCACGAAGTTCGCAGGAGCACCTGAAACTCTGCAACATATAATATCATATTGTTTCAGCAGGAGATACATATCCTATCATCAGTAAGCATGTTATAAACATGTAGAAAGCCGAATAAGATAGCGCTGCTTTAACCCTTCGGACCCTTCACCCAGACTTTAAGGAATAAAGAAAGTTAATTAAGAAATTTTTTTGGTTTTGATAGCACAGTTCTCTGACTAAGGCTGCCTAAAACTGTTTGTAGAATATGGTTCATTTTAAATTTTCTGAAATTAAATTAAATTAAAAAATTTTACGCCATGAATTTCAAGCCATAAAAAAATGTAAACCACTTTTCTTAAGGAGGCGCTCTAACTCAGAGATCTAGTTGAGTAAGTTTTCGGAATAGTTAGATGACTTTTTTACTATTCAGACGGCAAGTACGCAGAACTTTGGTAGTAAAAAATATATATTCTTCTTCTTCTTTATTGTCTGGATTTGGTGTTTAATATTGGAAAACGACAATAAAGCTCATTGATTCCACAACATTTTATAGAAAAATTCACAAAATTTCGCAACTTGATGAGTCTTGATTAATATTCGCGTATGTATTTGTTAACATTTTTTGTTGCATGTACTAAATTTGTATGCAAATGAACACACAAATTTAAATATGTAAGCTGCTATATACACCCTGTGGGAAAATCGTACAACATAACAGCTGTTGACAGTGAATGATAAATGCTTTTAAACTTTAGCAAAGGAGACCTTTTTGAGGGATATGGGGTATATTTCGGGTACTTTAGTTATATTTGCGCTGCATATAGTTGGCTACAGCTTTCAATTTAGCTCAAATATTTGGAATACCTTTGAAATTACTAATTCACTGAGTATTAAAATAAAAAACCTTGTCTATTTTCCAATATTGTTGAGAATTTTGGTTTTATTTTTGATAGGAATATTTTTCTTTTCCAGCTCAAAAGCTCTTGAGTATTTACTTGCAATTTTTAGAGTTCAACATTTGTTGAACAACAATAAGTTAAACATGATCAATATGAGGGGGAGGCCCTATGCTTCAATGGGATATGCAGGAACTGATAATGAGGATGAGCAGAAGCTCGGATAAGTATACTTGTATAATTGAGACATAAACGTCCATATAATTATCTGCAATATAATATGTAGAATTATTAACAACATCTGGGTTGAGTAAAAAATCCAAAAATGATAAGTTGTTATTTATTAATAACATTATATCAAAATATTCTTTCTTTCTGCTACTCACAGACTACTTATTAACATTATAAGCACCCGTATATAATGTATTTCATCTCTGAAACAAAGCAGCCGAACCAACGAAATATCTTCAAAAAATCATTATTTCTTTCCTACAGGGTTCATTAAAATATACATAGTGCATTTATGCTGGTATTGGTGCATGTATGTGTGTCAGCTTTTGCGTTGATTCCTACATGAATTCTTGAATAAAATTTAATTTTGTATGCTGACGAAAATTTCCATATGAACAAATTTTTTTGAATACACTTACATATATAGGGATATACTTGTATATACATACATATGTATGTACTATTACGCGAATTATTTTCAGCCAAAAAGCAAAGTGGGATACAAGAAAAATTCACTCGCAGCAGAAGCTGCAGAAGAGCATTCTTCGAAGGAATTCCTGATGTTGAAGCTGCAACAATGATTTACAAGGAGAAGCAAAGAAAAAAATAAAAAAAGAAAACGATAATAATAATAATATCAAAACATAAAGCCATAACGGTTAAAGAGCATACGACGAATGTGCACGCGCTTTATTTGAACCAAAGATGAGCATGCAACAAATTTGTGGAATTAAAGAAAGGCTTTGCGCAAATGAGGCATTGAAGGATATTTGGAAGTTTTTGAGAAATTTGGCGGAAACAAGTAAAGGATTTGTTAGAGAGGTTAAAAGTTTAAATTCGGATATGTTTGAAAGTGAGAAATGGACGCGGACAGTCGAAGCCTAGAGGGTTAATTCCATAATAACTTCCATGAGAGGATTTTTACGGGTTGGAACACAATTCTTTTCGTGTCGATTATCGATAGCTTCTAGAAACAAATTTCAAAGAATTTTCGGAAAAATTTTTCATTATTTATTTTTGAAAACGGCTTATTTACCACAGGTTACTGCCCGATCGAAAAATAAATTTCTCAAGACTGGTATTTATTTATAAAATACACCGCGTAAGCTACGCTACCAAATAAACCTAGACCGCTAGAAGGCGCCGTGGTCGCGATATATGATTTTCGCATAAATGTATATTTTTTTGACCACATACGTTGTGGTAATCCCCAGAAAACCGAGAAAATATATTCTGATTAACTGTATCAC
The DNA here is from genome assembly GCF_016617805.1 of Bactrocera tryoni. Taxonomy (NCBI): domain Eukaryota; kingdom Metazoa; phylum Arthropoda; class Insecta; order Diptera; family Tephritidae; genus Bactrocera; species Bactrocera tryoni. The sequence continues at coordinate 22,286,560 of NC_052503.1, read as the reverse complement.
TCCTACTGTCAAAATAATTTAAATTTTACAACCAGTAGTTTTATTTTTGACTCAGTTTACAGGGTAAAGTGACAAAAATTATAAGAACTTTTTCGAAAACTCTCTCTAACAGATATACAAAACTCACTCTGCTGATATACATACATGTAGTAACCTATCATTATGCTCTGAACAGGGTATATTGTGTATATATTGTATAGAACGAAACGTTGGAGACCCTATAAAGTATACATATGTATATGTATACAAATTATCAGCGTGATTGGCCGAGTCGATTTAGCCATATTCGTATGTCTTTTGGCTGTCCTTCTATATATAAGCGTATAATCCCTCAGATTTTGAGATACCGATCTGAAATTTTGCACACGGCCTTTTCTTCTGAAAAAAATATCAGTTTTTGAAATCGCCGATATCGAAGCCCTACTGTGATTCAGATAACATACAAGCTGAACAATCAAAATATAATTCTTGTACGGAAAAGTTGTTTAATAAATAGTCAAAATATCTTTACGAAATTTAGCATGAAATATTATCTAAGATAACAGTATAATTTACGAAATAATTGTTCGAGCAGACAACTATAGCATATAGTTGTCATACAAATTAAGCGATCAAACACATATCCTTGTGTGAACAACTTTTGTAGTTGACGAGATATCTTCACGATACTCGACATGGATTATTGCTCAAAACAATATTTAGATCAGACCACTAAACTATAGAAAACTTTTGGTTTTGACAAGACATCTTCATGAATTTTAAAACAGATCCAATAGGTCCAATGTAATACAACAAACTCCGAAAATCGGATCACTAGCGCGTTCCTCTCTAATGGCTTAAGGGAGTTAAATGGGTTGCCTCGGGTAAAAAACAGCCTTTTTCACATACACTATTAACAAAGAAACTCTGCAATTTTTGGAAACAAATATTTTAAGCTCAGCCATTGCGACGATATTTCCGGTGACCCCTCGGAAAAAAGATAAAAAGATGCGCCCACGTTTGCAGAATAACTTATAGGGTCACCTAAAGTGAAAAAGTACGTGTTTTAGTTAAAACCTTAACTTAGAGCCTGGATGAAGGAAAAAAACTGAAAATTGGATTTTTGGCGGAAATTTTTACAAAAAAATTAAAAATTCAGTGAAAATTTCGCCAAAATTTTTTTTCAAGTAGTTGTAATCAAAAAAAAATCTTTCATTCAAATTCTTAAAAATTTTAGCTCAAGATCAAATCTTACCAACCGACTTCAAAAACACAGTTTCGAGAAAAACGCGGCGCACTAAATTGGACTATGATATCTCGGGACATGCCCTACTGATTTCAACCAATATCGATACGTAACATTCTTCTAATATTCATATCTCAAAATGGACGAATCCGCACTGCAACCACGCCTACTTTCCATACAACACAATTTTAAGTTCCATTTGATTCTTTCACTTTCCAGTGTTCAAATCAAGAACCAATCAATATAACGAGATAAAGCTTTGCACAAATAATGTCTTTAGTTTATGCCACATTATGAGCAAAAATTGTTCAAATCAAAGCAAAACTGTTCAAGCCCCTAAGTACCGAATATCTTGAATCCAGTACTTGTAGTTGAATTTTGACATAAAATATCACATTGAGCTCAATGTGTGAGTTATATAATTGAAATTCAGGTATAATATTTTCCTGACAATGAAATGTCTATCTTGGCCCCTATATACCTAATAAAAAGATTTGCGAACTTCCGGGTGACTTTGTACCGCATATATCGACCAAAATGTCAGTTCACTCAATGAAATTGAGAAAGCGTGTTTTACTGACAACAATGTATCTGTGTGACTAAAATGAATAAAATTGGGTGAAGACTTGACCTAGCCCTCATATAACAGACAAATAACATCCAGGTGACTTTATTCCATATGATAGGTAATGGTATGTGAGGTACCTTAAGAATCTCAGGGAACATATTTTTAGTATGTGGCATATTCATGGTATGTAGTATTCGCGAAAATAGATAAAATCGGATCGATACTACCTGTAACTCCCATATGTAGTATAATGATTTTCGTTTTTCTAACAAATATTTGTGGAATTTGTCGGTCAGTGTATGTACTTATATACAATTGAACTTCCATAACTCGAAGTTCTATAATTCGAAGTTCAACATAAATCGAACTCTTGAATGGACAATAGAAGTCAAATTTCATACATATTTCCTTCCATGGCTGGAAGGTTTTTTAGGATAATGATGATACCTGTTGGGGAAGTTCAACTGTATACATAATTGCTTGGGTTCCGATCCACGGGTTGATGTTTTACACTTTAAGGTACTTCCCTGGCTTTGATTCTTGCGAGTTGCAAGGGAATAAAATTACCGGAAAGAAGGTCAAAACAACAAAATATGCGACCAAATATTTATGTTTTTGCGAATATTTGACATATGTATGTACATAGAAATGTATGTATATATATATATATATATGTATATGTATGTATGTATGTACATATACAGATGTGTACATATAGAGAATGGTAACATAACTAATATTTAAAAATAGTTTGCAAAACACAACAAAAACAAGAACTATTTACATACATATTCATACATATGTATGTATGTATATTTAACTAGTGGCAAATTCCATGGACATGCTATAAATATTACACACACATATACATACAAACATACAGCATACAACACGTATTGGCAATATTTCGACACGCTTGTTGTGCACCATTCGCCATTTATCAATAAAAAAGGCGCTGTTATATAGATATGTACCGTTATATATTTCGCACAAAATGTTGTATGCCAAAATGTGAATGTGTGAATATATTTCTGGCGCATGAAATGAAACGAGCTGAACATCAAAATATGCAAATTGGAATTTCGGCTGCTAAACACACACAAACACACACGCACACAAACACTCACGCACACACCACATACCATATGCATGTATCTACATGGCAGCGTGTAAAATACAAATCAACAGACACACACACACAAACAAACATAGCTACATACAAAGCAACAGCACTACTCGCAACGCTCGGCAGTCGGCCCAACGCCAAGAAATGCTGCTGCTCGCAACTCACCACAGCCCGCGCGCCACCAAACCAGCCATGGCTGCTGCCTTTCAGTCGTCTATAACCAACTATCCTTTCGTCCATCTATCAAACGCAAATATTCTGCGCAACCCACACAATCAAGCAACTTCGAACAAGCACCACACACACACATTCGCACAGCAACCGCAGTTAACCCCGTTTCATGTTGTTGCTTTAGCTGCCGCTTCTTTGTGTCTTTTGCTATTATCCTGTTTGCGAGTCCACATTAAGGCAACTATACACATACATGCTGACATGTAGTATATGCAAATATATGTGTGTGTGTATATCACCTACGGCGTTGTGGTTCATACCCGACGTTGTTGTTGTTGTAGTCGAAAATCAGCATATCCTCCAGCAACAGCCATTATCCTGCACACAACACACTCCAATATTGACACATTTTGTCATTCTCGCATTTTTCGCCGTTGCTCCTGCCAGCTCTCAATCGTCTCATTGCTTCACTTTCGCATTGCGCTCTTCTACTTTTCGCAGGGGCACGCTGCCAACGGCGTACACCCAATCACTGCGCGTGCGCAGGGAAACATACACTCTACACTTCAAATGGCGAAAGGACATTCTGCCATAGAAACTCATTTCCTGTGCTCTCTTTCACCTCATTGCCTCCATATGCAGGCGTCTCATTCACTCTCAAAGCGCAAATATGTATCGATTTACGTTAACGCTTGCATGAGAGGAGTTAGAGAGAAAAGGAGCGCGAGGGTAGCCCAGCAAAATAGTAACTACCTCACGTAGTTGTTGTTGTTATTGCTTAAGTCACACTCAGGTAGCGCCAGCGTCGAGAAGGCTGGGTAGGCGCATAATTACTACTGGAACGGCATGGCAATGGAACGAAAAAAGCAAATTAACTGTATATGTGCCTCGGTGTGTTTGTGTGTGTCGTAATGAAACAAAGCGCCGCACAGCATACATTTTTTTCGGTGTGAGTATACACACACACACACACACACACGTATATGTGTTTATAGCCGAAATTTTGTAGTATTTTCTTTGCCAGATTTAATGACGTAACGGACAGTGAGGTAGTCCAACCGATTTCATTTCCTTGCTTTGCCTTGTCTTCGTGCTGCTCTTCACTGCCTGCCCCCGCCACTTCTCTCCCTAACCCTCGTTGACGACGCAGCAATTAAGCAACAGTTGTAATTAAATGAAACTGGGTTTCGAGTTCAAGGTAAGCCAACGAACCCGGTTAGTGTCGAAAGTGTGTACGCTTGTCGCTTGTGCCAGTGCGGAATTTCGGTTGCTTTTCGGTTAAAGTGAATTCCTTTTTGGTGCAATTTTACAAGTGGTTGGTGTTTTAATGAAATTTTCATTAATGAGTTTGGTAAGGGTTTTGGTGAAATGTTTTGGAATTTTAATAAGAGCAGTGAATAAATAAAAGAGTGGTAATCTAAAATTATAATGCTCATTACTTTGTCTTAACTTTTTGAATGAAAACTCTTCTCATAATCTCAATAATACAATTTTTCAATAATTTTTATGCCCTTTTATTATCACTACTAATACTACAAAATGATAAGATTTCGTACTGAAAGACACTGTCTAGGAGAGGAATTGTGTTCCATAAAGCCAGACACATCGATAGTGAACTAGAAGCTCCGGGCGCTTGGTTTGGAGGTTCTTACGCATGCATGTAATCCGGACTTGGCAGCAAGTAGTACAACTTTTTCCTCTCAATGGCGAATGTCTTTGCTTAAAACAATTCTCCTCAAGCGAATGTTGTGAAAATTGAGTGACCAGTTTTTGGTAAGTTAGGACGAGGGTTTCTTTGAGAATGACGTCATGAAGTCATTCAAAATGGCCACAAGTTATCGCAGAAATGATCTAAATCGGAACTATGCTAAAAAAATTTCACTGAATTTTCATTGATAATGGATATTCCAAGGATTTTAGTTACCTAAGCACTTACTTTGAAGGGATTCTGCATCGCATCCTTTACTTTCTAATAAGATTTGTTTTTTATTGCTAAAAAGATTGGCATATTTTCAGAAATTGTAGCCTACATTTAGGCGGTGAGGTCGTTATTACCTCGAGGCGTATTCCAAAAGTATGTGAATATTATCAGCTAAATTCTCTCATCACTTAACAAAATGTCACTCTATAATGATTTTGAGGAAAATTGCTAATTGACTCAATTAAGACAATAATTTGGTCATCAGCAAAATATCACTTTTTAAAGAAATGGTGGGAAATTGCCAGTAAAGCCTTCATAATAACATGGTTAGACTCGCCAACTAAGTAAGACAATTAAAATTGAATTTTTGCCAATAAAATAATATAGAGGTGTGGTACTAAGCACTTCCAGTTAACTGAAAGAGAATTTATCGTATTATTTTGGTTAATAAAAAATTAAGAATTGAAGATTTTGTGTGAAATTCGCAAAAATTGTGTATACTAATGTGATGCTAATTTATTCAATTAAGATATCTGAGATACAGATGTTAATTTACTCAATTAAGATATTTTCTATAACATACTAAAACACATATTTCACCGTGTTCAAACAGATAACTTAACTGAGGCAACTAAGTAAGTCAATTTATTCTACTTAATATAAAATTTTCGCTTCACCTATTGGGAATCTGATTTATTGGCCTAGAAAATAAATAACATAGCATATACTATATGGTTATTTAATTATTTATCCTTCAAATATTTTACAACTTAAAGGTTTTGATTGTTATTAGTGATACGTTAAGTGTATTTTATCTTGACTTCCTTTGCCACCATTTTCATAGAAACTCTCGTCCTTATTGTCAATTAACTGGGCAGTTGCTTATCTCAAACTGCTCTTTACGCAAATTTATCGCTAGCAAAATCATTCGCCATGGACGGGAGGAGGATGTGTAAGAACCTCCTAACCAAACTCTCTTCCTATTGACTGAAACTTGCCGCTCTGGGCGTCTGATTCCTTCAAACGTTCCAACCGTTTACAGGACTAGTCCGAATTAAGTAAGAGTTTGACCTTAGAAGTGTATATCATAGTAAATGATTCCTTGTAATTCTTACCAAACAAATATGTAGTAAAGCCTTCCTGACCGTCAATCCTCGCTTGGCCACCGTTTGCACCGGCTCACCGAGATTCGGCCACAAGCAGGCGGTTTTTTGCGTAAAGGGCTAATAATTTAAAAAAATTAGATTTTTGAGACTTAAATAAAACTACTGTATCAATTGTTTTAAAGGTATATAAAGAGCCCTACTGCGGTTTTCAACACAACTACTTTATGGTTGAAGTTTTGAGATTCGGTGGTATTTTGATTTTCAACTCAATCTGTCAAAAAAAAAAATCGGTTGAAGTGTTGTCAACTTCAACTTTTCTTAAGATTTCGGTTATCACCTCTGTGTCAGTGGGATTGACCAGAGTATCAAAAAAAATAATTTTTCTGAAAAATAACTAAATCAATTTATTATGATTTTTTGTTTAAAAATTTTCAGCTGTTTAATTATTGTCTTTTATGTTGGCAACACCTCCGAAACTTCGATTGGAAACAGTTGAAAATCGTTAAATTAAAAGCGAGTTGGGTTAATCAGAAGTTGAATTGCTTTAACTTCAATACAACCAAATGGATTTGGAAATCAAAAGTATGGGATTATACTTACGTAAATGGAGAATAGATAGTAAACGTTTTGAAGAAAAAAATTAATTTACACGCTAAAAACATATCCCCTACTGCTGCAGTGATTTGGGTCTTCTCCGTGGATGAAACCAAAAAATCATACTTATTGAAAATATAATCTGTAATGCCTACGGTCGAAAAAAAATTGATGAAATGGTGATGTTTATAATAAAACAAGTTCAGTTTTGTACAAAATGATGGACGTTTTTGTCAAGCTAAATTTTGGCTTTTGGCCAGCTCAAAAAATTGGTAAGCCATTATGTGGAGAACTATATAGAACAAATAGGTTAAAATCATTTGTTTTTGACTAATCTGTAGCCAATTTGGTAAATGTAGTTTTGCGTAAAACGCGTTTAAAAATAAACTAATAAACTTTAGATTCCTTTTACGCAAAAAATATTGAAAATATTCATGTAAAATTTGAAATTTGAAAATATTCCAAGTTATGAATTATGTGCAAAAAATAAAATTTTAATTTTTTCCAAATTTTTTTCTAAAATAAAAATTATTACAAATTAATAGCTACTGACCCATATAACCATAAGAAGCTTAATATACACTGTATTAACACCTTCATTCATTTTGAATAATAATTTCATTTTATATACTTTTGCAGTACCGCGAAACTTTCAGATTGGCACAGTGCTACACCGTGGATATTAAAAACAACGACGCCACCCACACCACAGTTTTCCACCATAGGGAGCCACAATTATCGCGCGAACACCACGTGCTCTCATTTTCATTTTCAATGCCATTTTCATTTATTCATTCATTCATTTATTTACAGTCTCATTTCCATGCCGTTACAGCTAACGGTTTTTGCCGTTGGTTTTTTGTTTTTCAATTTTCATCTTAATGTTTTTATGCGTTTTTATTTTCATCAGCAAATTCGCGTTTTTGGACACTCGAGGCAGCAACAGCTGATGGCGGTAATGAAGGTGGAGTTCGTGCTTAGAGAAATTCAACTGAGAAAAAGGATGTTGGTTATGTTAATGAGCGAAATTAGGAGTGCAGAAAACGGCAGTTGGTGAAAAGGTGTGGATAAAGAACAAATGGGTTGAAAGATAATGAAAGAAATGTGGGTAAATTAATGAAACTTATGCAAAATTTGTTTCATAAAATATTTTTATTTATTTATAATTGGTTAGTAACACTAGTACACATATACTTAAGTTCTAAAACTTATAACTTTATAACTTTAAAGCCTGAAACTGCCAAAAATATACCAACATTAAAAATAAAATCCACTTCCAAGCATTTTCCCTTCATTTTGTGAATTTTAAATTCACAGCATCGTGCGAAGCTTTGGCCAACTTGCTTTTCTTATCGCAGGCAATAAAATTTTGGCTGCTTTGTTGGATGTTCTCAGCAAGAAAATCGATTACTGCGTCTTCGCCAAAAGCATTGCCTCACCGTCCACAAAGCAGGGGCAGCGGGGCACACGCTTTCAACGCGTAAAATACGAAATTTGCATGCGTTGAAAGTCACCCCTTACATATGCATAGCTGCTTAGAGGGTTCAAGCCACCAACAACAACAAAGCTAGCTAGCAATAAAGTGATGCGAGTGTATCAAACAGATGAAAATGCGAGACCGAACGTGCACAAAATTCCTCGCATTGCCATTCATTCAATTTTGCTTCGCTCACAAAAAGTACATTGAAATAGAAAATTTCGTTATCTCACAGCGAAAGGATAAGAAATAGCGAAGTATATTGATGTTAGAGTTACGTTGCGGTGCTGTGTATGTGTGTGTATAAATATTTTCAAGATTTGCAGTGAAATTTAATAAGCGGTTTAAGGCTGTCATTTTGAGGTTATAATCGCAGGGCGACAATATTTTTATACCCAAGCCAGCTTTTAGCATATTCGTATAATATGATGACATTTCATATCTAAACTATAAATCTGCACTTGACAACTATTAGACCATCAATCAATTCTATGAAAAACTGGGTGTATTAGTGAAGCATTTTTAAAGCGAGTTCAAATATGACTTTGACACAACCTTCAAAGATTCATTGATGTGACAAATGAATTGAGGATTCTTAGTAGAGAAGAGCTTGTAGTAGCCCTATGAAAATGTGAAGAAAAGATGGCAGCTGTTGAAGCAAAACGCAATTGTAATTGTCTGCAACAAAGCTGGAAAATATACAGCTTTGAAAAAAAATTAAGACATATTATATTTGACAGCGTTGTCAACATCACATGAGCGAAAACACTTCCCAACTTTTTTGGGGTTAAAAATTATGAAGAATTTTATAAATTTATGATAATAAAGTGACTAATTGTCTCCTTTCCGAACCACCCGACTGCTAATGAAATTTGTTTTTTTTTTATCTGCGAAACCTCCGAACAAGGTCAAGAAACTCTTGACCTACAAGTGCGATAAGTTTCTTACACAAAGACTTGAATTTGCATAGAAGATGTTCTATAGCCTGTTCTCCTTGTATGATGTTTAAAGCCAATTGGACAATGACTTGTACAAGCCAGACTATTTGTATATATATAAAAAACAGGTGATCCAAGACTTAACTGAGACGTCGCCACGACCAACATTTCAAAAAATAAATGCCAAAGAACTTTCTTTCGAAGAATAATAAAAATTCGAAATTTCTGTGTTTTTTTTTATCCTGGTGATGATGTGTTGCTTGTCAGAAAAAGAAAGATTTCTTTAATTGCTGTGATATCCGCTTGGACGACACTGCTGTAGCCTGGTAGTGGGAAGGCGATTTCGGTATCTAATTGTACTGAAAAGAAACCATTTTTTTCATGATATTACTATTATAAAATGCTAATTCCAGGCTTCAAGTGGAATATTAAAGGGGACTGGATACCTATTGGTTTTATATCATGAAAAGTAAGTGCATTTAGAAGTTGGCACTGAATACTATCGCTGAGCATAGTCAAGCTTTCATTGTACCAAATAATAATATTAGGGATACAAGAACCTAGAACCTATTACTAGCGCTAATAAAAATAGCAAGTACGAGATATCCTAGAACTAATGAAAGCAATTAACATTTTCTATATATTCATGAAGTAATGAGGCCTCTCACCACCTAACTAACTTTGAAATACGTCGTCCAGATGGATGCCTGCAGTTAGAAGGAAGGTAAGAGGAATAACAAAAAACTTAACCTCAGTTCCTGCAAAGAAACATCTAAATATGTCTGTGACTCTATATAACGTCTAGTAAAGAGAGGATTGAGACAAATATAGAAACTTTAAAGCAGGTATGGTGGCTTTAAAAGCAGCCAGTTGTTAACGTGTATTCTATTCTATCTTCTGCTTTATTTTTATAATTAATATAGTACTACGCCTTACGTAGGTCTTAACAAACCAGCTGATATTAAATAAAATTTATTTATAGTTACTAAAAGCGAGAAAATAAGTATTTTTATTTGTCTTATTTCGTTGGAATTCCATGTGAGGTAAGTAATAACTATAAGAGCACAAGGTACAGAGATTTGATGGCAATGTCTTTGAAAATTTTACCTGATTGGGTCGTAAGTAGAATAATTTTTCCGATAGAACATAACGGCTTATAATTGCATTACTTTTTGAAATAAATATATTCTTACAAATGAAATAATGAAGTACAATGCATTTATACTCAGGGTATAAAAGGTTTGATGACAAAAAAAACTCTTTCTTTCATAGTGCCTTGGAAATTGGGCCAACTTTTCTGTCCATAGACAAGGACAGCTAGTAGTCAACAGGTCGAGACTATATGGTGGATATATAAGAACCAACCAATGAAGCTACAGTAGTTTTAAACATGTACACATGTGGCCTTTCGTTGTCCTGATGGACCACAATTCCTCATATATTGACTAAAATTGGCCGCTTCTGCGCATTATTTAGACGGTCCAATTGTTGATATTATAGGTCCAAATTAAGAGCTGTATGGAATCAGTATATTATCCATGCTAATTCCACCAAACACACACATAAAGCTTCCTGATAGTAAATCCTAAATCGGTCGCTGACATTGCGGTAAGTGAAGGTAAGCGCTGGCTGATGGTTTCTCTGGTATTCATTTTTGATGTAAGCTCAAACAATACAACGCAAGACTGTCTGACAAGATCTTTTAGTGCGAAATCTTATCTCTCCAACACCATAGAGTGTAGCGCCAACTTTGTTATACACCGCGAGTTTCAGATAATAGTTCTCACAGACCTTTTAGCACATTAGTCACAAATGTCTCATTCAAATTTAATGAGTGGTGTTATTAAAGCAGATTATTGGAAAATAATAAATAATATAATAGAGTATTCAGCCAAAACGCTTATTGTTCGCGCTTACGTCTCAGATAGTCTATGCGTTAAGTTCAATTTTCTAAGACTCTTTCCAGCATTTCGACTTTTAACTGGCGAACGAAACGCGTGATGTCTTGCTCCAAGCTCTGAATCGGAGACAGATTGTCCACATAAGGTTTAGATATTAAATATTCCCACAGGAAAAAGTCTAAGGGTGTAATATCACATGATCTTGGAGGCCAACCGTTCGACTTAAAACGTAAAATTATCAGCTCACCGAAGTGTTCTCTCAATAAATCCATTGTTTGATGGGATGGGAGGGAAGTGGCGCCGTCGTCATACCGCGATAACGGTCGCCAGTGAAATATGGACCGATGATTCCACTGGCCCACAAACCACACCGAACCGTTCTTATTTCTGGATGAAAAGCAGCTCTTGAATCTTTTCAAGTTGCTCTTCATCCCAACTGCGGCATTTTTGCTTATTTGCGTACCCATTAAGCCAGAAATGGGTCTCATCGCTAAACAAAATTTAGCTCGAAACCGTCGGAGCTGCTTAGGAAAGTCCGAGTTGCTGCGAACGGCGCCGAATCGTTTCTCCAGCAGCTACGGCTGCTATATTTTCATCACTGTGTAGTGAATGTGGTCTATTCGGTCGAATATTATCCAATAATAAATGCAGGGTCTCAAGATGAGTGATGGATGATATTGAAAAACAGGTTCTAGGCACTTCAGAATGTTTGAAACTTAACAGGATCCTTTATACTCTGACTTAACTCTACTTAAATGACAAATTACTATAAATCAACAGAATTTTGGTTATATTAGAGAAATAAAGCAACCCAGCACGAGTGCTCTTAAAAATCTGTATTTCTAAATTTAAGATGTTTGGGACGCTTAAACTTCATATGTAAGATTTAGATATAAACTTATGCATATATGTATGTATACAATAACTACTTACAATCAGCTACTCCGCTAAATATTCTAAGTAAGTAAATTGAATGCAAATGGAGTAAAGGTGCACAATGGCGAGCAGGCGGCGCGGCCGGGGCGTTGTTACACGATATTTGTTGCAAATTTAACCGCACCTGGTTTGTGAAGCCCGAATACATTTACTTATGCGCATATCAGTATATATTCAAGTGCACATACATGTACACCTTCCACTTGACAATGTTAGAACATCCTGCCGCTCCATCGCTCAGCCGCGCTGGCCTGCTGTGTCACGGCGTTCGGCTGTCTGTGCGCAATGCTCGTGCATGTGGCTGCTTACATTTGGAGTAGCATCCATCAATTTGATGGATAAATATATGCAAATTGTGTATTAGCTGTCCTCATTGCTAGCTGGTGTTGTTGTAGTTGGTGTTGTTGGCATGTTGCTGTTGCTGCGCTGTTTATCCTTTGCCTTCTGTGCGGTTACGTTGTTGTCTGAAAATGGATTTGACGCACGTGTGTATGAGCAGTTGCCACTCTCTCTCTCTCTCTATCTCCTTCGCTCACTTGTTCTTGGACTACTTACAGGGTGTTAAGTGGGTTTTTGAAGGATTCTACAGTAAGTAGTGGTTAAAATATAGGTTATGTTCTGTTATAAGCTATCCGGAAGCTTCTTTCTTACAAAAAACTTTATTTCTAGCGGACTTTTTTGTAAAAATTTCTGCAAGCAAAACTTCGCCAGCACCCTGTTTCGCATAATTTCCTTTACTTTCAATAAATCATGTTAACATCTTTCGTTGCAATATAGCCGAAGAAAAGGCGCAAAGTGGCAAAAAGAACGCAAGCCGTGTTGTTAGCGCAACAATAACGGTACAGATACCGAATATTCGCTTCGAACGCTACTTGAATATAATATTAAGTTTTCGCATTCCACTTTGACGTACATTGCCATGGACACTCACTTACACTCGTGTATTTATATGCATCTGTATGTGTGTGTGCATGAAACTGTTTTTAGCACACACATTCACATGTTTTTTCACACATTTGTGTATTATTTAAAATCGAATTCAGATTGTGACATTTTTATGCAAATATCACAAGTTGACGCTGACACATGCATTCGCACATACACACATACATGCATATATTATATAAATTTGTATTTTCATAAACCGAGTTTATGGTGAATTTATAGCATATAAAATGTTAAATAGGATGCTACATAAAAAACAACTGCTGGAAAATGGCTAATCGAGTTGCGAAAAATAAAATTATTGAGACATTTTTTATTTTATACAGAGTTTGTGAGCCACATTCGACGTTTGAAGCCTCGTCCGATCCTGATGAAATGCAGCTCCTCTGCTATGTTCCATAGCTAGCCTCTTCTGGGCGTTTGCGTTCTTCACATGGTCCAATTGTTGAGAGTAGAGGTCCGAATTAAGCCTTAGATGAGCAACTAAAAGTAGATGATCCCCTGCCAATACCACCAAATCCATAGGAAAACCTTGCTGAGAGTCAAAACTGGCTTGGGCTTTGGTGGAGCTGGCTCATTGCAATTGCAACACAACTGAAATGGACCCATTAACCACATTGGTAGGGTTCGACGCTCATCTAAAACCTCTGCCGTACTTTGCGTCCGACACCCGATTGCAATTCCACATCAAACTGACAAAGTGTCAGTTCTTCCCCGATTTGGGTTTTAACCACAACCACTACGATACTCCCCGAATGGCCAGTCCACATGAGCAGGCGAGCTCCATGGACTCCTGGTCCGCGTGGTATCAGAATTAAGTCCCTGTCAGACCTCGCAGCCGAACTACTACCAGTTGAGCTTCCATAAGCAATTTTCGCGCAAACTATCCTAACTGTTCAGCATTCCGACTAGTGGAGTTCACACCGCTAACATCTAAACGTCCATCAATCCAACTAATGCCCATACCACCCAGATTTATAATACTGTCCATGTACATCGGGCATTCTGCAGTTACATGCACCCAGTTCTCTACCCGAGCTCCACAAAAACAACTCAGCCTATCAGATAGATGCCTCTGATGCCAAAATACATTCTGGCCCCTACTCCAAACAGCAGTCAAGGCTTTAGCCTCGTTTAGACTGTCGGCCAGAAGTCTCTTGGAAAGTAGGGCAGCAGAGGAGTGTGCCAGTCTGCCAGAACCAAGGGAACTCCCTTCTACTGAGTGTCAGGGGTTGCCAAACTCATGTAAGGTTGTCACCCGAACGCGATCAAGATTAGAACATTGTCCAAACAACGAGCTGAACAGGATAATAACAAGGAAAATCACTTCGAGATGGTATGATCTACCTGGTTTATAGAAAGGACTGCAGGAATAAGATGGAATATTCACTGGTCACAGTCTGGTGAAGGCACACGCCTGCAGAATGGGGCAGTCAGATCGAGAAGACTGCAGCAAATGTCAGGAGCACCGTACCAGGGAAGCAATGTGCCATTTTTTGTACTCTTTTGCTTCATTGACAAGACAACGCTTCAAACATTTAGGGGCGCCACGGTATGAAGCACTGGAAGAGATATCAAAATTCACGTGACTCAGACATTCTAAAGGATAACTACTCCTCGTAGACTTTGAAACGGAAGTTCATCTGGTATCATAAAGAACAAAAACTATTCTATGCATGGCTCATTGGCCTTCCAGATTAACCTAACCCAATGTTTTGACTCCATTCAGGTAATCCGTACCATCAAAACACAAAGGCGTGTTCGGTTTTCCTGAAGAACACATCCAGCAGCTTCTGCTCCACTGCTTTCCAGTGCTACTGTGGGATTTCCGCCAGCGAGCTACTCCGATCAATGAGCGCCACATTTAATGCCTCTTGGCTATCTCACGGATCGATGCTGCTGTGCTAGAGGTTGGCGGTTTCTTCTTGTCTCGCTTGCCGCTCAGCTTTACAGCTTCGTCCTTCTTTTCAGCCATTTAGCTGGTCCCGATGTTTTACTACCTTTTCGACTCTTTTCCCTCCTCTATTCTGTCGGCAAACTTCTGATTCTTGGACGAGAAATTGCGGTCGCGATGCGTAATAGGCTTGGTCTTTCACCACTTTTCTCGTCCTTTTCCTTCGACCAGTTGGACTTGCTGCTAAGTCTTTCCTGATTTTTGACCGCCACTTTATATAAAGATACAAGTAATATTCGTCTTCAAGCCCTAATTGCTGGTTTTTCGCATGGGCTTAGTCTTTAGTGAAGAACCAGCATCCAAAAAGTGTAGCAAAACTTACTCTTTGATCGTTTTAACGCTTCCAACGCTTTCGAGGTCCCATCCTTTATAGAACGTGGCACCTCTTCATTGTAAAGCGGGTTTGGTAGTAGCACTACGACTGCTGTGAACTACTCTCTTCAATGCAGAAGTCTGACCGCTGGCTACACATCGAATCCTATTTAGTAAGAGTTACAAACTAATATGTTATTCTTTCACTATAGCTTATCTTAAGGAGCAATACTGGGAAAGAATTTATGATGATGTGGATATTTATAAATAAAAATTCAATTCTTAAAGAATGCGCCACGCAAATACCTTCCCATACTTGGCAGCTAACAACATAAACGTTCATAAAACATCAAAAATTGCTTGTAAATCTAAAAATATGAAGTGCCACACACCAGTCAATGCATAGTGTGGCATGCCACCGACGGACAACAATGTCGCTAATATGCGACTAAATTACAAGGAGCAACAAATCGCATGCAGTTAACTGCATATTTGCACACATTTACGAGCGGCCATTATGAATATGTCGATGGCGCGCTGCATACGATGTGGCGCCTGCGCAATTTACGCGCTTGTATCGGGCGCGCAACACAGTAGCGACGTTCAGAGGCAACCATATGTGAAAGCGCCTGCTTGGTGGCGATGATAAACGGAATGATGACAGCAATTAAAATTCCACCATAATAATGCAAAAGCAAATATGCATGTGTGTCGCTAAGCTTAAGTGGACAATATCGCGAAAAAAGTGGAGAAAAGAGCAGCGCTGCTACGAAAATAGTTAAAATAGCAACATGAAAGCGCAGTCGACTTGGCAGAGCCAACGTTGTTCTTAAGCGCACACACACACGCACACAAAAGCCATAAAGCCGCCCCGACGCCAGGCTGCCAGGCTGCCGTACACAAAGTAGTCAGAAATTGTTGGCGGTATGCGGAAGCGTTCTCAAAACGTTTCGCCTGCGAAAGCTACCATAGGCGGACAGACAGTAGCCGGCAAGTGCGCGCCGCAGACATGGTAGTAGCTGAAGACAGCGCGGACCCACATACTTTGGCAATTATTCATATAAATATGGTCAATAAATCAACGCGATAATGATGGCGTACGAGTGCGCGTTGATGCCACTGCAACAGCAACAACAACAACTGCACTCACATACATATGTGTGCGCGCAACAAAGCAAGGATGCAGTCGAATGCAATTTCCAAGTTGAAAAGGTGCAGGCTGGCGAGTGCGGCGGCGCGGCACGGCAAGCTTACTAAATGTATCTGATAAATACGTCGCGATAAGCGCGGCAGTAAAGAGCAGGCAATGACGCTATCTTAAACTACTCGCGCTCGATGTTGATTGAGTGCGAAATGTGTTTAAAATATAAAATATTGGCCGACGCTCAATGTAACGGGTATAACAGGCAGGCGCGCAACGGAACATGACTCAAAACTGCGAATTCACATATTCACACGTGTTTAAAAAAATGCATAAATAATTCAATTAATAATTCCTGCCACCAAAAATGTCAACTGCAATCAGCCAGCCGGTTATGTGCGCGCTTGCCGCTTTATTCCCGCCATAAATTTGCATATTGCGCCACAAGGCTTTTGCGCATGCGCATTGCCGCCCAATTGTGAAAATATTAATTTTCACAGTTTGCTTCGTGTGCGCCTAATTGTCGCGCCCTATGCGCAGCAGCGCTAAGCGCTAGAAGCTTCAAAAACACACATACACATACATGTATGTATGCGCGTACATGAAAAGGTCGCTCGTCATTCACATGCAAATTTTCGCAACATTTCACGACATTCGATCGCTTCGTGATCTATTGAATGCAAATCCAAAAAAACTCGAAAAAAGAAACAAACAAACTGTCAGACCTTTGCATCCTTTCTTCGATTTCCCATAAATCACGACCGTCAAGTTTCTTTATGCACCGCGCCGGCGCAGCACAAAAGAAAGGAAGCGCGCACATTCAGCAAAACATCCAGCGAGTGAAAGGATTCTCTGATTTCACATCCTTTCACAACTAATTTACATATTCAACGCAGCATCCCCCCGTTCGCGCGGCGCGCCGCACACCTGAAGCGCGTAGCGCGCGGCAGTGCACAATTGGTTTTTTTCACCAACACAACGAAGTGCAATGAAATCGCGACGCGACCTTTCGCTTTTCACCTTTCGCGCGCGTTCAACCCTTAAATATAAAATTACTGCCCTTTTTTCTTTTATTATGCAATTATTCAGTCACGTACCTTTCGAAGAAGCACGTTTATTGTTAAAAGAAATCAGAGGGCGCCAAACTTTTCTGTCGTCAGTGAAAATATACAACGTTGCGGGTTAACCTAAGTTTTCTTTGCGCTAACTCAGTATAGAGAAGGCACTGACTTAGTTCTTGGAATAATTTGTCTTTACTATGAATAACTATTGAGTTACAATATCTAAATGCAGTTTGTCATGAGCAATATCGGAAACTATGATTAAATAATTTGGAGTATATAGTCGTTCAGGATGGAGTCATTCTGAACGGCATTCACTTAGGAGTGGCTAGAAACTATTCTTCTATATATGGCTCAAGCAGCTCAAGACTTCCGGTCATAGACCAAGTATCCTCCCCAAGGTTGTGCGCTGGGATTGGAACCCTCCCAATAAAAAAACAAAACAGCCTTTCTTCAGCGAAAGGAAGACTACTGGTGAACTCTTGTAAACTCGGCTATAACCGGTGAAGGATCAGGTTCATATCCATAGAAAAAACAACCTTAACCATCAAAATGATATTCGCTAATGTTTGGTGCAAACTTATAATGGTTTTCGATATTTTTATAAAAAAAACTTAGTCTTGCCGTAAATTCTCGTTTTTTCAAAACGTCAAAAGTTGTTGACAGAGAGAGAAATCATCTTCGCGTGGTTTGAATCAATTCATATTCAGGTACGCATTCGCTGAAATCTTCTTAGAAAATACAAAGTTATGCCAAGGGAAACGGATATAACGACTAGATCAACATCAAGACTGATTCAAGATGATCCTCATATAAAAGCAAAAGTATCCTTTTTACTTACAAAATTTTGAAGAAGTTTTTAAGTTTAAGTTTAAGCGAACCGACAAAACCTTCGCCACCACCAAAGACGCAAAAAATTATTTTTCCGAGCGTTTAATGTGGTCAACATCCAACCGTTGTAATGCTTTGGTGGAGAGTCCCCTGTAAAGCTTTACACCTCCTTTTCACTTTTGTGAATAGGTATTAAAACTGGGGTAAAAGGATACTAGCAGGATGTTTTAGAAGGCAAGCAGGCGTAAGAAAGCAATTAAGCATATACTCTCTTCGATGCTTTGGATCATCATAAAAGTTGCTGGTTTTATAACTACAGCTGGATTGGTCATCTGGAAACAATTCCTCCTTTATATACAGATAGTTAAGAAACATAGATAACTGAGTTAAAAAAAGTGTGAAACGGATTTGGCACCATTCGGTTTATGCAGAGGTTTTAAATAGCGGAAACTCCTTCACCAATTTCAGCCAGGTCTGCAAGACAACCGACCGACCGAAATAAAGAAGTTTAAATCAATACTCTATTTATTTACTTTATTATTGAGGTCTGAAGCTTTTTCATCCATATGGACGACATGACCTAGCCAGCGTAGCCGCTGTCTCTTAATTCGCTGTTCTACGTCAATGCCGTCGTATATCTCGTATAGCTCGTCGTTCTATCGACTGCGGTATTCGCCGTTACCAATGCGAATAGGACCATATATCTTCCACAAAACCTTTCTCTCGTATATCTGTAACGCCGACTCATCAGAAATCATTGTCCATGTCATGGGAATGATGATTCCAATCGTTGTGCATGCTTTCGTATGTCCATATTCTACAAAGAAGCTGATACATACTCCTTAGCAGTTCTTCGCCGGCGTATTAGAATAGCTCGCACGGCAATCCATCATTGTCCGCCGCTTTGTTATTCTTCGGACCTCAATAATTTTAATAAGCTCTGGGCATCAGTCAACACAACAAATCGGGGTTTTCTACAAGAATATGCTCCAGTCTTGCAGCCTTTTATTAGTCGCCGCATCTTTTCGTAGAATTTTCGAGCAATATATTGTAGGCCTGCTTGTCGAGCACTTCGTACTAACGAATTTTGGCCTCTGTTCTTTGTTTTTCTGTAAATGCGTCTCGCTTCCCTCTTCCAATCTCGGTATTTATCAAATCCATCGACCTAAGCGCAAAATAATACTGTGGCTTACAACCGAAAATGCAAACTATCAAATAAGGTGGTATATGTAACGGGTTTTTCAATAAGGGTGATATGATTTCTAAGTGTCGCTTCGACTGTATTTAATACGTCGTGGTCTGTAATTTTTTTTTTCATTGTATTCAGTAATATTTACAGTTTCATCATAGAAGGATATTATTATCAAAACATAATTGTTCTTCGATTGCAACTTTTCGTGCGCTTTTGCCGTTTTATGGTCGTAATAAGCGTTCACCTGTACTCGCTATTCGTCGGACTGTTTAGAATTTCGAGCGTACATTTTCCTGACACAATATCCAAGTGCCTATAAGACAAATAACCGTTCGAAGTAATGTTAATATTGCCGCCGGCAGGTGTTGCTGCAGACCGAAATTTAACTTATGTGGGGACCTTGTTAGTAAAGTTAAAGTCCATATCAACATTCGACATAGTCAACAAAGTTGACCCGCAATTTTTATTATTTTTCGTTAAATGCTCAGCGGTTTTCTGAAAGGTTCTTGTCCTTTACTAAATCGACGATTTTTTTTTTTTTAGACTAAGTACTGGCCGATTTTTAGGCAATTCGCTTGTTGCACCATCTGTCAGTACTTTAACGAATTAAGTCAACGACGAAAAGTGTTTGAGTATAACACTTAAAGGAAAGGAAGCGAGCTCAAAAGACAAGAAGCGAACTCAAAAGAAAACCGGGCTACTATAGAGTAGATATATACCTAAATGTTGATTCTATAAAATATCCAATATTGTGAGGCAATTTTCAGCAGTTTGACACTCAGGAAAAAAAAATAGAATTCCCGAAAATATCAAAGAGGGACGTTGGTTTTTCTGAACATTTCATAAGCTTATAAAGCCTACAAAAGTTTTTTGATAAAAATAAAGTTTTAAAACTATTGGTTTTCGATATTTCAAAATTTCTTCGACCTT